>NC_091406.1:17084987-17709987 GCF_032191515.1 Phaenicophaeus curvirostris | reverse complement strand
CGGGCAGCAGCATGGTCAGAGCACCGTAAAATCCAGTGCTGGGCCCTGGTCGTCTCCTCAGTGTTAACCCTGTGCTGCTCGAGGCCCAGGAGGCAAGGGCAGGCGTGCTGGTGTCTCTCGCTGGCGCTGCATGGTGCAGCACCACGACAGACCCTGTTTTGAGGCCACATCCTGGAAAACAACATGATTTTGCCCTCCGGCTGGGAGGGAGAGGTCATTCCCCAGATATCTAAAACATCTCGAGATGCTGCAGCCCACTCTGCCCCGTCCTTAGTCCGTGGCCAGGATCTGCACCAAGAGCCGGTGGGATTAGTCTGAGAAGAAGCGACGGCGTTGGGTCTGTCCAGGTGCTCGGGCGCAGCCCCTCTGGGTTATCGCGCCCGCAAATGCAGTGTCAGTCGGTGTGGGAGTTTGGGTGGAAGTCATCCAAGTTTGGGCAGCCTCGCAGTGCCGGGAAGGGTTGGGATTCGGAGGAAAAAGGGCTGTTGGAGATGCTGCTTGGCGAGGAGAGGTTTGACTGCATCTGACCATGAGCCAGCAGTGGCCCAGGTGGCCAAGAAGGCCAATGGCATCTTGGCTTGGATCAGAAACGGCGTGGCCAGCAGGTCCAGGGAGGTTATCCTCCCTCTGGACTCGGCACTGGTGAGACCGCTCCTCGAATCCTGTGTTCAGTTCTGGGCCCCTCACCACAAGAAGGATGTTGAGGCTCTGGAGCGAGTCCAGAGAAGAGCAACGAAGCTGGTGAGGGGGCTGGAGAACAGGCCTTATGAGGAACGGCTGAGAGAGCTGGGGGTGTTTAGCCTGGAGAAGAGGAGGCTGAGGGGAGACCTCATTGCTCTCTATAACTACCTGAAAGGAGGTTGTAGAGAGGAGGGAGCTGGGCTCTTCTCCCAAGTGACAGAGGACAGGACGAGAGGGAATGGCCTCAAGCTCCACCAGGGGAGGTTTAGGCTGGACATTAGGAAAAAGTTCTTCACAGAAAGGGTCATTGGGCAGTGGCAGAGGCTGCCCAGGGAGGGGGTTGAGTCACCTTCCCTGGAGGTGTTTAAGGGACGGGTGAATGAGGTGCTGAGGGGCATGGTTTAGTGATTGATGGGAATGGTTGGACTTGATGATCCAGTGGGTCTTTTCCTACCTGGTGCTGGGGAGCTCTGCCCAAATGGGCTGGATGTGTTTCTCCCATCTCTCTGGGAGGCCACAATGAGAGGCAGTGGCCGTGGCCGCTGTGCTGATGGAGCTCTCTCCCCCACAGGCTCTTTTCGCACTGTCCTCCATGCTGAGACACTTCCCCTATGCCCAGCAGCAGTTCCTCAAGCTGGGTGGCCTCCAGGTGCTCAGGAGCCTCTTCAGGCAGAAGGGAATGGAGACCCTCTATGTCCGCGTGGTGACGCTCCTCTACGACCTCATCATGGAGAAGGTGAGGAGGTGGGAGGGAAGGGATGGGATCCGGCCAGGTTCTCCTCACCTTCACCCCTCACCAAGCCAAAGGGGGCATCAAGCATCCTTGCCGGAAGATGAGGAGGGGCTGATCCACCACAGTCCATGCTGTTGGGATGCCTTCCCTCCAGCACCGCAGTGGGACACAAGTGCCTGGAAGAGCCCAGAGAGAGCGTAAACCTTTATTTTTCATTAAATCACCGCCACCGTCTCCACCGGGGGGTGTTTAAATAGCAGAACAGCAGCGACATGAGTGGCTAACACAGATGCTGGGCTGTGGTGTCCAAGTGCTGGGGACCGGCCACCATGGCTGCGCCTGCCCGTCCCTCGCTGGAGCCAGGCCCACACCGTTAAGTGTTTTATTTTCCAGTCCCTTGGATTACGGCTGTAAATGTCAGTTTAAAACCCGTCTTTCCTTGCCATCGCTCGTTGTTTAGTCTGTGCGTTTCTCTTACTCTAGAGAATGGAAATTAAATCCACTCTCGCTCCGTTTATGGCCAATTTGCCCTGCAGATTATTGCTGCTGTAATACTCGGGTTTCAGGCACTGCAGCGCAGCGGCTGCAGGTTGAAAGCCGTTGTTTTCCAGGAGACTTTGTAAAGGTACAAATTATTTTAGCAAGTCTGAAATCTTATCAGGTGCGGCTGCACGGCACGGCGCTCCCGGCTGCTGCTCGCAGGGAAAGGGAGCCTCTTACCTGCACCATTCCCCGTCTGCTCCCAGCCCTGCAAGTGACCTTAAACCTCGCATATTCTCGGGTTTATATTAAAATAATGACATTTTTTGATGTCTTTCGGATTGGGGATGGTGCAGAGGCAATGGAAGAGCCCACAGTGGCAGATGTGGGGTGAGTGATGGTTAAAGAGGCTTGGAAATAATAACTGGCCATCGGCAGCGCTCTGCGCCAAAACACAAATTGCTGGGGGACCTGAACAGCTTTTTCTGCCGCTGCCTTTCCTTTTCTCCGCAAATGGCTTCAAGTTGTTCCAGGGCAGATTCAGATTGGCCGTTTGGGAAATTTTCTTCGTGGAAAAGGTTCTCAGGTGCTGGTGGAGGCTGCGCAGGGAGATGATGGAGTCTCCATCCCTCGAGGGGTTTAAAAGATGGGTAGATGAGGTGGTCAGGGACACGGCTTAGCAGTGGACAGGGATGTTTGGACTCAATGATTTCAAAGGTCGTTTCCAACCCAGTGATTTTATGATTCTATGAAATCCTGCATGACCAGCAGGGTTTGGCATCCCGAGGGGCTGGGAGAGGGGAGCTCTCCTCGGCATTGTCCCTCCTTGTCCCATCAATCAGTGGGATACGGCGGCCAGGCTCCCTGCAGCAGCCGCACGGGGATGGGGCAGAGACAGCAGAGACGACGTTTCGGGTCCCTGCAGACCGACAGCCTCCGAGGCTCCTCGCGGGCCTGCGACGCGGTTCTGCTGCTGGGGACGCCGGCTGCCCTCTCTTGCCCAGGCCTGGATTTCTGCTCCCAGCCCCGCGCAGCCCTCGCCTGCCCTGGCTGAGCGAGGCCACCAACCCTGCCTTGCAGACCTAATTAACACACACATAGTAATTATCACAGTGGGCCACCAGCTCAGCTGGGAGGATCGGCTGGGGGAGCCTGTTTGGGGAATTCCACGCTATCCAGCTGCTCCACCAACCCAGGGTATCGGGGTGGTGGCGGGAGGTGTCCTGCATCCCCTGGCCTGGGGACCTGGCAGCCCTGGGCACCTTCCTGCTCTCGGCACCAGCCAGTGGAATTCCAGCATTTGGGGATTTCTGCACCAGGCTGGAGGGGGAAGGTCTGGCCGGGGCTGGAGGAGACTGAGATCTCTGCTCTGGTGAGACCCAGCTGGAGCCCTGTGTCCAGTTCTGGAGTCCTGAGCACAGGAAGGACATGGAGCTGTGGGAGTGAGTCCAGAGGAGGCCACGGAGATGATCCGAGGGCCAGAGCACCTCCTGTACGAGGACAGGCTGAGAGAGTTGAGGTTGTTCAGCCTGGAGAAGAGAAGGCTGGGGGGAGACCTTAGAGCAGCTTCCAGTACTGAAAGGGGCTCCAGAAAAGCTGGGGAGGGGCTCTTGAGCAGGGAGGGCAGGGATAGGATGAGGGGAATGGTTTTCAGCTGCAAGAGGGGAGATTGAGATGAGGTCTTAGGCAGAAATGTTTTGCTGTGAGGGTGGGGAGGCCCTGGCCCAGGTTGCCCAGAGCAGTGGTGGCTGCCCCATCCCTGGAGGGGTTCAAGGCCAGGTTGGATGGGGCTTGGAGCCCCTGATCCAGTGGGAGGTGTCCCTGCCCATGGCAGGGGTGGGACTGGATGGGCTTTGAGGTCCCTTCCCACCCAAATGATTCCATGATTCTGTGATTCTGCATCTCTTCCGTGGAGCACACGAAGCCAAGCAGGGATGTTTGGCAGGCTCTGACGAGCCTGTCCTGAGGCAGCAGACCCAGAAGCTTTACAGCTGAACCTCCTTCTCCTTGAGTCCCATTTCAGGGCTAGTCAATACGAACCTCCTGGACATGAAGAGTTCTGCAGGGTTGGCCCTCAGCCCCTGTGGCCAACTTCATGCACAGGTGACAGGGAACCAGGACACAGCCTGGTCTTGCTTTCCTGTTGTGAGTCACCTTCAGGGCAGGCATTATGGGACGTGCATCCTCCTCTCCCACAGATGTCACCTCCTGGGAGCAGTTGCTTTCCAATAAGGGTATTAACCCCTGTTGTGCCACTTCCCACAGATGCTGCTTGAGGCCTCTCAGCACGGCGGAGATCAAATGGAAGAGAAACTCCAGCAGTACCGGCAAGTCAGGCTGGTCCCGGCGGTGGTGGAGCAGGACTGGTGCGTGGTGGTTTCCAACCTGCTGGCCATGCCGGAGCACGACACGCGGGAGAAGGTCCTCAAGACGGTCAGCGTGCTGATGGGTTTCTGCAAGGAGCGCTTCCAGGGGGACCCGGCGCTAAGCTCCACCCTCAGCCTCCTGCGCAGAGAGTACGAGGAGCTGGCGGCCGAGGAGCAGAGGGAAGGCGACAAGGATGGTTATTTCAAGGAACTCCTTGGCTCCATAAATACCATCATTCAGGAATTAAGATGAAAGTAGCTGTAGGTCCAGCTCCGTTCCAGGTAATTCATGGCAGCAGCATGAGAGTTGATGGCACCCATGTAACGCTCTTCCGAATAAACTGCTGGACTAAATGTGATCCCTGCACTGGGCGAGGGGGCCAGCAGTGTCGTTATTAGAGCCCTCGCGTCTCGGGGTGCAGGATCGTCTGGGGTGGGAAGGACCGAGGGGTGTGGGACTGGCCTTGTCAGGCAGCGCATGTTCCCCCAGCGCTGATGCCTTTGTTCCTGCCTGGCGACGACCCGCAGTGAAGTGATCCTGTATTTGCTTTGTCCAACGCGTCTCGGTGCTCGGCTGGCCCTGTTTGCCTCCGGATTGTGTCGTGCTTGTATGGGAGCGTCAGTCCCTTGAGCTGATGGGTGGAGGGCTCTCCAGAGGGCTCTAATCCAGTCTCTGCTCGGAGCAGGAGGCCACGAGCGCCTCGAGGGAGCCCAGCTCCACCACGGCCTCCGTATGGGTCCTGCAGCTCCAGCACGGCAGGTGTCCCAGGGGTCAAGGCATCTCCCTGAGCCCTGGGCTGGAGCAGCCCTGGAACTGCTCGCGCAGGCGTAACCAGCCGGGAAGCAAACTGCCCCCCAGCAAACTGCAGAGTCTCTCTGCTCGTGCTCTTCTTGGCTTTGGAGGCGGCTTCCAAGATGGTCAGTTCTGGGGCTGAGGCTGGATTTTTCCAGCCATGTAATCACTGAGGTTGGAGAAGACCTGTAAGCTCAGCAGTCCAACCCCGCCACACCTACCCAATGATGAGTTTTGAACCCCCTGCCTTTCCTGCTATTGTAGAACACAGTTTGGGGTGATTTGCTCCCCACTCTGTACCCCTCTCATCCGTCCTCTGGGATCCCCCTGCCCAGGGCTGGGCTCCCAGCGGGGCAGGAGCAGCGCGGCTCCGGGTGGGAGGAGAGCACTGGATGGAAAAAGCCTTTGTTAAACCTCCGTGCAAAGCCTTCACGCACAGTTAAAGTGGCAAAAATGCAACATGGCTTGATTCACCACTGAATTGAATTAAGAGAATTGAATACTTGAATCCTGTGTTCAGTTCTGGGCCCCTCACCACAAGAAGGATGTTGAGGCTCTGGAGCGAGTGCAGAGAAGAGCAACAAAGCTGGTGAGGGGGCTGGAGAGCAGGTCTTACGAGGAGCGGCTGAGAGAGCTGGGGGTGTTTAGCCTAGAGAAGCGGAGGCTGAGGGGAGACCTCATTGCTCTCTACAACTACCTGAGAGTAGGTTGTGGAGAGGAGGGAGCTGGGCTCTTCTCCCAAGTGACAGGGGACAGGATGAGAGGGAATGGCCTCAAGCTCCACCAGGGGAGGTTCAGGCTGAACATTAGGAAAAAAATTTTCACAGAAAGGGTCATTGGGCAGTGGCAGAGGCTGTGCACGGAGGGGGTTGAGTCACCTTCCCTGTAGGGGTTTAAGGGACAGGTGGACGAGGTGCTGAGGGACATAGTTTAGTGTTTGATAGGAATGGTTGGACTGGATGATCCGGTGGGTCTTTTCCAACCTGGTGATTCTGTGATTCTATGATTCTAAGAGCACTTGAAATCTGGAATGAGACTCCTGCAGATTTAATGGGGTTTTGCTAAAACACTGTAAGACAGTGTGGGTTCATCTTCCTGGCTGAGCAGGGGGCTGCGGCGCTCGGGTACGGCCTCTCTGGACGCTGCAAAACCTCCCCAAACCCTGCTGTTCAATAAATGTTTGGGTGTTTCAGGCGGTGACTGCGAAGCAGCCGTGTCCCACTCCCACCACACCGTGGGCAGGGACATCCCACAGCCCTTTCTGCCCAAAGCCACCGCGGGTCCTGGCCGTCCCTGGCCTTTGGAGCTCCGATTTCTTCTCCCGCTGTCGGAGCGCGGTGCTGAGCAGCAGGAAGGGATGGGGCAGCTCCGCTTGCCACGCGCTGCTGGCAAAGGTGACTGAAAGGCTCTCGCACCTCATCCCTGCACCGAGCTCACAACCTGCTGCGCTCGCACATTCCCCTCCAGCAGTGCCGACCGACTGCACCAGCCTCTCCCCGGTGCTTAATTACATCAAGCAGTAATTACTGTAATTCTTTCCACTTGGCTCTAATAAAGCGAGCGCTTTGCTCACGTCTGGACCCCCTTGCTGGGCAGCCAGCGCTGCTGCCCGGGAGTGACGCTGCCGCTGCCACACGGTTTGGATTAGGACGGATCCGGCACATCCAAGACTGGTGGATCCTGATCTGCTTGGAACCAGAGCCGCCCCGAGCTCGTCTGCAACGAGCCAGAGGCCCCAGCGCTGCTACTCCTTGCTTGGAGTAGGACCTGGTGCTGCTCAGGTGCCGGGCTCCTTGCGAGCACCCGGGCTCTGGGGCCGCTGTGAAATCAGAATTTCCTGCTTTCCAGCCCTGCAGGACTGAGCCGGCACCTAAAACTGCTATAAAAAGCACCGTCCCTTGTCTGATGGTCACAGTTCAAACCTCCTCGCAGCGGGCGCTCCGTCCTTTAACCGAGTCCATCCCGGTGACTGACGGAGCCCGGGGATAAAGAGGGAACGCGGGAATCCATCCCTTTGCCAAGCCCGTGGCCCACACACCCGCCCGCGGTCATGGCTCGTCCCGGGCGAGAACCAAGAAGTTTCTTGGATAAAACCAGAGCTGGGCAGGGCAGAGCTTGCCCTCCGTCCCTCTCTGGACGCGAGGAGCCTCGCGCCGCCCTCTGCTCCCCAGCCCGGTGTCAGAGACCCCGCGGCCGTTGTTGCCAACTTGTTGCTCGGGGTTTGAGGCATAAACTGTGATTTTAATTTAAAAGCTAAATATACACAAATCTGTACATCTCGACGCACGGGCTGGTTCTGAAGCTCATTAATAGATGGCATTTTGGGGCGACTCAGTGTCCGTATCTTGCAGAACGGCACCGACTCAAAAAACCCCCCATCCTGTATAAAAGTGGTTGGCAATTGCACCTAAATGGAGACAGCGGCTTCTCTCTCCATCGCCCCTTGGGCACTTGCGCTTGCTCCCCTCGGCACTGATGCTGCTCCGATGTTAAAGGCGCACGGGAACAGGTAAGTAACTCAGCTGTTTGTCATCTGCTTGAGGGTCTGAACTGCTTGAAACCATAATAAACGAGGCAAAAATATCCCAAGAACTACTTAGCTTGATTCCCATCAGCAATAACCTCGATATAGTAAATTATAAACTGATCGAGATAAATAGAATTATAACGTAACCCTGCCAAGGCTCGGCTCTGCAATTCCAACGTGGTTTAAACATTAACTGCTGCTCTCCCCGCTAATGGATGCTTTGTAGAAGGCTGTGACCTGCGCAGGCGCCGCTCCTCCAGCACCGGACTTCACTGGGAAGTGTAAACCACACTGAAATTCATAAAATTTAAATAAGACGGGGAAATTATACCTTGTAGCCGCAGTTATCACCAATAATGTACAGTCTGAATTGCAGCCCGAGCAAACACCGCTCGCTGGGCGCCTCTGGAAGCCCCAGGCGGATGTGGAGCAATTATGAGAAATGAGCACAAAGCCGATTTGCATCTGAATGCCGGGGCGGGGGAGGCTCCATTCACAGCACCACAATACGCCGGCTGGTAAAAGCAACTTTATTAGTGTCCCGCAGCAAAATACATTAGTAATTGGTAACCAGGCATTAAAATTCCCGTCCGGTGTCGTACAGAAGCAATCGGCCGCCTCCGCGAGTGTGTGGTCGCCTGGATTTGCTCAGGGCGCTCCCCTGGCAGCGACGCGGTGAAACCCCCTTGGAAGAGGCGAAGGAACACGAGGAACCCACTCGAGAGGCTGCACCGCGCAGCCAAGGCACCACATCTCCAAACCTGACCCCTCGGCAAACCCATCCGGGCACGGGAACAGAGGTTTCCTGGCTGATTCCCACTTGTGCTCCCGCTGTTGGGCAGCACCTGCTGCATTTTCAGCCTCGTTGGAGCGTACAGAGCCTGCTCGCTCTCCTCCCCAACAGCAGGAATGCACTAATTCATACAATACTTCAATTACAATTTTTTTGAGTGAAAAGACCTAATTTTCCTCTCCTGATCCCAATGCAAACCCACACTCTTTGAGTAGCCCGATTCAGCTGTTAGTGTTAACCGTTAGCGTTACTGTCAAACCCTCTTTGGTTATCGAAAATTTTATTTAAAGCAAGATTATACAAAATAATTTTCTGCTAGAAATGCCCCCCCCGAAATCTAAAAGCACTCTAAAGGAACACACTGCCGCAGGCTGGAGCTATAGCGGTAGGACTTGTAGATCGGAGTATCTCCCCACGTAATCTAAACAGAGTTATCAAAATTATATTAAGTAAATACATTGTGAGGAATAGTAAACTTCTGAGAAATCCCTAGGATACGAAAAGTAGAGTTCTGGGAGGAGCAGTGTGGGCTAAAGGGAGAATAACCACAGCAGAGACCTCTTTAAATGCTCTCCATCGCCTTGAACTCACTGAGAGCCTGCACCGGGTTCACATGCTTCTTCTGCGATGCTCTCTTGATTTTAGTTTGGGTTTCATCTTGTTTCTCCCTCTTGACCAGGGGTTTCTTCTCCGGAGCTTTCATCTTCCAAGAGACAGCAGGGAGATTGAGCGAAGCCATGCCCTGGGACTTCTGGTACTTGGTCGATGCCACGTAGGACGCCTTCACGGTTTGCACCACGGCGTTCATCAGGTTCTTGGCGGCTTGGATGAGGGACATGGCACTGTCCACCTGCCAACGGCAACACGGGAGTTAGAGGCTGGAGAGCCCACATAAACCTTATCTCTTTATTGGGGAGGGCAGGGAGAGGACAAGGGGAGCGGTTTTCAGCTGAAAGAGGGCAGAGTGAGATGAGATCTTAGGAAGAAACGTTTGCTGTGAGGGTGGGGAGGCCCCTGCCACACTAATGGCAATGGAAAACCTCTGTGTGCTGCTGCCTGCTTCGGTGATGAAGCTTTAACAGTAGCTAATGCGCTAATGAAGTTAATAAAGCTGTAATATCTTAATCACTGATAATAAATATTTAAATCCCTCTATAACGTGAAGTTATATTGGAAAGGAGGGAACACAACTGCATCTGCAGCCAGGAGCCCCTTCCTGGGTGGCTCCCAATTTACCAGAGCATTAAAATGATGGAGGATATGGTAGCACCGGGAAGGATTTCACTTCTGGGCAGAGGTCTTTATTTGATGATCTGGGAGTTTAACGCTAGTTCTGGCGATGTTTAGCCCCAGAGGACAGACACGTGGAGAACAGATAAAACCAGGAGATGAGGCTACAGACACCAGGCTGTTCGTGCACCTGATTTAGGGCAGAAGGGTGTGTAAATCCTGAAGACACTGAATAACTGTGGTAAAACCCTGGAGCATTATTGCAGAGTGACCCATCTACTCCTCGGACAGCACGAGGCCTTCAGCTTACGTAAGCGTGGCCCAACACCGCTGCTCCAGCAGCAGGTCACTGCCCGCCTCCCGCAGCCACCGCCGTCCCGGGCTTGTTTGGTGGCAGAAAAGGATTTGCTAATAAGTTTGGGCACTTGAAATATTTAAATGTCAGCAAGCGGTTAAGGATTCAAATGGCAATGTTGACATTGAGCCGTTTCTGTCCCTTCTCCAAACCTCCTGCCTCGGTCAGGGCACAGATGGGCAAAAGCCCCAGCGATCAGACGTCCCCATCCAGGGCAAGGAACAACATGCCAGAAGGAATTAAGAATTTCGTTTCACTTCCCTCCCCCTAGATAGCCTCCTGTTAGGTTGAAGCATTTAATGATCCCCAGTGAAAAAATGATGCGCTAAGTAGCGGCTGGAATAAGGCAGCAGGCTGGCCCACGGCTGCTTTCGGCCAGGGCTCTTCTGGGCACGGCTATTCTGGAATATTAACATCTCCGGAGCACGACAGCACCCCGGCGTGCTCCACGCAGTGCAGAGCCACGGGGTGGGTTTAGCGATGCTGATTCAAGTGATTTAACCTCACTGAGAGTGAAACACAGTCTGGAAAGGCAGTGGATTACACAAAGGTAAAGAGAACCTGTCTACAAACGCTGCTGAGTAAGGGAAAGGGAAGCCTGTTTTTTCCCCCTGTCGAACAGCGTTTCCTCCCAGAACAACGAGGCAGCCCAGGCAGCATCATAAACTCTGCAGACATTAAAACTTTGACCGAACGCTCCCAAATCTCCTGTCCGTGTACTGTTTAGCCTGGAGAAGAGGAGGCTGAGGGGAGACCTCATTGCTCTCTCCAACTCCCTGAAAGGAGGTTGTGGAGGGGAGGGAGCTGGGCTCTTCTCCCAAGTGACAGGGGACAGGGTGAGAGGGAATGGCCTCAAGCTCCACCAGCGGAGGTTCAGGCTGGACATTAGGAAAACTGGCCACTGGCAGAGGCTGCCCAGGGAGGGGGTTGAGTCCCCTTCCCTGGAGGGGTTTAAGGGATGGGTGGACGAGGTGCTGAGGGATATGGTTTAGTGTTTTATAGGAATGGTTGGACTCGATGATCCTGTGGGTCTCTTCCAACCTGGTGATTCTATGATTCTGTTATGTTTAGCATAAAAGCTTATCTTGGAATAACTGTCACCCTTGAAAGGAAAACCGCATGATCCAGTCATGTCACGGCTCATACGTACCCCAGAGACAACCAGCTCCCCTCCCAGGTTCTGAACTTCAGCCTTCACTTTGCTGCAGATGTTCAGCTGGTGGCAATAGAGCGCGATGCGCTGCAGGTAGGCAAGGAGGTCCTGCTTGCAGGCAGAGTCGGGGCACTGCAAAACAAAGGGGAAGATTTATTTGCAATCGTGAAAACTGGAACAGAAAACATCTAGAGAGAAAGCAGACAGCTCTTGGTGAGGCACTGGAACAGGTTGCCCAGAGCAGTGGTGGCTGCCCCATCCCTGGAGGTGTTCCAGGCCAGGCTGGATGGGCCTTGGGTAACCTCATCTAGTGGAACTAGGTAATCTTTAAGGTCCCTTCCAACCCAAACTATTCTATGATTCAATGAACTCCGCTCCGTAACAGTGAACGTGCTCCAGGGATCGTTTCCCTTTCTGCTGAGCTTTGGTTTTCAAAAGACAACTGGGCAACACAAAGGCATCACTAAATACATTTGAAAAACTAGAAACGCCTCAAAATATGGCCTCAAGCTCCGACAGGGGAGGTTTAGGCTAGACGTTAGGAAAAAATTCTTTACAGAAAGGGTCATTGGGCACTGGAACAGGCTGCCCAGGGAGGTGGTTGAGTCACCTTCCCTGGAGGTGTTTAAGGCACGGGTGGACGAGGTGCTGAGGGATATGGTTTAGTGTTTTGATAGGAACGGTTGGACTCGGTGATCCGGTGGGTCTCTTCCAACCTGGTTATTCTGTGATTCTGTGATTAAACAATAAACGGGGCAGCCAGAACACAGGGGCAGCCGCTGGACAAAGCCGCTGGGGCTCCTTTTGGCTGCACAACTGCCCTTGGGCTCCCTGCGAGGAGGAGCAGGAGGACGAGGGCTCCTGAACCTCTCCAGAGCAGGTTTGTTAACCAGAAAAGGTCCAACCTGTACGCTGTACAGAACACAGCAGCAATTATCTGACAGCCAAGATCTCAAGCTGCAAACCGCAGATGTTAACAAACCCAGCCTCAATCCTCAATCTGAAGTATTCTAGGCTAGGAAATGATAAAGCCAGCAGTTACTCAATTATCTCCAGCAAAGTAGATATTTTCCTGACTTCTGCTCCCATTTCTTAGCAGTGTGGAAGCCAGATTCCTCACCAGGCATGAAATAAAATGTTTAAAGTGCTTGCTGAAGCACTCATCCGGAAGATAAAAGTCAGTTTTTCAGCTTTGCAATTGAAAGACTACGTAGGTACCGGAGACTGCAGTGCAGTCAGAAAGCTGTTTTCTCGGACAGAAACGAAGGGCCATCCCTTTTTTTGCAGAGCTGAGTGGTGAAATGATTAATGAACCAGTCTCACGCTGGATTTCAAAACAAGAGAAGCCCTGCTGAGAAGCAGCCACAGTCCAAAACGGGATCTGCAAGCATAAGACACAAAGGCTCCGGGAAGCCTTTTACTCCCCGTACCAGTCCTGCAGCCTCTTTCAAAATGGCAGCAAGCGTGGTGGCCACCATCGCTTCTCCAAAGCCTAACGGGCCAACTGAGATCCACCAGCACACTCTGGCTGCATGGTGACCAGCAAACAAAGCACTGACCTCCCCAAACACTGTGTGCACCAGACTCTCACGCCGCTGCTGAAGCATCTGGCACTGGTGCGGCACCTCAAGCTGCCTGCACTCCAGTGAGGGCACCGAGCCTCTCGTGATTGAGTAAATCCATGGGCCGTTGGCCGGCTCTGGCCTCCGGACACCCCGGGCTGTGCGGCACACAGTGCCTGAGATGACAGATTTCCCACCAGTCCAGATACATGCATGAAGGCAGACCCTGCAGTGATCTCCACCCTTCCTGGAAGGCTGCACCCCATCCAGAAACTCGTCAGGGCTCCAGCATCCAGGATCCTGGCTCACAATCCCTGATCACTAACTGCAGGCTTTCTAGCACCCCACAGACACAAGCTCTCACGTACGAGATCCAAATGCTTTTCCCTGGCCCCACAGCTTAGCTTGATTGGACAAGCAAGCAGGGCACACCATGAGTTCTCCCCTCTGGGCAATGGTTGAGCTGCAGGTCTGCCCAGCCAGCCTCTCATCTGGGAGAAGCCGAGCACCGGCTGCCTCCAGACCAGCACCAAAACCTCCACAGAAAGCACGGGCGGCTGCAGGGATTTACCCGTGTCAGACAAGGAGAGAAGAGCCTTGCTCGAAGCAGCATCTGCTTCTCTTCACCCAGCCCCTGCTCGCTCCTCCTGCTGCCCAGACCCTGCAGCAAAACCCCCATCTCCTCGAGCACCCCGATCCTGCACAACAGAGCGTCAAATGAAGATTCATAATGGACACGGTGTGCTCAGAAGAATAACCTTTTAAACGTGGCACCAATTTACTGCTTAAAGCTCCACTGAAGCTGAGGTTTATTGCTTACAGCCACACAGCCTTTCCACTCTCTTTAGAGCAAGGCAAAAATCCCCTCTTGGGTGTCAGCAGCAGGGGCTGAGCCCTTGTTCTCACTGCAGATCTTCTCTCCTCAGCTACGAGATAGAAGCAGGCACCCAAGTTTCATCAGGCTGTGTAGCACAGGTTATGGAGATCTGGATGGCTTTGTGTGCATCTGACCTGGTGTGTCCACAAACCAATAAAAATCACCTTCTTACTCCCAAGGAGGGCAATGAAACACCCCAAGGACCTGAACTCTTACACAGGCACGTTGCTTCCATCAGTGAAGTGAAAACTGTGAATAACAAAGCAGCAAAGCTTGCAGGTTAATTTTTTAAGCTAATCAATATCAGTCAGCTGTACAAAATGCTTTAGAGAAAGCCCACGAATAGCGTTGGCCAAAGAGCTAATGAAAAGCTGAAATTACCATTCTGGAAAGCGCTCTCCATCTCCCAAACAGCTCATCTAACAAACAGAACAAGCGGCGCCGCGGCAGAGCGAGGTGCATGTTGACTAATGCACAACACGACAGAGGGACCGCTGAACAACTCGAGGAACTTCATGGGTTGTGAGCTTACGGAAACTGTTTCAGGAAGGACACTCTCAAGGAAAGAGGCTGCCGCGTGGCTCCCAGTGGCTGGAGGAGGCAGCGGGGGAAGCAGTGGCAGAGGAGATATTATTCAGCTGTATTTATCAACATGACGCGAGCTGGAAAACCACATCCTCTGCCGTGTGTGCTATTTCTATGAGCAGAATAGAGCATTCAGTTCAAAGACAGATTAGATGATGTTTGAATAGAGATGTAACGCAAGATAAAACTGAACATCGACAAAAGGCACTGCGGATGCCTGTAGGAGCCTGTCCTTGCCTAAGCAGGAACACTCAGATAAAAACCAAAACACCCCAAAGGCAACAATTTCAACACTGATTAAGAAAGATTATGCTATTGTATCAATCTACAACAGCCATCGACACACAAGACCCTCTGCAGAGGTAGCTCGGGAGGATTCCCACACACAGGAATCTGCCTCAGCAGAGTGAGGCACTGCAGACAGAATTAATTGTGCTGGAGGAGACCCCCTCCTCCCCAGGCCCAAAACCGAGACGCTACCGCAGCCTCAGCCGCAGGGCTGGCAAAAGCTGAGCTGCTCCAAGTCAAAGCCAGGGAGGGGCTCTTGGTCAGGGAGTGCAGGGAGAGGACGAGAGGTATAGTTTCCAGCTGAAAGAGGGGAGATGGAGATGAGATTTTAAGACGAAATGTTTTGCTGTGAGGGTGGGGAGGCCCTGGCCCAAGTTGCCCAGAGCAGTGGTGGCTGCCCCATCCCTGGAGGGGTTCAAGGCCAGGTTGGATGGGGCTTGGAGCAACCTGATCCAGTGGGGTTGGAACGGGATGGGCTATAAGGTCCCTTCCAACCCAAACCGTTCTGTGCTTCTACAAAATCTGGGATCCATCCCTGACAGAGCAAACACCCCCCTCCATTCACTTCCTACCTCCCCTGCAGAGAAGCAGATTCACCTTTTTAGCCCTTTTTGGAAAGCAAAGAGGCAAGGAAAAACAGAAGAGCTGACAGCGACAAGCACACAGCCCCCATCACCACGTGTCTGGTAGGTGTCAGCAAGCGACAGCGGAGACTTTTCCTCCTCACACTCTATCTCCAGTTTAGGGTAACGCCAATTCCCAAGACAGGGCCCCACCGGCCCCACGTAACGGCTGGGCTGGGCACTGTTTGGCCAGAGAGGCTGAAGCAGGCATTAAGGAAGCAGATCCTGTGTCAGGACAGGCACATGGTGTGTGTGCCAGCAGCTGCCACCCTAGAGAGCTGGCAGCCAGCGCCCAGAGCGCAGCCCCGAAGCACCCCCGACAGCAAGAACCTGCTGAAAATTTGGCTGAGAAGCTTTCCTAAGCTTCCCTCCAGCTCCTTTCAATATAATGATCGGATACCGATACAACCTCCCACTGATATTGGAGAGAAAAAGCAACAGAATTTGTCTTTTGCTTTATAAGTATTTCAACACTGAAAAAAAAAAAGACACGGAGAATCATTGTCTCGCTCCAGATCTCGTTCATTTGTGTTGTACTCGTAACTTCTTCCCGTTTCTCCATTCCAAACAAGCTGAGTGCTGTTTGAGCAGGAGATGGAACACCTCTGGGAAAAGCCGCCAGCCGATGGCGAGACGCTTTTCAAGAGACGTAAAATACCTTGGATAATTGCTTTTATGGCTTCAAAGGAAACGTGCTGTAAAACTGCCTGGCGGCGTGAGTCAGGAGTGCCTGACAAACTCACACGAGGGTCGTGATTCACCCGGTGTCACATGCAGAACAGGACACGAACCCCAGCTGTTTGTTAAACACCTCTACTAGGGGAAGGAAGGTGTTCGTGCTCAGCTGAAATGTTTGCGTTGTCCATCCTCTGTAACCTCCAGGGAGCTGCACATCAACAGAATCCTACAAGTTTCAGCATAACTAACAAACTACACAAGCTGGCAGCGTTAGTATATTGAGTTGGGAAAAAAAGCTCTATACTGGTCAGAATGACTAAGTGTACAGTCCTGCTTGTATTTATCTTCAGACACGTGCTCAATCTTTTACATTTTTAAGGACCCTACTTCTGTTAAAAGGAGCTGTTTCATTTTCTTCTATATTTTGAGATTTCTCGGTGCAGAAAACCACATGCCACATTCACGTAAAACATTCAAATTTAAAAAGAATATACATTGTAAACCTTCAGCCTGATCTGTAACACTAATCGCTCCTTGCTTCATTTACCTACAGACCAGGACCTGATTCTTCCAGAAATAAAGCTGGCAAAATGCAGTAGTGAGGAGACCCATTCTAAAACACATTTTTCAACTTTGTTTCCCCATCAAATGTTCCTCCCTGCATCATTAATACATCAGAGCGAAGACAATGTCCTCGGGATGCAACACTCAAAGAGAGATCTGCATTACAAAGATTTACTTCCGAAGTGACGCGGTTTTATTTCAAGCCTTGCATTATGACTTTAGGACTGAAAAGCAAGGGAGAGCTGTACAAGATACAGCTTAGTCCACGGTCTCAAACGTAACCTACCTGCATTTCAGGAGTCTGTTGAAGGCAGAATATTATTACTAATGCTGATGTTTCTCTGCAATTTCGGTGTGGACCAAGACGGAAAGTGCTTTTGCTTGGCCCAAACCAGTTTCTGGAGTGGCTCAGGACAGGCAGATGCATTGCTTCAAACCCTGAACTGGCCCAGACTCACTCAATCCTACAGCATTCTATGATTCTATAATTCTTCTCCAGTATCTGTACACACAGCACAACAACAGCCTGGGACAGCGCAGAAATGCTCGAGTCACCACATGCCTTGCTCAAACTCCTAGTCAACTCCAACCAGACAAGTTAAAAAAACACTGGAGTGCACTGACAATCTCGCCATTCAGCCTATGTGGCATTTGAAAATTGTGAATATTAAAAAGCTGCCACAGAAATAATATTAGAGGTTGTGTAACAGGCCACATGCAGTAATTATGGTGTTGCCTGTGCAGTCCTGTCATTGCTTTGAAAAGCATTGAATGTATTCTGAGCACGACAGAAGCAACTCGAATTCAGTTTCAGTCCCGTTTATGGAGAAATTGGCCTAGATACTGTGTGACATGAAGCAGCGCTGGCATATGGCTACCTTAAAAATGTAGGTGCTTGATTTAAGCTTAGGAGCTGCTGGTGTTACTCCTGGACGTATTTAGCTCCTTACACGACTGCGAGCATGGCAGGAGGGCAACCAGACAGAATTGGCTAGAATTTTTCAGCAGCAAACGTGGAATATCACTTAAACACCCCCATAAAACGTCAAACTCTTCCGTTAGTCATGCCTGCATGACAGAAGATCTGCCGTTGGTCACTTGTGCTGGAGGCTTATGGACATGAGTTGTGACTTACGTGGTCAGCAATGGTCCGCCCCAGCTTGTCCATCCTCGACCCGGCCTCTGCAATCTTCTTGGCTGCACTAATCACATCTGACGTGTTTTTCAGTGGACCTTTACCTCTGCAAAACAGGACAGAGCCTACCTTCTAGCACCAGAAAACCAGAGAGTGAACTAGATATTGCTTTTCTCCTCCTGTTCCATACAGTCCTGGAAGCCATTCCTCACCCAAACTGTGAGTCAGGTTGCAGGTGTAACCATGACAGCACCTTCATTTTCAAGACAGTTCCCCTTTCCAGCCCTCCCCATATTTAGATTAAATCTAGGAATAAAAAGTCTTAAACTTTACTGTTTTAAGCAACCTAATGATGATAAGAGATAACATTTTAAAAGACAGATTGGCAATTTTCATGGAACGCAACATCAAGTTTAAAAAATAGCGTTGTATAAAATCTCATAAATGAATTTCAAAAGACATCAAACCCCCTCTCTTTCTTTGGCAAATAACTGCACTAGGAACTATTTCTGCAGCACAGCAATATCAAGAAGCTCATAGAATTTAATGTTGTAAGGCACCGAGCAAATATATATATATTCCTTGGGACAAAAATCACCCTTAAGAAAGAAAGGAAGACAGGCAGGCAATAACTGCTGTGTATCTATAGATCAATTTAAGCAGTTATTACCAGCCCGTCACTGTGCAGTAATGCATCTCCCGAGCTAATACACGGGCTTTCACAGGGTACCATTTAAAGGAAATTATATGGAGTAAGCTCTTAAGAGCGCTTGCAAACTATTTCACTGAGAGATCATCATCCCGGCCACTTGTGAGAGGAGGAGGATGTGCACAAATGAAGACTCACCTGGTGAAGTCGGTCATTTCCATCATAATCATGCACATTTGTTTTGCCAGAACAATTATATCATTACCGCTGTCATCCCATTTTGACACTTCAGCATCCAATTTACTCTTTTCTTCCTGGAAGCTTGCGACTTGCTCAGCAATCTTAGCTTTTTGCTCTTGAGGGAGCTGGGCCATGATAGCCTGAAAGAGAGAGTTTTCTCACATTGCCTTCTGCCACCGCTTGCAGAAGGCTTTTTGGAACGTTTCGCTAATAACCAATTCAAGTCATGTAGACGGAGGATAAAAATTTAATAGCAACCCTCTACCTAGAGGCTTTACAGAACCATTTCCTTCCATTTTGAACCAAAGTTTATGCTTTTTCTTAAGAACGAGTGCCCAGAAAGACAAGTTGACATCTGCAACGTGGGCATTTGCGTGATACAATTATTAGATACCAAACAAGTTGGCCAGATAATACCATCCATCAAAGCCAAACTGCAAGGAGAGGAGGGACTTGCCTTTCCTACAAAATTGAAGAGATTTAAAAGGAAGTTCCACTTGAGTATCTTGCAGTGCTGCAACGTTTGGAAGAAATATTACAAGTCTCTTTCCTGCAAAAAGCTAGATGTACTGTTTTGAAACATGCCTACTGAGGAAAGAGTAAGTGAAAATGAAGACTATGTGCTTGTTCCTGAATAAAATCCATTAGACCATGTTTACAGCCTGTATGAGACTCAGTGCCCACGCCTTCATAAATACTAGGGGTGCTCATGCCTCCAGGAGCAGATGAAAAGGAGCCTTTGGTACAAAACAGCCTCTGACAGCAGCTGCGCTAAAAGGGAAATTAGAAACGTCTGCATTTAAATAAAATGGGGGAGAGGGCTACAGGGATAGAGAACACTCGTACAAGGAAGGAGAGTACTCCCAGCTAGTATAACTCAACAGCCAGCACGGCAGGAGTTTGATAAACAACGCCTGGATACTTCATGTCTGGTTTCAGGCTAGAAGAGCCTTCACAAAAACATCTTTTGTGGCACTTCCCCAAGAGTGTAAATTGCTATCGACCCAGAAGGGGGCATGTCAAATAAAAACAATAGGTAAGGCCTATTTTTCCTGCAAGGTACTGATTTTAAGTCCTCACCTATTAATGATTATATATTGCCTATGAATGCTTTCATTTTTAACAGTCATAGGAAATGCAGTTGGTTTAAATGATTTCATTTGGGAGCTGCTCTCAACAGTGCCTTGCTTAAACGCTCAGTGGCCAAACACGTGTGTGAGAAGACACTTTGTAAAGAGTGCCCGAAATGCAGAGTTATCACTTTCTTGTGCACAAACTCTGTATTTGTGTGTTGAAAAGAGCATGAGTACAATGGAACGAGCTGCCCCATATCTCCCTGCAGGAGCTCTCTGAAACAAACGGCAGCGCCTACAACATTTGTGATGCCAAAGTATAAAGTAGTTCATGGGTATTAAAGGGATTTTCATCTTTCAGAACATCCAGACTAACACACAGACATTTCTGCCTGTCCATCAGACCAGAACATGCTGCATTTCACTTAGCCTCCCATCCAGAAAACTGGAAACCAAGAACACCTGTTTTCTGATCCAACATTTTCACCATGACCCCCCAGAACCTTGGTCTGGAGTTTCAGAGCAAGCTGAACTGTTTCTTGAAGGCACGTCACAGTGTGATGATGCTCAGTGTTGTCCCTTACCCTCGCGCTTTGTCCGGCAATGAGCTGATCATCTTCGGTCTGAATACTTGTTCTGCTTCGGTTGTCAAAATCCTCAGTCTCAAAGTCAGAATCATCCAGCTCTTCGGGAGTCTGAGGAAACAGAAATTCAGTCAGAGTCGAACAATACATTTAATGGCTCTCAAAATCAACAAGAATATTGTTCTTCAGGCAGAGATAATGGAAAGAAGTGAAGGTGCTGTTTAGTATTTTCATCAGTGAGATAGACAGTGAGATTGAGTGCACCCCTCAGCAAGTTTGCAGATGACACCAAGCTGAGTGGTGCAGTTGTCATGCCAGAAGGCTGGGATGCTGTGCAGAGGGACCTGGACAGGCTGGAGAGGTGGGGCTGTGAGAACCTCATGAGGTTCAACAAAGCCAAGTGCAAGGTCCTGCACCTGGGTTGGGGCAATCCACAGTTTTACTACAGGCTGGGGGATGACATGATTGAGAGCACCCCTGAGGAGAAGGACTTAGGGGTGCTGGTTGATGAGAAGCTCAACAGGAGCTGGCAATGTGTGCTCGCAGCCCAGAAACCACTCGTGTCCTGGGCTGCATCAAAAGAGTGGGACCAGCAGGGCCAGGGAGGGGATTCTGCCCCTCTGCTCTGCTCTGGTGAGACCCCACCTGGAGCCCTGTGTGCAGTTCTCGCATCCTCAGCAGAGGAAGGACAGAACTGTTGGAACAAGTCCAAAGGAGGCCACAGAGATGATCCAAGGGCTCGAGAACCTCCCATGTGAGGCCAGGCTGAGGGAGCTGGTGTTGTTAAGCCAGGAGAAAGCTCTCGGGAGACCTTAGAGCAGCTTCCAGTACTGAAAGGGGCTCTAGGAAAGTTGGGGAGGAGCTTTGTACAAGCGCAGGTAGTGACAGAATGAGGGGGAATGGCTTTAAATTGTAAGGGGGACAATTTAGATTAGACATTAGGAAGAAATTCTTCACAGTGAAGGTGGGGAGGCCCTGGCCCAGGTTGCCCAGAGCAGTGGTGGCTGCCCCATCCCTGGAGGGGTTCAAGGCCGGGTTAGATGGAGTGTGGAGCCCCTGATCCAGTGGGAGGTGTCCCTGCCCATGGCAGGGGTGGAACTGGATGGACTTTGAGGTCCCTACCAACCCAAACCATCCCATGATTCTGTGATTCTATAAATATTACTCAATGTTTTCAAGAGAAGGGTGAGTACAGGGACTGTGAGCACGTGTGAGTATGCTTGACTGCTTGTGTTAAACACCACAGGGATCCCCAAAACTACACTCCAGTAACTAAACACATGAGGTCTGCAAGGACAGGAATGCACTCGAGATGTCAAACACAGAAAATAAGTTTTTACTAAAAGACTGATATCTCTTGCAACTCTGTTCCATGTAAAAGCTGCGCTTGAGCTTCTGAAGCTAAAATTACACAGCTTTAAGGCCTGGTTCGAGACTACAGACATCATCTTTAGCACAATTATGAATCAAAGCATCGACTAAACTAACAACAGATAAAATATATCGAAATTTATTCTTATCCCCCAGGAAAAGCTGAAATTTTTAGCTAGTTAGGGCCAGCGTTTACGCTGTAGGCGAAACACATCTGACCTAGTTCCTGCTTGCCTAGGATTTATTTTTGCTGCTGCCAGTATAGAGCTGGCAAACTTCTTATAAAGCTTATCAAGTTTAAACAGTACGTTTGTCAAAATACTACATCTTTGCCTAGAGTGGCACTTCGAGATGATTTTGCAGAGCTGGATCAACAAAGAACTTCCCTGATAAATGTAATAAATCATGATTAACAGATAAGATGCAAATAAAGTCTCTGTTCTTCCTATTTCTTTCCTACAATTTGAATAGTATAAAATTGCTTTCCAATATCTTGTGATACAGTTAAAATAAAGATGGACAGGCAAAGCAGTTGCCAAAAAGTAAAGGCGAGTCTGCTGGCAATCAAGACCGAGGGTATTTCAGCCACCACCTCCCCTCCATGCACTGAAGAACAGAGAATACACAAAATCAGCATGAGCAGCTCAGTCTATTAAGATTTAAAAACCTAAAGAAAACAGTTCTGCTGTGTCTTTAGCAACTCTTGATGATTCCGAAGTTCCCTTCTCTTCCCATCCACCCCAAAGCCCAAGGACCCTGGGCTATATAAAGGGGAATTCTGCCTTTTAATCCAGCAAGAACTACTCTGGGGGTGCTGGGAGTGACTGGGAAGCAGGGAGGACAGAGCATTACTTCAATCACCTACAGTAAGGTTTAAGTTTTGAAAATCCACTGCATAAACACAAAAATTAGGTGTTTGCATGACTTTTCCTTCTGGTTCCTGTAAAGAACAAGTTGTCACCGCACAGAGTTTCAACTGAGGCAGCTTGTTTGCCCCAGCCGAGCTCAGCAGCATCCTCCTGCCAGCGCAGTTAGTGCAGTCCAGTTTGAGACAATGCCCTGGAGAAGCGGTGGCCTGGTGTCTCCTTTTGGACACCTCTGTCATCCTAAATACATTCCAGAGCTTAGAGCCCTTTGGACAAAGAATATGAACATTTTAACTTCTTTATAGGTCGCCAGCGCGTCACTAGGGAGCTGCCGTTAGCTCCTGG
This sequence comes from Phaenicophaeus curvirostris, assembly GCF_032191515.1. Classification (NCBI taxonomy): domain Eukaryota; kingdom Metazoa; phylum Chordata; class Aves; order Cuculiformes; family Cuculidae; genus Phaenicophaeus; species Phaenicophaeus curvirostris. The sequence continues at coordinate 17,687,436 of NC_091406.1, read as the reverse complement.
CAGCTGCAATAAAGCCGTGGCACCCTGACATCAGAGACGCGGCACAAGGGGAAACGTCAGGATTCCTGGCATCGCCAGCTCGGCTAATTACTGACGACGTGGAAGTGGCAGCCGTGCTTTCATGTCCTGAATAACAAGGGCTTCAGCAGGGGGTGAATCTAATTAGTTTGTCTGCATAGCAGGAAAGTGCTGATATCTTCATCTAATGTTGGTTGTCTATAAATCCTGAGCTGAAGTTTGAAAAGCACTATATGGAGAGCACATATGTGGTTGTCAGCTTTTCTTCTCATTTTCCATCCCATTCTTTGCTTTAAGCAGCAAACATAGAAGACAATATTGCAATAGTTACTTTCATCATGTGTATTCTGGAGCTGTATGTCCTCAGTTTCCTTATCACCAAAACTTCTTCTTTAGGCAGAAACGTTTTGCTGTGAGGGTGGGAAGGCCCTGGCCCAGGTTGCCCAGAGCAGTGGTGGCTGCCCCATCCCTGGAGGGGTTCAAGGCCAGGTTGGATGGGGCTTGGAGCCCCTGATCCAGTGGGAGGTGTCCCTGCCCATCGCAGGGGGTTGGAACCGGATGAACTTTTTGAGGATCCTTCCAACTCAAACCATTCCATGATTCGATGAATGCCACAGTCAGCATTCTGAGAGGTGAAGGCAGTTTCTCTGCACAGCCTTCATGTTTGAGTCAGAGGTATAAAGGGAAAAAAGAAATGGAACCCCTACATTTGGTTTTGCTATCTCTGGCTCCTACCCGTTTTTACCATGCTAAGATCCAAGAAATATGCCCTTAGGTCAGCCTCAACCAGAATTTTCTTTTCTGCATTGCTTCCATCCACTGCAGGAGCCCTTCTGCGTCTGCCCTGCACACCTCCCACCAGCCAAATGCTGCCCAACCTACTAGCAATTAGGGCTTCCAACTCACATTCCCTGCACCTGAAACGCACACACAGGAGAGACAAAGCCGTACGAACTGGTCCCTGTTTACCGAAGTTAGCCAATTAACGAATTACATGCTCTAGGAACTACAGAATGAACTCACCTAAACCTGTTGTTGACTAGCTAACATTCATTCTCAAAATTTCTTTAATAAAGAGCCATTAGGTTTTATTTCTAAGCTCTCAAACCATCAAAAAGCATCTATAGTTAGGAATCCATTTGCTGTTGTTATATCAAAGGTCACTGATTTTAGCACATTAACGAGCAAGGCATTAACATGATGTTACAAAAGATGCGTGAAGGGTATTTAGCATCACAACTCCGGCTATCATTGATGCTCACAGCTGTTTAATGAATTTGAGTCAAAATGTACTTCTGAAGCATTCCTCGCAGTGATTAGCAGTTTTTACGACTCAGAATGTTAAGATGAGCTAAACTAAAATTTTATGCTGGCTGCTCTCAATAGAACCAAAGTGTGTCAGTTCAACAGAGGGGGGGGTAAGGGAGAGGAAAGCCAGAAAGCTCTTTAAGTAAGTTGCGCTCACCCGGATCATCAGTACAGCTTTCCTGATATCTCGGATTCCGTCATACACCAGTCGTGAAGCATCGATGAATTCATTTTCATCCATTGGCTGAGCAGGGTCTGAACTCAACGCTTCCACAGCGGCTTCAACTTGCTCAGTAAACCGTGGCATAACTGAATTCAGAACAGAAAATCCATCAGTCCCCACCCCAATGCCATCTTCTGCTTTGCTCTTAACTATCACCCTGCAGCGGCTCCACTTAAATTCAAACCATTTGTGATAGAAGGACATCGATACTGTAGCTTGAGTCTTATATCCACTTATTTCTGTTTACACTGCTATTTGTTTTTTATCCTCTAGACAGTGAAAAGGGAATTATGTATCAAAGCATCCAAGCATTCAGAGTGAAAAGGTTATCACATCATCCTCATGGACAAGGAGCAAACACCTGGGAAAGCAGTTAGAATTTATAGGATAAAATACTAAGCATCTGTTTCATATTCCCTGTACATCATTTTCTTGAGGGAAACCCCCAGTATTACCACCACAAAGGCAAAGTTTGAGAAGGCACTGGAAGAGGGCAGGTTGTGCTGCTGTGCTTCAGTGACTCACTGCACCCCAGGAAGAACAGCACAGAACCGTTTACAGTCTGTTCCTTTCTTCAGGGTCACCCTTCATTCTTCAAAGTTGTAATTAAAGCAAAACCAACAACTAATAGTTGGCACAGGACTCATTAAAGCAACTGGAAGTCATTCCTTACCCTATATGGATGTTACCAGCTAGTTCATAGGAAAACATCCTCATTTATTGTTTAGGGGTGGGGGACTACAACCTACAATGCCTCTTCAACACTTATATTCTACAAAACGTACCCTAAATCACTACCTCACACTTATTCTACTGGGCCAATGTAGCAGAAATCTTCTTTCTGGGTCCTGACCGCTGACAGAGCCTGGTTCAACATTGCAAGGTGACCAGCACAACTTCCAAGCCCTGACTCGCTGCCTGGGACTCATTCCCTGGTGTTTCGGTCTCTACAGCTCAGTGGGTGGCAGCAAGCACATTCAGGGAGATCTTGTGCACTGCTGAGATTTAAGCCAGTCAACACAGCAAAATGACATTTCTCATCTTGCAACAGCTCTGCAAATTGCTCCTACTCATCTCCTTTACAGCATGTAAATGGAGTCTGTAATAGATCACACAGGGCCATCGCTGTCCACTTGCCTGTGTGCTCGTAAGCAACAGGAATCCAGGGATCTTGGGAGTAATCAACTCTTACCTGTGTTGGACAGTAACTTTGTCGCTTCCAACACCTTCTCAGTGTAGACTCCAGGCTCGTAGTTATCCATTTCAGAAGTGACAACGTGAATGACTCTAGCAGCACGTCCTCGAATCGCACCAGCTGTGCGGTCTAAGCCATCAACATCTTTTTCTTGGAGAGCAATGACACATTTGTTTACATCTTCTAAAATATGATTCTCTGGTGGGAAAAGAAGGAGGACTTAGATGGTAATATCTTCTTTTCTGCTGCAGTCATCAGCATTATAAAGTCTCTGTTTGTAACCTGCTCGGTAAACCTCGGCGAGATGCTGTAACACATTAATTTTTAAGCTTGCTGTGACCACCTAAGAGCCGACCTTCCCAACCAGGTGTCGAAAACCCCATCAGTCCATTCACCTACTGGCATCCACACTTCTTGGCCCCGTTCACACTCAATTTTACCACGAGGAAAGCTGAGCTCTCCCCTAATGTGTTTCTTTCCCTATTCTTCCCCCAGACTGCCAAAGCCCTTATTCCAAACACCCGCACGCCACTCCCCTGTCATTCCACATGTGTGGGGTGATGAGGCACCCTCCCTGGCACCACACCTAAGCCGCTCAGCGTGTTAATAGACCTGGGGCCCTTGTTGCATGTTTCTAGCCTCCTCCATAGTGTTTTCCTACAACCACACACGTACCATCAGAGGATATTAAACTGTCAGTCCTCCACTCAAATTTAAGACACAAAACATACGTAGCGATTTATGCAGAAAGCGTCCCTGTGACAGAGCAATCATCGCCTCATAAGAAAACAAAAAATAAACGCACGACCTCTGTTTGTCATTTACTTTGAGAATATCCATATTCTTCTTTATACAGAGATATTTTATAGAACCATGAAATGGTTTGAGTTGGAAGGGACTTAAAAACCCATCCAGTTCCACCCCCTGCCATGGGCAGGGACACCTCCCACTGGATCAGGTTGCTCCAAGCCCCATCCAACCTGGACTGGAACATCTCCAGGGATGGGGCAGGGATGGGTAACCTAGGCCAGGGCCTTCCCACCCTCAATTTCTTCCTGAGATCTCATCTCAATCTCCCCTCTTTCGGTTGAAAACCATTCCTCTTAGTCCTGTCCTTGCACTCCCTGATCAAGAGTCCCTCCCCAGCTTTCCCAGAGCCCCTTTCATTACTTGAAGCTTCTCTTCTCCACACTGAACAACCTCAACTCTCTCAGCCTGTCCTCATATAGGAGGTGCTCCAGCCCTCAGATAGTCTCCGTGGCCTCCTCTGGACTCACTCAAGTCCAAAAATCCCAAAACAAGTAAAACCCCCTAAGAGATTTCTGAAGGTACCTAAAGAGGTTGGGATCCTCATTTGGGGAAACCTACCCAAAAGGTCTTTCAAACTCTGTTTGAGATCTCCTTAACACATCAGCACTAGCACTTTGACATTGTCATCCAACATCAGCATTTGGGCAGCTTGGTAATGAACCAACTTGGAAATGTTTCTGCTCTGTCACTTAAAATAGTTGCCAGCATTACTTACCATTGACTTAATCATGCCGGGCTGCCAAGTCGTGCCACTGAAGTGGCTTTTATTCCCTGTGCAGGTAGTAAAAGAGCCATTTTGCAAGAGTTTGCAGAGACAAGAAGCACATCGAGTTGACTGATAGAGGATTTGTATAAACTGAAAGGATTGCTGCTGCGAGTGTTACGCTTGATTTACGTACAATTAGCAGAGCCAGGTGCAATATTGTGAGACTTCCGTAAGCAACCTGGACAAAAAACACGCTTGTGAAATATCTCTGAAGCAACACAGCCTGAACAAGTTCAGCTGAGGGCAGAAGGTGGCCCTAAGAGAGACACGACCAGGTTCATTAGTGATTTGACAAGTCAGCGAGCAGGCAGCCGAGGTACCAGAGCCACACGAGGAGCACGCAGTCTCGGTGTTTAAAGCAAGAGACAGACAGCCCTGCAAGTCGCAACAGTGAAAAAAAAAAAGCGTTGGCGTCAGGCCAAAACACAGACTGTTTATCACCTGAATTCCTTAATGAATAAATTAAGCCACAGACCATTTAAAAGCCTCTTTGGATTATATGAACTTTAACAGAAGTCATGGACAAAATGAGGATGAATATTTAAATGCCTGCTGATCATTAAATATCTTTTGCAGGTGTGAAGTTGCCAGAAAGATGTTTCTTTGGAAAGCTAATCCCTCACCGAGCAGCGTGCGAGGGGCCCCGGGCAGGTACGGGGCTGTCAGGAGCATCGGCTCTGGTTATGCTCTCCGGTGGGTGATAACAGATCGGATTTGACACCGTTCTGTGCGCTCATCCATACACACACTGCTACCTGTCCTCCAGGCACGCGGAGCACAAGTGTCTGGCACCAAATGCCATCTGCTGAGGCCGGGGTGGCAGAGCCCAGGGAATGCTGATGCATTCACTGCCAGCACCTTCGGGGACGCGGTAACGCCTCCCTGCATCAAAGCTAACAGCCTTCCCGCTGCTGAGCTGGAGAAAGATCGCTCAGAGATAGAAGATAACATGGAATGTAACACAGCAAAGGGATCTCCTCCTACCGAAACAGCTAAGGGGAAGAAATGGTGCAGTTTGGAAACAAGATGAGAGGGTAAGAGGAAAGACATCTTTCCAATAAAAAGGATTTTCAGAGCCAACAAGGAAATACACAGAACTGTGAAAAGCTAATAGAATTAAAAGTCGCCCACGACTGTCAATCCTTGATCCACCCCCACCGAACACCTTCCACCTCCACCCGCCTCCCCGCTAAAAGGGATTAAGAAATCCTTTTCCAAACATCCTAAAAAGTCTGCGAGGGAGTCTGGGGGCTACAGAAGATCAAAACCAGAGAGCAACAGCCAGGAGACAAAGCCTCAGATGCATCAACACAGCTCTGCTTCTCCTCTGTGTCGCTGTGGAAGGCCTTGGAGCAACTCTCTGTGCTAGACCCTCTCTTGCCATCAGAGCCCGGAGGAACCAGGTCAAGCAGCAGTGCCAGTAGATGTGGCTGTGGAACAAATACTTGAGTGTTCCTACACTTGTAAATGCAGTGTTCGTCTTGTAATGAAGAGGACAATCATGGGGCTCAGGCAATATTCATCTGGAAGCTCTTAAGACGAAATAGCTCTGCTGTGATGGGCAGTCTCTTGCGTAAACCCCTGTCAGCAGCGGAGGAACAGAGGCAGCAAATGGGATGATTTTTTTAGAGGGTTTCAAAGGAGATCCAGGTAATTTCAGAACATTGAATTTGACAATTACACAGCGCTATCAGCAACTGTTCTAAAGAACAGAGATAGTGGGCACACAAACACACCCAGAGTGCTCAGGGAAGGCACTACTGACAAGAGGGATGAGAATTATGGAAGGCACAGAAGAGCTTTGAAAAGCGGAATAATAAAGCAGGCAAGGACTCTGCAGTCAAGAAAGAGCTGAGTGACTCAGTGTATGACAGAAGTCTGCACATTTACAAACAGCACAAAGAAAGCGAGTAAGGAAAAATACTCTTCACCATCTTCTAGTACAACCAGGGGCATCAAACGGAGCAAAGATGTGACACTGCAAAGACCAAGGAGGTGTTGCACCCAGAACACAGTTCAGCTGTGAATTCACCATCTCTGATGGTGCAGCTCCCTGAGCTGCAAACCTCTCATTCTTGGGAATGCACAGGAAAGCTCTTTAGGCTCTGGGACTCCTCCCTGGCACTGAAAATCAGCCACAGCCAGATCGCTGTCCTTCCCCAATAGGCCCTTTTCTCACCCCTGCCCTTCATACAACATTGTAACCTCCAAGCTTACCTGCCACATTGTGTACTTCAGTATCCTTATTCTTGTACAATATTCTGCTGTCACCTAAACCCAACAACTCTTTCAACACTTTACCTGTGTGTATTTAATACAGTTCTGTAGCATGAGCTAAACAACGAAGCCTGTATGTCACGCAGGACAGCACGACACACTCCAGGAATGTGGTATTTGATATATCTATATATACATCCACCCCCATCCACACATATATACAGACACACACACATCTACACCCACAAGAACATTTTTTAATCTGCTTACATCCCAGTTAGCAGCTCATACGAACCTTACTGTGCAAACACCCGAATAATCCCAAACGGAATCTGCTATAAATTACACCCAGCACAATTTTGTCCAAGGAGATCTATATACTTCTAGCAGAGAACTGGAGTTGTGACATTGATATGGACAAGATTTATCCAAGTTCAAACAATACTTAAAGCAATATTTAGAACAACAGAATCATGGAATAGTTTGGGTTGGAAGGGACCTTAACGAACATCCAGTTCCAATCCCCCTGCCATGGGCAGGGACACCTCCCACTGGATCAGGGGCTCCAAGCCCCATCCAACCTGGCCTTGAACCCTTCCAGGGATGGGGCAGCCACCACTGCTCTGGGCAACCTGTTCCGCTGCCTCATCACTCTCCGGTTTATCCCCACTGCCCTTAGTCTTATCACTACAAGCCTTCATGAACAGCCCCTCCCCAGCTTTCTTGGAGCCCCTTCAGGTTCTGGAAGGTTACTCTAAGGTCTCCTCAGAGCTTTCTCTTCTCCAGGCTGAACAACCCCAACACTCTCAGCCTGTCCTCATAGGGAAGGAGCTCCAGCCCTCAAATCATCTTTGTAGCCTCCTCTGGACCCGTTCCAACAGTTCCATCTCCTTCTTATGCTGAGGATTCCAGAATTGGACACAATACTCCAGATGAGGTCTCACAAGAGAGGAATACAGGGGCAGAATCACCTCCTTCGACGTGCTGGCCACGCTTCTTTTGATACAGCCCAGGACATGGTTGGCCCTCTGGGCTGTGAGCGCTCACTGCACTTATCAACCAGCACCCTCCAGTCCTTCTCCTCACGGCTGCTCTCAATCACATCATTCCCCACCCTGCACTGAAACTGCGGATTGCCCCAACCCAGGTGTAGGACCTTGCGCTTGGACTTGTTGACCCTCATTTATTGTTTTAATACTTTTCTAATACCTCTTTGATAAAGAAGTACACACAAAGAACTGCTGAATGCACTTGAACATCTGGAGCAGTCCCAAATGTCATCATTTTGGGTGGCAACCAGGTACTCGAGGTGAACTCTGTCACCACCCCAGAAAAGCACCATTCCCCGCTTGTTACAAGCCCTTGGAACCCTCCAGATCAACCCACCACTGGCCCAGCCCCATAACCTGCCCCTCCAAAGCAGAGCACCCATCTCCTCATCTGACCTACATGGGTCACACCGAGCCAGCCCTGTGAGCGAGTTACAGCTCAGCAGCTTTGGGCAGCCCACGTTTGCACCAACCAACAGCTTTGTCTCTTTAAACCGTTCCATGCACTTGTGGGCAAACTCCAAGTGGAGCCGTGAACTTCAGCTAACGATTCTCTCTAAATATACATCCCCAGAAATAGGCTCCTCACAGCTGTGTGATTGCAGCCACTGCTGGGACGACAAGCACACAGACAGATACCCAGAACTAGGGCATTCGATTGCCGCACAAGGTTGTGCTAACTCACCGCAAAGATTTTTATTCAGTACCCAGGGAGCCACAATACAACACATGATAATGCAGGTGACTCACTGTAGAAACGATCATTTGCTGGGGGCGGGGGGGGGGCTGGTTTGGTTTTTCTTTCTTTCTTTTTTTTGTATTAAAAAAACCAATAAAAGATAGTCTTTTAATCATAGAATCACGGAATGATTTGGGTTGGAAGGAACCTCAAAACTCATCCAGTTCCACTCCTGTGCTATGGGCAGGGACACCTCCCACTGCATCAGGTTGCTCCAAGCCCCATCCAACCCGGCCTTCAACACCTCCAGGGATGGGGCAGCCACAACTCCCCTGGGCAACCTGGGCCAGGGCCTCCCCATCCTCACAGGAAAACGTTTCTTCCGAAGATCTCATCTCAATCTGCCCTCTTGCAGCTGAAAATCATCCCTCATCATCCTCTCCCTGCTCTCCCTGATCAAGAGCCCCTCCCCAGCTTTCTTGGAGTCCCTTTCAGGACTGGAAGCTGCTCTAAGGTCTCCCTACAGCCTTCTCTTCTCCAGGCCGAACAACCCCAACTCTCTCAGCCTGTCCTCGTACAGGAGGTGCTCACAGGGGAGGTGCTTAATTTAGGCCTGCAAGTTTGCACCTACATTTCCTAGGTTTGTTCACCTGGTCACTTCTGATGCCACATACCTACTGTGAAATCTCTCCTTACAGCTGGGGTTTTTAAGTCACTTGAGATGCCCAAGTCTGTTGGCATCAGGAAAATTATCGTCAGTTTATGAATGCTGCTGCATGCACAATTCACTTGGTTATGTCACTGTGTCCTCTGATTAGAGCAGAATATGAAGACACGAGAATAAAAACACCCTGTTATTTCTAGGTTACAGCAGCTACTAGTGGGTCTTTGCTGATAAAACAAACCACCTGGGCAAGCACTCTGCCAAATGGAATTAATAATCTATTGCAATTATCAAATATTTTTAAAGCTTTCAAAACTTTACTGAAGCTGACATGATTAAAAATATTAACAGAACATTGTCTGCAGTCACGGTTTTATGTTAATTACCATGTACAACCATGGCTGATATTCACTGCTGTTTACATAAGAGGTGAACTGAGAGATGGTCTTTTTTGCTAGTTCATAACTGGCACATAAACCTGTTCTCTTTCCCCCAGTGTTACCAGTGAGGTTTGTCTACAACACCTCGATGGTAACTCATTGCAGTTCAGCTAGCGATTCAAAACCTTGAGACATGAGTGTCTTTCACTATGTTTAAGCTGATCTGCCTACTGACATGTAAATATATACATTTATGCATGCACGCGCCGTTAGTGCAATGACAGGTTCCTGGAGTACCTGCTGAACTAAATTATCACTGTTTTCACACCATAAAAATACCTCTTCTCCTTGTGCCAAGAGCTCCTGCTTTATCTTCACGCCTCGCTTGGCAGAAGACGATGAAGCGTACCAACACCATCCCTTCTATAATCCCAAGAAGACCTCAGAGCACGTGGAGAAACCACCCGTTTCCAGGAATAAGCTCAGTTTCTGAGGTAGAACCCAATTACCTGACACAGCCAGGAAGTCATCAATGGAAGTGATGTCATCGACAGCATCTGTCAGCACGCGGACTTGCCTCTCCCACTGCTCTTTGAAGAGATCCATGTTTTCTTGAGCCAGCTTGCTTTGAGGTTTAGCAGCCAGAGCCAGTGCAGCATTAATGACCTGTAAAACACCTCTGGGTTTTTAAAACATCCACTTAACGAAACAATTAGTTTCCATATGTTTACGCAATGAACAGCAAACAAAGCAAATTTAATAAGTTGTCAGGAACTTCATGTTTAAACACAAAAGTGTTTATTCTCTTGCTCTCGCATCCAACTTGTACCTGCTTACACATTTATTATGGTTAGTTATTACAAGCAAAACCACTTGGCAAGCGTTCACAAGAGCTAGCTTCACCTTTACTTAACAGCTCATATTAAAAAGGTGTTGCAGAAATGAGTGCAGGTTGTGCTGTTAAATATTTTAGACAGGATGACATTTAGTACACCAGAGGCTGCATTTCCTAAGCTACTCACCAGAACCTGAGAAAAAAAGGTCAAAAAAGGATTAACTTTATGCAGTCTGAGGCAGAATGAACATGCAAATACAAAATTAGAGATAAATTTTTTATTTTTCTTCCTTTTCTTAAGGCTTTACAATTGTTATGGTACCTTACGACGTCTGTTGTGGCTGTGGAAGAGCCAGGCTAGCCAGGGAAGAGCAAGAGCAGATTCCATTTGATGCTCCTCCTCAACACTCCCCTACTAATTTTCTTCAACCCCTAAGACTGCAATTTACTCCAGATCTTTCTTTCTCTAAGCAAAAGAAACGCTATGCTCACTGCTAAGTAACGAAGTTTACGTTATGCCAACCAATTGGTCCGTTAAGTGACCAAAGAAGCCTCTTCAGGTGTGGGAAGGAAGGAACCTCACAAGACGGCTCCTGCTCCTGCTGCATTGTGCTCCAGCACAGCGACCTGGAAACAAGCCAGCTGAGAGGCACCAGCCGCAGTCAGACTGACACGACAATCCAAACCTTGTTTTCAAGCACCTGAGGGTCAGAGCTAATGAACTTTTAAGTTCAATGTGTAATTTTTCTTCTCTATTTTAGGAACACATTAATCTCACAAAGCTGCCGAACACAACATGCAAACACCAGATGTTCCTGGTTTGCTAAAACCTCCTTTCTCTACCTGCTTCATTTAAAAGTGTCACAGAGCATTTAAAAACCGATATAACTCACTGAGCAAGGAGATGATGGTGATGTCAAACATATCACGATGGCCCTGAATGAAACAGGCAGGAAAAGGAGGCTGAATCACCAAGGGACGCTAGAAATGAGCACTGGCTGAGAAAAATCTACAGCAAAGCTTCGCTGCTCTCCACGCTTCCATCCTGCCTCTGGAGATGGAGACTGCAAGTCTGGATCACAAATCAAACTAAGCTCAATGGGTTTGATAATGGAGACAATACGAGAAATGCATTGCATGAGCTGCACTCCATTCAGGAGACCCATAGGGATGAAACATGCCTTTGAACCCTGTCAATAACGACTGTGCTCCATCCTTTGTGAAGAATGTGGGGTCATCTGCTGCTTCCCCTTCCTCAAACGCCATGCTGAAGCCTGACCTGCTGTGTCCAGCAACTGCGGTAATGGGGACATCCCTTCAGAGAGGGACCTGCCATCAGCCACGGTGTGTGCTGCTCTGCTACCCATGGAGATCGTGGTTCTCAAGTCCTGAAAGCCCAGCAAAAAGCCTTGCAACACCCAAGAATGTGATGCTTGAAAACTTAAACTCAAACAGAAATAAAGGTTTTAGAAAGGGAGTAGCCTCCTCTGCCCAAGAGTCCTGCTTCTGAAGTCTAGTTGACACCACTTCTTGAATTGGTCTGATTGATGTGATGAAATATCTACCCATCAATCAAAATTTAGGGATCCAAAGGTTTATGGTGAATCTAAATAACAAATGTCCTGGAATCAAAAAGGGTAAAACAGACACAGCTCCAGCAATCTGCTCTCAGCTTTTATCCTGCTGCTGAGACAGAGAAGATGGTGATACCAAGGGTCAGGGCATCTTCTCCTGCTCTCTCCCAGCTGCCTTGGCTAGTATCAGATAAGAAAACATCCTTTACGCACTGAGACAGGTCAGAATTAATGCCAAGGGAACATATGGCCCCTGTACCTGCGTGATGTATCTCTGGACAGCAGCAGCTGTCTGGACATTAATCTCTGTCAACAGCACAAGTCCAACCTCAGATGCCCACGTTAAGCAACTCTTCACACGTAACAGGAGAGCTGTCACAGACAGAGGCTCCGCAAGCACTCAAGATGCTCAAACAGGGCATCACCACCAAATCCAGATGTAAGAGGCACCAGCTGCACTATCGCCATCCCAACAGGCAGCTTGGCCAACTGAACAGGGGACATTTTTTTGTACATCTCAACAGCAAAACCACATGGCCGAGGCAAACACATTTGAAAAACATGGCCAAGCAGAACTAGTGCTTAAGATCTCGCTTAGAAGCAGACGTGCCTCGTCTATGGAAAGCTGCCAGCAGTGCTGGAGAGGACAGCCTGGTGGGAAACCCAAGGGTACCGAGTTTCAGACAAAACTGCAGCTTAGGAAACCCATACAGGTATGGGAAGAAACTTGAGACAGCAGATGCAGCCCAGCAGCCTGGTTTTTAGCACATACTCTGCCTTCATGTGCAAAGGGGTTCTGACATTACAGTTTAGCCAAGGTGATCAGACCCTTCTCTCTGCCCAATACGTACAGCTTAGCATTTAAGCAGTGTTTTCCTGGACGTGTCCCACACCCTTGCCTGGGGTAATGTCCCAGGGATTACTGGCAGAGTCCTGCAAATGAGCTGTTGGAGTGAATGTGCTCTTACATCAAGCCTGGTATCCAGCACTAAGCCACCGGTCTATTCTCCAGCAGATGCTCAGACAGAAGGATAGGGATACTGGATCTTAAACAGCCTGTGAATGGAGTAGGACTGGAATTCCTTTATCATCTAAAAATGAATGCTTTGGGGGAAGGGGAAGGGACTGATTAAAGCACATTATGGCTTCTCCAAAAAGCCATGAAGCATTGAGCAATTAATGTAAAATATGAGTAACTCTTACAGGAAGGAGACAGAGATAAATATAACTCAAAAAAGAAGAAGAACATGGCCAGACTACCTGAAATTCAGCCGCTTCCATGTAAAACACTTGGCAATTTCAGGGAAATATTCTGTATTTCACGGCTTTTTAAAATGCTGCCAGAGCCCTGTGATCACAATGACTCACTGAAGTTGTACAAAGGGAAGAATCAAACAAGGACATTTTGAGACTATCCAGAAGGAAATGAAGCATGGCAAGAAAACACACTATTTTTATCAGTGCTTTGTTTCATGTAGCAATTGCGGTGTTCAAGTCAGCCCAGCGCTCGATAACATGGTTCCAGCGAGTTACTTGGAGTCGCTCTGCTCCACCTCACAGCTTCCCTTGATAGGAATGGTGGGACTCGATGGTCCTGTGGGTCTTTTTCAACCTAGTGCTTCTGTGATTCCCGTGGCAGCAGCCAGGGCTTGGCAATGCACACCCCAAGATCAGCGAGGCCCAGGGTTCAAAAGACTTGCAACTGATGTCTCAATCTGTACCTCAAATGCTCTCCTCCCATCTCTCATGGGAAGAACGTGTTTGTTTTTTTTTTCCCTACTGAAACCAAAGATGGCACATTGAATTGATAGATTTATACCTTTGCAGGGCTGGACTCTGAGAAGCGAGTGAACCCACTTTCCCTAGAAGCTCTCATAAAAAGCACAGCTATTCCAGGACAGAGAACACCTTAACCTTAAATACACTTTCAGGTAAATTAAAGCCAATGGGATAGCTAGAATTAACTCTTTTAGGCTTAATTGAGGACAATGTCCAGCCTCGTGTTTATAGCACCCCATCTGAAAGAATGATAGAGGCTAGACGAAAGCTCTTATACGTGGTGGTGTTCCTACAGAGAAGAGCTCTCAACAGTTGGTTGGCACAGCCAAAGGAAGAAACATCACTTGGGAGAAGAAAACTCTTACCTCTTTATTCTGCATTGCAACCCCTCCTGCCTCAGTGCAGACAAGGTCTGTAAGCCGTGCAGCTCTGCACTTGTTATTTCTTGCCTCACTCTGTTCGATGGGGACTTTTTGCTCTTTAGAGCAAACTGTTCTTTCTGCAGCTGCTTTAACTTTGCCCTGTTTCCTACAGGAAATCAGTTTAAGGATGCTACTGTGCCACAAGAAGGGTTTTTTCAGTTTCAAAATCTCTAAAACCAACACCCAGTTCTTTCCCCTCTCATTACACACCTTTTCTTTACAACCAAAAATATCTGCTGTTCCTAAGTAACTCGCTTGTTTTTTTTGTTTTTAAATAAAGATCTTCATGTACCAGCTTTCTTGAGGCATTTGGGTAATGAGTTGGAAAGCAACTCTGAGACCTTCAAATCCAGGATACTTTGCCTTTGTAAAAATTAAAAAAGCTAATAAACCAAGCACCATCTCAGCGGAGGGAACCAAGCCCCAGCTGGGATGTGAAAATCGATTTTATTCTGGAGTGGGTGAGAGGGAGCTTTCTAAAGCTGACAGCAGGATCACATTTGCTTTGGGAAGAAGATCCGAGAGTGAGCAGGGGTAGAAGCAGTGATGTGAGCTTTGCCTTTTGGAACAAGCTCCGTGCAAGGCTGAGTGGGAAGAAGCCCCTTATTGACCCTGCCAACACTGGTGAAAGCCCATGCAGGGCTCCTTATTTGCTCTGTTCTATTGCTGCCTCACAGAGCGCTCCCACGCTACATTTGGCATCAGGTTGTGCCAGGGGAGGTTCAGGTTGGATATTACGGAAAATTTCTTTACTGAGAGAGTGGTGAAGCCCTAACAGAGGCTGCAAAGGGCAGGGGTTGAGTCTCCATCCCTGGAAGGGTTCAAAGCCTGTGGACGTAGCACTCTGGGACATGGTTCAGTGGAAGGGTTGGGCTGATGGTTGGACTGGATGAGCTTAGAGGGCTTTTCCAACCTTAACGATTTTATGATATGGAGGGCTGCTTGTAAGGTAGAAGGAAAAGCATGATTCTCAGTTCAACAAGTCAATTCATGGCCTTACCCCCAAGCTGCCCCCCGAGCTGAGCCCAGCCAGGACTCCCCTTGCTCAGACATGTTTGTCTGTATTAAAGAAAGCACAACTCACTTATTGTCAGTCTGGGAGAAGCTGCTCACTATTTAGTTTCACATATGCCAGATGCCAAAGTTACCTCCAGTGTTCACCCTCCTCCTATCTCCTCCGCTGCTCCTAATTGCATTTTGCTCTGAGTAGAAAGAAGGTTTGTAAGCAGGACATTTCAGTCGCTTCCAGATACATCCAACCCCAGGTTCGCATCCACATGTCTCCGCGTGCTAAGCCTCTACGCACTTCAATACAGCAAAAAGCACTTTGCAGACTGTGATGAGCAGAAATGCCCGGAAGCAAGACATACAGAAGATTGTTTTGCACTTTCTCTAGCGATAATGGCAGTGACCAGCAAGTGTACAGAGGCTGATGCACCAAAAGCGGAAGAAAAAGTTTGCTTTGATTTCCGATACTTTGTTCTAATGTATAAAAGGTACTTTGAGCACTTTCCTTTCCTCCAAGTTACGCAGAGAGCGACTGCGGGTGTCTCTGCAGAGATATTTACTGCTGCTGCTACCGCACTACAGTGACCCACAGATACACACTTCCACTGATACTATGATCTCCTCCTGTTTAGCACAAACTAATGACAAAGTATTTACTGTGTATAGATAATTATCCTAACAACTTCTCCACATATGGAAAAAGCATTTCCATTCAGAGCTGAGGACTGATATTATCATACTAGGCAAAGGAAAAACTGCAGCGATTTTGGTGCCATTTGTTTGAGTGCCATTTGTGTTGTTTCATTTTGCATTTCATTGACCTCATCTGAAGTACTGTGACCAGTTCTGGAATCATCAGCATAAGAAGGAGATGGAGCTGCTGGAACAGGCCCAGAGGGCTACAAAGATGATCCGAGGGCTGGAGCAGCTCTGCTATGAAAACAGGCTGAGAGAGTTGGGCTTGTTCAGCCCGGAGAAGAGAAGGCTCCAAGGAGACCTTATAGCAACCTTTCAGTACCTGAAGGGGCTACAAGAAAGCTGAGGAGGGACTGTTCACAAAGGCTTGTGGTGATAGGATGAGGGGCAATGGGGATAAACTGAAAAACTGAACAGATTTAGACTGGCCATAAGGAGGAATTTCTTCACAATGAGGGTGGGGAGGCCCTGGCCCAGGTTGCCCAGGGAAGCTGTGGCTGCTCCATCCCTGGAGGTGTTGAAGGCCAGGTTAGATGGGCCTTGGGCAGCCTGATCCAGTGGGAGGTGTCCCTGCCTATGGCAGAGGGGTTGGAACTGAATGATCTTTAAGGTCCCTTCCAACTCAAACCATTCCATGATTCTGTGACTAAAGAGATGAACCTTTGGGGCTTTCAGGGACTCGGTGTCTCTTCCAGAAGCTGTTACTGCTTTCCACAGATCACACTGCACCTGCGATGAGAACGCAGGGTCCTTACACTTTCACCCACCTCCTTCTAAAGAACTGAATCCCTTTCTCCTACCTTTCCTTCTTTGTATGCACCAGTCACGGCTCAAGTTTCTGCCTCTTTGATGGCCACTCCTGTCCTGTGCTGGCTCTGCTTCCTAGCAAGCCTGCGTGACACAAAACTGCCAGCCATACGCTAAGGTTTTTCATACAAGTATTTCTATTCAATGCCAATAAAATGCTTCAATCACCTATAATTAAAATCTGGAGACAGAGCTGCTTGTTAGTACATTCAAAAAATCTTGTCAGTCTTTCAGAGGGAAGAAAAAAGGGACAATTGTTCAACATTATGTCTTTACTGCAAGAGAAATGAAGTTATCTCCCTCTGCAAAAGCCACCAGGGAACTAGCAGTAACTGGGGACTCGAGGAAGAGAGAAAGCCTTCAGGTCATGTTTGGCTTTGGTTGATCTGAGAGGCTGGGTTGGAGGGATTTTTTTTGTTTCTCTAAGATGCTGCAACTCTTAAACAACTGTTTTTGTGCCATTTGGAACCTCTACATGGGATTCCGTATGCTTCGGTATTTTGTCTGCCTGTGTCAGTAGGTGTGTTCAGCATATGTAACCATCTGCCTCATCAGAAACCTATAGGCAGCAAATTGCTTTCTAGGCTTTTCAAAACCAGAATGTAAGTACGTGGAAAAGTAATTATTAAAGCAAGATGTTAATATGAGAAGAGCCAATATGTTTTTATAAAAAAAAATGTAATTTAATCCAAGAATTATCAGCAGTCTGTTTAATGGGCAACACTGACTTGACTATGGAGGGACGACAAGCTATGCTGAACACGCTGTCTGTGCTAAGGCAGGTAGGGAGGAAGCGTGGAGGGACAAAGCCACTGCCTGGAGCTCTTCCAAGGCATCTAAAGAGGGTGAACTATGTGAGAAAGGCAAACAGCATCAGCTCAGAGTGAGCTCTGCCTCACAGATGGGAGAACAGGTCCTGCATGTCCACACCAGGGAGGTGCAAGTCATAGAATCACAGAATGTCCTGAGTTGGAAGGGACCCACAAGGATCACCAAGTCCAACTCCTGTCCCTGCACAGGACAATCCCAACATTCACACCACGTGGCTGATGGCGTTAGCCAAATGCTTCCGGAATATTGTCAGGCTCGGCACTGTGACTGCTTCCCTGGGAGTTTTTCCAGGGCTCCACCACCCTCTGGGGGAAGAACCTTCTCCTAATGTCCAACCTAACCCTCCCCTGGCATCTTCCTGCCATTCCCTTGGGTCCTAACAGTGGTCACCAAGAGAAGAGCTCAGCGCTTGCTCTTCCTCCACCCCTTGTGAGGACGCTGTAGCCCACGACGAGATCTCCCCTCAGTTTCCTCTTCTCCAGGCTGAACACACAGAGTGACTTCAACCTCTCCTCATATGACTTTCCCTCCACCAACTTTGTGGCCTCCTCTGGACACCCGCCTACGCCGTTCCTGCAACCCACTTCCCAGGGGACGATCAGGGCAGCGTGCTCCAGCTTTTGCCAACAAACACCCATCCTGAGGGAAATTCTAATCCACAGTTATTTTTCTAAAACCCCCAGTCTAACTGCAATTTGGTGAGAAGTCTAGAGATGAACTTCACAGATACTCTAAAGAATGAGAAAGTCAACACATAGCCAGTAAACGCAGCTGCAAGTGACAGCAGACTGTCACATCAAAAGGCTGGAGCGATGTTCTTCCCTTTCAAGAGCTGCACTGGGGCATTTTCACTCTCGCTTTCTAAACACCTACAGCTTGTATGATCAGAAACACTCCTATGGTTAAGTTCTCCTCTCAGACATCTTTAATTCAAAATGCTGTTACAAAACAGCTTTCGCAGGCTCCCAAAGCTCGTACTTCTTGGAAACAGAACTCAGAAGTCAGAGTTGTGAGTAAGGATCCAGGTTTTCGAGTAGAGATAAACAAAATCTTTCACTAATTTACTGTTGGCAAGCTCTGTGTTTAGTAAGAAGGCAAAGAAAACTTCCCCCTCGCACTCTGCTAGGCAAACAGAGGCACCGGCAACCATTCCAAGCGTTTCACAGCAGTACTTTTCCACTTCCATTATGAAAGAGATCTTAAGCATTTTATTTAAAACATGTAATGTGATGGAGGACTTTCAGCCTGGAGAAGAGGAGACCAAGGGGAGACCTCATGGCAGTTTACTGCTTCCTCACAAGGGGAAGAGGAGGAGCAGGCACTAAGCTCTTCTCTCTGGTGACCAATAACAGGACCCAAGGGAATGGCAGGAAGATGCCAGGGGAGGGTTAGGTTGAACATTAGGAGAAGGTTCTTCCCTCCACAGTGGTGGAGCCCTGGAACAGCTCCCAGGGAAGCATTCACAGTGCCGAGCCTGACAACATCCCAGAAGCATTTGGCCAACACCGTCAGCCCCACGGCATGAGTGCTGGGATTGTCCTGTACAGGGACAGCGGTTGGACTTGGTGATCCTTGTGGGTCCCTTCCACCTCAAGACATTCTACGATTCTATGACCTTAACTGCCCACAGAAAGGCCTGTTTCTCCCACCACCTGGCAAGGCAAGAAGCTACAGGACTGCAGATAACTCCTGCCAGATGCTAGACAAAGGGGTTTCATGTTGATGTCTTACAGCAATGTGTATCCTCAAAACCAAAGAATTCAGGCAGGCTTGTAAGTCAATTTTTTTTGTGAAGAAAAGCACCAGTGATGCCCTACCACTGCTTCACGCCTGCCCTGTGACCCCATCTCACAGAAGTCGCCCACCAAGCCGGCAGCAGCGTGCACAGCTCTTCCTAGCAGTTCCTCCTGCACCATCAAAAGGGAGCTCTGAATATCATGTTAATTCTTCAACATTACATTAATTCCTGCATTAATTGGCTGGGGACTCACAAAGAGGAAGGCTGCTGTTACTCTTGGGGAAGAGTCAATTTCCAGTAACAGCCACGCTAAAGGATTTAATTGTTTGCTTTCGTAGAGACTCTTCAAGTGAAGAAGAATTCAATTTCCAACCTTGAGAAAGTCTGAACCCGTAGGTGATGCTGGCAATGAAGACTTCTCGACTGCACCGACAAAACTTCCAAGTTGTCCCTAACCAGCAGGAAGGGGTGCATGCTCCTCACTCCCACTGCTGCCTCAAAAAGGTGAGTTATGGCAAGGAACAGAGTAACCGCGCTATTTGAGATACAGCTTTCATAATTAACTCCACAGATTGATTTCTGCAGAAGTAATTCTTTAACCAGGAATTCCCTTCTCCCAGAATGGCCTCTACTCAGCTAAGCTATTTAAGAGGTTACCTGGGGACTTACTTCAGTACATTAAATTTCAGTTTCATCCTTTCAACTACAGCAATACCGCGAATTAAATTTCATACATCATATTTCTGTGTGATATTGATATATTCACTTGAGTTTCAGAGACCATTGTAATTACTGATTGACTTGACTCATTCTGAATCCAGCATCTTCCTGGAAAAATACCATCTCAGCAAAAAACACAACAAAAAAAAAGCACAGCAAATGTTGGATTAAATCTGCACTTTATGCCTAATTTACATATTTGCTCAGCACAGTCACCTTAAAGGACTCAAGAAGCAGCTGCAAATCTCATCAGGAGTAAATTGCAAAATAAACAGATAACTCATAGAATCATGGAAGGGTTTGGGGTGGAAGGGACCTTAAAACCCATTCTTTTCAACCCCCTGCGATGGACAGGGACACCTCCCACTGGATCAGGGGCTCCAAGCCCCATCCAACCTGGCCTTGAACACCTCCAGGGATGGGGCAGCCACCACGGCTCTGGGCAGCCTGGGCCAGGGCCTCCCCATCCTCACAGCAAAACATTTCTTCCCAAGATCTCATCTTAATCTCCGCTCCTGCAGCTTAAATTGTCTTAAAAAAAGAAACAAACCCTCACTATGCTGTTCTTTATGTCTAGAAGCATTTAAACAGCATAGAGACCGTTCCATAACGTGGTCAAGGAGGACGACAGTGTGCTGGATCGCTTAGACTGGCATCAGACAAACTTCTGCTTTTTAGGAGAAAACACAGATGCCACCAGTAAAACAGTCGAGACAAGTGTCCCTAATTAGCTCTCAGGATTCACAACATGTTTAAATACTCTTGGAGCATTAACGAATCAACCAGAGAACATGTAATGTAATATAAAAACACTCTCCCAAGTGCTATGAACAGCAATAGTGTCATTTACTAATCTCTTGGTGACGACCCTGGAATTAAGGCAGGACTGTGTAGCAGAACATCTGAACTGCAGGCGTGGAGTTCAGATATGTGACCTCTGCAAAGCCAAAACCCTTCTCCATTTATAGATAATCAAAGCTTCCGATGCCTGTTAAATGTATTATCCATAATCCCTGAAGGCAAAGGTTAACAACTGCACTTCAGTAGATGGGACTGCAGTTTGCTGACTGGTGAGCGCAGCTGTTAATTATTTCATGGTGTTTATTATGTCACGGTGTTTATTTTATAAAGGAGAACATTCATACAAACAAGCAGTTGTTGGAAAAGCAGAGATAGAAGAGTTTGAAATACACAGATTCAGCAGTGGGGAGGGGAAAACACCCCCACAGATTTGGACAACTACCAAAAACATTTAGATTCAAAGAAAACCTAACTTTAAGATGATTATTTTCATAAACATCAGCACTGCTTTGGAACAACATGTGTTAGACACCAATACGGAGATAACAGAAAAGAATTACAGCCAGTCTAGTTGGTTACTTTAGGAAAGAGCAGCCCTTACACCAGATAAGATGCATTTTTAAAAGCTTTCTCTTCCACATGCTTTACTCCAACTGTAAAAATTGACCTTTGGTTCTAACAAGCCATACACACCACTTGCCCCAGATGTGGAAGGTAAAGAATTACGCAGTCAGCGCAGTTGATGCACTGGCCCCAGGGTCTCACCTAGGACCAGGAACCACACAAGTCCACCCTAGGATGATAAAAGGCCTGCTAGATAATCTTTAATGTTTTATGTCCGAATGCCTACCTTTACCTCTAAGAGCATTGTAACTTAGAAGTAACAGACAAGGCAAAATCATCCTGCTCTTCACACCATCTTCACCTCTTCCCTCAGAATTCCCCTCTGGCTGAGGCAGGTACAGGTGAACACCTCTCTTTCCCTTTTGACTGGTTTTAAAAGGACCAATACATACAGGAAAACCCAAGCAAATTCCAGTTAATCATCAATCAGGGCAATGCACCTCATTTTCATAAAATGCCATTTGACCCATTTTTTGAGTACGTGTCTTCCATTAGCTTCCCATTACGGACACCAGCTTATTCCTATGTTTTAGATACGAGTTTCCTATTGCTTTAAAAATGTAAATTACAAGAACTGACAGCGCACTGCAGTCTTCAGGGCTTCTATGCAAGTATAAAGTTGTTGACCTTTAAAACATCAGGGCTGTCAAAACGGAACAGGATGGTCTAGTGCTTAAAGGAACTTAATTTCCTTGTTTCCATTAAAAACCTATTAATTAAAATGTAGTCTCAGCCAGGTTCAAACTCCTCACGTACAGCCAGCTTCCTCTGAGTCTACTTTATCAAGATTTTTTTTTGCATATTTATATTTGACTCAGGCAAAAAGTAATGTATCTGTAATTCCTCTTACAGCCCGCGCAGGAGCAGTGGCAGCGCCTTCACAAGACACCTTCCTGCAACATGAATGCACACAGTGAGCCAGAGAAGCTTCACTGTTTCCTGTCTTGCACGTTATTAGAACACCCCAGCAAAAAGAAATGGAATCATTAGTTAAAAGGACCCATTTGTGTCACTAATTCATCATGTATTTTAACGTTTCTAAGTTGGATGTGTGCACTGCATTTCATTCCCTACGTGTATCAAGGAGAAGTCACCTCCTGCAGGGAGTTCACAGCCAGCCACGGACAGGCCAGACCAGGTACTAAGAAGGACCAGTTGCCCAGCTACGAGGGTACGTTCCAAGTTCTTATGTTCTTCCTTACCTGAGGACACAGGGCTTCGAGCTGGCTGGCTGACATGCGGACCAATTTCACACCTTCTTCGTTGTTCGAGATGGAACAGGCCAAGTTGGCCACCTGAGGTGGGAGAGAACACAACACAACTGTCAGAACTGGGCTTCATCTTTCTCTGTCAGAAACTTTCTACCCACCTCTAGCAGCGATCAGTAACCCATCAAAAAATAAAAGAAGTTCATATTTGTTCAGTTCTAACCAATTGGGAAACCACTAATGACATCTGTTCCTTTTCTAGCTATATAATCAGAACACCTCGGATATAAACATATAACAGTTATACATCCCTCTCCATAAGAAGGACACGGAGCTGTTGGAACAGGTCCAGAGGAGGACTATAAAGATGATCAGAGGACTGGAGCACCTCCCATACGAGGACAGGCCGAGAGAGTTGGGGTTGTTCAGCCTGAAGAAGAAAACACTCCAAGAAGACATTAAGAGCAACCTTCCAGTACCTGAAGAGGCTACAAGAAAGCTGGGGGAAGGACTGTTCACAAAGGCTTGTGGTGATAGGACGAGGGGCAATGGCTTTAAACTGGAGAGGGGCAGATTTAGACTAGACATAAGGAGGAATTTCTTCACTTTGAGAGTGGTGAGACACTGGCCCAGGTTACCAAGGGAACTTGTGGCTGCTCCATCCCTGGAGGTGTTCAAGGCCAGGTTGGATGGGACCTTGGGCAACCTGATCCAGTGGGAGATGTCCCTGCCCATGGCAGAGGGGCTGGAACTGGATAATCTTGAAGGTCCCAAAACTATTTTATGTACATCCCACTGCATGCCAGCCCAGAACCTGGAGGTTCACCAAGCTGTTCACCCACGTGGGTGGCACAGGGGCGTCACAGAGCTCCAGCAGTTTTGCTGAGGCCGCCCAGAGCACACCGCAGCGACAGCAGGGGGTGTTTGAATGTGTTGGCCGAAACTATGCGATGCACTTCTTATCTGGTCAAAGGATTGCAGTATCAGGCACATGTGTCCCCAGCCTTCCACTCTTTAAGGTCCACCCACCATATTCCAAAACTCGACTAGCATCTCCTTCGCTAAAACTTCCCTCCACAACCTTGACCTGCTGCACAGCAGCCCCCGTAACTAGGTCATCTTGAACCAGAGGAGCTTCTGTAAACACCAGCCTTTTAAGAGCACATGGGAAGGGGACAGCCCACATTTTTTGGCTAATTGAAGATATTCCTCCTATCAGAGCTTCTCCCAGGGGAAGGAAGTCTGAAGTGAGTTAAATTTCCTAGTTGACAGGTGAATGACAAGCATGTTATTCTGAGCCATTTGAACGCAAAAAGCTGTAAAAATAGCACAAAGTGAACTGAGATGAACACCGAGTACTGTCCTTCCAGAGACACAGCAGCCTGCAAACCCTCCAGTAAGCGTGCAATAGAAGTGTCATTGCAAGCCAGCAGATGATCAGCAACACCAGTAAAGATTTCCCCATACCCTTTTCTCTACAGGCTGGGGAAATTCCATTCTCCCTTTAATTAAACTGCCCTGTGCATTCCTATCCAAGTGATTTTGAAGCAGCATCTGCAGCTGTACGTACGATTTTTCCTCTCCCCAAGCCATTTCTTTATGAGGGCTGCTCCCAATCAGAATACGTTGCTGCCCCACAAACCGTTAACCACATATCAACATTCTTTGCCCCACAGAATCATACAATAGTTTGGGTCGGAAGAGACCTTTAAGATCATCTAGTTCCAACGCCCCTGCCACAGGCAGGGACATCTCCCACTGGATCACGCTGCCCATCCCGTCCCTGGAGGTGTTCAAGGCCAGGCTGGATGAGGCTTTCAGCAACCTGATCCAGTGGGAGGTGTCCCTGCCCACAACAAGGGGCTGGAACTGGATGGGCTGCAAGGCCCCTTCCAACTCATTCTTAATTCCATGATACTTCAATAGTGTTTTCCATCAATCTCATCGTTAATTTGGGGGTCCAAAACCCAAGTTCCCATTGCAAAGCACACAGTCTCTCCCTCCCTCCAGTTCCAAATCAAGTTAGAGAGGGTATAAAGCCGTGGGCTGTCAAGAGGAGAAGGATGTTTCCAGCACTCAACCACCAAGTAAACAGATGCAACAGCATATATTTGGACGAAAACAAACTGAAATTGAGAAAAAAGACTATGCAGCATCAACACATGACATACAAAACACTGCCAGTTTTCAGAATATTGGTGTCTTACTCTTCAACTCTCTTTCCCACTAGCCTTCACTGACAAGACCTACAAGTTGGGAGGGGGAGTTGCAGAAAGCCTTCAGCTCATGGCATGGCCATGCAGCTCAGCCAAGGCTCTTTGCTCCTTCCTTTCTGTTACCACATTTACTTTGGTCTCCAGCTCGGTTCCTCCACACAGCACCACCACCAAACAGCTGCACTCTCGATAACACCCTATCAAAAAGGGATTTTGGTTTGAACATAGGTTTCTAGATTTGCCATCTCCTTAATCCCTAGCTCACAGCAAGCTGCAGTGTATTATGCTTCTGTTTAGAGGGTCCAAAAAAACATCAAAAGACAATAAGGTACCATGATTTAAAAGTCAAATAAAGATTTTTGCTGCTGTTCTAAGCACAGGTCATATTTTTAAGAAACACCAATTTGCCAATATTTTTTATGGTCCATATTTTCACGTCATCCCTGCCTCCGCGGCAGCAGTTACCATCTCTAGGAGCGAGGAGAACACAAAGCTCGATTGAGTAGCAGCTGAATAAAAGCGTCATTGAAGCACCACAAAATCAGCCTCTCCGATATCTGGAGATGTTGTGCTCTCTCTCAAGCCAAGTGTGATGAATCAAGCGCACAGAAACCCCGCTCTTTCCGAATACAGAGAGGCAAAGAAGTTTATAATTGAGTGTCCCCGCCATGGTATGATGAAATTTTGCTTTTTTGCACAGTCATTTTTCTTCTGAATACCTCACTGATGGCAATTCTTCTTTAGAAATTGCCCGACTGGGGCTGCCAACCTTTATGAAAGAAGCGTGTGTGCTTCCCTGACTGAGGGTCTTTGGCAGTTTAAGACAATCCAACTGTTGGCTGCCACCTCCCATCCTACTGCTGCATCGCCAAATCTCAACACTTCATTTCAGCGCGCCTGTCCAAGAGACAGCTATTCCCTTTGGCAGATTAGTTCCTCTGCCAGCTTAGCACGCAAACTTCCCAAACGAGTTGCAGAACATCACAGTGAAGCGAGGATGCGGCAGCAGCGGAGACGGCGTCAGAGCACTGCAGGACACGGCTCTAAATTCATGGCAATCCAGCACCAGTGGGAAGACCTTGTCAAACTATTGGAAAACACTCAAACGCCTCTTAAAGCTGGTAATTTAAGAAAAGCTATGTCAACTCATTGAGCACGTTGTAAATGACATTACAATGAGGAACTTTAAAATGTCATTAATTATCAGGTTCTCTATAGCATGAATATAGCATGAGTTGCACGAACCAGCTGAGCCAGACGGTTCTGTGATTAAGAAATTTGATTTTAAAGGTATCTGAAAGAACCTATCATCAATAACTCCTGTGCAATATTTGACACATAACCTCCCACTCCTCTGCCTCCGGAGAGGCCACGGTACTGCTGGCAGTCATCTGACAGGTATACATATTCCATAGGATTTTGCAGCCAAGATGAAGATCAGCTATGGCCAAATTTGTTTTAAAGCACGCACAGCACCAGGAAATCATGCATTTTAAAGCTTTCAAATAAAAGAGAGCACCTCAAGCAAACAAAAATTCCCCTTAAATCAAATGTAAATGAAACAGCTACTCCGTGTCTCCAACAACGTAGCTGACTGACACAGTAAGTGGTCAGGCTTGATTTAGAAAGAACACTTGTGCTTGAGAGCAAAATAGCAATTGAATTCCTACTGCATTTGTTCATTCTTACCATTCAACATCATCAAGCCCCTTTACATAAGCACTACTGGCACAGGCAGCAACAGAGACAAAAAATTGCAAATAATGTAATCAGCCATAATGAGCAATCTCTTGAAAAAAGTTAAAAATACATGGGGAGTGAAGACAGACGAGAGAAACGAGATCGATGCAGAGCAGAGACACCTCTTGCAGCACTGACAGGCCCATGGAAAAGCATCTTTTGGCTGCAATATCAGGGCTCTCGGTTTGTGACGTACACAGCCCTGTCCCAGAAACATCTCCCTGCATACCAAAAGGCAGGGTGGACCCAGAGCCCCCACTGAGGGCGGGATGAAGGAGTTAAATGTTCCTCCAGGGACAGAGGCAGTGAGCCTTTCCATGGAGTGTCATCTCCAGAAAACGAACTAAGGAACCATGCCAGGTATAGCTCAAACCTGGACAACCTGTGCTGGGAATCACAGAATCACAGAACAGTTTGGGTTGGAAGGGACCTCAAAGATCATTCAGTTCCAACCCTCCTGCCACCGGATCAGGGGCTCCAAGCCCCATCCAACTGGCCTTGAACACCTCCAGGGATGGGGCAGCCACAGCTTCCCTGGGTGACCTGTGCCAGCGCCTTACCACTCTCCAGTTAACATCCATTGCCCCCAATCTCATCACTACAAGCCTTCATGAACAGTCCCTCCCCAGCTTTCTTGTGGCCCCTTCAGGTATTGGAAGGTCACTATAAGATCTCCTTGGAGCCTTGTCCTCTCCAAGGAGAGGACAACCCCAAGTCTCCCAGCCTGTCCTCGTATGGGAGGTGGTCCAGCCCTCGGATCATCTTTGTAGCCTCCTCTGCACCTGTTCCAACAGCTCCATCTCCTTTTGTTGAGGAACCAGACACAATCCTCCAGATGAGGTCTCACAAGAGAGGAACAGCAGGTTTCAAGCACAGATCAGCCTTTGAAACTCAAATCCGATTTGTATTAATGACACTGGAGTACTGACGGTGAGATGGTGTCTTTGAGGATGCATCGCTTACCTGGCTCCTTCTCAAGGTAGGCACCACCTCAGCACAAAGGGTCAATCATGCCTGGGTGATTAACGGGAAGGTATAATTCCAAAGGAAAAAAACAGTGTGCCATCTGTCACTGCATGATTCCACCTCAAATTCTAGTTATTTTGAGTCTTCAGAATCTACTAATTTTAAATCAGGAAAAATCCTGACATTGCTAATGCAGTTTTTTCCCCCCCCATGAGTGACAATTTGTCAGCCTGTTTGTGTTGCCAGCTGTTGTAGATAACTGCCTTCTCTGACAATAGCTGGCTTTTACCACTCTCACTCAAAATGCATTTTTATTTAGTTTGGTGGTTTTTTTTTAATTTGAGATTTGTTCTGAGAATGAGTAAGGAGCTGCGTCTCCCGGCAATTCAGAGACTATACAGCCTCAGCTACATGAGCCTGGGGTCATCGCTAAGCTTCTTAAATTACACTGTTGGAAATAATAGAGAAACGTGCTAGAGCTTTGTATTTGTTAAGGTTCTCTCTGCACCGGTATCCCAGCTTAGGCAGAGGGGTTACTTCATATAGAGCTGCTTATTAAAGGATTGACAAATTGCTTTTTTCAATAAGAGACAAAAATGCAAGAGAAAAAAAAAAGGAGCTAGAATCTCCAACATATTACATCTTCTTTTTTTCAAGGATTTCAAAGGCTGACTTAGAAAGTTTGCATTAAAGTCCTTGCTGCATGCACCTGGATTGACTCCAGAGAAGCAGCATTAAGTTTTTCCTCCTTGTTCACAGGTCACTTTGTCGGGACAGCTTCTCCAGAAGTTAAATAGGCAAAGTGCTCCTAAGCAGCGCTGGGTGCCATCCAGCTGTGAGAAATCCAGGGAACGCTCTGCAATGGATTTGTGGGTGCAGAACTCAAAATTACCAGAGCTGCCTCTGCCACAGTATTGTTAGCAAAGAGGATTATACCTGGTGAGGCAGGAGACAAACACCGACTACTCTCATTTGGAACTAGCATAAGCAGTGGTGCAGAAGAGTTTTCCGACATTCTGAAGCCTGAAAAGCTTTACTTTTCAACATAACATCAACCAACACCCTCCCATACCTGATGCTCACAAATCTCACGCAGAAATAAACCCATCCTCATTTATACACTGATAGTTTAGGAATTCCTACAACACAGAAACAAAGCTTTTCACAGCTTTTCCTGGCATTTTAGTTTCTGATTAAACTTCAAACTGCAGCTTCCTGTTCTAGTTTTTACTTTTCATTTTATAATTTCTCTAGGAATGCAAATTCCCACTTTTCAGGAGCTTAATATCACCCATTTTAAAAGAAAGAACTAAAAATAGGATGGAAAGGAGCCATTCAATATCTCCCTCGTGAGGACCTGCTAAAGAAACCGTACCTGCTACTCTCCCAGAATTCAAACGCAGGCCATCTAATTTCAGAGGGCAGCCCAGATTCACTTCACGAGGGTCACAGCCCAGGAAATTCATTCGCCTGCCAAAACAGCTGTTCTGGCAAAACTATGTGGCACCTGAGGACTCTCAGAAGAGTTGTGTCAATTATGTAATTTCCATCCCTCTTAAAAAAGGGCTTTTTATTATTCACTAAGCCCATACATTTATTAATTCACTCGTATACTATAACATTCAAGATGACTGTGAACATTTTAATGTCCACACTAACAGGTACTGTGCGAGGGACAAACCTGCATTATAACCCCATAACTCCTTGGTTTTGCAGAAGCAGGGCTGATTTTGAATTATGCAAACCAGCTTCACTTCTTTAATGCATGGAGGGACGACAGGAGGCCCAGAAGGCCAATCGTATACTGGGCTGCATCAAAAGCAGCGCGGCCAGCAGGTTGAGTGAGGTGATTCTGCCCCTCTGTTCCTCTCTTGTGAGACCTCATCTGGAGGATTGTGTCCAGTTCTGGAATCTTCAACATAAGAAGGAGATGGAGCTGTTGGAACAGGTCCAGAAGAGGATACAAAGATGATCAGAGGGCTGGAGCACCTCCCATACGAAGACAGGCTGAGAGAGTTTGGCTTGGTCAGCCTGGAGGAGAGAAGGCTGTGGGGAGACCTTAAAGCAACCTTCCAGTACCTGAAGGGGCTACAAGAAAGCTGGGGAAGGACTGTTTACAAAGGCTTGGAGTGACAGGACAAGGGGCAATGGGTATAAACTGGAGAGAGACAGATTTAGACTAGACATAAGGAGGAATTTCTTCACTAAGAGATTGGGGAGGCACTGGCAGAGGTCACCCAGGGAAGTTGCAGCTGCTCCATCCCTGGAGGTGTTCGAGGTCAGGTTGGATGGGGCTTGGGCAGCCTGATCTAGTGGGAGGTGTCCCAGCGCATCGCAGGGGCTTTGAGATTCCATCCAACCCAAACGATTCTATGACTTTGGTTCAATCCCCAGTGCTGCTGGAGGAAGTGACTGGAGTCACACTGCCAGCTACTCCCTGATTTTTCATGACTGGATAGTTGCGAGTGGCTGCAGCTCCACAGAAGGTACCTTGTCAGAGCTTGTTGTGGGCATTGGAATGCCCATATGCTAACTTAAAACAGTAGAAGTCTTTAATTAAAGCAAGCTGCACAGAGAAAGACTGCAGACATAAAGCACTGAGGGGAACGATGGACTGAAATTGAGAGAACTGCTATTTCCAGAGCTCTGCAACTTTATGCAGAAGACAAAAGCAGTTTTATCTTCAAGTCTGCTTATAAGCCCATGGAAGGGAATTTTCAGCCAGATGAAACAAAACTGGTGAGGAAAACATTTTCTTTTTTTTTTCCAGAAGTTTTAGACAATGAGAAGTGGGCACGTTTTATTTCAACAGGCTGATGGCAAGAGGAAGGGGATCAGAGACAATATATTGTGTACCTTCTGCTCCCTGTAATACTGAGGCAAGCACTTAATATTCTCATGGGTAACCACCCTTCTTTTGGGATCAAATGCACCTTTCAAGCTATGTCTGTGTGTCTCAGACTCTAGTTAAAGAACACAGCTCTGCACGTGGCTCTCCACCAAAGCTGTACCCACCTACCTGGTGCCATTTGAGGTACAGCTGTCCAAAAAACCTCTGCTCCATATCAGCGAGCTCTTTCTGCGCCTGGAGGAAACTTCCTCCTCCAACAGAGCACAACCTCACATGCTGTCAAGGCTTCATAAAGAAGGGAAGTTTTACAGACAGCTGGGCCAAACCAGAGTTTGTGCATCCTGACAAACCAAACTGCACTGCATATCCCAAGTGGCAAGTGCAGAAGGCAGAGCAGTTCTCCCTCAAACAAGAAGGATTTTCAGTCAGAGAGGGGGGAAGAGGTATTTGAAGGGAACTAATACACCTATAGCATAAAAAATATCCACAGCAATGTAGTGCCAGCCGTGCAGAGATACCTTTGTTCCCAGACTGGTGGATTATCCTTTCTACGGACTGGAGCTGGTAAAGGAATAGCAGTGTGCTACGTGGGCACCGTGCCCCTCAGAGATGCAGCTGGAGCAGCAGATGTAGCTATTGGCACGGGAACTATTCCTTCCTCAGACAAACAAGCTAAAGTGATAAAATGTTGTTATAAGCACAAAACACATTAGTTACACCAGTCAATCTGAGCTGCCATGACAGAAATCACACCACTGGTATGGAACATTGATCTGAGCTTCAGCTAAAACTTTGAGAGTGAATCCTCATCTCAGATGTGTCTTAGCAACACAACTGCTTTTCTTTAAAACAGAAGTATATCTAGGTAGCACCTGAACAATTACCCTTATCCAAACAAGCCTCTATGTATCGAAATTGAAATCACAATTTTTTCCCATCTCATTTTGCTTATCGCTCAGCGTGCAGCATTATGATCCTTCTAAAGGCTTTCAACGTAATGCCCATTATTAGCTGTTTAATCCAGGTTGTGGAGATCCATAAAACTGTTCACGGCAAGTTTAATGATAATTCTAAGTGCATCATGCTCTTGAAGAAGACAACAAGATAGAAGAGGAATAAATGCTACACAGACTTCAGGCAACTCCTTGTCGACACTACCTGACCGATATTCCCATATGGCTGATGACTGGAATGATGAAAATCCAGACATGCGTTGAGGCTTTTAGTTACATATCAAATTAAAACATTTATGGCACAACTATAAAAGCCATACCCAAAAAGCTACTTAAAAATGCTGTGGAAATTCAGACTCAAATACCTGGAAAATAAAAGAGGCCACAACTCTATTGCTTTTTACCTGCCTATGAAGACATCAAGTCAACAGCACCCACACTCAATTGCTGCCTGATCTCTTTAACTGACTTCTCCTTCCCCAAATGAATCATAGAATCATAGAATCACCAGGTCGGAAGAGACCCACCAGATCATCAAGTCCAACCATTCCTATCAAACACTAACCCATGCCCCTCAGCACCTCATCCACCCATCCCTTAAACCCCTCCAGGGAAGGTGACTCAACCCCCTCCCTGGGCAGCCTCTGCCAGTGCCCAGTGACCCTTTCTGTGAAAAATTTTTTCCTAATGTCCAGCCTAAATCTCCCCTGGCAGAGCTTGAGGCCATTCCCTCTCGTCCTGTCCCCTGTCACTTGGGAGAAGAGCCCAGCTCCCTCCCCTCCACAACCTCCTTTCAGGTAGTTGTAGAGAGCAATGAGGTCTCCCCTCAGCCTCCTCTTCTCCAGGCTAAACACCCCCAGCTCTCTCAGCCGTTCCTCATAAGGCCTGTTCTCCAGCTCCTTCACCAGCTTTGTTGCTCTTCTCTGGACTCGCTCCAGAGCCTCAACATCCTTCTTGTGGTGAGGGGCCCAGAACTGAACACAGGATTCGAGGAGCGGTCTCACCAGTGCCGAGTCCAGAGGGAGAAGAACCTCCCTGGACCTGCTGGTCACACCGTTTCTGATCCAAGCCAAGATGCCAAGCCAAGATGCCAAGCCAAGATGCCATTGTCCTTCTTGGCCACCTGGGCCACTGCTGGCTCATGTTCAGTCGCTGTCAACCAACACCCCCAGGTCCCTCTCCTCCAGGCAGCTTTCTAGACAGACTTCTCCTAGTCTGTAGCTGCTCAGGGTTGTTGTGCCCCAAGTGCAGGACCCGGCATTTGGCCTTGTTAAACCTCCTGCCATTGGACTCAGCCCAGCGGTCCAGCCTGTTCAGATCCCTTTGGAGCCTCCCGACCCTCCAGCAGATCCACACTTCCACCCAGCTTAGTGTCGTCCGCAAACTTGCTAAGGGTGCACTTGATGCCTTCATCCAGGTCGTTGATAAAGACATTGAACAGGGCTGGACCCAGCCTTGAGCCCTGGGGAACCCCACTTGTCACTGGCCTCCAGCTGGAGTTAACACCATTTCCCACCACTCTCTGGGCCCTGCAGCCAACCAGTTTTCCACCCAGGAGAGTGTGTGCCTGTCCAGGCCAGAGGTGACAGTTTCCCAAGCAGAATGCTGTGAGAAACTGTGTCAAAGGCTTTACTGAAGTCCAGGAAGATCCATCCACAGCCTTTCCCTCATCCAGCAGCCGAGTCACTTTGTCATAGAAGGCGATCAGGTTAGTTTGGCAAGACCTGCCTTTTGTGAACCCGTGTGGACTGGGCCTGATCACCCGGTTCTCTTGCATGTGCTTCATGATCGCACTCAAGATCACCTGCTCCATGACTTTCCCTGGCACTGAGGTCAGACTGACAGGCCTGTAGTTCCTGGATCCTCCCTGCGACCCTTCTTGTAGATGGGCACATCAGCCTCCAGTCCAGTGGGACTTCCCCAGTCTTCCAGGACTGTTGGAAGATGATGGAAAAAAATGCTTCCAAAGATGACAGGAACGGAGTAAATACAGGGCTGATTCTAGAGTTCATACAGTTTTCCAAAGCCTAATCTCATTCACCTTCAGCTCCTACACCTTTCCCATCTCCCCTGGCCCACTTAAAGACAAAGCCCCACACTAAACAATCACCCAACATAATGACTGCCCCTGTGGAAAAGACACAGCAGCAATGCCTCTCCTCTCCTCCACAGAGCCACAGCTAACTGGGATGAGTTTTAAATAGAAGAATGTCTCCAAACACCCCGATTGTTGCTCAGATCTGTGAGGGTTCACAATCATCCTCAATTCAGTGTAGAGAAGGGGAGACTGAGGGGAGATCTCATCAAGATCTGCAGCTTCCTCACAAGGGGTGAAGGAGGAGCAAGGAACTGAGCTCTTCTCTCTGGTGACCAATGACAGGACCCAAGGGAATGGCAGGAAGATGCCAGGGGAGGGTTAGGCTGGACATTAGGAGAAGGCTCTTCCCTCCACAGTGGTGGAGCCCTGGAACAGCTCCCAAGGAAGCAGTCACAGTGCCAAGCCTGACAATATTTCAGAAGCATTTGGCCAACGCCCTTAGTCCCACGGTGTGAATGTTGGGGTGTCCTGTGCAGGGACAGGAGTTGGACTTGATGGTCCTTATGGGTCCCTTCCAACTCAGGACATTCTATGCTCTATGATGTCTCCCATCAGCTTCACTGTCAGACCACTGACTATCTTGCTTCTCCCATGTGTACTTACAATGAAATAGGGATAGAAAGATTATTCTTCAGTCTCTTACTCCTCTTCAAACATGATTTTGAATCTGTACTAGCATTTTACGAACCCTTTCATACATAATTTGTTGCAGCATTAGAAGATTAGCCTAAAAAAACCCTTACAAGAACAAAAGTTATCGTATTAAAAGGTCAGTTGCCTTTATTTATGTATGATCTATTAAATTTGTATATCCAGTTTTGTTGGAAAATGAAGGAACTTTTTTTCTGCTGAGGCTTTCCTACTTTACCGATTATGAATGTAATGAAGGCATGTTCTACAAGCAGAATTTAATTTATTTATGAATTAGTTGACTAATAAAATGAACTTACAAGGAAAGTGCATCGGTTCTTGAAGAGTGTCAGGCTTTAGAGGGCACATTAGAGTTATACTGGTCGTTTACTGAAGACATTTATTTTAAATTGTTGCCAAGGTTGGCTATAGACAAACTAAGGAAAATGTGCTTGTGCTTTGGAAGATGCATTTTGTTTTCCATCTTAAAATGGGAAATTACTCTTGAGCTGGACAAACTCTGCCTCTCTTCCCCAAACCACAGCGAAAGGACATTTCTCTTCTAATACACAATTACCTTCAAAATAAAAGCAAGGAAGAGATAAATTTGAGTTGGCAGATTCCAACCCGATGATGTAAATCAGCCTACTGAACAGGAAAAATACATGCCCAGATACTACGGTAATGACTGACAGCGACTCGAGCCTGGGAAACGCTGCGTTTTGAGAGATTAATGTACCCAAAGATTCAGAAAAGCTTTTCAAGTCAATATTTGATTTGGGTGTCAAGTGCTTGTCTGCACTTTTTAACCAAGACGCAGCATCTCTGTCTTTCCGTACTGACGCAAACCTTTGGTGGCAAACCTGAACAGAGAATATTTAAAGAATGAAAGAAGGTGGTAATTAAAGAATGAAAGAATACTTAAGCTAGATGAGGGGAGATTGAGAGGAGATCTTGGGAAGAAATGTTTTGCTGTGAGGGTGGGGAGGCCCAGGTTGCCCAGAGCAGTGGTGGCTGCCCCATCCCTGGAGGGGTTCAAAGCCAAGTTGGAGGGGGCTTGGGGCAACCTGATGCAGTGGGAGGTGTCCCTGCCCATGGCAGGGGGTGGGACTGGATGGGCTTTGAGGTCCCTTCCAACCCAAATGCTTCTATGGTTCTACCATTCTATGAAAGAGCAAAGCCTGCCCAATCCCTATAAACTTTGCATAAACTTTTGAAATCAAGGGACTAACAGACAATCAAGGGATAATCTTGTCAGATTCGATTTATTTCTAGATCTCCTAGATATTTCCTTTCCATGTTTTGTTTTTGATAAAGGCATATGGTGCACAAATGACTGAGTACACGCCTTTATCAGAAATATAACTGGCTGTGCCCAGGCAAGTCACATCTCAGGAACAGAGGACAGGCATGTCTCGTTTTTTTAAAACCTTTGCTGCATTATTTTAAATCTAAGCTGTGTTTTAATCACTTCAGATTTGTCTAAAAGCTTTTCACATGTAGAAAACCAGCAGCTGTTACACTCCCTGAAAACTATATAGGCTACAACTGTGGGCAAATCAGGATAAATTGCAATAAAATGCTGCAAGTGTGCCAGCCTTTGGGCTTTTGGAGTGGTATTTTTAGGCTGAGGTCTGAAGAATCATTCTGGGACATCAGGCAAGACAGTTAGGGCAGCAGAAGGGGAACCGTCAGCGTGAGAGGCTACGGAGAGCTTATGGAGTTGCAAGTGCTCAAATGTGATTCTTTCCAAGCAAATAAATTTGCAGCCTGCATCTGTTCATGGGTTTTCACTGAAGATGAGAAAATCATCTCTCCATATGCAAGATACAGCCCAGCGCATTAAGAAAAGGCACAGAGTGGTCTTTTCAGATAAACTAAAGCAATGACGGGGGAAAAAAATGATGCTTATGGAATATCACCGTGAGCTTTCGCCTCCCAGATCTCACCAAATTTTCTCCAACAAAGAGACTTACAGATAAATTTGAGAGAAATATTTGACGCGGGGGTCCTGGGTTCCAGAATAAGATAAAGATCATTGGCTGTTTTTAAGAAATTACAAACTCTACCTTTTCAAAGGAAGCAGGCAAACAGCTACTGCCAACTTTGAACCTGGGCTCTGTCCTCATCTACCTCGTAATAACCTCATTTCTTAAAGGTCTGAGAACTACACAGTACAGAACAGTGACAAACAGGCAACCCGATTTTTCTTTTCCTAAAGCGTTCAGTACCATATAGCTGTTTCTCCTTAGCATTCACGGCTTTTTCCCTTGTCAGGGACCAGCCAGAGTGCTGTGGCAGTGACTAGAGCGAGCGGTACAAAGGCAACTGGTGCAGAAGCTCGCTTCAAAGACCAGGGGGAACAAAAAGTCAGCATGGTGCTCAGTGACATCACTAAAAGTGCTGCAGGACAACCTTTTTTCTGCTAGGGTTGAATATTAAATCTAAGGATGCCCATGCCAAGCTGCCTTTCCTAAAGAGCAAAGTTACAGGTTGGAGGGCCCACGCTACTTTAGCCGGCATCGGAAAAACCTCTGGAATGCAAGTAAGGACCACAACTTGTAAATCACGAAGGACTTTCATAGTGCACAAGTGAATTGAACTACTTCTTACACTGGTTCCCAAAATGCTCGCTCTTCTGTTATTCCTGTGTGCTGCATTTAAATTGGCTTCTCAATTCTTGAATTAAACTCCTTTAACAAAATTCAGAGGGAGAGCAAGCTAGTTAATGGACTGTTAGCACAGAGCAGTTTTAAAAGCTGTCTTTGAAATGTATTATTCAACTGGGACAAGTCTCCTTTTACTGTTTTACCATTGCTCAGTTGTCAAGAGGTAGGATAAGGGGGTTAGTGCTTTACTATGTAGAAACAAATCAGGTGGAAGCTCTTTGGGACAGGGCTTTGGTATGGTTTCTCTAGAAGGTACAGACCCAGCAGGGAAATCAGATTTGTGTAGTTATTGCATCTTTTGGTTAGATCTGTCTGCCTGGACTTAAGAATCAGAAAGCAGACAGTGCCCTGCTGCCAAGAAGGCAACATTTCCAAGTAAAATCACACAAATCATGTGCTTGCATCTTTTTACAGCTACTTGGAGGGCCTGAAAACACCTCTGCACTGCGGGAGCAGGAACTGCCCACACTGACCCAGGGAAGAATCAGCACTGTCGCTCCTCCCATCCAACCAACACCTGCAAAGTTCAGTGTCCAAAACCACTCATAGATAAATATGGGTCCTCCCTGGTGGCTGGTTCCTCAGGAGAGCAGCACTGACTCCTCCAGGTCACAGGACAAAAGCAAACCAACTCCGTGGTGTAAAACTGGCCCAGGGAGGTGGGTGAATCACCATCCCTGGAGGTATCTAAAAGACGGATAGATGAGGTACTCAAGGTTTAGTGGCAGACAGGAATGGCTGGACTCGATGATCTAAGAGGTCTTTTCCAACCTAGTGATTCTATGATTCTACAATTCTAAAACTTCTCAGACAGGGAGCTGTCTAGCTACCTAGTACAGAGCAGGTCACTCATACGTGCTTCTCCCCACCCTTTAGCATTAAAAGCAAGGACACATTCTCCACCTGGGCCACGGGAGCCTGCCAGTCCCAGCGTGACACACGGCACAGCTCTGTTCTGCGCTGCAGCTGTTTGTCACACCGGATGGCGAGTCACTCGGCAGCGTTTCGGAGGGCAGTTCCCTCCCTGGCACCCCTCTGCCACCGCAGACAGGCGGAAGCAATCACTCCTCATCTCCCCATGCGGAGCATCTTCCGTTCTGCTCTTTAATAATAAACACAATCGTTTATTGTTTCTCTGGGTACCTGCAGTCCAGTTTCTGCCCAAAAGCAGAGGGGTTTGCAAGGGGCTTGCAAACAGCCCCTTCCATTCCAGCAAAGAGACACACCAAGACACGAAGTGCAACCCACCCCGACGTGCTGCCCTTCACTGCATAAATGTGACATCGCACATGACTCCGTGCTGGCTCTATTCCCCGGAGACAAGGGCTTGGCAGGACTACTATTACCCTCTGTCAAAGCTAAGCCCATATATCGATCCATCGCATTCACAGAAGAGGTTTATAAGCCATCTAGATCACACTACTCTACAGCCATAGTTACATTTTAGACAGCAAAAGCAATAAGCAAGCCTTCAAAAACTTGTTGCAGCAGCATATCAGTTCAGCAGAACCTTTTGATGCCAGTCAGAAATATTGTTTAATACATACTTTCAGGGGAACAGTCTTTCAAGAAAGACAGGCTGTTTGGTTGAATAGAGGTTCTGTAAAACTCATTTGCAGCTTGGCATTTTGCACACAAGGTAAGGTCAGTAAAAGCCACTCTCTCATGCCAGTGAGGACAGCCCCCCGTTGCTTTTTCAGACGACACGTGTATTCTGAAGGAGCCAGGAGTACGGGCTCACCTAGCAAAGGTGGGAGGGAAGCTCGTGGCTAGAGCAGTGCAATTACTGCTCTGTAATTAGCCTGATAAACTCCGAGTGCAGATACTCCACATCCACTGAGGAGGTAGCAGACTACGTCAGAATAGGCACCAATATTGTTACGCTAGTCAACTTCTCCCGTAAACAAGCCCTAGAATAATTGTCTAGATACAGTAGGCTTGCAATGTGAAGAAGGCAGGTTTTAGACAAGACCTGCTTCAAAGTGCTCCCAGTATCGCACCTGCACGGCCGTGTCCTGCTGCCACAGCAGGGCACAGCAGCGCTGTCTGCTGCCTGCTGCTTTGTCAGACGAGATTAGCTACTGAAAATTTAAAATAAAATAACTTTGAAACTATATGGAGATGGCATTTACACTGAGACACAGCAGGTCGAAGGTGAAGAACGGATACCTTTGAAGAATTACAGGGTTTCACTGCTTAGACGGCAACTCGGAGCTGGAGCAGCTCGATGCACCCCAGACTGAGGGGCAGCTGCTCACTGCGCTCAGAGCTTGTAGGGCTTTAAGAAAAGGGAAGATACCGAGCAAGAGTCAGAAATTACTTTTACTGCTGCTGGCTAGGTCTTATTCTTGAGTAACTGAAATTTGTCCACATGTGTTAAGTATTCCAGATGAGCTCAGGAGACACACAGATGCAATTATCAATAATGGTGATATCAGGAGAGCAGAACCAGCCTAACTGGTATCCGACTGTTCCCGGGCAGCTGCAGGCGTTCAGTGCAGGCGCTGGCTGGTGCCTCAAAGAACACTGCGGTGCACAGGAGGAGCTTTTGAAGCTTATTCCTAGTGGCATGTTTCTTCAACAAAACCTACAGATGTTTGTTCCTTGCCATTTAGCATCAATAAGCACACAAATCGCATTTGAAAACAATGGCAAGAGGATAAGGTTACCAGGATGTATCCACAAACACAGGGTATGAACCTACCTGGCTCTTTGTAACTGCACTCTCTGCTGGAAAACTATTACCTTCAATAACGGACTAATAACAGCTAATGCATTTCAGTTAGGACAGGCCAGTCCTCTTGAAGCTGATCTTGTCACACATTTGCTTTAGCCTTGAGCAATACCAGCTTGAGAGCCTCGGGTTTTTTATTAGAAATAGGCAGCAAGGATCGGTTTTGCTGTTACTGAGACTTTTCTGTTTGTCTGTTGTTTGCTCTTTACAAACACACAAGCAGGTTTCCATTTGAAAAGCCTTCACATAAGAGGTCTGTTTATATTCGCTGGTATTTTACTGAAATAAAGAACCTGCAGGCTTCAAGTAAGGGTCAAATTGTGCAGCCGGCCAGTTGCGCCCCAGTCTCCTTTACTCCACAGCACCAGCTCCAAGTGACGGAGCAAGCAAAGGTAAAGGCACAATATCCTCGCACTGCAGAATATATAAAACCACAGGGGCTATGTAACAGTAGCTGCTGCTTCTCGATAAGCTTAACATTTTTTATCATTTAAATATTAAATTGTATTTAAATCTGTTAAAACAAAATTTTCAAAGCAAATCCATTACAGAACTGAAAAATGTGTTTTGCCTACTCTTGCCTTAATTTAGCTAGCGATAATTTAACTTTAATTTGTACCCTCTTACCTCAATCAGTTTGTTGGCATGTTCACGGAAAACCTGTGCATATTCTTTCACTTCTTTTTCGTTCCCATTCTTGGCAGCTTCAATCAATACTAAAAGCGGAACATTTGTTTCCAGAAAAGAGTCTGAGACGTGGTCCATAACAGCTTTGCGGAGCTGAAATACAAACAAAAGAACGCATTACTTTCCAGTAGTGTTTCTCTGCTGTTTCCCTTTCACTGTATTAATACGTAAAGCTTCACCATTTTTGTTGTTGATCCTTTTTTCTTTGTGTGACCGAGGCTTTCCCTGTGCTCAGTCTTGTCTATACGCTTTTTGCTTCAATTTAAATTAAATCTCCTTAAAAAACTGGATTAGTTATGTAAGAGCAAGTCACCAGTTTGGCCACAAATATTGATTCAGCAGCTCATATTGGTTTTGTCTGAGTAAATGTGCCGTTTTCCTTCAGCTGATTAAACAACACACTGATTTCACTTTTTATTTTGCTACTAGAAGAAAAACAGTTTTCAACAAACTTGATCCATATTCACATTCACTTGAGAAGTGGAACGCACTGCTTTAAAAACCAAAAGGACAAAAGGCTGAAGTTACATAAACGCAGTGTGCCAAGAAAATAGGCTCTCCAAGATGAATGCAGTCAGAATTACAAACCATATCTCATTATCTTTAAAATCCATAAAATGTGAGGGGTTATTTTAAATCTCTCTTGCCACAAGGATAATGAAGAGCCCAACATCTTTATTTCACAGTTAACAGAGGATTGCATTTCCACCCCATGCTTCCCTGTAACGTGGGCACTGGAAACTTCTAGTTTTGAATTCACTGAATACGAGCAGGCAAGCCCGCTGCCCACTGGATACATATCACAGAACCATGGAATGGGCTGGGCTGGGAGGGACCTGTAAAGCCCATCTAGTCCAACCCCTGCCAGGGGCAGGGACACCTCCCACTGGATCAGGGGCTCCAAGCCCCATCCAACCTGGCCTTGGACACCTCCAGGGATGGGGCAGCCACCACTGCTCTGGGCAGCCTGGGCCAGGGCCTCCCCACCCTCACAGCAAAACATTTCTTCCTAAGATCTCATCTCAATCTCCCCTCTTTCAGATGAAAACTCTTCCCCCTTGTCTATCCCTGCAGTTCCCGACCAAGAGCCCCTCCCCAGCTTTCCTGGAGCCCCTTTCAGCTGCTCTAAGGTCTCCCTGGAGCCACCTCTTCTCCAGGCTGAACAACCCCAACTCTCAGACTGTTCTTGCACGGGAGGCGCTCCAGCCCTCGCCTCCTCCAGACCAGAGAGCAAACATGCAGGAATGCACTCCTCTGTCTCAGCAAGTATCAGCTTTCTACATCAATTACCTGTCTGCGCAAGTCCCTGGTCTTTTTGGTCATTTTATCAATTGCAGAGTTTAGTGCATCACTTCTTTCTTTGCGTCCAGCCTGGAAAACAAAAAACAAAGTGGTAAACAGATATTCAGGGTCTCAGAATAAAACCAGTATTATTCAATTCAACTACAATGCCAGCTTCTTCTTGCTTTTTGTGTTTTTTGCAGTGATTCTGCACACTAGGAGAACGGTCTCCAAGTCTCTGATAGACTCTCTCGTACTTGCTGGTTTGGGCAGTACAGGAACATCACACATTGTAAGATTTTACCTTTAACACACTTTCAGAAGGAAAGGATAGCTTTATAAACCTGGACGTCTTTTTGCTCCTCATCAACCAGAGACCATGCTCAGCCCCCAAGTTCTAGATTTCTCTTTCCTGCCAGCTCCATCAACTACCACGTGTCCAGCAGCGCACTGAGCCCAGAACAACCCTGATTCAACCCTCGATCTCCTACAGCTTCAGCCTCTGAGATTGCCCGAGGCTGGCAGATTGCACACCAACATCCCACATGAGGCTTCAGCCTGCAGGGATGAGCACGATCCAAAGGGTCGCACGTCCTGTACCGCAGCGCTTACACCCCTCCACACCCAGCTGTCACGGAGAGCTGGCCTCCAGCAGGCAGGCAGAAGCCAAAAATCAACTATCTTTAAGGTAAAATCCTCACAAAACCTTCGTCAGTGATGAAATCCAACATTTCATGGAAGTATCCATGCCCTCCTGCTGAGACCTGAGTTTCACCAAGCTTCAACACAGCAAGTTCCACACAGCCCTGTTGTTAAAGGGAGGGCAAGGGGCCAAGAAGCAGTGACAGCTCTTCTCTTTTTCAGCAGACACTGAGTTGAAAACATCCTCATTTGTACCAAACTAGAAGTGCTAGAACAATGGCAGTGGTCTGGGTTTGCTAGGAGTTGTTTCTGTATAACGCAGCTTATATTAGGGTTTTCTTTATGCAACCACAATCCAATTTCTGAAGTTCTAAGCCACGATCAATATAATTATCCTGTTGAGAAGAAAAGCCATTTAGCAGCACTGAAGTGAGGGTATGCCAGTTATCAGAGCTCCACACGGGTTTGAAATACCTGGGTGGGCAGCCCTGAATCCAAAACATCTGCTCTCCACGGCAGAAACAAAAATTAAGCAAAACTGGGGAGGGAGGAAAATTAGGATGTTGTAAAGTCATTATGGTTTAATGAAATATTGAAGATTTGTCACCTCCCTGATCAAGTAATTTGATTCTCATCAGAAAAGGTAACTGAGAAGTGACTGCAATTAAAACCAGGAGCTTGTTCTGACTGCGCCGCAGCTTCAGCAGACCTGGCGTTGGCCCGCTCTTCACTCCACGTTCAGAAATCAAAGCCGAAGTCTCTAAATAAAGTGAAGATTAATGCTACTTATTGATTGAAGAGCTGCCTGTCCCGGTGCTTGGCAGACACGAACACCAAAGCGCGGGCAGGCTGGGA
Source organism: Phaenicophaeus curvirostris (assembly GCF_032191515.1). Classification (NCBI taxonomy): domain Eukaryota; kingdom Metazoa; phylum Chordata; class Aves; order Cuculiformes; family Cuculidae; genus Phaenicophaeus; species Phaenicophaeus curvirostris. The sequence goes on along the minus strand of NC_091406.1, from coordinate 17,644,762 downwards.
GGCTGCGGTTCCACTCGCACGGAGCCGGCTGTCCCCAGCAGCAGCTCCCGGTGAGCGTGGACGTTGGGTGCTGCCTGCCCCCCACTGCGGGCGATCGGCTCCGAGAGCTGAAACCCACCAGCCGGCACTGCACAACCTGAACTCTGAGACACAAACCTGTGACTGTAGCTGCTGGTGCTTTCCGATGCTTGCACACCACTTCACCTTCTGCAAGGTGACCACTGCACCGAACCCACGGTAACTCCCTGCACATGGTAGGGGGGTCCAGGAATAACTTTGGGTCTAAGATATAACACTCATGTAGAAAGACGAACATTCAGCTGTTCCAAGAAGTGCCATTTTACTTATCCCTGGGTGCCCCTACATTATCATTCCAAGGCAAAGCAGCATCCTTTTGAAGCAAGTCAACCCATCGCTTCCACTTTGCTGTCCTGGGCTTCACAGCCCAGAGCAGCCTTGGTGCATGAGAACCAGATGCCTCTCGGATGAGAGGAGAGCCAAGAGATGGCTTCCATTAATGGATATTCAGTTTGTGAGACCTGACCACAGCCCATCCTACATAACATGTCCCCAAAAGCACGCACTGCGTACATTAGACCCTCAGCAGCACTGATTCCACCCTGGTGATCCGCTTCCGTTAAGCTAATTTAGCTGCGGAAATTTAACGAGTTAGCACATACAGCTACTAACCCAGCTTCATCGTTAGGGCTGGTGCAGCGGGGAAGGAGAAGACAAACGTGATGGATGCCCACACCTATGTGGCTCCAGAGACCCCATTGTCATTTATACCTTAGATCATCACAGCCAATTCTAACCAAGGTCTTGACCACGTTCTGCCCATCTGAAGTCTCTTGGCCTTTCTTTGTAGAAACAGAAGCATAAACCACTAGCTGTGGGACCAGTTATGCTCCGCTAGGTCCATGTGGAGGCAGATAGTGGGACAGTGGCCACTGGAGCCCTTGAAAAACCACATAAACCCTTCAGAGCAAGTAAAAATGCTGAAGATCATCCTTGAGCACAGTCACTTTGTCCAGGCTCCCACACACCCAAGCCTCTCAGATTTTACCCACTAGTTACACCCTACAGCTCAACCCGTCCTCTTTGAGCTAGTCTCTCTCCCAGGCAATAAGTAATGTTTTAAAGGTTCCAAGGGACAGTTTACCACCTATGGGTAACTTTTTCCAGTAACCAATTACCCCCTTTCTATTAAAAAATCGGTGCTTGTTCCTAGCCCAAACTTCCACTGAGGAGCCAACTGATGGCCCGGCAGCATCACATGTCCCAGCAATCAGCTTCACTCCCGCGTGGGATCAGAAGGACTCAAGAGTAAAGCCTGAGCGTTCAGGCTCCTAATAAGATGTTTAGATATTCAGCACAGAACTCCACTGTGGGACCGGCGAGCCCTGCAGCCAGCAGCTCTACAGTAGGCAGCTAATAGATTCACTGGATTTAACAGGGTCATGTTGACTGTATCGGTCATTTTGCAATATGATACCACAGCTCTGTCCTGTATTGTGGATAATACATTTAGCCACACTGCAAATTTACTTTAAATTAAATCAGATCTTTATCAAAGAGGCTAGAATTGGTGTTAAAAATTGCTCTCGTTTCCTCAACCCTCCGTAATCTCTGCTCTTCCACCACCATCGCTACCTGGCTTGGAAATCAATACAAGCGAGCCGCTGTCGCACCCTTGCTGTTCCAGCTCACACAGCTACCCCCGCCAGGGCTTGGGGTTTATCATTTAAAGCAAAGAAAGGGGATTTGTATGTGGGGAGCACAAAGCATTCCCTTTGTAGACCTGCCAACAGAATTAAAACAAAAAACCAATCTGATCCACGTTTTCACCACAGCCACCGATTTTAAAATCCAACCCCAATTGATTTCTAAAAGTAACAGAACACGGTGGTGGCAGTGCATGAACACTGTCTACAGCCACCAGGATCAGCAGCACAACTATTACGGCGAGTTACACAAAGCCGTGTTTTTATAGATGAATAACAAAACATTCCATTGGTAGCCTCAATGGTTCATCACCAGTTTAGGTTAAGCTAAGACCACAGAGATACCGAGTGAAACAGAGCCTCCTGCCTAGCACCAGCCCTGACAGCCCACCCACCCTGGCAGAGCCGGTCATCGCTCCTCCCCAGATCAGCATCCAGATGTCAAAGAATCATGGAATCGTTTGCTTGGAAAAGACCTTTAAGACCAAGTCCAACCATACCTGTCCATTACTAAACCAGATCCCTGAGCATCTCATCTACCCATCTTTTAGACGCCTCCAGGGATGGTGACTATGCCACCACTCTGGGCAGCCTCTGCCAGTGCCCGAGAACCCTTACTGTCAAGAAATTTTTCCTGATGTCTAATCTGAACCTCCCCTGGCTCAACTTGAGGCCATTTCTTCCCATCCTATTGTCTGTCACTCGTGAGAAGAGACCAACACCCACCACACCACAACCCCCCTTCAGGCAGATGTAGACAGTGATGAGGTCTCCCCTCAGCCTCCTCTTCTCCAGGCTAAACAGCCCCAATTCCCTCAGCTGCACCACATAATGCTTGTTCTCCAAGCTCTTCCCCAGCTCTGTTTCCCTTCTCTAAATGTGCTCCAGCCCTTCAATGTCCTTGTACTGAGGAATCCAACACTGAACCCAGGATTTGCAGTGCAGCCTCACCAGTGCCAAGCACAGGGCCTGGAGCGCGTCCAGAGAAGGGGAATGGAGCTGGAGTCCAGGGGTTGTGTGAGTGGCTGAGGGACCTGGGGCTGTTTAGCCTGGAGAAAAGGAGGCTGAGAGGAGACCTCATCACTCTCTGCAGCTCCCAGAAAGGAGGTTGTGGATGCAGTGGGTGCTGGGCTCTTCTCCTAAGTAACAACTGATAGGATGAGAGGAAATGGCCTCAAGTTGTGCCAGGTGAGGTTATGGTTGAATATTAGGGAAAAAATCTTTACCGAAACAGTGGTGAAGCCCTGGCAGAGGCTGCCCAGGGCAGTGTTGGAGTCTCCATCTCTGGAACTGTTCACAAAGCGTGTGGCTGTGGCACTCTGGGACACAGTTTAAGAGGCACAGTGGTATTGGGCTGAAGGTTGGAGTGGATGATCTTAGAGGTCTTTTCCAATCTTAATAAATCTGTGATTCTACACATGCATGGAAATGCTACCGCCACACGCCTGTGCTCATCTCCTTTGTCTCACAGCCTGACACAGCATGAGCAAAATAGCACCAAATACACCCATGATCCCAACGCAACGAAGTCCAGCAAAAATTAATGCAATTGTTTCTTCAGGCAGAAGGGTGAGCTGCCTGTTCGCAAGGTGCCACGCGCCTGGTTTCAACTCCCGGGTGCGCCAGCCCCGCCTGCTCCACCGGGGCTTGCTGTCCTCCCAGCCCACAGCACAGAAAAGTCATGCAGCCCACGTCTCTATCAAGTAAAATTAGCTTATTTGTTGTTCTTAATCCACTAAGAAGGCTTCCACAAGATGTCAGCCTAACTAAATGACAACGCTAGCCTCGAGGTGCAATTCTACTTCTCCACAGGAAAAACAGTTCTCTTGCTGCTGCGGGGCAAGGGAGAAGCCCCCAAGAGTCAAGCTTATTCCTGAGGTAGACGTGCCATCATTCCTCTCCTTTTTGCACATGATGATCCTCACCGTCACTTTGAAGCACCCGTTCTGGCAGGAGCCCCCATATGGCACTCGTATGTGGTTCTCCTGGCATGCAAGCGAGCTTTCAGCCTCAGATGAAACGCCATCGCATGAGTTTTGTGGACAGCTGAGGTTTATTCCCAACCCATTGCACCTTGACACCCCAGGCAGCTCCCAAGGAACAACATAAATATTACATACACTGCAGAGCTCTAGACTAAAGAGGATCAGATGCTTGCTTGTGGTAGTAGCTGTTATCTCACGACGAGTGCACATAAAACCACGTTTTGCTAAGAGAAGCGCCCATAAAGTTCGCGTTAACAGTTTCCCAAACAGGAAACTCGCTGGCAAGGTGCTAAATAGCCCTTGTTTGGTTACGGGCCAAAGAGTGGAGAGCGTTAGAAAGGAAGCAACTTACCATGTTTGAACATTAACTCTTAACTCTGTGCCAAATTACACAATCTTAATGTGGGAGGAACCTACCGACAGATACTGAAGCAAAACGTTTCCATAAGATACCTAAATTCAGCCTCCTGGTAACAGTGAAAAGAGGCAGCACAGGAGAGGAGCAGTGTTTGACCTTAGAGCTGGTGTTTTATTAATTACATCCTCGCGTACATCATTTTTAAATGTTACTGTATTTAAATGTTAAAATTCAAATCAACTGAGGCAAACGGGACTTTGCACTGGCTGAGCTGCTCTGGGAAGCCGACCACAGGCACCCGGTGTGGAGGGTCCATCTCGCAGCTGGCAAGGGACAGCGAAGGCTGGATTGCAGCTCCTACGCTTTTCATATAGCGAGCATGAGATGTGAAGAAACACCTCAAATCGGTTTATGTATTTTATTTACAAGTATTTCTTTCGCTCTAGAGCAAATGTGAAAACATCTACCATGGCAGAGCAACTTAAGAAGTTTATCTAGTGCTTCCAAATTCACTTTACTAAAGACAGTTGCTGTCCTGAGAGGCTGGGGTGTGGGGTTTGCTTTGTTTTTTGGGGGTGGGTTTAAGGTTTTTCTTTTGTTTGTTTTTGAAGAGTTCACCTTCTCATGGGATGGTTTGCTTTGGAAGGGACCTAGCCAGTTCCAAGCCCCCTGCCATGGGCAGGGACATCTCCCACTGGATCAGGTTGCCCCAAGCCCCATCCAATCTGGCCTTCAGCATCTCCACGGAAGGGGCAACAACAGCTTCCCTAGGCAACCTGAGCTAGTGCATCACCACCCTCACAAGAAAACCCAGGGAGGGGGTTGAGTCACCTTCCCGGGAGGTGTTTAAGGGATGGGTGGACGAGGTGCTGAGGGGCATGGTTTAGTGTTTGATAGGAATGGTTGGACTTGATGATCTGATGGGTCTTTTCCAACCTGGTGATTCTATGACTCTAAGATCGCATCTCAATCTCCCCTCTTTCAGATCAAAACCATTCCCCCTTGTCCTGCCCTCCCTGGTCCAGAGCCCCTTTCAGCACTGGAAGCTGCTCTAAGGTCTCCCAGCAGTCTTCTCTTCTCCAGGCTGAACAACACCACCTCTCTCAGCCTGTCCTCGTACAGGAGGTGCTCCAGCCTTTGCATCATCTCTTTGGCCTCCTCCCTGGACTCTCTCCAACAGCTCCATGTCCTTCCTGTGCTGAGGACACCAGAACTGAACACGGGGCTCCAGGTGGGGCCTCACTAGTGCAGAATAGAGACGCAGAACCCCCTCTGTCTCCCTGCTGGTCCCCCTACTTTGGATGCAGCCCTTCTCCATCCCTTTTCCTTCCCCTTAGCACCTCCTTTCAGTTCGCTCCAGACAGGACAGCCCACTGCAGGAAGGGAACACTGCAGAGCAATACCACGGGACAGCACAGGGAAAAGCAGACAGAAAGCAGCAAGCCTTAGCTTAAATAAGTACCTCTAAGGAACCAAAGCTTAGTAACAATGGGAAATAGCCATTTTAGCTTAAAATCTTTTGACACAATTCATCATCTTCATCCATCAGCACAAGAAGTTTGTTATTCTCAGTTCATTCCATATCTTGAGGCCAGAAGCGATAGCTCGCTGCTACACAGCAAACATTTTCAAGTGCCTTCTACTACATTATTGCTTTCTGTCTCAAGGTGAAAATCAAAAAGCTTATCCAAGTTGCTTGAAGCGGGAAGCTCCAAGCCTGCATCTTCCAATCGAGGCCAGGCCAGAGCAGCTTCTCTCAAGGGGTTCCTGCACACACACACCAAAACCCCCCAAAATTGAAATGAAGCCTGTTTATCCACTTTTCAGTTTCAGCTGTCCCAGCTCAAAGGGCAATGAACTTCTAAAACAAGCAGCCATAGCAGCACCTTTGCCTCCTCCACGCTGTGCGGGCACGCTCCAGCCAGAGACCGGCTCGGCTGTACAGGCACAGCCGGCTTTGCAGGGTCACCCTTCCTACAAATGCAAATCTCTGCTACTCTAAATGTCACGGGAGAACCGCTACGGACCTACCTGCAGCGAGATGCTAACGCCAGATATGTCCTCCCTTTCACAGGGGCTCAGAACACCAGAATGGAACCACAAGGAAGCCCTCAAACCTCTCTGAGCCCCGATGGTAACTGCCAACCGCACGACCTGTTCTCTTGCACTTCGATCCCCAGGAAAAAGCAAGTACAAAAGCCACCGTTTGGGGGGAAAAAATAGATTTTCTAGTTTCGTAACTGCATGCTGTCAAGCTGGATTCCAATTAATTTTTTCCTGTGCCCTAACAGAAGCTTTGCTTTTTCCAGAAATTTCTCATGGCTGGAAACGCTCGCTCCCGTCCTTTGCTCCCGGGCTGTGTGCTGTACTTTCCAACACAGCACCTGCACCTAAGCGACTGCTCTCTTCCTTCACCACTTTCACAGGGACCACAGCCACACACAGTTGTTCCGTGTAGCTTTAAGCTGCCGAGTCCCTCTCACCTCTGCGCAAAGCTGGTGCCGACTGGCATCCCCTATTCAAACTGCACATACTTCGCATCTAAAACTTCCTTTAACGCAGCGATATTTAACAGCAAACAGGCAGCAGCCAGCACTGAGGCACTTGCAACCACAGCTCTGCGCTGCTTTCCTCGCCAGCTGAGCACAGCCAGCACGGACGCAGGGGGGAGCGGGCTGGTGCAAGTCGCTCCTAGCCCTTCGGTCCTGGGGATGAAGGACTCCTCTTGCTGATTTTCTTCCCCCTCCACCTCTACCAGTGGTCTTTAACACGATCACAGTATGCACCACAACGCTTTAAAACAGCAAAGCTTCTGGAAAACCCAAACAAAAGGAACGTCACCAGGTGACGTCAGCCTATATACAGCCCTGTGTGGTCGCAGCGCATAAGCAAATCCATTCTTGTACCGCTTCCCTGAAAAGCTTTTCAGTAAATGCACTCATGCTACTACAGGAGCTTCTCTCAGCAATAAGCCGCCCATCTGCCATCAACAAGTTAGGACTAAAGGAAGCCACAGCTGCGGGAAAACGTGAGCTTCAATTGAACAGCTGAGCAGCCACGGAGGACGAAAACTTGTATTAAGCGTTGATTTAAAAACTGCAGACCTGTCAGAGGAGATCAAGCCAGCGATTTCAAATGGAATATTCCAAGAGAGCCCGGTGGATTCAATTTTGCACTAATATCAAAGGACACTAAGCCCAGTAAATTATTCAAAGGCTATCTTGCGTTAGAGCCTTTTACAGACTCACCGCGTTGAGTCTGAAACTACGACTGAATGCAACCTCCAATGTACTCAAAAGAATGGGTAAGTTCCTGCGTTTCTATATTCCTTGTATAACGAATGCCCGGCTGTGCTTTAAAGGAGCAGTTAGCTGCTAGAGCACAGTTTTCTGCACTGAACCTTATGAAAAAAATGATGTTTGCCGATCGTGACGCTGTAATCCTCCTTGATAGAGCTGAAGACTCAGCCTAAGTGTAATATCCAAGTGTTCTGTGTTTCGTAGTAAGTTGTTTCTTGCATTTAGAATTAGCTTGTCGGCAATGCATGGCAATGTTATCTGCAGTGAAATCTTCCACTGTGCTGTTCCAAGTGTACTGATGAGGCTATCCTATCTTGTTGTTTCCCTAAATTATATTCTGCAGGCTTACATTTCAAGTGGCCATTAGGGGCTCGTATGCTGGCAGCACTATATGCAATGAGTATGGTTTTAAAAATGCTGCCTGCCTTGGGCTTGGCTTGTCCACCAAAATGTCGCTGTGAGAAGCTGCTCTTTTACTGTGACTCTCAGGGGTTTCACTCAGTGCCAAACACCACTGAAAAGGGCTCGCTAGGTTTGTCACTGAGGCACAATTCTATTTCTGAACTTGAAAGGGATCAATTTGCAAGCTTCAGTCAACTTACTTGGCTTCACTTAGATCATAATCAAATTGCAACAGTCAGAGAAGATTCTTTTCAAGGACTGTATAAACTTAAGGAATTAGTCCTAAGTTCCAACAAAATCTTTCATTTGCCAAACACAACTTTTAGCCAGCTGCTTAACCTGCAGAATTTGGACCTCTCTTTTAATCAGTTATCCTCTCTGCACCCCGAGCTCTTCTACGGCCTTCGCAAGCTACAGACCTTGCACTTGCGATCCAACTCCCTGCGGACCATCCCGGTCCGCCTGTTCTGGGACTGTCGTAGCCTGGAGTTCCTGGATTTGAGCACAAACCGCTTGCGAAGTTTGGCTCGCAACGGATTTGCGGGATTAATCAAGCTGAGGGAGCTTCACCTAGAGCACAACCAGCTGACGAAGATTAATTTTGCTCACTTCCTCCGGCTGAGCAGCCTGCACACACTCTTCTTGCAGTGGAACAAAATCAGCAACTTGACATGTGGGATGGAGTGGACCTGGGGCACCTTAGAAAAGCTCGATTTGACTGGGAACGAAATCAAAGCCATCGACCTCACCGTCTTTGAAACTATGCCTAACCTTAAAACCCTCCTCATGGATAACAACAAGCTCACCACTCTGGATTCCAAGATCTTAACTTCACTGACATCCCTCACCACCGTGGGCCTCTCCGGCAATCTGTGGGAATGCAGCCCAAAGATCTGCGCCTTGGCCACATGGTTGAGTGGCTTCCAAGGTCGGTGGGAGCACTCCATCCTCTGCCACAGCCCCGACCACACCCAGGGAGAGGATATTCTGGATGCAGTGTATGGTTTTCAGCTTTGCTGGAATTTATCGACTGTTGTTACATCCGTGGCTACAACGTCCACAGCTCCAACGACCGAGTACACAAAAAGAATAAGCTCTTCTCATTTCCATATGGGAGACAAAGAGGTTCCAACTACGGCAGGCATGGTCGTTACCACTGAAGAACATTTCCCCGAGCCAAACAATGCCATCTTCACTCAGAGGGTAATTACAGGAACAATGGCTTTATTGTTTTCTTTCTTTTTTATCATTTTTATAGTGTTCATCTCCAGGAAGTGCTGCCCTCCCACATTAAGAAGAATTAGGCAGTGCTCAATGATTCAAAACCACAGGCAGCTCCGATCCCAAACGCGGCTGCATATGGCAAATATGTCAGACCAAGGACCCTATAACGAGTATGAACCCACCCACGAAGGACCCTTCATCATCATTAACGGCTACGGACAGTGCAAGTGCCAGCAGCTGCCGTACAAAGAATGTGAAGTATAATACCCACAGGCCACCACAGATTAAAGCAGATAAGTAACCTATTTTAAAACGGTAGGGGACCTGCATCAGATTCTAATTTTTACAAATGTTGACATAAAGCCTAATTTTCCAAGCTACTGAATGGAAACATTGTTTATGGAGTGGTGCAGTATTTTTTATTTTTAAGTTTTTTTAAAGAAATGAATCCATAATATTTTCAGTGTTAAAGAAGCAATGATTGCATTCAACTTGCACTCCTAATGTTGAAAAGTCGGAAAAAGATGCTCACCTCAAACTATGTAAAATGTTCCATGTTATGTAATTATATGACTGTGTGTAAACATTTATATCCGAGTCTCCATATTCTGCTTTTCCTAACGCAAACAGCCCGAGGGGAAGGATAGTGGCTATCTGTGCCGAGAGCTGCGGGGGGACATACGCTCCGTTTGTTCCACTGCAGCTGTAGGATCCCAAACGCTCCAGCTGGCTCCGCTCACTTTAAAGGCAGCCGTGGAGGAAGATTTTTTTTCCTCCTCTAATAATTTCACTCCAGTTAAAAAAAAAAAAGGGGGGGGTAAACAAAAAAAATAAAGGCAAGGAGGGTCCCATGGGGATGTAAGCATGTTGGGGACCAGTGGGTTTCTTTTAAATACAGTTTTCCCATCTGCATTCCTAGTTTGGCTTGCTTGAACAGACCTTGCTGGAGCTCTGGCAGAGGCAGAGGAGCAGTTCACACGGTCACAAACAAGCAGGACAGCTCTCCGGGCGCTTACCAAGCAGGCAGTGGAGCTTATTCAGGAGAGCTCAACAAGACTCATTCTAAATATTAAGTGCATTCAATTCTTATCAAGCTCTCCGGTTTGCCTTGCTGCTTTTTATGAATCCAGGCTAATTACTTACCGCTAGGAACAAATGGCATTTCAACACCTTTTCATGTGTAAATAACCTTAATGCAAGTTTTTCTTAATTAAAAGTAAATATCAAGCGCGAGGTTAAGAAGAGGGGGGGAAGGAGGTTAAGAAGAGGGAGGGAAGGAAGAAGCCTCTCTTTGTCCCCCCGCTACCCCCCCAGCCGAGGCTTCCTCTTGCCTGGAAGCTATTTTCATGCACTAACTCCACTGGTTTCTCTGGAGACAGAATTGGCCCCTGAAATAAGCTCTCACTTGTCCTCCTCTCCCAAAATCCAAGGTATTTATCAGTTCAAAAAAAAAAAAAGAAAAAGGTATCTTCCGATAAGTCAGGTAAAGGAATAGTTTATAGAATAGCTCATTGAAAAAATGTTTCTTACTTGAGATAGGACAGACTCTGAATTAGTTTGCTGTTTAAAAATCATATATAAATATATATACACATACATGCACCTCCTCCTCGAGGGGCAATTTGATTTCTTTAGCCAGAGGTACCATCCTGCTATTTATGCTCCGTTAGGGAACTCTGTACATACTTGCAGATCTATGCAGCGACGGTGGCACTCGGAGCCACAGGGTGGGGGGGGCGCGGGGGGCTCTGCAAAGCATCACACTATTTTTAAGTCAACCGCTCAACTCTTGTTATCGTTCTAACCAAAGCTAAAAGGACCAGAGGGATGGGAGGTTTTTTTAATATATATATATACATGTATGTATAACTAAAAACCGTGTTGTGTCCAATGCTGCAGTGTTAAACGATTACCAGCACACAGCGACGAAGAGAAGAAATTCCTCACAGTGTTGCCATACCTTGAACAAATCAGTAATTACAGTATGCTAATTGTGTTGTACTAAACTATGCCGCAAAGTTTTGAAACAGAAAAATCACTGCATAAAAATCTGTTTGCTATTTCACTCTGCTTTTCTCTATCTGTATTACCACTTAGTGAGGTATTTAGGGTGCAATTATACAACAGTTTGATGTTTTATTGTGAAATGAACTCGTCCGAGGTAATTATAGCGAGATAAGTGTGACTTCTGTTAAGGTTTTGCATAAAGATTTTTCAATTACTGGTTTTGACGATATTAATTTGCATCATGTTACTTTTACAAGGGGTGCCCTTATTATAAAACAAATATTCGGTGTGCTTGCTGTGGCTCTGTGCTTTCACAGCAAAGACCAGTGAAGCCTAACGGTTCTGCTGAACCCTCCTTATTGTTTCGAGTACAATGAGCTGATTTACACCTATCCTAGAAAATCAATTACTATTTCTCACTGAATACAATAAATCCTACAGGGCAGGTGGACAAAGAGCAAATACTCCGATTAACTCCAACGTGAGCCAGAAGGCCAAACTCAAGTTGGTAAACACAAAAATTTGGTGGTATCAAAGGGTATTTGGCTGCTCGTAGAAAAAATTGCTTCATTCCTCAGCCCAAGTTGAGTGCTCACGGCTCTTCCCCGGGTGGTGGCTGCTGCCCTGCTGCGGGCATCCAGCGTGCATCGCTGCCCCAGCGCTGCCTGCCCTCTCTGTGCACCTCCCTTGCCTTCACCACCCTGATGCCACGGTCTGCACCGGGGAGCTGGGAAGCAGATGCTTTGGGGAATGATTTTGATGTACAGCTAGAGGGTACCAGCAGAGACAAAGTTGTAACTCATTAATTACACTGGCAGCCAAATAACCTTGCTACGCTACCATCAACCATCAGACATCAATACTGAACTAGGGTGTCCTCAGCTGCATTTGGAAGAAGGAATTCCAGCTTCCCAGCAGAAACCCCTGCTGCAAGATGGTTCAAAAGGCACCACCTCCGTTTTCCACACAGCAACAGGAAGGGGTCTGACGGAAGCGCTATGTTCCTCACACGACGACGCCCTCCCGACACCCCAGCTCCATCTTAGAATGATGCCCAAAAAGAGTAAGGACAGATGTCCCAGCAATGCTGGATTAAATCCCCTTTTCCACCCAGGCACTCACACTTACAAGCATTAAAACACTGTTCCGGTGTCTCTCAAAGCAGAGACGCCCAGGTGCCCAACTTCTCTCTCCCACCAGTATCCCCAGTTTCCACTGGTGCTGCCTTGGCTTGCAGCCGGTGAGGCAGGAGGCCAGCAGACCCAGCCCAGCCCCGCATCACTCAGTTTTGCTTTGCCCCTCGGTACCACGCAGCCAATTTCCCAAATGCCGTGCTTTATGTCTGCTATTTCCAAACCTGTTTGTTGCCAGGTTGCAGGCATAAGCAAAGCAATTCCGCAAACATTACATTTAGGGTAACGGGCATCATAAAATTCGCAGAATGTCGTACACTAGCAGTGAAGTCAACTTGAATTCCCTCAGGAGGGACAGCAAGCAGCAGGCAAAGCCATCGCTCTACACAAGGACGAGAACAGAGGCTCTTAATTTTTGTGTTAGTTATTTCTTTAAAGAAGTTACTGTCTTCCATTCTCAATTGCTTGTGACTCTTGCAGGCAAGGAGGGTACTGTAATAATTACATTACTCAGTCTCTGACTTTTTTTGTTTATGGCACAAGACCCATGATGATTTGGTCTAAATTCATCGTGTTTCAGCAAGAGCACTGGCTGATGAGAGAGAGGTTGCTACCTTGCTCTCCCCAACGTGACCTCTGGTGCACAGCCTCAGTTTCTACAGATGTATTGCATTACAGGTGCTTCACCACCTCCAGCAAAGCCTCAGGCAAGTTCAAGGCCTTTTAGAAATGACAACTACTTTTGCTGCTCCCAAGAACCTCATCCCATCCAAAGATCTCCTCCAGCCTCTGGATCTCGAGCCAGCTTCTCCTCCTCCCCACCCTCACGTCAGTGCAACGCAAACCCAGCAGTTCCATTTTTGAGTCCACAAGTTCCATTTTTGAGTCATCACACTGGAGCGGGTCTGAATTAATGCCTCCAGTTCCCCTCTCGTTAGTCGCTCTGCATTAGATCATCCTTTGAATGCACACAACTAAAACTACCCAATAAGGAGCAAAATGGGTTAGCATTCAGTCTCTGGCTGAAGAGCTCCTCTGCACAGAGCTCCTGTTTCCTATCAGACAGAAACATAATTAATGCCACTGTATCAATGCTGCGTTTTGTTTGTTTTTCCCCCCAAGCAGAAGTTATCCGATTTCTCAGCGATAAGCCCAGCCTGATGCAAATCGAAACATCTCAGCTTATGTCCCATTACCCCTTAGAAGACAGCAGCCTATGCTAACATGCAAAATCAGAAACATCCAATGGCTTTAAACCAGAAATCTGCATCACACACTTATTTTTAATGTGTCAAAGTTAATTTCTGTACTGCTTTAATGAGAATAAAGTTGATTTAATTTTGTGATCTGCGTAGCTATCAAAACCCATCTGTTCAGACCTATGAAATCTACCCAGAAGCTGAGTTGCATCTTTCTTACGAAGTTTGCCACAAAAATTAAAAGTTCAGAGAGGGACACAGTATTTCTCCTCCCCCAAACCAGGAACAAACAAGGAAACAAGGACCAAAAGGCAGTTGCCCAGCAGCTCCTCCCTCTCCGCGTCTGTCTCCATCGTAGTCCTCTACCCTAGAACGGGTGCCAGGCTTTGCTGATCAAGCCATCGCGCCAGCGGGATGCTTACGGATCATTTTGGAGTCATCTAGAAATGCAGCTTTTCACACCTTGTACAAAAGCCTTTTGAGAGGTACCCAGGGAAAGGTATCAGAGCTTTGGACACCATCACGCCCCAGACAGGGCAAAATTGGTGCTATCAAAGAGCAAAACCCGATGTAGCCTGTGCTCCGCTGGTGGAAGCGGTGACAAGCTGCACCCACTACCCTTCAAACCACTCCTTTGTAAACAAACTGAACCAAACCTGCCCCGTTTTTCTTTTTACCATGATAAAAACATTAATGAGTGAACTATTCTACCTGCTTAGCAACCAGAGATTAAAAAGGAGGAGTCCTAGATGCATTGTATTTAAATTCTGTTTCAAGAGCCACTTTCAGGTGGGAAGGGGTGTAATAATGGAGTACAACAAAGTGCAGTGTACAGAAACATTTTGTTATTAAAATTGTGTATACTGTAAAACTGAATTTGCCTCTTTCTTCCTCCCTTTTCAAACAGGGGTGTCAAAAGCTCATTCTTTCACAGTACACAAGGACTAGTTCTCATCCTTTGCCGTCTGAGAGAGCATCAGCGCTACCCAAGTCAGGTTTGGGCCAGTCCATTTGCCATAATTGTATCAAATACACCACTTAATGCTTTGCTACAATAAATGAGCTGGCCTGCATGGGTTCTTCTCAAACAAGATCATAGAATTGTGGAATGGTTTGAGTTGGAAGGGACCTTTAAGCCCATCCACTTCCACCCCCTGCCATGGGCAGGGACACCTTCCACTGGATCAGGCGCTCCAAGCCCCATCCAGCCTGCTGCTCGCTCTGGCTCTAACCCTGGGTGCCCCCGTAGCCGTTGGTCAGGGTGCCAGCGTGGTGTTCCCAACAGGGCCACCTTGCCAAGAGCTTAGCGAGGACAAACAATCTGTATCATTTAGAGATGCGGCTTCAGCTCTGAATCACAGCCACCTAGGGAGTGTCAGAAAATGTGTTTCCTGTACAAGTGTTCTTTAGATGAGGTACCACGATGAACGCAATGTTCAAACTCACAGTGCTTCAGTAACCTGAAAGATTTGTGATTTAGAGAAGCAGCAAGTTCACGGACACAACCCAAAAGCCTTAGTACAACAGCTGAACAAAAGAATAAGTTTCAGGCTGTTCCAAGATGATTACATGCTCTGAACTGCCAGCTAAAATCATTTCAGTAACTAAGCCTTCACTGCATTTGCTTTTTTTTTTTTTGCAAAAGGTTTGGCTGGAACAAGTTCTCAAGGGTTTTAAATGTCAGTTGGCCAACTGCCTCTCAAATCCTCCTCATACTTCAAAGCACTGCACGATAAATCTATTTTCTTAAACTCTCAAAGAGACTAATTTCAAGATAAAAAACATCTCCAATGCAAACCCAGTTGTTTTCATAGGCAAAGGCAAGATACATAGGAGGAAAAACTGGTATTTGGACTATACTATGCAAAATCTTTCAATTCAATTGGTACCAAGGGAGTGTCAACATCACTAGCAACTTGCTTTTCAATGTAGGCTGTGTTAAGACAACTGAAAAAAAAAAAAAATCAAAAGAAAGGAGACTTGAGAACCTGAGCAGAGAGGACTGCACAAATAAGACTAAAAACTGCAGCACCTCTGGGAAAGTGACGACTCCTTCCTGCGGGGAGCACACAGGGCAAGAGACAGAATTCCATGCAAGCCCTAATGCATTACCGTGAACATGCTAGAGAAACAACTGCACTATAATGAATTAAAGCTCTGTTGCATTTGACATCAGGAATCGCACACCCTGGGAGGGATTTGAAAGAAATTTTTTACTGTGAGGGTGGGGAGGCTCTGGCACAGGTTGCCCAGAGCAGTGGTGGCTGCCCCATCCCTGGAGGGGTTCAAGAACAGGCTGGATGGGGCTCAGAGCAACCTAATCTGATTGGGGACGTCCCTGCCCAGGGCAGCGGGGTTGGACTGGATGGGCTTTACAGGTCCCTTCCCATCCAAACCATTCTGTGAACAAAGAAATTACTCCAACCGCCTCATTCACAACATTCCATGTTTATTTCTGTGCATGACTAAGGAGGTTTGCTGCTAAGGCCATGTGGCAAACATTCCTGGGCTGAGAGGTCACCAAAACGTTATTTTGGTTCTTCTGCTGCTTTTACTCAACAAGGCCTAAGAAATTTGACTTTTTCTTCTTTCTTAGTCTGCTAAAAGGATGAGACCAAAGACTCAAACTTACACAAATACAGTTTGGCAGCTTCTGAGCTGGCAGCATGAGCAGCAGCAGCTGGGAGCCGAGCAGGGACCAAGGGGAACATATCACAAGTCAAACACAGTGCTTGTCCCCGGTACCTAACACACACACTCCCAACGCGCACCCAAGACTAAAGCGGTCCTCTCTGCTACCAGGACACGTAAGAAACCAATAAATCTTCCCTTTAAATACCTATTTTCAATACTTTTCCAGTAGCTCATCCCTGCCTTCTCCTGGCAGGCTGTACTACTACCTGGATGTTGAGTACTCAAGCAAACAGACAAAACCTAAGTGCTGTTGTTCTCCCCCACCAGCCCCCACCCCAAAAGAGTGCGCAGTGTTGCCACTGTTTGGGGTGCATTATGCTTCATACCAGCTTAAAAAGCTGCCTTATTTAATGAAAAGTCTTAAACTAAGTGGAAAAGGTTCATCCATCAAGAAAGTCCTTAAATAATCAATGGGTTATAATTCTTTACCGTCAAAAGCAATTAATTTTCTGTATTATAATCAAGAGGATAAATCTGAAAAAGCCATTCTAATGGCTCTGATCTGATGGTGGTGTCGCAGCTGAATTTTTAATCTGAAAATACAGGAGCAATGAGGACTTGTGCTGTTTAAACATACAAGCTTCTACCAAACAGAACAGCTTTACTGCATATTTAATAGGTAGAAGGGGTTTTGCGAGACCGCATGAGATTAAAGACAGCGCGAGATACAGGAAATGCATTTCAAGTAGAAAGGTCCTTCCAAGACACTTCTCAACTGTAAAGCTGCAAAAATTCTTGAAATATCCTTTATGAAGAGCACAAAACGCTGCAGAAAAGCTTACTGTAAAAAGTAGTTTTATTTATGTATTTGCAAAGATCTAAAAATGCTGAGAAGAGTGTTAATGCAGAATCCAGCTTGAGTGTTCTAATTAGGATGCATTTGTTCTCTTCCCTTTTACTAACTTTGAAATAATCCATTGCATCGCCAGCACCTCTGCCTGAAGAGCCATGTGCTGTTAGCCACAACTCTATTTCTGCCCTCAAACAGATTGCTTCAGCCCCGATACCACTCTACAGAGAAGAAAACACTAAAACAAATAGAGCTCTTAGTAAAGCTAACAGTGGCGTTATCACAGGGAAGGCAATGGGGACACAGACAAGCGAGTTTCCATCTCTCAAGGCACCACAAAAGAGTTAACAAGGAGCAAACACATATTACTGCAGACTCTTCCAGGAGATGTGTGATCACCTGTGCTTTGAGTCAGTCAAAGTTTAGCTGCCCAAGCCAACTCAGCTGACCCAGAAGGGAGGTGAGGGACGTCCCCACACAAGGAACATCTTCAGTATATATGTACCAAAGGGTAAGAGAGGCTGGAACAAACAGGGAAACCCGCCCTGCAGGCCATCCTATAAGCCCCCAGGTGTAACCATACACCTCTCATTTCAAGAGCATGAGGTATTAAAGCACCATCACTGTTGTCCTCAGGATAGACACTGAGCTTCAGCAGAATGCCTCATTGATCAAGTCTCGCCCTGAAGCGTGCCATCCCCAAACCAACACAACATCTGCTGCACCACAGTCTGCAGAGACTTTGGGTTAACGCCACGCTTGAAATTTGGGTTCAATAACTTAAAGCTAAAGGAGTTCCTCCTCAATCTTTGCAGATAGCCCTGATGATGGCACTAGCTGGGACACTGCTTCCAGGTAGGACGGACCCACAGCGCAGCACCTGGGGGAGCAGCAGGCCACCTGGGGTAGACCCGGATCACAGGTGACTCCCAATGACAGCTGGAAGATCTTCAGATATTAAACACAGATCTTCAGTGTTCAGGCATTCAAGAATTTAACAGCCACAGGGCAGGCAGGCAGGCAAAGCCATCTCTAGTTTACATTCTCCTCTACGGATGGCCAGCTTAGCTCTGGGACCTCTAATAGCACCGTGGCAGCTGTGGAACTTGGAAATAAGAAAGCTTTGATTACATGACAGATGCCTTTTGCCTGCAATTAGCATCCAGCCCTAAGAGACCAGAAACTTAAAAAAAGGCTAAGGTTAGACACTGGATAAGGCTGAACTACAGAAAAAACACTGTGAGCTTTGGCAGGTACACTTCTAACATGACACTACGCACTGAGTGAAACAGAAGTGACAGATACCTCGGACAAGTTTCTATGGTGACTGTTAACTTTTAGGAATGTCCGTGGTTTCAACAAAGGCTGCACAAAGTGGCGTGTGCCATGCGTAGTGAGCTTTTGCCAAGTATCACTCCCTGCCCATGAGTGCACAGCAAGTCTCGAGGCCAGCTAAAATATACCAGCCCTCTGGATGAGGGACATCTGCTGCACATAGCTGAAATAATTCAATACCCACGCAGTCCCCCATGTAACCATCTAACAATGGCATCAGGACGAAGGCATTTCAGGTATTTATGGACCACTCCAATAAGCCTTCAGTGCTGGGAACTGCTGAACAAGTTGCAATGCCTCTTCTGACCATCCAGTTCCACCCCCTGCCATGGACAGGGACACCTCCCACTGCATCAGGGGCTCCCAGCCCCATCCAACCTGCCCTTGAACACCTCCAGGGATGGGGCAGCCACCGCTGCTCTGGGCAACCTGGGCCAGGGCCTCCCCACCCTCACAGCAAAACATTTCTCCCTAAGATGCCATCTCAATCTCCACTCTTCCAGCTCAAAACCTCTCCCCTCTTCCCATCCCTGCACTCCCTGATCCAGAGCCCTTCCCCAGTTTGCCCAGAGCCCCTTTCAGTGCTGGAAGCTGCTCTAAGGTCTCCCTGGAGCCACCTCTTCTCCAGGCTGAACAACCCCAACTCTCTCAGCCTGTCCTTGTACAGGAGGTGCTCCAGCCCTCAGATCATCTCTGTGGCCTCCCCTGGACTCGCTCCAACATCTCCATGTCCTTCCTGTGCTCAGGACTCCAGAGCTGAACACAGGGCTACAGGTGGGGTGTCATGAGAGCCAAACAGAGAGGCAGAATCCCCTCTCTCACCCTGCTGGTCCCACTGCTCTGGATGCAGCCCAGGACACCGCTGGCTTTCACGGCTGTGAGCGCATATTGCTGGTTCATGTTGAGCCTCTCATCTCCCAGCACTCCAAGTCCTTCTTCCTCAGGACTGCTCTCAATCCATTCTCCTCTCAACCTGTATTTGTGCTTAGGATTGCCCTGACCCAGCTGTAGGACCTTGCACTTAGCCTTAATCAATTCTGTAAGGTTCACATTTACAGAATGAATTCAACATTCTTGCTCCCACCGTTACAGAGATGTCCCCTTACCAGCAAACAGCTGGTAAAAACCAGGACAGCAAACACCACCTGATATGGTACAAAAAGCCCTAGCAAAAAAGCAGGAACACCACATGGAGACCTGGAATGGGAGATCGCCGAGTACCCTCCTCTAACACAGCTTATGGCTGCTCCAGGATCCTCCTGTGACAAAGAGCTGGCTGACAGCGCACCATAAACCACGGCGGACAAACGCAAGCACTGACAAAGCGGAGAGCGACTCCAGTGCACCACGCAGATAAATTTCAGGGATATTACCCCTTCATCCCTACAACTGTCTGTGGACAACAATTAACTTGACAAAGGACACCACTGAGAGCGTCCAGAGACACATGAAGAAGTTTTATACCACATTCAAATGAGCTGATACCACCAGTCTGCAGACCGCTTCCTTCTTCTCAGTGGGCACTCGATCATTTGAATATGCCACAACAAAGCTGCATCATCAAAAAAGGAACCTTCTGACACCTACTTTTACCGTCCATTTATTCAAAAATGGTAATCTTCATCAAGCAAATTAGTAAGTGATCATGGGCTTCAAAGAAGAGTTTCAATGGTTGATGCAAACCATTCTACGCTGCAGCATACTCTGTTTGCTGCAACTCCTCCAGCTTCAAGTTGTGCTCCAGGAGCCAGGAACACAGCTCAGGCTGCGCTCACTGACCGCCAGGCACCTACTGGGAACCACAGAAACACAAAGAGACTGCTCCTAAAAGGTGAGGCTGACTAACAAACCACTCAACCACCCCATTCCTCTCCCACACTACACGCTCATATATATGCAATGAATATAAAATATACATAATAGAGATGTGACACTAAATCCAGCCGAAACAATACACACAACCAGTGGTCCTGGGGTATTAACTGAAAGTGGTAGTTGAAAATCAAAATTACATCTCAGAAAAACCCAAACCAACCATCAGTTGGTTTGAGAAGTTTACCAATGGAAGGCAGAGAAACTTCTAATAACTCAGTTTTGAGAAGGGTCTGAGTGTCTGCAATTAGGAATCTCTGCACAGAGACAGTTTTGGGGATACAGATGTAATCTCAGTATCAGGCTTCTCTGTTATTAAGTTAACCAATAACTTAATGTTATCTTTACAAAGAAGTATATCATACCTGGTCACATCATCCTACCCTAGACCTACAACAGGTAAAATTGTGCACCTACTGCTTTACAACTGCCTTTCTCTGAGCTCTGTACTCATCACCAGCTGCAGGACACCTGCCTCCCTCTTCAGGTATTTCCTGGCCCTCTAAACTTCATGATGGTTCAAGTACGGGATTGGTTGGATGGGGTTTTGAGCACCCTGATCCAGTGGGAGGTGTCCCTGCCCACGGCAGGGGGTTGGGACTGGATGGGCTTTGAGGTCCCTTCCAATCCAAACCATTCCATGATTCTGTGATTGCTCGGTAGCCATAAATCAATTTAAATGGGTAAACTCTGCCCAGAATACTCCAAAATTTAATCCTGTTTGGGTTGGTTTGTTTGTTAGGGTTTGGGTTTTTTTAATAATCAGCACACAGCATCTCCTGAATCTGCTTATGCCAGACAAATGTTTTAAACTACAGGAGAAATTGGTCCTCGCTGACAAGCCCACCTACTTGACACAGGATTGCTCGCAAACACAAGGTGCAAAACATGATAAAGAACAAGTACAGGTTTCGGTGAGCTGCACCAGGAAAAACAAACCTCATTCTGTGTAGGAAAGAGAACTTCGTGATTATTAAAGCAGCTTCCACCAAGGCCATTACACAATCTGATTTCTGTTTTGACAAGTGGTTTGATTATAACTGCATTACGTAAAAAGAAATAAATCAGAAAAGGCAAATTTTATCAATGTGGTATCAAAAACATTCCACTGCCTTTGCAACTGATACCTCAAATTAGTAACACATTTCCAGTATCTGCATTAACATAAAACCCCTCTCAAGTCTGACTTGCTCATACAGAGTTACGGTTTGCCCCTTCACTCTTGCAACCTGCTTCCTAACAGAAAAGGAACACCAGGACTACACACAGCTTAGTCTTCTTGCAAATTAAAGTTAAAAGCTGTTGTGAAATAGCAGCTGCTCAAAATCTCCAGGCTCAAACGCATTCCTAATCCCTGAAACTTGGCTCCAGAACTCCCACCCAGGGCAATGCTGGGAGCAGCAGCAAATGCTGGGGCTGGTAAGCAGCTCACATCTTAAAGACAAGCAAATCTAGGCAATATGAAGGGATAAATTCCATCCCCAGCTCATGCAGGAGCCCAGTTACTGACTTGTAACATGCATCCAGCTGTTGTGCTCCAGCCACAGGGGTAACCACCAATCTCCTTCACGTATCTTCCCAATCAACAGTCACTGAGCAAGATCTCTTAGAAGCAACAGTGAAAACAAACCTTCAGAATTACCACACAGCGTTATCTATATTACTTCTTGAGGGGAAAAATGGTGTTGGAACAGCAGAGCAATTGTTTTGACTACTGTTATCACCTGTGATATGTGGAAGAAGGGCAGGGATGAAGAGAGATGTCTGTCCGGTCTGGAAAACAACAGATTCTCAAACGTTTTGTACTCCTTTTGTACCACCTCCAGGTAACGGAGCTACTGGTGTTCTCTCAAGACTTACTCTTATCTCTGAAGGTTCTACACCTCTGCAAAACATTACCGCCACTGAGGGGAAAATATCTATTGATAGAGATGTAGGGAAGTGCCAGGGTGTGAGAAAATAATCCTGCAACACGTTTCTTTTCCTTGGCAGCTAAAAAAAACCCCTGAAATTGGCAATAAGACATCACAGCTAAAACTGACTTTTCCTAGTTTCTATTATATCAGGAGGGCAAAGTTTGTAATCTACAAGCCAGATGGACTCAGCATTAAAACAAACACACCTGAAATCTTTTGCAAAACATAAGATGTTTACATTTTTTGGGGCCTACAGGAAAGCTGGGGAGGGACTCTTGATCAGGGAGTGTAGGGAGAGGATGAGGGGGAACGGTTTTCAGCTGAAGGAGAGGAGATTGAGATGAGATCTTAGGAAGAAATGTTTTCCTGGGAGGGTGGGGAGGCCCAGGTTGCCCAGAGCAGTGGTGGCTGCCCCATCCCTGGAGATGTTCAAGGCCAGGCTGGATGAAGCTTTGGATCCGGTGGGAGGTGTCCCTGCTCAGAGCAGGGGGGTTGGAACTGGATGGGCTTTGAGGTTCTTTCCAACCCAAACAATTCTATGATTCTTGTTATCTCAAACACCTCTTCCAGATGCACTCTGAGACCCCAGCTGAGGAGCTGTAACTTGCCCTTGGTTAAGCTTGCAGGTCCACGCTTTCTCCCCAAGACCTCCACATGACAGCAGTTCACCTCTGGTCAGCAGACAGGAGGCAGATGACTGTCAGGGCTCTGTTTTACACAACTCCAGATGCAAAGAAGTTATTTTGCAGGGGTTCTAGCATCCTGTGTGGCTGCACAGATCCTGGAGATGTATCAGAGCTGCTGCTAAAATCTCCGTTTTAAGACGACAGTGTGCAGGCAAAACCAACGCTGGATCAGCCCCGATTGCTGTGCAGCCAGGTGAGGCCTAATCTGGCTGCTCCGGAATGACAAGTGAGGAGCTCTAGGAGGGCAGCAAAATATTTTGTCAATCCTTACAGCCGTTTCCTCACCAGTGATGTTGTTGAATGACGACTAGTTATGTTTGGCTACAAGTCAATTCATCTCACTTTCAGTACGGCTGAGTGGACGGGAGTAACAGGATGGATGGGGGAACACCTCAGAATACCAAATCAGAGGGACAAAACGCAGCCGCAGGAGCCACAAGACAGCTGCTGGAGCTGTCAAGTGATTTGCCACTGCACAACTACCTTCACAGGCTAGAACCTTCATTTTGATGTTAATTAGTAATCCTATCTAAAACATATCTTAAATTATTCCTTTGCAAGTTACACAAACTAATAGATATATCCAGAAATACAAAAAGCAGGCTGAGGTTTGCACCGCAGGAATTGTAAGAGCCTTGAAATGTTTGAGTTTTTATCATCTTACATGCATGTGAAAGGCTTTAGAAATAGAATAACTAAAATTGGAACAACACAAGCCCCTGCAAAACTCAAATTAAAAAGAGTGAGCCAAGACAGCATATGCCCTTTCCAAGAGGAAGAAAACGCATTAGAAATCTGGGAATAAAGCCACCTAACTCCTGGCAAGACAGCTCAGAAAAACAGATAATAAAACAATCCTACCCATACAGTCATAAGACATTCAGAGCTTGAAATAATGCATCCTTTATTCATTATCAGAAATATAAATAGCTTTAGTTTGTGACACATTTTCAAGTGTTTCCTGTAGGAAGGGATTCAGCAGCCTTAACCTGCAATATAGGAACACAAAAACTAAATAAGAAGTTGCCTTCGAAGAGAAGCAAGAGGCGTTAAAAACGGCATTAGAAGCTGACTGCTGCAGGATGAGCCACCAAGCACTTCTAGCCCCACCAGTACCACGGAGATGGGTCTCCTTCCCTCCCACATGTGCATCGCTAACTTCACCTGCCTCCAGAGCAGACAAAACCGCTGTCAACATTAGAGGTTGCCATTGAAGAAAGCCAGCAACCCCACTGGCATCGCCTCCATTTACCTAAAGCAAGTGACCTGCCGAGGAACCGTGCAGGATTAAAAAGGCACTAAAACCACCGCACGCATAACGTCACCCTTTCAGAGACACTGTCAGCCATTATTTACTATGCTAACTAATTAGCCAGCCACCCTTGCAGCTAATGAGAAAGCATTAAAGTATTTAAAATTCCGGCACAAGGCTGACACATACAAAGTGGCTGCCCTCCTTCAAAAGAAAACGGATGTCAACAGAAATAAAGCATCAAGAACAGGCAGCACATCTGAGGCGGAGCGGGAAGGGGTTATCACCTACAGTGAGCGTTCAGAGAAAGGAGCAAAGTGAAGCAGAGTGCTCTAGGATGCAGAGGTATTCCACATTTTTATTGTATTAGCCTCTACTTGTAAAGATATCATTAGATAGATGACTTAAATTAGCATTAGATAGATGGTAAAGCAGAAGCCATTCAAAGCAAACAGAATTAACGTACAATCTGGCACAGACAAACAGGGAAATTGAATGTACTTAAGCTGACAGCGATCCGAAACACCCAGCTGAGTAAAGTGGGTTTTACACCAAGAAATAAGCTTTAACTGAACATATACTTCACTGCAGTCAGGTACTGAGAGCAGCCTTCCTTTTCCACAGCACTGCTCCACAGGTGGGTAACGTAAACACAGTCACAGAGCTAGTGTACCCAAGGCATAAAATAAACTGATCCATCTAATGGAAATGACACCAGGATGCTCCCAGGGGACACAAGCTCCTCATGCACTCGGCACAGTCCTGCTCTTTCAAAAAGATCTTCTAAGCTCCGGCTGAGCGCACTGTGATTTCATGGAGGAGGAAACATTTCTACAGCACTACAAAATTGACAATAAAAATAAACACAAACTGATTTATACGAATTTAGAGGCAGTTTGGATGGCACCTGGTTGGATGGGTCCTTGGGCAGCTTGATCTAGTGGGACACATCCCTGCCCTTCGCAGCGGTTTGGAACTGGATGATCTTTAAGGTCCCTTCCAACCCAAACTATTCTGTAATTCTGTGATTCTATGATTTCTACACCTGGCACCAAAAAGCTGGTTTTGCCTTCTCCGTTAATAAGTCTTCATAATAGCTTACGGGGGAGTATCAAGACACGAAGATGTGCTGCTTAGTTACTCCCTTGTTCTCTCCACACATTCCTCACAGGATCTCCTCATCCCCTGTAGCTGCAGTTCCCGCAGGAGAGTCCCACAGCTTCTATGGATAGAGGAGCCTTCTCTCGGGACAAGGAGCTGTGCGTGACACCAGAACTGGGAGATGAGCAGGGACCAGCACACCAGGGCAGCCTGGGCAGCAACCTTTTTGCAGCTATAAGAGAGCCAAGCCTGCTCCAAATCAGCTCTCACAACACAAAAACGTAAACCTTTAAGCTGTGAATACCCCACCACAATTAAGAGATCCCACAGGAAGAAATGTGACCATCTTGTAGGCCATTAGCTCTGAAGGGGTCAGCTTCTCAGGTGCAAGACAGAAAGGCTTTCAACTTTATCTTTTTCAAAGATTTCAGTTATTTCTGCACTGACTTCTCATTTTCTTGGCTTTTTTCAATCCAGTGACCTCCAGAATTGGGATTCTTTGACTCCTGGAGAGGTGCCCAAAACCTCACTGCCTCTAAGGAAATTCACAATTTGGCATTTAAGGGGAACAGTATCAAATGATATTGCTGCAGCCTTATTTTGTGCTTGACATCAGAGCTCTCGTGTCACCTTCTTCCCCTGAAATGACTCAGTAGAGACAGTCCTCAAAGGAGAGGTTCAAAGGCACAGCAGGGCAGAGCAAGCCAGCCCCACATCACCAGTTTTCTCTTATGCAGTCCAAGGAGCTGACAGGTTGGGGGGGAACATACACATATGAACCCTTTCAAAGAATAGAGATGAAACAAAGCCCCAGGTGCCACCTGAGCAATATAAGGTAGCCAGCTGCTCAGCCTCCACACAAGCAGATTTAGTTGCTGAATTTTAATTAAGATGTTTTAAATATAATCAATGCATGCTTAAAAGCAATGCACAGTTATTCGGTTAGAAAACATAGGGATGGCATGTAAATGGAGGTCTATGACAGGCCACCACTGACATTCCCAGCTGTAATTCAACTACTGGGAAGGCTGAAAAGGAGATATGTCAACCAAGAACTTGCAGCAGTAGATCCAGGAGAGTGTGTGCTGTGAACAAGTCTCAGGGCTGTTGTCCTGCTCAGGGAGCAGTGTTTTTAAAAAGCATCGCATACCAGCGTTGCTAGTTAGCATCTAAAACAAACTTGAAACCTGTCAATACCAACAGTCACAAGATTGTGTTAGGACAGAGAAGAAACTTCACAATATAGAGAAGTCTCAAGCACGTAATGAGGGGTGTCTTGAAAAAGTCACAGGAAGATTCCCAAGGCTCTCCAGCATTCCTTAATATTTCTGTGAGTACTTCTTTTTAATTTTGAGAGAAATCATGCAACTACATTCATATATGTAAAAAAGATCAGGAGTATCAGAATTATTTGCAGTCTTGACTAGTTTAAGATAGCAAATGCCCTGGCTCCCCCAAACCGTCCCTGTGTGCAGCCTCACACAGCACAGACAATTATTAATCTGTCTTTATCAAACACCCAAAACAAAACAGCGCCTGCCTTGCTTGTAGGTGAGAACTCAAGTCCAAAATTCAATCAACTTAAGACAAGGGCAAAAAGAAGTACATTGTTTTACAGGAGTCTACCTTTTAAATGAGACTGAAATATAGTCCCTAGAACGCAGCGGATCCAAGGCAAGGTAGAAGGCAAATGTAGAGCAGGCAAAATGCAGAAAGGGCTCAGTGGCCAGAGAACCCCACCCTGGCACCTGCCTGCTGCTGGAACACCTCAGCCTGGCAGGGCTTGTGAAGGGGTACACACTGCCACCGCTAACTCCGCACCCACAGACCCTCAGCTCCCCCCACCGCAGGCTCCCACATCACCTGCCTTTCCTTTGCCCAACAGAGATACTTGGCTCTCAAGATACTATACCTACAAAGTTAAATGAGACTTCATTTTGCCTTTTGTTTCCAAAGCCTTTTCATTGTTGTTCAAAGCGCTACCGGGCTTCATTTCCCCAGTTTGTTCCGCAGGTTTCATAAAGTAACTGATCACGTCAATTCAAGTTACCGTATTCAGGAAGCCACAGATGACAGCACCTCAGGCACATCGAAGAGATTCTGAGCCAAGAAGCAATTTTTTCCCTGGCCACATATGGCAGAAGCAGAGCACCCAATGAATGGCAAAACCCTTTTTTCTTGACAGTCAGAGGTTAACATACATGCACACGAGTCAATAATCCACAAATGGCTGCACATCACGCAACGTTTGCGTTTAGACTGAGGCATACAGATGCTAAAAAAAATACACTCGATTTGCAAAAGGCACAGTTATCTGTGAAAGCAAGCCTAGGCTTTGCCTTTTTACTGACCGCTGTAACTTTTGCAAATGCCCTGAGTTTCCCATTACGGCCTGAGGGCCAGAGAAAACATTTTTTTAACTGGCAGTGAGGAAAACTCATCATTCAGCACACCTTTGCAAGGAAGCTCCTGGCCTGAGAGCTGATAGGTTTGTTGCTCTTATTGTAAAGAAACCACACTTGTCAAGTGCCAATTCAGCAAGATTAATTTCTAAGCATACAGTCTCCAAATTCACGAAGTAAGTCTTTTCAAAGAGCTTTGAGCACATTTTTAAGCCTGGCATACACAAGCTGTCTCTGCCCATTTGCTCTCACTCCTGTCCTTCCTGCTGAAGAAACACACCCCTGTGCAGACAGCTTTCCAAGATACAGCTTAACCCTCATCCGTTCCTCAGACACGAGGAGGATTAAGTCACTCTTCCGCCTCTATTTACATTCAAGAGAGCTGCCACTGCTTGGATAAGCCACAAATGCTAATTATTCTGTATTGATTCAGTTGACTTTCTGGGACAGAGTAGGTCTAAGACTCCAGGACAAGTTATGAGCATTACAGAACATCAGCTTTCTCACACAGGGTAAAAGAAGTGAGCGAAGAGCATGGTTTAGATCTCAAATATCACGTCTAAAACAGAAATCACTGGTTCCCATCAGGCCTCCACTGCTTGCATCGGGATTTATAAAAAAGGTGAAGAGATACTGGAAAGCAAAAAACATGGAGCACAACAGCTTTTGGCCAGCACCAGAGAGCTGGAAAGGACGCACGGGGTGCCAGACAATAACAGGGACACGTGCACACAGCGACAGCTCTCATGCTCTCACTTCTTCTAAATCTTGTCTTGCAAAAGATGGAAACATAATTCAGAGCTTGTATTAGAGCAAGAAAAAAGGGGCAGTCCAGGACTTGAGATGCAAGTATTTTGTAGCAATGCAAGAACTACGGTATTCCAACTTTGTAATAATCCCATCATCCCTTCCCTCCAACAAGAGGGATTCAAAAGCCCAGTTGTGTGTGTAATACTTCTGCACGCTGAGAGCATGATCCTGCTGGAGGCTAAAAGACTGTTTATCCACAGATCAGTAGGCACTGTGCAAACTCACACGCTCTGCTCCATCTACACTCCTCGATTTTGGCTTTGAGAGTGCTCGAGTATCACAAATGGAGCTTCATTAGGGGTGACTGTGTACTTAATCTTAAGTAGTCAGATAGAGTTCAAGGATTTTCCTACAAAACAGTAGAATTCCAATGAAATAAGTCACAAACCACAGAATTTTAAAGCAGAATCCATGCATAGCATTATAGCATATTTATGTAAAATGGTTTCCAGTTCCACAAAGTAAAATGATGCTAAATGCCGGCCTCCATATCACAACGAATGCATGCATCTTATTATTTCAGGTCTTCTTTTCACCAGTCTTAAATGTTATTTCATCAACAGTAGATTAAGAAAGGTTTGGATTTATAATGCAATATTAGAAGATACTCAATATGGATTAACACTGGAGATAGACAATATCTAGCAGGAAATACAAAAGACGTTTCACTAATAGAAACCTAAAGCGGTGAGGGAGAAAGGGAAGGATGGGGTAGGATGGAAGCTGCCACGGCTACACGGGGTTTCTGCAGGACTCAATTTGCAAGTTTAGAGACAGCATAAGGCTTAATTCTGCTGCACATGTGAATGAAGCAAGCATTGTGAGGGCAGCACCTTTCCTTCTTTTACATACATCAAGAGTCTACAACAGAAATGCTGAAAGGCGTGGAAAGACTGCAAGGTTGAGTGCTGCTGTACCAGACAGTTTAAACCGAGTCCCAGCTACTGTCAAATCTATTCAATTTAAGAGTTACTGCTAGCAATTTTGCACCAAACAAGCAGCAAAGGCTGAAAGCAGTAGATGGAGAAGAGCAACGATTCCGCAGTGATTGAAGATTTCAATAGGCTGCTAAGCATGTGCTGTAACTGGACTTCAGGTGAGAGAGTTGGCTGTGTTGGATTTCTCTGAGCAGGCATTAAGGCAGCCATATGCTGCTTTAAGAAATTCATTCTCACAGCACAGCACCAACACTGCCTTGGGCCTGAGACAGTACCTGGGACTTTGCAGTCATGTCACTTGGATAAAAGAGCCAGCAACCTCAGCAGAGGCCGACTGCACTGATGCTGACCGTAAGCCACGACAGGTAGCAGGAGCCCAGATGTGCTGCCCTCCCTCCCCTCTTAGGCTCAGCACCCTCATCACAGCAGTTGTTGGGGATCTCCAAACCAGCAATTCCATAAGTGCATCAGGATGAGCCCAGAGTGACCACTGGAATGGCAGGGAGCTCTGAAGGGCCTTAAAACCCAAAGCTCACAAGGCTGATAAAGCTCCGCATGAGCTATCTTCCGTTTACTCCACAGACCCTTCTGTTACTACCCAAGAAAGAAAAGTTCCCAGGATGTCTTCCAAAACACTCCCCAGGCCAAGTCCCAAACCAGGACGATGCTGGGTAAGAAGCTTGTTTCTGTGTCCCAAAAGTGCCCAACTGATGCTGCGTGAAATTCTCATCATCTTCCCCAGGCTCCACTCCAAGCACGCTGAATTATTTACTCTATGTCAGCCTGCAAGCATTACACTTAAGAACTCTATCACTTCAGAAATGTTCTGGTTTTCAAAGCAGCATCTTTGTCAAACAGATAATGTCTATGGAAATTGGTGCCCAGCGTACCAGCAGAGCTCTACTGAATAGCAAAGTCCACAACAGGAAAACTCATCCAGGCTTTCAAACCACGTCCATCGCATCAGCATTCAAGCATCTTAAACTGACAGAAACAATATTAAGAGGAAAGTGCAGATTATCTCAAGGCAGAATTTTTATCAGCATCTTATGATAAATATGGATCAGTCTGCCATCTTAGTTCACATCTATTTCCACAGAAACAGCTGCTTTCATTAAAAGGACTACGCAAGGACCCTCTCAAATACATAGATACTTGCTGCAATTAAGTTGTACAGTCATGAAAATTCACGCTCGCTCCTTTCCAAGCATGGATCCTTGATGAGAATACAAAGCCGTGGATCAACGTTATTAATACGCAAATTCATAATGAAAATACATCTCCATTCTGCAAATCACAAGTGTGTCAGGAGTGGAAATGCCGTTCCCGGGTAGCTCTGAAGACAAAATTATTTCACCCAACAGATATTGAATAGATAAGCTAGGCGCTTCCTTGTCCATTCATTTTCAAGCGTCAGACGCTTGCAGAAGCTTCAGGAAGAAAAGCAAACCAGCACAATTAGGATCAAGGAAACTGTACCTGTTTGGAGCAGTACACTCCCATACACACACCAAACAGAAACAGTGTGCAAACCAACATTCAGCAAGGTAAGAGACCACCAAGTCTAAAACCAGAAGTGTTGAGACTTACTTCAGCCACCCTGGGAGCCAAACCACACTGGCCAGTGCAGAGTTTCTCCTGCACAGTGCAGCGTTTCTCCTGCACAGTGCAGCAGACTGGGGCTCAACCACCTCACCTCCCTTCAGGTTATGCCAGACAATTGTAAATTAGATTAAAATCTTGTATTAAAAGAAATACAATCCCCATGGTACTCAACTCAACGACTCGGGCCAAATAGAAGATGGAAACTGGAAAACCTCAGCTGCAATAACCAGTTCCTGGGATGCCAGCTCTGAAGCCAGCCCCTGGTGGGTTTTCTCCATTTGCTGCCAAGCACCTCTAACGCAATCCAGACAGTCAAAGACACAGGCAGAATGTTAATATGAAAGCATTAAAATTCCCATTGAAATAGGAGCTGTCAAGCTACTTTATGTAACATGATTCATCGTTTCCAAATGTAGTAACAAGGGATTTTATTGTACAAGAGCATGTTGTACACAATGGGGCTCCGGGTTCGCATTCCACGCTGGCCAAAGCAGAATTTCTGACAAAGTTTACGCTCAGCGCATGTCCGAGTTACTGGCGTGTGTGCGACAGGGTAGGTACCTGCATTAGCAATTGATGGGGCACAGGATGGATGTCCAGGCAGGGCTCTGCACATTTCTGTGCCTGCTAAGCAGAACCGGACACCTCTGATCACTGCTGTGAATGACTCCAGTACAGTGCTCAGGAAACTGTCTCCAGCCCTCGAGGCACTTGCATCAAGCAATACAAACAGCCCCTCAAGAGCTTCAAGAAGTTATTTCCAGCCTGACACGTCAATCAGATAATGGATGTCTTCTGTGAGTTCAACACAGTCAAACCGAAAGCACAAGGGAAACTTCTCGTTAAGTTTCCAGCAGACAGCCTGCACTTTCAAACCACTAAACCCCAACCTCAAAACCCCAATCTCAACCCCCACCATTTCCTACGTTTACCACATTCAACGAGGCAAGCTGCTCAAATTCTGCGTTTACAACACTCATGGAGAGCTGCAGCACAGAGCACGTAACCTGTCACACCTTACTGGTTATGAGTTTGTGTGGCTGTAGACAGTTCCTCACCTCTCCATTCTACACCAGCTTCTCAGAAAGGCAGAAATATTTCAGCTTTATCAGCCCACTGGGTTTTTTTTTTTATGCATTCACTTTAAATGGCTTAAAAGAACGTAACTGCAACGAAAACAACACAGGTAAGTCTGAGGCAGAGTTGCCTGGTACAGCACAGAAAAGCAGAGACCTTGACAAAAACCGTATCTGCTCTCTACACAGGGAGAGGGATCACCCCAGCTGCCAGTGCAAAGGCAGCGCCGGGTAAATTGGTAGCAGTGTCAAAAAAATATACTGCTTCATACTTTTTATTCAAGCAAACTGCAACCAGTCAGTGTCTAACCACACAAGATCATGAAGTGAGACAAAAGCCTGTTTCTGCTGTATTTTGTTACATTGCTGCACTCTGGATCCAAGCTCTCTTACCAACTTCTTCATTGGGGTACTCCATGAATCTTGAAGATCATTCAAGTAGACACTTTGTTCCGCCTTCTTCCTCCACCCAAGTCTGGTATCAATGTCCAACTTAACTCAGATATGTGGAGAAATCTTTTAATTTAAATGATAAAACTCACACCAAGAATGCCTGGCTGCAACAGATCACACAGACCTGGATCCTGCCATCAATTACAAACTCAGCTATGACAGATGTGGTCTATTTATTGCTTTCCAGGCAGTCCATCCCAGACCCAAGACCTTGGACTACTCTGCTCTTACAATGCTAGTCAGAATCAGTAATGAATTGTTTTAGGCCTTCCCACTCTTGCTCTGCCATCCAGTACTTCCAGCAAGAATCACGCTAACTCCAAGCAATAAAAATCAAACACATATAGACATTTTGTGTTTGCTCTTTCAATTCAGGAGGGACCTGCAATGCAAGTTTAAAAAGGAAAACAATTTTCTGTTGGAATTGTGAGAAGTGAGCAAAAGCCATAATGGAAACCAGCTCTCCCTAGGCGAAGCAGAAGATAAGGGGAAAAAGTTAAAGGATCAGATGCTACAGTTAAGGGATGAACAGCTGGCATTTTAAGGAATGCGGCTTACACCAAGAGGCTGGGTTGTAAAAAAGCAGGTGAAGTTCAGTGGACACAAGCGATGCAGTCGGCAACACTCCCTCTGGAAGGATCTGAGCTGCAGAGTGCCAGCATGTGGGGATGCTCTGAGCAAGTAAAGCTACAGCCCCCAACGTTACCATCCTCCCTCCTGGAGGATCCACTGCTGCCCACTGCCAGGACAGGACGCTGGCTGTGATGTGCACAACTTAGTCTGACCCAGCTGGACTGCACCAGCAAGGCAGGAGTGCTAAATGGAAAAGGAAACACACAGTGAGCTAAGGGAAGAGCTATAGAGACTTCTGTAACAAACTGAGGAACGAGCACATCTCGCTCTTGTTTCACAGACGTAATCACAGACCTCACCACCACACCAGCAGATGTGGTGGGATCAACAGATCGCACAGTTCAGTTTATTGCTGAAAACTGCTACTCAGACAGGAACTTGCGCCACACATCATACTACAACCTGCGAGGCTTGCAGGCTTACAGACGCTGGGGACAGACCCGGAGAGACAATTAACCATGGGTCCAAAACACTGCCCTTGGAGTTATAAACTGTCTAGGGAACAGTCTTTTCATTGCCAGAGGTCTGAAAGAAAATCCAGAAGGAAGAGGAAGCCACTAAACAGAGGGCATTTAAAAGAAAGGGAAACTGCCTCAAGACACTCTTGCACTTCAGCCTTTCCACTGTATTCCTCATTCCATCTTCTCTCTGAATTTTTACACTCTGCCAATAAACACCTCTTATTCCAGCACTCCAATAGGATTAACGACGCACTGCAAGAGCCGTGCAATTAGCAGATGTAATGCCCGATTCATGTTCTCCTTCAAAGAGAGACTGAAGAGCGGCACACCCGGAGCCGTGGGTATATCATACATATACATGACGCGGCACTTCCTCTGCCACTGTGTAAGTCAGCACATCCCTGCCTTCCTGGAGATGTATCAGGCCTTTCTCACTCTTTAGGTTCCCAACTATTATTCATTCTTCAGCTTAATCATTGAGGGTTTTTTCCTACCCTCAGTATGGATTTTTTACACACCATCCCACATTTTCACCATAATTTATCAATTGCTTTTTCCACTCCATTTCACTGAATTTCTAATCTCATTTCCCCAACTACCCTGTCTACAATCATAACATAGTAGTGACTTGAAAAAAATACAGCATGCTCCACTAACTTCACAATGTGTTAAAAGAGATAACAGAAGGAATACATTCTTCCCATCTCAGGGTGACGACTTAAACTCGCATATCAGAGGCAACAGCACACAGCCGAGGCGGAGGACAGCATTCCTCTAAAAGGAAGTCAAAGCTCTGCAATCTTACACAGGTACTGACCGACTCGCAATGAGAGAAATGTCACTACCTCTTATGTGCAAGACCGAGCATTTACTTCTTCCATGCTTTTAATCAGCAATTGGCGGATGCTTTATTCTGAACCACAGTGACAGGACTTCATCCAATCCAGCAGCATGTTTGTCTGAGAGATTGTTACAGATGCATCGGGTACTAATGAAACACCCTGCTCCAAAAGGAATTTTAAATGGTACAGCTTGCACCCCAGCTGCAGCCTGAAGTTCTGTACAACAGCGATGCTGAGCACATGCCACTTCCCCAAGCAATTAAGACAGCCTACATGAAGTACCTAGCTCAGCCTGCAGGCTATAAAAGATTTGGCTTTCAGTTTTGTTCAATTACTTTGTCCTTGTCTTTGGTAAAGAGAAACCCTTGCTTTACTTTCTCTCTACCACACACTGCATCTGTTCTCCAAATTACACCGCCCTATTCCGCACACAGCAGCCTTCAGATCCATTTTGTTCTGTGCTGAAGTAGTTTACACCAAGGGATTTAAAAGCAAGGTACACAGTAGTATTCCTAAATACGTTCTTTTGTCCACAAGGTCTCTCTGAACTAAGTTCCACCTCAAACATGCTCAAAAGCATAAACGAGACTTCGCTTCACACCATTAAGATGCCTCCAACCAATTTTACTTGCTACTGTGCTACAAAGCCCGTAGTTCACTTATGCCATTTCTGAAACTTAAATACTGTTAAAGTTGATTTCAGAAATAAAGTTTAACAACTAGACAGAGCCTAAACCTTAGAATTTCCCAACCTCACCTCTCATCATAGCAAGAGCTTTCAGATTAAAACACACTGAGATAAGAGCAAAGAGGCAACAGAAGGAAGGGAAGACCAATACTGCATCACAGGATCACAGAATGGTTTGGGTTGGAAGGCACCTAAAACCCATCCAGTTCCAGCCCCCTGCCCATGGGCAGGGACATCTCCCACAGCATCAAGTTGCTCCAAGCCCCATCCAACCTAGCCTTCAACGCCTCCAGGGATGGAGCAGCCACCACTGCCCCGGACAATCTGGGCCAGGGCCCCCCGGCCCTCACAGGAAAACATTTCTCCCTAAGGTCTCACGTCAATCTCCCCTCTTTCAGTTGAAAACCGATCCCCTCTTGTTGTGTCCCTGCTATCCCTGATCAAGAGCCCCTTCCCAGCTTTCCCCTAGGCCCCTTTCAGTACTGGAAGGCTGCTATATATCATCATGTCCTCAAACACAGCAGCTCATCCACATGACATGACACTTACTTTCACTGTAGAAAAGCCCTCAGGCTTCACATACTGTGAGCACATGAAATGCCTAAGCACTGGAAAAGAGTGCTCAGAGCCCAATATTTATACCAAACCGTTCCCAGGATTTCGTACAAGATATTTAACTTGGTACATCACCTCAACTCAAACTGAGTAGCAACAGTAATTAACTTGACTCTGAGAATCTATGCCGTGAGCCAAGAGGTGACACAGTTAAATTCTCCGAGCTGCAGCAGAAGTGAAGTTCTCTTGCTTTGTCCATAAGCCAAGTTACCTTATCTAAACTGAGGTGGAAAACCAGACTGATCATATTGAATTTCTATACAGGCCATCATTAACAGTCATAAAACAAGAACAGTGCGGAAGGGTGAGCACTTCATGATGATAATAGTTGCTTGGAAGACTAGAGATCAATGTTAAGGTAAGTATCACCGATGATTTAAGTACATTTGATGCTGTCTCCTGACAAACCTTTTAGGGCTACCAGTTACTGTTCACATTCTACTCAGGAACCAAACAAATCTGCTTCAAGACACAGCTTTGATTCCACATTTTAGATAAATCGCATGGAGTTAAACCCCAAACAAACAGGAGATACTCACATTCCCCATATACTCCGAAAGCAGATCCTGCAAGGCCTGTCGCACCGCATTACACTCGGCAACTATACGTTCCCGTCGGTCATCACGTGTGCAGGATGAATCAGCCATCAGGGCTGCTCCACTAATGATGCTCTCCAGGCGCTCTTCCAGGGAAGGCCTGAAACGTTCTTCACTGAAGGTCGATGGATCCACAATAATTTGTTTCTAGTAAAACAAAGGGGTTAGAAATTAGTAATCAGACCAAACAAAAAGTCATCAAGACCACCAACACTTGATCAGTGTTCGCAAACCCCTGATCAGGCAGAAAAGGCAAACACCACGTAATTTTGGCACCAAGGATGATTTTCATGAGTAGTTTTGTAGAATTACTAACCAGTTCCCCCAGCAGATTACATCGCTAGTCATTTCTTGTGCTGCTTTGACAGCCAAACAAAACTTGGCCACAGGAAGCCTTGTTAGATGAATGGCAAAAATCAAATGTGCCAGCACAAATAAGATTCAAAGTACAGAACTCTTCTTAACTACATGTCAATCCGGACATGCCTGCCCTCGTTAACTTGTCAGATATAATTATCCCATCCTGAACCAAAAAACAAGGAAAACAATTGTCCAAAATTAGCCCTGTATATAGTGCTTTGTTGTCCTAGTTCATTCAGCCTTTCTTCCCTTCATCGCTACGCAGGTAAATACAACAGCATTCTCAAAAATTCCCAAGTGAAACATCAACTCCAATGTTTCAAGCAGCACAGAAATCGATTTCTTCACAGCAGAAAACTCACAGGCTTCTCTTGACAGAGTATTAGAGAGCACAGCTCATACCAAGAGACTTCGGTCTGAAACAGCTATGCTGATGTATCCGCTTGCCAAGGGGCTCATTCCACCACCCACGGAAGCTCCTCAGGAAGAAGCAGTTCAGTATTTACCACCCTTGGAGTTCTTCCAGGTTGTTTGTAGTTTTGAAGGAAAACTTATTTGGCTATTTCCATGCCTGTTTAGGGTTATGGGTGGATTTTCTTCTTGCCACAGCAGCGGAAGGGGAGGATGTTGCTAACTGCTCATAAAAGAAGCCCCAAGGTTTTTTTGGGATGGGAGTTTTCACAACCAGTTTGTATGCCAGCTAACTTTAATAATGCCACAACCACTACTTCTCCTGCCAGCCAGCACATTTCTTCTTCCTATAGAATAACCATACAGCTTTCACAGTGGGGTTAGAACACAGCACATGTTCTCCAACAACGCTCCTCGTTTTTCCTGAAACTTTCAGCTGTGTGGATAACAACAGCAGTATGCTACAACTCCAGAACCGCTCCATCACAAACAGAGATAATGATTATCTTGTTATCTTCTGGTAGCCATTTAATATTTTACCATCACATAAAAACACTGCAGTATTCGAGGGCATGTGTGTGCAAAGCCTTTATTACAGGAGCACAATAATACTCAAACGCTCGCAGGAAATGAAGTGCAGGGATAACATCTGCCAAGAACCTGAACACATTTGTTTTGCCCGTCTCCTTTGGCAGGAATGAGGCGACAAAGCTACCGCACACAATACATGTTGAGGCTGACCTGCTGAACGAGTCCTGCTGCTATTAGAA
Organism: Phaenicophaeus curvirostris; assembly: GCF_032191515.1. Taxonomy (NCBI): domain Eukaryota; kingdom Metazoa; phylum Chordata; class Aves; order Cuculiformes; family Cuculidae; genus Phaenicophaeus; species Phaenicophaeus curvirostris. The sequence goes on along the minus strand of NC_091406.1, from coordinate 17,607,125 downwards.
AGCTTCACAGAGCAGAACTCAAAGCTCAAAAGCTCCAGGTGAGCTGCAGCACTCAAAAGTCTCTGGCCACATAATAGATATTCATATAGTAAAACATTATAGTAAAACGGATCAGAAATCACATTGATTTGAGCTAGATTAGCCAACCCATGAACCTGAACGGAACTGTTCCTTCGATTCAGTGTGTGCTGTTACAGTATCTGCCTTCTCCTGCTCAAACCTGCTACACCTTGGGTGCTGACCTGGGACATACTCCCAAGACTTACATAGCTCAACATACAACTGATGGAAATTAAGAAAAGCAGGCCTAAAACCGAAATCATAGTGACAAAGATCAAGACAACCATGACATCCTTCTGTTATCCACGAGATCACGTAGAAAGGCTTCACACCAGGCACAGGGAGAACTCCAATAGCCTGGTGAAAGAAACATGGCAGAGAATGTAGGGAGGGGAACAGGAATGGCAAGAGAAAGCAGGAGGAGGAGGTGAGTAATGTCTGGCAAAACCAAAAGCATTAAACACCTTTTGAGTGACGGCTTTGCAATATTAAATAAAGTTTTAGAGGTAAGTTAGTTCCCAGGTGTTTAAAATTCAGAGGCTGAATCACTGATAGACACAGAATACAGGCTTCAAAAGGAAAGTGTTCTCAGGAAAAATGCATGGCTATCCTCCCTAAGTTACTGAATGCAAGATAAAGGATATGACAGATCAGTACAACACATCAGTGTGAAATGACTTCATTCCCAACCAAAGATCATATTAAGCTTCCCACTTCATGTTCCTCTCAGTAGGTAGTTTGGGCAATTCCAAATACATTATTCACTTTTAATAAGTCATTTCTGTCACCTACAAGAATACATTGCATAAATATATTATGAAATAATCAATTTCAAATAAACCAAGGGCCTATAGCTAATGTAGCAGTAAGGTAACTGCTATTTCAGAGCGAGTTTAACTTGACAGCCTTCAATCACCAAGAACCACATATATAACTTGCTCTATTCCATCAATCTTAGTTTGGAAAAAAGACTTTTTAAAAAATAAAGGCCCGTTTCACCTGGGACTTACTGCATTTCAGCAGAAAACGATCTTTCAGGCAGTGTAAATAAAAGTAAACTGTTGCTAGTAAATCAGTGGAACGAGCACAGGAGTTGGAGTCACTTTTTTTTTTTTTATGTGAAGGGTTCCAAACTTACATCAAAGTTGTTCAGAGCGTAAGCCAGCTCTCCACCTCCACCCTGCTGCTGGGCAGCATCATCTGACGCAGTGGCTTGCGCTGCATTCGAAATGCCCGTGACCGCCTGCTGAAGCTGTTTGTAGATCAGGTCCCTGTTAGCCTTGTAGGCAGCCACATCAGGGTGCTGCAGGCAGGCCTGCGATGCCGTGTAAAGAATGGGAACGTTCTTCTGCAGGATTCCTCTGGCTGCTGCCATCTGATCACGGTGACCCACATCTTTCAATTCCTATTAGGAAAATTAAAGAACAAAATCATTTGAGAACACTCCCCACATCTAACATCCATACGCTGTCCCCTTGTATCATCAAAAGACAGGCAGGTTCTCTGCCTGGTAGGCTCAGATCTAACAAACTTCTGACTGAGTATCCCGACTCTTAAGGGCTCAACTAATTTCCCAACACCAGCTTCATAAAGACAAGAAAAGAAGAAGTACTGTAGGGCCATGCACAACCCAACAATTCAGAGTCCGAGGTTGGATTTTCCTCCTCTCCGCAGCAGAGGACCAGCATAAGAAAGCTGGTAACACCAGTAAGTCAGGAGGAGACACAAGCTGCAAGCACACATTTCTCCTCACTCCTTCCAGTTTGGATTACAACTAAAATAATACAAAGAAACCTAAACTCTCAAAACAGAATACCTAACATTTTTAGCTAACTTAAGAACCAAGCTATTTTTTATCCAGTGAACAAACAAGAGGCTTCCCCTGCAACCTTGCCATGCACTTGCACAGGAGAAGCAAGATCTTTAATTTAAACTCCGAGCCTCACAGCCCGAATGTTTTCTTTAATCACACCTACAAGATGGAGTTTACTCTCCTTGAGAGACTTGGGTACTTAATTTTAGAAGAACAAATATATCATCTCATTCAACTTCTTGTTCATCTCCAATGAGAGGAATTTAATCCAATGACTGTAATTAATGCTGATTTAAGATTAGCGAGCAAGTCCAGGTGTCTTTCCCCAAACATTCATTGCTGCAATTCTCTAAAGCACCATCACCTCTGTTTTGGAACAGAAGCACTATGAGCAGATAAAGCCCAAGCAGTAAGTTTATAAAGGAACAATGAGCACTTATTAGCAGTACCGTCATTTTAAAGTTACATCTTAAATCTACTGAAGAGGTGAGGAGGAGGACTGCCTTACTCAGAAAAGGAAAAAAAATAAAATGCTACCTGACAGACTCAGCAAAACGAATGGGTAACACATGACCTCTGCAAGATCCACACTGAGCAGGGAGGGCACTCCAAGCAGGCGCACAGATTTACAGATTTAGTACCACCGCTTCCCATAGCGTGGAACAATCCATCACAAAGCAGTTTAAGGACATTTATTGCATTGCCATCACAGCCCTACTCCCATTTACTGCAATCAGATTTTAGATACAAAACCAACTGGCAATCCATTTTAGACCGTACCCAGTTTATTGTGAGGATGAATCTGTGCAAGAAAGCCAAGCAATGTCAGAGTGCAGAAGCAGTTTTGGTTTGTACATATCAGCAGAACAGAAGCAGAAAATGCTCTACAGGAATTATGCTGCTTCTGATAAATGGGACTGCCCACACCTCTGCTTTCTTTTGAAAGCTTACCTACACAAGTATGAGTCACAACCATGCTGTTGAACAAAACAAATTTCACACACAATTTAAGGTTAAGCAAAAGCTATCCAAACACAGAGCATACACACAACAAACAGGAGTTTAAACCTCTCTCAAATGGGCGTTTCAGTGCCAGACTAACCAGCATCACCACCCACTTTCCTGGAAAGAGCTATAATTCTGTGGCCAGCTATGACATTTTCAAATGGACACATTGAGAAATTCTGGGCAAACCACAAGGGCAGGGTGGACCAGTGGGGAACGTGTCAGGTACCAAGTCACTTCTCAATTCCCCTTCCTGCACCGCTTCAAAATGGGAAGTGCAAGTCCTGGGAAGAGGCATTTCCTTAAAGTACTAAAGCATTAACATAGACAAAAGCTACTGGAACAAATGCTGTCGGAAGCAGCGCTCTATAGCTGAGCAGACATGATAGGATGAGGGGGAATGGTTTTAAGCTGAAATAGGAAAGATTTAGATTAGATATTAGGAATAAATTCTTTACTGTGAGGCTGGGGACGCCCTGGCCCAGGTTGCCGAGAGCAGTGGTGGCTGCCCCACCCCTGGAGGGGTTCAAGGCCAGGTTGGATGGGGCTTGGAGCCCCTGATGCAGTGGGAGGTGTCTCTGCCCATGGCAGGTGGGTTGAAACTGGCTGGGCTTTGTGGATCCTTCCAATCCAAACCATTCCATGATTTTATGATTTCCTAAACATGGCAGAGGGCAACACAAAGTACTCATCAACAGGCACTGTGCAAGAGCAGTGAAGCCGCTCTGTTTTCCTATTTTGAAAATAACAAACCAAAGAACAAGCTGCCATCACCATACCTGTTGTCTTTTCGCTGCCATTATGTTAAGCTTGTCCACTTCTGGTTTGAGGGCTTTGTACTGGATACCCAAATCCTGCTCCGTGCCAGCGTTTCTTAGTTTCAAGATACCTTCTTCTACCTAAAAGAATATGTAGTCACATGTTTTTCCAAGTAATACAGCTCACAGTTCAGGAAGCAATCTAGAATGTACTTAACAGCAGACAGACAAAGCAATCTCCCACTGCCCTCTTCTATTTTTTTGGAGAGGAACACTTCAAAGACTAACAGCACTCAAGGTTTACCTACTAGTTCATAGTTCCCAGCTACCAGAGATAGCCACGTGCACACATCTGAAAGAGTGTGAAGGAGCCCAGGGCCCTGGCAGGGCTGCAGCAGCGCTAAAGGGCACATGGAGAGTCCTTAAAGCCCTGCCACAAAAGCAGGCCCAGTATCCAATCTCATTTCATTTCCAATTCTGTACAAATCACCCACCCACCCAGCTGCCCGTGGGAAGAAAAGCCTTCCTCAACTACCCACATTCATTTTATTTCGAAGCTTTTCATCCCTAGTAGCTACAAGAGAGCACTGGTAATAAGCAAGCTGAATTATCTCTTTGAGATGGAAAAATCTGGTTATTCCCTGCAGTTGCATTTATTTTCAGTACTAAAAGTTCAGAATCAAGTGCAACACAATGTCAAAAGCTACTGACAATGAGCACAAAACCAGTGACAAACACCCAGTGCACACATTTTGCTCAGAGAAAAATCCCCAAGCCCCTCTCTGCTCCAGACAGCAGCTGCTGACAGCGCAGACACTGGGGTCAGCACATGTGCATGAAACAAAGTCAGCGGACAGAGCCCGGCAAAGCGAACCGCAGCACAGGGCTACACTTACTACTTTAAGTTGAACGAGCAGCTTGTAGACGTCTGCCATGTCAGCCAAAATCAGCAGCCGAGTAACGGCGGAGAGGAGGGCGCGTGCCGCGCGGACCATGTTCCCTCGCTTCACAGAGGAGCAGGGGTCATCTGCAAACTCCCCTGAAGCACTCTTCATCAGGTCACCTGCACATGAGGAGAAGAGCCCGAGTGTAACATCACCCTCCATTTCTTAAGGGGCTGCAAGGATTCCCAGGCGAGCCAGCCCTAGTCATGAAAATTTACTTAAATACAGTCAGCAATCAAGGCTGCATGTTGCTGCCTCTCGGTATGGTTACCACACAGTAGCAGGGTGGAGGGGCTTGTGCAGAGAGGAAGGGCAGGGAAATATTTGGTCCTTATTTCCAATTATACAGAAATATTAACATGCTAGAATCCTCTGCAGAGGCAAATCCAGCACCCCTTTGCTATTACATGCGAGACTGCAGTTATTTCTAACTACAACGCTTTCAAAGCTGAAGCAAAAGCTTTCATTTGAGCTCATGTAGGAGTTAAGCAGAAAGCAGCAGAAAGTACTGTAAACACAGAAGGAAACGCCACAGCTCATGGGACTGTAAACAACTCAGAGCGATGACCTGGCTGGATATGCCCTGGTTTGCATTCAAAGCAAGGCACTGCTTCGTAAAACGCTTCAATGTTTCGTAGCCTGTGGGTCTGCATCTGGTGCAGGAGGAAAGAATTTGGGCTTCAGATGGTAACAATGCAATTGGTTAACTATGAAAAGCAAAGGCCACTTTACACAGCTAGAGAAATCCCTCCAGAAGGCATTCGGAGAGCAGAAAAGCAACGCCTGCGTGCAGTTAGAGGAGTACATTCTGGATTTCTCAACCCTTGTTCTGGGGCAGCATCTTGCTTCCACTACTACCACAGCTCCTACGCAACAGCAAGGTTTGGAATCTACATTATTATCCTTGGGATCTCTTTGCGTTTCAGAAACATTTGGTGAACTGCTAGGATTTAGTTTTGCAAATGCAAGGTACTCAAGGCCAAAAATTTGCGGGCAGCCAGAGATGACCAGAAAGCTGGTGAACTGTGTTGTAAATGAGTGTGGGATCAGACACTTCCCAAACCTGCATGGAAGACACCATACAGCCAAACGCCAAAACAAAACCAGCACATCTCGGAGAAAAGAGCCCCAAACAGTGCTTCACAAGCCAACAGTGACTGCCACCGAGCTTGCTACCAAGTGGGGCTGGGCAAGATCTTCACTGGAGTCTCACGATGATGCAGTGGCACCATCCTGCCCATGGTCTGTTGTTCCCAGGCACGCCGGGCAGCACATCCCCAGGACAGGGAGCATTTGGTTTAGTTCAACAACACTTTTAAACTATTACAACTATTCAGAACTACCTAGTGTTGGAGAGCCTGGGGTTAACCACCCACATCCTTTCCATTAAGCAATTAATACCTTGCCCTGGAAGAGTTTCTAGCACCCAAGCAGTTTCCCAGCTAATAGCCCTAACACAGCCCCCCGCCTGCCCGAGCATCTCTAACAAGAGACTCCGTTCAGTTCAGAGGCTGCTTCCTATGTAACGCCCTCCCATCATCTTAAATAATACAACCAGGAGTGACACACAACATTTTCAGATAGAAAATACGCTACTTCAGTACTGTGACACATTAAAAAAACCTTCTGTCCAAGTGCAGACCAGCTATAACTATCAATCCAAAGCTACCCCTTAACCAGCTTGGAGGAACACAACTCATCATTTTAACCAGCGTTAAGAGCCTCAGATTTCCAGAGGGGTGAAAGGCGATGCATCTCCAGCATTGAAAAACTCAGCCAGCCTTGAGATTATACAGCCCCTGCATAGCTGACCTGACCCTTTTTTATTCCTTCTGGAAGATGCTACAAATCCTGAAATGAGCATCTCCACCACAAGGGTGACATTATTAACAATCTCAGGACTTAAGGACGTAGCCAGAACCAAAATTCACTACAAAGATTTCCTCCCTTATTCACTCACATGTACAATCCCCACATTTCCAACTCCCAAGAAAGGAATGTTGTTTTCACTTATTTCCTATTTAAAACAACTTGGAGAGGTGGTCATTGACTTTATCTGAACCTCAGAAATTGCCAACAAGTTCAAACTCCAAAATTATCCTTTACCCATCTCTTAAATTACAACCTTGCAAGCCAGTCCTGAAATACAATGCTATTCCTTTTTATTTTGAGAGACTTTGAAATATTTAGGGAGCTTCAAAGAGCTTGTCAGGGTGTCAGAAGATAACCAGCTTCCCAGAACTAAGGAAAGATTACATTTAAACTTGTAGCATAGATATTTTTTTTTTCCTCCAAGTTAAAGAAAGCTGGCTTTCAGATGACTTCTACAAAGAGAAAGTGCATGGGGTGGTTATTTCAGCTAGATTCAAATGGTAAAAAAGGACTCTGCCCTGGCCTAAGTACACAGTCACTGCATTATGCGTGCATGCTAGCAGTTCAAATTGGATCCAGCATTATCTTCCCATTTTCAAATGTGAACTACCAGTAACCCAGCAAGTTGGAAAGCAGGATTTGAAGAGTTAAAAGAACTGCGCCGCAGAAGAGTCAGATTATACAGTTGGTAGAAAATATGAGTAATCTGTTTTCCAATATAACCTTAGATTTTCACTGGATATTACAAGGGAAAGATAATAAAACAGAGTTGAGAAAAGAGGCGGCAGTGGTAGCCATACTATGATCTTGTCAATAAAGCACTGAGGATTCAATTAAATCTAATGGAACAAAGCCCATTTCAGAAATAGTAAGATTTTAGTCCATCAAATGAAAATTACCATTTTCCAGTCTCATTCCTGCCATGCCCACGGGGTCTGACAGCACTCTGAGACAGCACTATTAATCCTCCTCAGCAGCACGGTACACGATGACCATGACAGAGAGGGCTTGCTTTATCCAAACACCGACAGAACAGGAGACTAGCAGAGAAGGCAGGTAAGACCTGGGACACACGGGCACCGATGTTTTTTTCCCCAAAGAAATTCATGCCCTCACATCACCTTGTGCCCTTCAGCACCTCCCAGTTCAAAGCCAGCCTCCAGGCCACTTTGCATTAGACACAAAGAGTGGATCCAGACCGTACCTCTGCCTGCTCACAACACCACAGCAGAGCTCCCTACAGGCTGCCCCCTCCCCACCACATGAAGGCAAGCACAAAAGCAGAGTTCCAAGGCCCCTCCAGTCTTGACACTTAAGTCCTGTCTCACCACCAATGCCTCCTTCCATGTCCACTTCAAGTGTCACAACAGGCTGTCCTCACCTTCTACCAGAAAGAACAAGGCCATGTATCCCCTTCTGCCATATTGACATGGGAGCTGATACATACAGCAACAGAAGCTTCTGTTAATTCCTTAATCTTGTTTTCAATTAAACCCATACACTCCCTGCAACGTTCCTTCTATGATTTGCCAAGAGCTGTCTTAGAGGTCCCTTAGGTTATAGCTTTCAAAGATCTCAGGTCTTTGACTGGAGGATTACTTCTAACATAACACTCCTAACACATTTTTCCCTGCAGGAAAACAACTGAGAACTCTTTGCATGCTTCCAAGAAATTAAGCTAACTGCTCACAACAGAACTGTGAAGTTGAGTTTTCCAAGAAGAATTCAGTGTTTAACATCAAGTTATTCCTCAACTGGCCTCCTCCTGTTCCTTGAAAAATCCTTAAGTCATGCACCTTGTGTGAAGGGCAGTTGAAAGAAGCCTTTTTCCCTTTTCATAAGGTCACTGCTCAGTTTTGGAGAAAGCCTCACTCAGAAAGGGCAGACAGGTGCCACGCTGAAGCAGCAGCTTCAATTCCCTGCATCTACAATCATGAAATATGATCAAAGTCCCCAGGATTCACAAGATCATTCATCCATTCTCTCACCTCAAACCCCATGCACAGGCTTAGTTTTTTACAGTTTTAGCTTTAATTTCTGGTCTTTTATGTACAATTACTACAGGAAGAAACCCAACAGTAAGAGCACAGCTAATACTCTAGATCCTCACACTAGGGTACGCATAATACAGAGGAAGTGAACCACGGTCATCAGTTCTCCAGGAGAACTGAAGCCGCCTGGTCATCCTAAACTGAAAGAAATTTCCTTCTTGATCTTGAGTCTGCAGCCTGTCTCAGTGCCAAGCACCTGCGTAAAACTGGTTTCATTCCAGAACTCCCCACAACAACCCCAGAAGAGGTGGCCAATTCACCATGCAATACAAACAGTTTGCGAAGCTCTCCAGGGAGGTAAAACCCAGCAAAGAGCTCACCATGGGGGCAGTGAGACTGGGCAGGACCAGCACTGCCCCTTCTGCTAACCAGAAATTAAGGGAACAAATGCCATATAGATGCTGGAATCTGATAGGCTCACATCAGACTTTTTCCCAGTACTAAATCTCTTCTATAACCACAGCAGGATCTATTCTGAAAAACAACTTTGCCTCTTTGTCTCTACCATTGTGTTCAAAATTCTATGTTAAGAAGTTTCACTCCTCTAAAAGAAGTCAAAAGTCCAAAGCTTTTAAGGGCCAGGAATTTTACTTCCAGATATTTCATGAAATCATTTAATATTTAAAGCAAGATGTAATTTATTCTTCCATCATGAAAACCAGGAAGACTTTGACGATCCACTTGTATTGATTTAGCAGGCAGCCACGCTATCGCTCATTCCGAAGAGCTCTTCTCACTTCTTTGTTTTTCCCCCCAACAAATGGGATTTTATGAACAAGCGTGCTCACTAAAATCGTGTACACTCTCAATCTTCCTCTTACTAGGTTGAAAAAAAAAAACCATTTTTAATTTTCTCTGATGAGACAAGTTATCTATTGTCCTAATCATCTTCATAACCTCTGCCTACATTCATTCATCTTTTTTTATTATGGTAACTAAACCGCTCCCTATTCTAAATAGAGGCATTATTAATTCTATTTTCCTGTCTTCTGCCGAAGATGAATTGCACTGTACATCTAGAATCCCACTGCTGCCGTCAGACACGCAGACGCTGCCAGCTCGTGATCACCCCACAGCTGACCAAGATGTTCACATACTCTGCTCCACTTCTGCCTCACTTCAAAAGGCAGATAAAGGCACCAGCACCTGAAGTTCTGCTAAGCCCACTCCCAGGCTCTGGATTACACTGCCCTCATTTCTCCAGTTCATGAATCCAAGCGGTTTACCACAACACTGGAAACACTCCTGAAGTCTAAAAAAAGAAATGTACATTGAGAGTTTACCTCCTTGCTGTGATTAGCACTCGTAAAAACCGCAGTCCTCCCGGGACACTAGCAGCAATAAGCCTTCCCTGGGCTATCTCATTTTTCACCATTAGCTTCTAATTTCCTCCCAGGTTTGTTTGTTTTTTTCATTTCTTTAAGAACTGCTCTGCTAAACCCGACCGAACACCAGCACCGTGACAGGGCAGAGTCTGTTATCCCCGGTCGTGCTGCCCCAGCAGCCCAGCCCTGCGGCGACCACGTGCCCACAAACAGCAGTGGGGACCAGCTAAATCCCTCTGCCCAGCTTCAGAATCCAGCTACAGCTCTCTTCTCTACCCACCATGTTTCACATACACTGCAATCAGTAACAAGGGAGGAAGAAGTGAAATGACATTAAGGTGGGAAGTTATTGCACCCCTTGGCAATGAACTCCTCCTCCTCTGTCAAAGAGGAGCAGAGCAGGGAGGTTTGGCATCATGTTTACACACAGTCTTAACACCAAGCAAGGGCCAGGAAACAAGTGAAAGGGCCATCCTGAAGGGTTTAATACAAGTTTAATTCTCTCTACAAATTCAGCTAGCAGAACATCTCAGTCTTGAGGACTGCGTACAACTCCCCCCCTCACTACTCTCACTGCTACTCACTGATGAGCCCTGACTCTCAGTTCTGAGCAGCAAGCAAGCACCAACAAGTAAAGGCTTCAAGACAAAGGGGTTTCTCTCACTGTTGTTTGTCGTTGTTAAATTAAGCCAACTCAATTAGCCCCTTACACTGCTGCCTTCTTACGTTGATCTTTCTTTGGTCTGTCAACCAGGCTCATCCAGAACTTAGAACCATTTTCAAGTAATATTTCATCACTGTGCAACTTCAGCTACAAACAAGTAATTAATGCTAATGAGTTTTCCTTTTTTTGCAGCAGCAGCCGCCACCATTAATACCAGTTGACTGGGTTTCACTGAAGCATAGAAAAGGCTCATGACTGGAAGAATGATAAATGATTTATGAGCAACAATATTTACTAGTGCATATTTTAGAGGAAGCCAGCTCCATAGGCTTTCCTTGCAGGTCTTCTCCAAGAAAGGAAAAAAAAATGAAAATGATAAAAATCAACACTAAATGTGGGGGAGGAAGCCTGAAATATTTAATCAAGGTCCTGGCATTCTGTTTCTGCTGTTTACATTTTGCATATTGGAGACACCCAGCTCTGTCGAGTCAACACTCTGTTCTTCCTCCCACAATGCTGTTTTGTACACAATGAAATATTGAAGAAGTTATTGACATCTTTCAGACTTGGTGCCGTCACATTTATAGGCAAGGAGGAGAAGTTTACTTTTTTTACTAGACTGAGTTTTAGACACTCAGACACTCTTCAAGCAATCGGGCTTTCTGCCTGTCTTCTCAGTGCCTTCACAGGACACCCAGTTTCCAGGTGTGCACAGTCCTTCTTATAACAAGAGAAGCAAGACAAGCTGAGAATCTACACAAGTGGAGAGACGCAGTCATTACCAAGAATGGCAAAAGGGGAACAGTTCTGCTTACTCTGAAAACCCACACTTTAACACACTATGAGATAAGTAGCTCTTACCTTGCTTCCGAACATCTTCCACAGCTGCTACCAGCTCCTCTTTAAGGAACTGGCTCTCTTTTGCAATTTTGTCTCCTTTCTCCAGGAAATTCTCTGTCGCCTGTTCAACTGAAGCAGCCAAGACATGGGCCTTTTTAGAACGCCCTCGCTTTTTATTGGAGGGGCCCTTGTTGCTCGTGTTCACCAGTGTTGTCACCTAAAGGCACAGATGGAGGGGAAAAGAACACAACACATGAAACACATGAGAAATTTATTAGTTTGACAGTAAGGCTGTGAACATTTTTTTTCTAGACGATATATTGCACTATTGCCAGCCCCAAAGGTTAAACTCTCAAACAAGTGGTTTTCACATTTCTTTAAACATTACCCTGCTTCTCAATTCCTTAGAGAGCATTATAAATTCAGCTAAATTGCTTAGAGATTCTTATCAGCAGCAGACCTGAAAATTTGATTTTAAGAATTGAGATCTATTTGTATTTTTGATACTGCAGTCTCAGTAACAGGCAAGATCTATCTGGCACCACATAAAAAGAACCCAAGCTGAGGATAATTAGCTCGGGAGAGCTTTCCAGGCATAAAAGACCACAAAGAAGGCTGAAGCCATCATCCGCAGCAATCTAGCAAGAGTTCTATCTTTTCAGTCCAAGCAGCACTACAGCCAATGAACTAAGGGCAGGACTTCCTAGAGCACCTTACTTCCCTAAAACAATCAAAATTAAACTCTCACAATCCTCCTGCAATCAACAAATATTTCTAAGTCCTATGTTTGAGATTGAAACTCTGCTAGGAGCTGGTCACCAGCAGCCAGGTGACCACCAGGAACTCCGGTAGCTCAGGATCAGGATCCAACCCCCTTGATCAAACAGAGACAGATGTCAAAACCCACACACAATTTTTCATTTGCTTTCCCCCCTCCCACTACTTTTTGTCAAGTCTAGGAAAATGCATGCAAAAGCTACCCAAGACAGACATTAAATTACAACACTAAAAGTATTACTACTCTGGAAAGCCCAAGGACTGCTGACAAAGGTCCTCAGAGCTGAATCCATCTTCTCAGTAGGTTGATTCAGAGGGAAAGGCAGCAGTTGGGAATATCGCTGTTGGTTAATAGGGAGCATTTGTATTAGGTAGTCTCAGTTCATCATGTACTACAAATAAAGAACAAGCTGCAACAAGGCAACTTACTCGGCTTTCCTCTGTGTTTTGCCAGTCACATCATTCATGGAATTGGGGGCTGCCAGTGCAGCCCATTGTGCTACTTGAGGAATAAGTTACAGATGCTGAACCCAGACAAAAAGGTCCTGTAAACAAGTTCGGTCAGTTAAGCGTGTTAGGTTCAGACAATTTTTCTTAAGGAAAGCCTCCACCAGTAACTTCAGCTAAAAAGTTCTACAGCAGATCATCCGACTGCCCACCTGAATGAATGCCTGGAGGAATAAACAGCAGGTACAGACAGCAGCCTGGCGATCAAAGGGCTGTTAATACTAGAAATACAACTCAATCACCACAATTTGTGCAGAGCAGGAGTTGCATGCAGTTCATACTGTCACTTCAAAAATCTCTCACTTCAGGAAAGCAATGCCAAAGAGGAGGAGGTAACTGTCTCCAGTGTCCTTTCTCTCCCAGACCTCCTAGAAAGTTCCTTCCAGGAATCTTCAGATGCCCAACACACATAGCTTACCTGTACAAGACTTACTTTCTTCATTCACCAATGCATTTCACTGGGCAATAGACACCACACAGAAATAAGCTTTGACTCACAACCCAGCACGAGGCACAGGCAGAAATTAGAAGATATAAAAGGTATCCTGAAACCATTAACAAATGCCATGAAAGCACACTTCTTGGGTGGAACTCAGGAGGGGTCAACAATCTATTTAGAAAACAAGGCTGTTCTAGACGGCTTGCAAACAGCCCCCACCACACATTTTACTGTGTACCCTGAACCTCCTTCCAAAGGAGGAGAAAAAAAGGACGTGGAAAAAAACCACTTATACAACCCTATTTCTGGCAGGCACCCATGACTCCATTGCAAGGGACTGCTGTCACTCCCAAATACCAAATCCTAAATGAAGCACAGCTCAGCCTTTTAAGGGCTCCATAAAATACGCAGCATACTGCCCAGAATCCAGGTGAGAAACAGCAGCACAGCAATGTAACATTAATGTGCATTTCTGCACTTCCAATTGAATCACTGTGTCCTACGAGGTGCTGAAGCAGCAGAGTCTGTCTAGGCTCTTGCCCGGTAACTCCATTACAATACAAATGAATAAAGAAATACTTGGATGTTTTCGTCCACCTTCAGTTTTGCAGCAGTTTTACTTCCGGAATTTTGTCTTTGGAAGTTACTTAACTGAAATAATACATCAAAACAGGTAATCATCCTTATTAAGAGGGGAGTGTTTTTACCCCCTTTTTTTTTTCCTACCTGTGTAACAAGAGGCTCAAGTAGTCTTTCAACTGCCAGTGTTCTTATCTCCAAGCTTTTGGGGTCCCATTTGAAGTTAACATTGCCTGCAGTAACAGCAGTCATTTCTGGAAGAAGAGAACTACATGAATACATGTTTTTTTATTGTTATTTGAACAGATTATAAAAATAAATTGAAGTGAAGGCTATTAAACATACAACACATCCATCCAGTGTAAGTTAAAGTTCCGCTGTCTCCAGAGATATCAGTTTTGGTTCACTTGGTGATAGTTTAAAAAGCTGCTTATTATGACAATAAGCAGATGCTATTTTCTAACCAAAACATATAGGTAAAACCAAAAACAAATAAAGCCACACCAAAACCTATTCAACAGCCACCGTAGTTTATTGGGGTGATAACAAGATCACTGGTCTATCAGTCTGGTCTGGTCTACCCCTCAGTGGTCCCAAAGCAATGACAAAGGGCCCCACAGGGATCGGTGGCACTTTATCCACGCAGCTGGAGGCGAAGCAAAGACCTCCTTCACAATTTCAGCTGCCTCCCTCTCCAGGGACAGCTGTCCTGTGCTCGCAGGCCAGCTCTGAGACACCCCCAAGGACAAGGTCTTGGGGGAGCAGAAGGGAGCACCGTGGCCTCAGCAGCACCTGGAAGCTGCCTGGGTCCTCTGCTCTACAAGCCACCACCCCAAACACTTTGCCAAACCAGAAGCCAGGCTCCAACTCAAGTCACTCAGCCTACTTGTTTGTCCAATTCACCTTTTGGAATTACAAAGGTAAAAATAGTGAGCATCAGCCTGATAAAGTCAGAAACTCCAGTCGGTTCATATTTAACAGCTTGCTTATCTACTACACTTGCCCTTCACATTTACAGAGGAGGGGAAAGCAGATTTGCATGGAGAGATCTGTTAGAAGCTGTCACTGAGCCGTTCCTTCCCGTTACAGTGTTATATCAACATCCCAACGGCAGCAAATATGATTATGGGGAAAGTTTGGTGGAACTACTAAAATAGCTCTGCTCTTGAAACCAGGAGTCTAAAAAAAAAAAAAAAATAAAGCACTACATCAGCTCACTAAATTAACACTGCGCTGCTGCACAGCACAAGGGAATAAGCAGGGCTGTCATTTCAGGAAAAAATGGGTTTAGAGTATTTACAGGTCAATATAACCAGTCCATACCACTTCAGACTTCATAGATTCCAGTTCTCCTGCTTTCGATTGTCCTCGAAATTCAAGATTAGACTAAAACCACATTTGTAACTTCTTAATTTTTTTTTAAAAAGCGAGGAAGAGAAATACCTTTCCAAAGTCTCCTTCTACCCCTTTTCCTGAGCACCTATTGTTGGAGTGGGTTTAAAGCTTATTAGCAGATATTTTTAAACCTTCCTCTGGACAGGGCACTGCCAGCACAGCATCTCAGCAGGCAGATTGCTCTGACAGCACCAGATGTCCCCGAGCTGCCAGACGAGCACGACACCCCAGGATTTTTAAGAAGCAGGAGGCAAGGCACTAATTTGGGTAAGCGAAGATGTTTACAACACATCCCAACAGCCAACCATTTTACACCAACGCTGGCAGTTAAACATGCAGAAACAGCACAGACACGGCTGCTTGTTTCCCATTGAAGAATGGAATCTCCTGGGCACTGGAGAAGCTCAGCCCAAGAGGGTGTAAAGGAAACGAGGGCTTCGCATCGCCTGGTTTTAGTCAGCAGCACCTCCACGGCAGGCGGATCCGAGATGTAATGGAAGCTTTCTCACCACGGATACCACACAATGGATGAAGTGCCCCCCACTACTAAAAACACATTGCCCTGAAAAGCCTACACGATGTCATACGCTGAAGTACAACTTTGCGAGGTGCAAAGCAGGAATATGCACCTGCATTCAGCTTTCCACTTCCACCCACGCTCCGAGTGCCTACACTGCTGGAGAGAACGAAAACTCAATAAGCTGAGAGCTTAAAAAAAAGGGAGCCTAGAAAGCGACTGCTCGGTGCTAGAACAGATAGAACATTTCTGATGGTTTCAAAAGAGAAAGCTCAACGGTGCAGACGCAGGGCCCTCGCTCCCACAGCAGAAGGCATGCCCGGCTGCTGCTCCAGGCTGTGGGAGGAGAGAGTATGGCCACCTCTTCTTCCTTGCCTGATCTCCGACACTCACTGCTATGCCCTGTGAACTCACTAACTCTCCTTCTCTCCCAGGTGCCCCCTTTTACTGGCCTCGCTGTGCTCTGGCTTGTGCCACAGTCTCGTCACCGGCACAGGGCAAGCAGTGAAATGCTCTCCATCACAGTAAGATCCTACCCTCAAGAAGGAATGGCACTGTTTTATTACCTCCTGATTAGCTCGGTATGAATGCTTCCTACGTAAGAAGCCAAGAGAAATATGCTGAAAGCCTTAGTGATTTCTGAGAAACATATGCAGGGCTCTGTAAAGTCCATAAGGTCTCTGGGTAAAAGCTGTTTCTATATATTTAATACTACTGTGTCTCTCGCTGAAACAAAGCACAGAATGAGGTAACCCTGAGACGATGCATTAATTGTATCCGTAGAACAATGAAGGCAATTCATCTGAAAACACATCAGTACAGTAGCTCACAAACTGGCCAAAAGCAATGGTCTCTAAAACTGCCAAGTATGAACTGGACCTAAAGAGCACAGGTTGATACCAACCACCTTGCCTGGCAGCAATGGCCTGGCCATCATTTGTACATTGCAACAAATACCTTTACTCAATCACATACTGGTGAAGAACACAGGCTAGAACATGCATCCATCAGCGGATGAGGGGCAGATGACCACTGCCAGGGCCATGTTAAGGCAAAGCTGCACTCTTGCCATGAAAACACTCCAATCCTCTGGAACCCACCTTGCCCCAGCAACTCTTGCCCCCCTTGCTCAAGCTCCTGCCTCATTTTGCTGAAAAGAGACCTTATCACTGTCTACAACTCCCTGAAAGAAGGTTGTAGCGAGGTGGGTGTTGGTCTCATCTCCCAGATGACAGGCAAGAGGATGATAGAAAATGGCCTTAAGTTGCGCCAGAGGAGGTTTGGATTAGACAATCAGGAAAAACTTCTTCACTGAAAGGCTTCTCAGGCACTGGCAGAGGCTGCCCAGGGAGGTGGTAGAGTCACCATCCCTGGAGGTGTCTAAAAGATGGGTAGATGAAGTGCTCAGGGACATAGTTCAGTAGTGGACAGGTACAGTTGGACTTTATGATCTCAAAAAACCAAACAATTCTATGATTCAAACACAGAAACAGGTAGCAAACCAAATCAAAGGACAGGGCAGTGTTTAATTGTTGGCTCTTGGAAAGCACCCGATTCCCAGGACAACTGCAACATCTCCTGAAGGAGGAGGACAATCTCTGGAAAGCAGTCCTGACCGCAGGCCAGCGTATCCCTAGTTCTGGACAGCTGGGATGGCCCAGCTGATACAGAACAGGTTCTTCAGGCCACAGACCTGCTGTGCTCAGGACATGCAGCAACACATGCACTCAAAGAAGGAAAGACCACACAGCGGAAGAGAACAAGCAATGCTGAATCTGAAGTGATGAAATATATAGAAAGACACCACCGCACAAGGATTTGCGTTGCCCAGCCTGTGGTTTCATAAGCAGCAGGAAAGCTGCTTAAAAAACAACATTTACCCTCCCACACCTCTCTAGGAACTCATTCCTGTCTTCACATCCCACCCCCTCTGCACTGGCACAGCCTTCCCCATGGCTGAGCGATTAACCAGATGGGGAAGAAATGCTTTGGCTGGGGGGGGAAGAGATCCATTTTTGCAGGGTGGGCTGAGATTTCCATCTGGTTCACTGTGCCACCACAGATACTGCTGCAAGGAGAACTGGTGATAGCGAGCGGAGAGGGTTACATCAGCTGGCACCATTGGCAAAACCCTTCAAGAGGAAACACAGGGCAAAGTTGGACATCACAGCTGAGTTGAACCAGGTACCACAGAAAACAGCATCAAGCAGAGCTGCTGCAGAGCAGGAATGTCCTCCCAGCACTTCTAATGCTCACACATATCAAGCCCCCACCTTAAACTATGCCCACAGCCCAGCATGTTAACCGTTAACCCTTCTGTTTATTACACTGGTGCTCATTATCATCTCAGATAGTTCAAGATTATTGCAATCATACCCTATTGAGGTTTAGTGTGCTTGCAAGGGCACAAGGGTGGGGAAAGAACAGGAGTTTAAAGAAGCCACTTCCAGATTTCCCTGTTGCTTCCAGCCAGTCAGAGCCATCACAGGACAACTTGCCCCTCGCTTAATACAAAGAATCAAGATCTTGGCCACAGCTAAAGCTTAAGTAGAGGCTTCCATGACACCTCACACGAAGCAAACCTGACACAGCCCCATTGCTTCCCTCCCTGCCACACCCCTGAGGCAGCTAAAAAGATCTCAAAGAAAGCCATAACCCCTACCTCGCCAGCTTACTGACCTGAAGGAGGAGGTGGAGCTGCGCAGGGACGAGGACTGAGCTGCAGCAGCCCCAAGATCAGCCCTGCCCCTGAACTGTATCCCTGGGCAGCCCCCAGTGCTCCAGAGAGCTGAAGGCACAGACCTGAGCAGGTGAAACTGTTCAAGGCGACAGGCATACAGTCTTCTTTCCAAAAGCCACAATAAAGTTCATAGTGTTTTTAAAAACTAGTAATTCAAGGTTTTAAGAATAATTTCAGATATCTGCTTCCAGAATACCAGCCTGCAAATCATTTCCAGCCTTCGGCAAGACTTGGAAGACAGCTCTGTGGCTTCTCCCTGAAGGCAGCCCATGCTTCTCCAACAGCCAGCTCTGCACACCAACAGCATCACGGGAAGGCCTAGAGCTCATGGACCTGTTTTTCCAGGTCACTCTCCCACGCGCACCCAAAGGCGGTGCTGCCTGTATCTCAGGCACTATGCCCTGAGCTGGTGCCTTCAACCTGCTCCATACCAGGAGATCCTGCAGCCTCCCCACCTCCAAACCACAGCATATTTCTTTGTTACAAGCAGAAGAGCTTATTGCCCATCTCTTGTGCTGCAGCTGAAGTCCCACCACCTTGTGCTACCTGAAGAGTCCTTTACATGCCATCCCCTATCAGTCTTCAAACTCTAATGATCCTGACAGGCTGCTTTCTAAACGCTCTTAACCACATTCAGAGTTTTCTTTTGGTTTCTCCCAGGGCAGACGGTATTCAAACAGTGGGCTCGCCAGCACAGCGGGGGCTAACCTGGCCAAGCACAATAGACCGCACGCTGAATGCAAGTATTATGCTACCCAAAAAACCGAACAAAAGAGTACAGTACAAGAACATTTTATACCTGGGAGGACATTCTCCATTTTAATGCCATTTCTGCTATCCACCTACTTGTTCCCATTCTGTGCAGCCAATTGTGTCCAGGCACAGCAATATGTACTTGATTGCATTATTTTGCAGCTTATTTCTTTCTCTCATATTTCTTTAAGTAGTCACAGTCATTTTGAATGATAATCCTGTCCTCCACCACACTTGCAGACTGCCTCTGCATATTCTGTGCAATGTAATGAGAATAGCCCTTATTCCATCACCCAAGTCACGAGCATGGAACATGGTGGGATCCACAACACAGTGACCCAGACACAAAGTAAACCAGCTTCCCTGTTCCCAAGGGAATCCTTCTGGCTTTGTTTGGTTTGTTATCTCAGTACCTAACCCATCTGACAAGCAGCAGGGACCCTCTACCCCTGCTGAAGGTGGAGGGCAAGGTAGAGCAAATCAAGATCTGTGAGAGCTGGATAGCGAACACACCGTTAACACACATCTCATGAACACATTTGGTTTGAAAAAGGTTAAGGCACACTTCATATTAAACCCAGCTCGCATGCAGGGATTACATCTTGCCCCATTACCAGTTCAAATCCATTTCCCATATAACTTAGTATCCAGAAAAAGAGAAGTGCTTCATTCTTTCCTCTTTCCCTTCAGTCCCCAAGTGGATATATCCTGTTCCAGATAAAGGATCACTCCTCTCAGCAGCTGAAGAGCTGCTAGTCAAGGAGGTTTGGTATCGTGATGTTTCTCAAGGAGGATTTCAGCAGGTTTGATTTAAGCTGGTTTTATTTAACAGGAAGTAAACAACTAGAAACAAAGTCATTCCTTCCAACAATCTTCAACCTTAAATTTCATCTGCTC
Source organism: Phaenicophaeus curvirostris (assembly GCF_032191515.1). Lineage (NCBI taxonomy): Eukaryota > Metazoa > Chordata > Aves > Cuculiformes > Cuculidae > Phaenicophaeus > Phaenicophaeus curvirostris. Next base: position 17,587,189 of record NC_091406.1, on the reverse strand, counting down.
AGCTACCAAAACTTCTCCTCCACCACAAATGCCATGAAGGTACAATCTCCCTAGAAATCCTTACTATTAATTTGGAAGATTAATACAAACTCAGACATTGCACTGACAATATTCTTTGATTAGCAAAACAGTTCTGTCATTTCAGTCTACTCAACTTTGCTACACATTCTTTCCAGACTGCAGTAACCAGCCAAGTACAAAGCAGTAATTCCGGTTCAGATAAACCTGTTTCTCACCAGCACATTTCCAGATCCAGCCCTCGCAATCTATTTTCATGGTGTTTTTTTTCCCTCTCTGTTGCTCTTCAGGAGGAAGAAATCCCTCACCAGAAAGTCTTGCAGCATCAGAAACTAAGAAACACTTCTCCAATTCTCCAGTTGTTCTGCAAATCTTTAGACCTTGCTGCTGAGCTGAGAGAAGCAACCCAACCCGGTGCCCCTGCAAAAATCAATGACATTTATAACTCCTTCGCTGTTATCTCCTGCCTGCTGTCTGGTTATGGAAGCCAGCAGCGTGCCATGGACAGCCTGTCACCTTTTCCCCACCCTACACCACGAGCCATCACACGAACGCAGGCATGGAGCACATCACCAGGTTCAGACACAACACACCTGCCAAACCTGTGCACGCTATCTCCTGACAGCTTCCCAACCGCTACAGTACTGCAGATTCAAGTAACTCATTTCATTCTAAAACCGGGGAAGCACTGCCTAACAACAGGCTTTCATGCCTTAGTTTTGGTCTAGCCATCATTAAGGGGATGGAGGGCACACTCTGTGTGAGCAGCTTTGGTGTGGTGTTCCTAGGACCACAGCAGTGATCTCACAACTACAAATAAACCAGTTTTGGAGTCACTAGTGCTACCAACAGCCCTTTGCCTTCAGTTACTTGTATTTTTGCCAGGATTGCTTTGCCACAAAGGAGCTAGAAAGGAGGTGCTTGGCAAAGCAATTCACAGCAAGCACAGGCAGCCAGTGGCTTGCTTACACCACCACTGACATCCTAACAGGATGCCAAAGCAAGAACACTCATGCTTACACCCACTTAACTGTCCAGAGGGACATCCCAGTATGCCCCAACAAGCGCCCAATTTATTTCTGCAGTTTCCAGTTTCCAAAACCTGGGCAGGATTCCAACTACCTGTTTTCGGAAAAAAAAAAATCACATGCTCTTCCTTAAAAAAGGATGAACAAACAAGTAAATAAATACATAAATAAATGTGTCTGAGGAGTGAGCTCTTAGTGCTAACAATAAACCCAGTCACTCAGCCTTCACACCAGCACTGGTGCATTTTATGCTGAAGACTTGCAATACTATCACAGCTTCCAACACCAGAACAAGCCACCACTCAATGTCTCACTGCTCTACCCCAGCTGTGTGCTCTCTGGATCGGGGGATTGTGACATCCCGGCCACACAGAAGGGCCACGCACTTGCTTTCTAAGCAAAAAGCAACAACTTTCAACTAACTCATCTCTGCAGCAACAGTAACTTTGAACTCCACAGCCTTTTGAATCCCACACTATGCTAGCACAGGTTCCAATCACCAGCCCTAAGTCAGCAATGAACGCAAGAAGGGGCAACCTTCTAACAAATTAATTTTTGCCACAAGTATTGCTCAAATAAGGGAAAGTTTGTTATAAATTAGCCTACTTTATCAGTTGGCACAAGAATCTGCCAGTGCTGCAAAATTAGTTCTTGCTTAGCTTGCAGAAACCCACTGATGGTTGGCAATAAAAGGAAAAGAAAACCTGGGTATTTTTGTTCTGATCTTCTTCAGCACTCGATTTGGAATAAAAAGTGCCGTTTAAGCTATACAGTTAGAAATAACCAGAATCTGACCTCACTCAAACCACATTTTCATAGAAACACAGAATAGTTAGGGTTGGAAGGGACCTCAAAGCCCATCCAGTTCCAACCCCTCCATGATGGGCAAGGACACCTCGCACTGGATCAGGTTCCTCCAAGGTCCATCCAACCAGGCCTTGAACACCTCCAGGGATGGGGCAGCCACCACTTCTCTGGGTGGCCTGGGCCAGGGCCTCCCCACTGTCATGGTGAAGAAATTCCTCCTCTAAATCTGCCCCTCTCCAGTTTATATCTCTTCCCCCTTGTCCTACCACCACAAGCCTTCATGAATAGTCCCTCTTCAGCTCTCCTGTAGGCTCCTTTCAGTTACTGGAAGGTCACTATAAGGTCTCCTCAGAGCCTTCTCCAGGCTGGACAACCCCAACGCTCCCAGCTTGTCCTCCTATGGCAGGTGCTTCAGCCCTATTTTGATACGCTGTTATAAAATACCCCTCAGTGCTTTCAGCTGGCCACATCTTCTAAATCTAAACCTTCATTAACAGTTTTAGAACAGTCAGAAACACACAAATACTGGAGTTGTTTGAGCCAGCATGATGTTGTAGAAAAACGAGACTCTTATAATTAGAGGTTTGATAAGAGACAATTTGCTTAAACATGGAGGACATGGACAGTCTTGTATTAACAGAGACTAAACACCATAGGCTTTTCTCAGTCCTGCAACTAAAGACTATGCAACAAAAATTCATAGCCTTACAAGAGTGAAAAGACTTTTCCATAGTATTCACCATTTGCAAAAGCTACTAAAAGCAACGGATCCACTGAGGCAAAGGAGTATGGGTGCATAAAGATTCTTGAAAGTGTTTTCTCCAGTCTCTAGAAAAAGTCATTTAGAATTCCTTTTCAGTCCTTCCTTCGATTCAGGAACACTGTCAAATTACAAACCAATTATTTTTTATAGAACAAAGAAATAAAGTGATAAGGCCTAGAATTTCCCCTCGTGCTCCTGGCAACCTCCAACAACATCTCTTGGTTATGAACAATGAATTTGTTTCACAGGAAGAACCGCACCATCATTGCACGCCCCTAGACAACCCTCAACTTGCAGCTCCACTAACACATGCTGCAAGCTAAGGGGAAAAAAAATCCACAAAAAACAAACCCCATGAAGAAGAGCAAACATGAACATAATGCACAAGCTGCTTGGATGAGCTAAACATCTTCCAAATGCCTGCAACCACCTGGAAGAACAGGTAAAATGGGGTGCTCCAACACACACAGAGACCATCCCCTGCAAGAAGGCTGCAGGCATCGAGAACACACAGGGCACTGGCTGATGAGAACCTTGCAGCTTCTCCAGGAAAGCATAGGAAAGGATAACACACTGGTATGGTTAACTTTTGGATGCTTAACAGTCACCTGTAAAGTAATAACTACCCCCTGTCAAGTACAAACTTGCTAAGCATGCACAGCAGTGCATGAGAATCAGCGGTAACTACGATCTGCCTGGACAGGAATCCTTCCCAGTCACTGTGTTACCACACGGATGACCAAATAAAGCAACTTTTGTTTAAAAAAACAAAACATACCCCACAAGTGTCACTGACCCACCCACATTTCATAAAACCAACAGGAAAGAACCAGAAGGTTCCAGGGGAAAGAGTCATTCCTTGGCTAGTCTCACTGGAAAAAATGGATTTTGAACTAATAAAATAGCCATTTACTGAGTGGAAACCAACTCCTATCTGATTAACAACACATTTGCTCTTCCCACCCCCTTCTCCTTACTCCCAGGAACAGGAAACAAAACAAAACTCCCGAATAAAAGACAGATGAGCAAAGAAATCCTACTCAACTGGCTCTGCACCAGCACTTTCCTCTGGTTCTGCTGAACACCACGTCTTTCACCGATATCCATTGACTTTCCCCTAGGCCCATTATAATATTCTGTCAAACATAATCAGATCACCTTAACCAATTCCTGCAAACTAAGTAAAATGGCTTAAAACACCTGATGCAAGAGTACTGATGCATACAGACCAGAAATTAACTTATTTTCCTTGTGGCTATAAGCTTTTAACCCCACACAACTTATTTGCATTATTCCGTTCAGCTACAAATAAACCTTACAGCTTTTTTTTATTTTTGTCAGTGTTTATTGTACCTTATGTCATTATTTTTTCTCTCTAAACCCAGCTAGGAGAGGGGAAAGACACCAACTACACACACAGCCATAGAGTGCCCTGTACCAGTGCAAAATAAGAGCAGTGTGATAGAGGACTCCACCAGCCGTGGAGTAACAAATATGGAATATGCTCACTTTGCTAAAAGCCTTCCCCAAATCTCTGCTTTCACAATGCATACGAATCATAGAATAACAAAACAGTTTGGGTTGGAGGGCACCTCAAAGCCCATCCAGTTCCAACCCCCCTGCCATGGGCAGGGACACCTCCCACTGGATCAGGCTGCCCAAGATCCATCCAACCTGGCCTTGAACACCTCCAGGGATGGGACAGACAACTTCCCTGGGCAACCTGGGCCAAGGCCTCACCACTCTCATTGTGAGGAAATTCTTCCTTATGTCATTCCTTAATGTTTGTCAGGAAACACATTTCCAGCTGTAACGGCAGTGGTTTGTAATTAAACACATCTTCCAAGTGGTGGAGGTGGTTGTAACTACAGAGCCATACTTCGTATAGAATTCTAAGCCACTCCAGAGCTTTTCACAAGCCAAGCCAGATCCCTGCTTTTTACTCTCTTGAAAAACTCATCTTTCATTTCAGTTGTATCTTGTACGGGCACCAGCCACGAGAGCCACTAGATGAATCTGCAGAGCAGAAGTCATCCCAGGCTCAAATTCCTGGCTTGGGAAGCTCCTGCACTGCAGGAGCTTGGCACAGCACCTTTGGGAAGCGATGCTACTCAACCACCCTTTTCTCATTTATTACTCGTTTTATTGCTTCCCTGTTGCTTTTGCTTTTAAGTATGGCCATATACACTGCCACCACACAAGAAAAAGGTGGGTGGATGATACAGGGAAGGGAAATCAAGTGGTTATGTGGGGTCAATAAAAAGAAAGGTGTCAAGGGTCAAAAGTTATGACCAGGGAACCAGAGCAGGACACCAGACACCACCCAAGAGCATCCAGCACTCCTCAAAGAAGCCAGAGAACACTGCTCAGCAGCGTGACGAGCAGTGGGAATGGAACTGACTCCCAGAATTCCTACCTTCTTTCCTCCTTCTGTTGTTAACAGCCAGCTTGGCCAAGGCCAGGTGAAGGAATTGTAATTTGTGGCCTCAGACAAGGGCTAGGCAAATAATAAGTTGATGGGAGCAGAATCACCAAAACCTTACGATGAGGGTCATGGTGACAGCACACCCGGCTACATGGACCTCTCAGCTGGAGTAATCAGATCGCATCAAGTCCTCTGCACAGTTCATTGTTCAACTTCTCATTCTTTCAATGAATAAATAATTTAAGATGCTTAAGACTGAAACATTTGAACATCAGGTTCTAATCAAAATGAACTACATGGTAAATTGCACGTGAGGTTTATGCCACCTGTATGCACATCCACAGTCCATCCTGAATTATCTGAGATCTCGAGAGCTCTTCAACATCAAACAGCGAGACTCACTAGATCTTTAAGTCATGCTAAAGGAAATTAGTTTTACAAGCATACATTACAAGGACATACCTGCAAGAAAGCTGATAAAGAACAGGCAGCTTGTACATCTTTATTACCTGCATTTACAGAGAGGAACACCCACTCGCACCTTCCTGCTTCCCAGCACAACACCAGCTCTGTCCTCAGCTATTCAACAAAGCTGTTCCTGAATTTGTTATCCTAGTACATTAAAAAAAACTATTTACCCATCTATAGCTTCAGCTGCAGAACTCAAGAGCACTTTGCAAAGATGAATGCTGACCTGCTTGGTGTTACGCAGGTTAAACACCATTTTATAGACGTACAGCTCAGCCTTGTTTACATGAAAACTTGAACTGACCCTTTTGGCTCTGTAAAGCTGCATTGCTAGCGCAGCCCTTGTGCAGACCAGTTATTTAAGTGGATCTTCTATGCTCAGTGTGTATCACCCAGAAAAAACATAATCAAGAATCTCCCCGTCAGATCTGCATAGAAACCACTGATAAAAGTATCCGGAATAAAACAGAATGAAAACTCCCTGAACCCATGGGGAAGTGGGAAAGGCAGTGGAAGGGGGAGGGGGGGTAAAAAACCACACACGCCATCAAGGCCACAAGTTCCTGACGGCATTGATTCTTATTGACTTCTTATTAACCGAAAAGCAGGAAATTCAGTATTTAGCTAAATGCCCTCTCAATCTTGTGCTGAACAACAGCGAGGACAGAAGCGTCTGGCCTACGCTCTCCTCATTTCCTTCAGTTAAACTCCAGGAAAAGAGAAATGTAAAAATCCTTTTCTCTTATTCCTTCATCAGCTATCCACAAGCTCACTGGGTTCGGTCTCTCAAAGCTGGTGAAGGCTGCTCCAGAACATGTGCTAATGGGCCGACAGTCTCTTCCACCCCAACTTCCACTATCATGATCTCACTTGCTCCCTGACATCAGCTCCACAGAAATTCCTCTGCAGTACAGTCATGCACATACCCGCTCCATGACAGGGCACAGACAGCTCAGAAATCTGGGTGTTGGCTGGCAAAAAGACACACCACCAGCTAACGTTGTGTCCCATTATCAGCAGCGAAAACCTACCTGCCGTAGAGCTGCGGGTTGGTTCCTTCGCTTATTCACTCTCAAGTCCCTCACTGCCTTGGAAACACTATGGGAGTTTCACTCGCTCTTGGATTGTAACGTACATCGACTCTCCTCCCTCCTTGTGCCATTCCATGTATTAAGAGACTGGGGAAGTGACAGACACCCAGCTTGGTTTTGTGTTCTCAGTACTGTTCCACTCACTGCCTTGGTAACTGTTACCTCTTAGCTACAGCTGGCCTCAAATTTGCTTTTTCCATTCTTAGATGCCTGAGCTTAAAGCCTTTCAAAAGAGATTCACCTGTCTCCAATCCCTTAATCACAGCACTGCCTTGTAAATCAGAAAAATTAAAACAGAAGGAGTGGCAATACAGCAGGGGAGAATTGCCCTTTGCAAACTGTGTTGCTTTAGATCTGTGCATTTAATAATTTCTATCAAATTATAAAGCATGGGCAAAACAATTCCTCCTCTCCAATTCCACCAAAGCTATTTATAAAGGCATATCAAAGGATTAGCATAGTACATCTGGGATTAACGCACAAAAATATGTAATCATGTTTATAGAAAAGGTAGCTGGCTCTTTAAATAGAAAAAAAAAAAAGAGTCAGGGAATCATATAATCATAGAATGGTTTGGAATTACAGAGGAGGAATTATGAATGAAGTTTGAGTATCAGATCTGCCAACAGAAGAGTCTACGCTCACCCACCACACACCAGAAACCAGGGTGAACACCCATCCTGACAGGAGGATAACATGTCTCAGCCATGCGAGGAGACAGATCCCATTTACAGCTGCAGCGACTGCATTCCTCCTGCCATTCCTTTCCCTCGATAAGTCCATGTGCACCCAGCTCTGCTTTGCAGCACAGCAGGTCACTCTTGGCACCCGCCTTTTTAGCGTAGCTCCTCCAGTAAGGGAGCCAGGATACAACGTTGTAAGCTCTATTTTAAGTCTCATATGCTGGATTAAAATAGTATGGAGTTAAAAGTAGTAATTATCAAACATCTGCACTTTCTCTAAAGCTGCAAGGCTGTATAACCAACGCACAAGCTATAAAATGACTGAATAGAGCTATTCCAAACCAGCTATAAAACTAAATCAGGGTGAATTCCCAGAGTAGTAAAGGATCCAAACCTTCAAGGTCATATACATTAAAGTTCCGCAGCGCAGGAATAGAGTCATTTCCAGTTCAGGCACAACAGCAGAGAACAACAGGCCTTCATCATCATGCTGGATGACTGTCTCAGTATGGCACTGTCCTAACGAAATGATACTCAGTACTCTTTCACTGACCCTATTTCCATCAGTGTCCAGCAGAGCCGAGCGATGCCAAAAAGACTGAACACAGCTGTCCGTTCACAGAAACACCACGGCCACGGAGGTGTTCACTCCAGACCGGTCTCACCAGCCACCTGTGACGAGCAGACTGGTTTTGCTGCCAAGTATTTTTATGAGCTGAACTAATTCTTTGCATAGAAAAGGTAATTTAGAAATCAAACAGTGGATATAACGTCAAGGCAGGGCTGAAGTCCCACTAAAGTGTATTTCAGCTCAAATATTTCTACTAACATGGACTCCTCTGCGTGATTGGTTTCTTGATCTTACAGCTGCAGAAGGAAGATATTCATGCTGCTGAAAAACCCAAATTACTCCTCTATGCCATCTTTCAGCTAACTTTATCAGACCAGTGGAAGCCCCGTGAAGAAGCTGCACCCTCACGCCTGTATACCACACACCAGCACAGAAACGTCAAAGCTTGAAAATGTATCGTGAGGTAAATATTTACACTGGTATTTCAAATCATCAGTTTGGGCACGGGATTTCTAATCTCTGCCCGCTGTGCTCCCCTCTGCCACCTCACGTAAACTTTTAATCTCTGATGCAGAAGCCTATTATTAGAGCCAGCTGAAAAAAAAGAAACAAAGAGGGAAGGCACATTGTTTATTATGGAAAAGGTTAGGACAAAGCCTTTTTAAAACAAAACCTAATAAGCCCTTATCTGTTCCTCCTGAGCAAAGTCAAAAAAACATTTCCTTGATGTTCTAAAAACTCTTTCTCTGTAAATAAAAACGTCAGTGACTCAACACATAATCACGCCCTTTTTAAACAAAAACTTTCAATCTGGCAGGAGAAAAAAGTCCCACTGAACACTTAGCACCCCAAGACAGACCTAAAAGACCACAAATACAGTTAAGTGAACTGAGATTTCACCTGAAAGACCACAAATATTGTGAAGTAAGGTGGGCCTTCAACTCCACTTTAACACAAACCTGCCTGCAAACCAACTCAGGAGCTGAATGAAACCAAACCAAACCACACCATAACCTTTAGCTGGGCTTCAAAGTGCTGGAGGCCTTGTATCCAGCAGGACCCAAGAGGTGTGTCAGCACAGCAGTGCAGCTAACAGAGTCTCTCCCATCTCGTCCCCTTCCCCACCCACTGGGCAGGAAAAACGCAGGAAACTAGTAACTCAAGCACCAAGAATACCTTCCACACAACCCAGTCCTCAAAACAAAAGACAAACGAAAAAAAAGGGGGTGGGGAGGGAGGGTGAAGCGCTCCCAGACTCGTTCAGTACAAATAACCCAGACATGCCTCCAGCCATAACTGGGAAAGCTGGAAATGGGACACGGGCGAGGACAACTCAGACCCCAGACAGGGGAGGGAGCGATGGATCGATTGCCCTTGCCAACAGCCACCACCTTGCAGGGCAGACAGGCACGGAAGCCCATCTCAATCACATCCAATTCTTCACAAAAAGCGAGCATGCCACACACCTTCCTGGAAGCTTTCAGTTGGAAACATCTCACACAGCTTGAACCGGTGTGAGCACAGGGTGAGAGAGTTCGGGTTGTTCAGCCTGGAGAAGAGAAGGCTGCGGGGAGACCTCAGAGGAGCTTCCAGTACTGAAAGGGGCTCCAGGAAAGCTGTGGAGGGGCTCTAGGTCAGGGAGGGCAGGGATACAATCATAGAACAGTTTGGGTTGGAAGGGACCTTAAAACCCATCCAGTTGCACCCCCTGCCATAGGCAGGGACACCTCCCACTGGATCAGGTTGCTCGGAAGTCCCATCCAGCCTGGCCTGAATAGGATGAGGCAGAGTGGCTTTCAGCTGAAAGAGGAGAGACTGAGATGAGATACCAGGAAATGTTTTGCTGTGAGAGTGGAGAGGCCCTGGCCCAGGTTGCCCAGAGCAGTGGTGGCTGCCCCATCCCTGGAGGGGTTCAAGGCCAGGCTGGATGGGGCTTGGAGCAACAGGATCCAGTGGCGAGTGTCTCTTTCCATGGCAGAGGGTGGGACTGGATGGGCTTTGAGGTCCCTTCCAACCCAAACCCTTCCATGATGGTTATTCTCCCTCCCAAGGGATAAGGAGGTGGTTTCACCCTCTCACAGCGTGTCTAGATCAAGAGGCTGGCCTGTTTCTATGCTTCACAACTGAGGATATTGACTACTGGAATATTTTGGGACGGCAAATACTGTAAAGCAAGCAGGGCTTTCACCTCCATTTAAACACAAAAATGCCTACAAACCAACTCAGGAGCTGAAAGAAACCAAACCAAACCACACCATAACCTTTAGGTGGGGGTTTTAAGGTCCCTCTCACCCCAACCCCCTGGGCAGCCCGACCCAGCGGGATGCCCCAGCCCCTGGCAGGGGGGTCGGAACTGGATGATCTTTAGGATCCCTTCCAACCCAAACTAATCTATGACTCTAGGGACGAAAGGCAGCTGATCCCAAGCGCCCAGGGCCCCCCCCGGGGCGCCCCCGAGGGGCTCAGGCTCCCGCCCCCCCCCCCCCCCCGTGGCTCAACCTCCTCGCTCTCTCCCAACTTTTTGCTCGCGATAAGTAGCAGCAAACTTCTCAGCAGCGAGAACGGGGAGAGCCGGGAGGAGGCAGAGGGCTTGGGGGGGGGGGGGGTGTCCCGTGTCCCCCCCGGCCCAACACGGACGGCAGCATCGCCTGCCGGGGGGGGGGGAGCCTCCCCGCCTCGAAACTTCCAAAAAAAGCAACGCAAACCAGCATTTCTCGACTTAAAAACGCACACGCTGAGCCGCCGCCCGCCCTCCCCCACCTCCTCCCGGCCCCGCGCGGCCTGCCCCGCTCCTCCCGCGCTTCCTCGGCTCTAAAGTTTGCTGACCGCCCCCTCCCCAGCGCGAACCCCCCGCGCGAACCCCCCGCGTTACCGGGCGCGGGGTCTCTGGGCTCCGCGCGGTCCCGGTCGCTTTTGTCTCTTCCCCCCGTCCCGCAGCCCCGCCGGCTCTTCCGGGCACCTCCCTCCCCCCCCCGCCCCGGCCCAGCACCGCCGCTGTTCCCGGCACCGCCCGCCGCGCCGCCCCCGCCACCCCCCGGCCCCGCCCGGGCAGGTGAGAGCGGGCGGGCGGCCCCTGGGGGAGGGGGCGGCTCGGAGGGGTCACAGAATCATAGAATCACCTGCTTGGAAGAGACCCACCGGATCATCGAGTCCAACCATTCCTATCAAACACTAACCCATGTCCCTCAGCACCTCGTCCACCCGTCCCTTAAACCCCTCCAGGGCAGGGGACTCAACCCCCTCCCTGGGCAGCCTCTGCCAGTGCCCAATGACCCTTTCTGTAAAGAATTTTTTCCTAATGTCCAGCCTAAACCTCCCCTGGAGGAGCTTGAGGCCATTCCCTCTCGTCCTGTCCCCTGTCACTTGGGAGAAGAGGCCAGCTCCCTCCTCTCCACAACCTCCTTTCAGGGAGTTGTAGAGAGCAATGAGGTCTCCCCTCAGCCTCCTCTTCTCCAGGCTAAACACCCCCAGCTCTCTCAGCCATTCCTCATAAGGCCTGTTCTCCAGCCCCCTCACCAGCTTCGTTGCTCTTCTCTGGACTCGCTCCAGAGCCTCAACATCCTTCTTGTGGTGAGGGGCCCAGAACTGAACACAGGATTCGAGGAGCGGTCTCACCAGTGCCGAGTCCAGAGGGAGAAGAACCTCCCTGGACGTGCTGGTCACGCCGTGTCTGATCCAAGCCAAGATGCCATTGGCCTTCTTGGCCACCTGGGCCACTGCTGGCTCATGTTCAGTCGCTGTCAACCAACACCCCCAGGTCCCTCTCCTCCAGGCAGCTTTCCAGCCAGGTTTCTCCTAGTCTGTAGCTGCTCAGGGTTGTTGTGCCCCAAGTGCAGGACCCGGCATTTGGCCTTGTTAAACCTCATGCCATTGGACTCTGCCCAGCAGTCCAGCCTGTTCAGATCCCTTTGGAGCCTCCCGACCCTCCAGCAGATCCACACTTCCACCCAGCTTAGTGTCATCCGCAAACTTGCTAAGGGTGCACTCAATGCCTTCATCCAGGTCATTGATAAAGACATTACTCCAGGACAGGGAGGGCAGTCTGCCCCTCAGTTCCTCTCTTGTGCAGAGTAGCATGTCCAGTTCTGGAATCCTCAGCATAAGAAGGAGATGGAGCTGTTGGGATAGGCCCCAAGGATGATCTGAGGGCTGGAACACCTCTGCTATGGAAACAGGCTGAGAGAGTTGGGGTTGTTCAGCCTGGAGAAGAGAAGACTCCAAGGAGACCTTAGAGCGACCCTCCAGTGCCTGGAGGGGCTACAAGAAACCTAGGAGGGACTGTTCACAAAGGCTTGGAGTGATATGATGAGGGGCAGTGGGTATAAACTGGAGAGGGGCAGATTTAGACTAGACATAAGGAAAGAATTTCTTCACAATGAGAGTGATGAGGCACTGGAACAGGTCACCCAGGGAAGCTGTGGCTGCCCCATCCCTGGAGGTGTTCAAGGCCAGGTTGGATGGGCCTTGAGCAGCCTAATCTAGTGGGAAGTGTCCCAGCCTATCATAGAGAGGCTGGAACTGAATGATCTTTAAGGTTCCTTCCAACCCAAACTATTCTATGATTCTATGAACTCTCCCACCCTGTGCTCACACCAGTTCAAACCCTGTGAGATCTTTCAGACAGAAAGCCCGTAGGAAAGTGCGTGGCACACTTGCTTTTAGTGAAGAATTTGATGTGTTTGAGGTGGGCTTCCATGCCTGCCTGCCCTGCCCAGGTGGTAGCTGCTGGCAAGGGCAATCACAGAATCCCACCCAAAGGGACGAGCAGTTGGGTCACCAGAGCTCCTGTCAGAAGAGAAGGAGGCTTTAGGAACCCTACCTCAATCCACAGAGGCAGGTTTGCAGATGGGGAGAGTTGTCTTTAAGTGGTGATTTGTCTCAAAGGTTTCATTGAAAAGCCTCAGTGAGCCTCTTGCATGAGAGTGGCCATTTCTATCCTATAACAAATTACCCCAGGATTTTTCATGGTGTGTTTTCAGGTGGTTTTTAATACAACTGTCTCTACGGAACTTAGCTTGTACTGGATTGTAAAAACAGTTTAATAAATTTAATACATTTCATGACTCATTTGCCAGCACTTCTGAGATACCTGAATCTACTTACTTCATCCTTTGACATGAAGTGAAATAGAGAGAGACTGGGCAGCCTACCAGGGAGGTAGATTCAATTCAAGATATGTAGTTGAGCTGAGGGTAACGGGAAGCCTGTGCGGATTCCTAAGGGAGGCAGCCCCCGGATCAGCAGCGGGGTGAAGGCACACCATGGTTCAGGACGGTGACTTTCCTCCGGGTCTTGGTTCCTTGGCAGTAGTAGGACTGTGTTTCCTATTTTTACCATACTCCTCCAAGCCTTTCCTGCAGGAAGACAGCCTGTGTCCTGCAGCAATTTAGATTGCATTTTCCCTTCCTGCAGGTTTAATCCAGGAAAGGGATCCAAGACAAGGAAATAAACAGACTGCTGTTGTTTTACAATCCAGACAGAAAACAGGGATCAGAAGTCCAACCTTGTTGGTGAGTGAAGTTAATCAAAAAGCAAGTGAAATCTGTAATTATGATACTGCAATACACATTATTAAAATAATACAGGGTCTTCAGTGCCTTAACAAACAGGCTTGCCCCTAGAAGCACAGAGTAAACAGATTTTTCAAGTTCTTTTTATTTCTTGCTTGTACCAAACCATTAATATTTTGGTGTCAGTTGCACCAGGGATTCAAACTACTCATTTCTGATCTGTAGCATACTCTCAGTAAAATTGAGTTTACACTTCAATAGCTTGCTTTCTTTCATTACTCCTTTTAATATCATGTCTCAGCCTCCTGTGGTGGCTTCCACATTCGTCGGTTCTGCACATCTCACATCCTTTCAGGACAAAATGTCAGGTTTAAAAAAAAAGAAAGATCCCTTTTAAGACTACAAACTCAAAGATAGAAGGCCTGAAGTTGTGGAGAATCACGCGTTCTGCACCGCGCCGCTGCAAAGCGAAGGAAGAAGTAGGAGAACAGCTGGCAGCCCTGTTGGTTGTTGGAGGAAGTTGAAAGACTGAGCAAACAGAAAATAAAATCATGTAAAAACAGAGGCAGCTGGGTTGAGACTGGACTTTGTCTCTTAATTAACAGCTGTCTGTGGAACATGATGGCAGGCTCTATCAACCAGACTAAAATGCAGGGTATTGTTTAGACAGGCACCCAGGAACAATAGCTAACACTTCCCACCCAGTAAATGTCATTAAAACAGCACAAGGCTGTGCTGGCAGCTCGAAATCTAATCCATTTTCTGAAATGAGGTAGAAGTTTTCTGCATGACCCCGAATCTCATTTTTAAAGGTGTTTGTGGGTTTGTAATCTCATTTTCCTCCTTTTTTTAAAAAAACGCTTCTCTCATGCCTTTTCACTAGGTGAAATCCAGGGGAGACAACAGGCAAGGAGGAGAGGCCGCCGCAGTGATACTGCGGGTAGGTTGTTAAGTGCATATAATAAACAAATGCTCCCAGTCCCGCTTTTGCTAGGGCGAAATGAGGTGTAGTGCGTAAGGGCGGAATGTGGTTGCGACCACGTGCTCCAGGCAGCGTTTCCGCATGAGTCAGATGTGTGCACAAGGGTGATCCCTGGCTGGTACCACCTGAAGACACTTGTGTGGGTGTAGTCACTGCAGGATTGCTGCCCTTTCACTGTTAAATCCTGGGTAGGTGTGTGTGCCAAAGGGATCTTATTTATGCAGTACCTGGTGCTAGTCCCAGCATACGTGGGGTCTAAATTATATGCTTCACCTGGAGCTTGCTTTTCTCTTTCGATATTCTGCTGCTGAAATGAAGTAGCTGCTTGTGAGCCTGCTTGTGCCCATTCCAAAATGGGTGTTTGATCTTTGTGGTTTTTTAGAAAGAATGGTTTAGATTTCTTAGTTGTGAGAATTGAGTGTTAAAAGAGAAGCGAGGGGTGCAAAGACAGGACTGCTGGACTGGGAGGTGGTAATGGGGGCTTAAGTGAAAACGAGAGAGAAGGAAATAAAAGGAATGGGGAAAAGTGGGAAAGATGTACAGCAGTGTAATGACAGGCAGAAGTTGCTGCCAGAGAGGCTGAATGGGCAGCAGCCAGCTAATAGATAGAGAAAAAGCTAAAAAATATGATAAAAGGATGTCAGGGTCCAAATACCAGAGGGCTGAGGCTATCTGCAAGCTGATGTCATGCTGTGCAGCAAGGACAGCCCCAGGGCAGCCGTGCTGTGCCACCAGCTGCTGACTACAGAGGAGCCTTACATAGTGCAGCCTTGTCACCTCTGCTGTCACTGGAGAGGGGCCCAGCCCTGGCCAGAAAGAGGGCCAGGAGCAGGATAGGGACTTCACAGCTGGGGTTACCTCAAAATGCAGGATCCTCAGAGGGCTGGTGGCTCTAATGAAGCCAGCAATGCAGCAAAGTGACAAAATTAAGGGTCCAGCACAAGCACCATCTCATGGATGCTATGGCATCAGTCCCTGGGAGCTGCCCGGTATAGATCTCAGTGTTCCCGTGCAGCCTGGGGGCATCACCATTCCTTTTCAGGGCTCAGACACATCCAGTCTCCCAAGATGAAGTTAGGAATTAAGATCCTCACAGCCAGGAAGCAATTCCTCATGTCCTGGGGCCATGCATGCTGCAGGACTGCCTTAGCATGGAAACACACCTAGGTGATGCTCTTGGTGGGACTACAGCTGTGCCACCTAAGCTGTACATGTATTTCCCAGCAGAGCAACCAAAACACTTGTCTTCCATTGAGAGGAGAACAAATTCACCACTGCGTCTGCATCTGCGCTGGGACTCCTTGTAGCACCACTGGCTGCCCAGGGGCCAGACCTTACTGCCCCAGTCAATGCTGCAACGATTCCGTGTCCAGCACAGGCTATGCCAGCGAGAGCTACGGCCACGGTGCTCGCTGCCCAGGGCTTGCAACTGCTGTGCTGGTTGCACTCCTGAGAAAACCAATATGAGCCGCTACGTAGAATGCTGTGTCCGTACTAATACCCAATCTAATCGTGGAAGTTAATGAACTCCTCTGCTTTTGTGATATTTAAGAAATAAGAATAATGAAGGATGCAGAAGACCAACATCTGGCCAGTACTTCAGGAGCCAAAAAAGATGGGAGAACAAGATAACCCTTATTTTGAACCTGATTCAGAAACTTCAAAGGGGGCAGATGACAATGAAATAGGGTAGGGGGCTGCTTGGCAAACCTCAGACTCAAAGAACCACGGGGAGCATGCATGACGGGGATGACACCTGCTATAATTAGTATAGAAAATGTGATTAATATGCATGATTTTTACAAGAAATATAATATGTATGTATAAATTCAGTGTATAAAAACCTGCTATTTGTAGTTGCTGGCACATATGGTAGAAGGATCGATCTTCCCATATATCCAGTACTAAATTAAAAGAATTACTGCTTCTTAAGACCCTCAGTTGGTGTTAAGAAGTTTCTTTTCCCGGTTTCAGTGACATGTTCATCATCACTGCCCACCCTCTGCAAGAAAAACTGTCAACTACCAACATGCATGTTCATACTCAGGAAGCCACTGGATCCTAACCCAATCACTGTGTCTTCCTCCACCACCAAATGCTTCTGGAATCTCTGGAAAGAGAAGCCCAGAAGTGATCCATAATGCTAGCATGACCACAAACACAGGGGCAGCTGGCACCAAGCAGCATCCCCTCGCACACACTACAGCACAGGCACGCTGAACAAAACAGGCAAAAACCGTAATCAGGAGAAATTATGCTGTCCCAAAAGGCTCAGTATGAACTGGGTTCACTGGTTGCTGCTTTGCCAACTGAGGAACAGCCTAACTGGAGTAGTTTGCATTCACCTCGGGTTCACACAGCCTTTGTGTAATAAACTGTCATAGCCCCAGAGAAGGGAACATTCAAAAAGCACCCTGAGGCAATGCATAGCAGGAGCCTGAGAATCCTCCTGCGTGAGTCACTGACCTCCACATACTGCATCTATGTGAGCTTTTAATTAATAAGGTTTTATATTTCCATGGCACTTCCCATCCAGAAAGATCCTAAAATCCTGTCAAGACAGTATGGTCGAGCACCATTGAAAGGTGGTTCCTGGAGAGGTGGGACTGTGCAGGGAAGAAAAGTTTAGCCAAGGGCACCGGGGAAAAAAACTCATAATTTTCAATGGAGCTTCTGTTACATCACTGAGTATTCCAAATCCATGGAGAATAGATAATAAGATTCTAGTTTCTAAGGCATGGCACCATAGATTGTTTTCTTTATCCAGGGGGGATGCAGTGCAAAACAAGCACTGGGCGATTTCAGTTTAGGGTGTTAGAGGATCACAACTTAAGCTACAAATTTAAAGCATCATTGGATCAATCAAGACTTCCCTCCCTCCTGATGAGTAAGTTATTCCCAAAGGCTAGACACAAAGCAGGAGCCAGTGGAGGAAACAAATCCCATGGTGACAGCACCTGACCCTGCATTCGGAGCACCAAACTCCCTTCCACTTCCCCTGGAAGCTCTGCGGCAGCACCTGAGGCTTCGGCAAGGTCAAAGCTGGCCCCAAGCCCCAGTTGAGGCACTTCAGAAAGCAATGTGGAAACTGTCCTCCTGTCCCAAGACCAATCTGACCTCAAGGGGAGCTAGGGCTTTGCTAAACCAGCACGAATCCCTTCATTTCTATCTTGAAAGATTAAACTAGTCAATCTTTTGAAATAGAAAAGATTAAACTAGTTGAATGGCTCTGCTTGGCTGACTTCTCTCAGCAGAGACTTATTTCTGATGATAAGCAGAGCCTGGCTTGTGCCAAACCAAGGGCGACCAAAATGCCTGCCAGCCACAGCCGGCATCCCTCATACTAAGTACTTGGCCAGAGTAGGCTGCGAGTGCTTGGCTGCAAAGGGTTTTCAAAGGAATGTCAAAATCCTTTTTTTTTCTCAGTGCAATTCCAACCTATTTTTATCCTGCACTTTCTGGAAGAGATACATGGGCATTGCCATGGCTAGTTGTAAACTTTCATTGCTTCCCGAGGAGAAATTGCAGGCAAATTAGAGACTAGTGTGCTCTTTTTATGTCTCTCCTGCTTGGGGCATGGCAGCACTGCTACATTCCCTTCAACCCCCAATACATTCCTCCCTGCCACATCCTCTCAGTGCTTGCTAAGGGACATTAATGACATGCCTCTGTAATTAACACATCCAGCACGGATGATTTCACAGTGCTATGTCAACGGGATGCTGGAAAAATGCACATCCCATGTGTGCCAAGTGGGATCACTCCTGACTTCTGCCTCTACCCGAGCTCTCTCTTGGCCACACGGCACTCGAGTTCCGCCCGCTACGTTAGCCCAGAGCAAGGGCAGGGCTGTGTGCACACACAAAGTCTGTGGTTGTACCGTAGCTGATGTTCCCTTCCCCGTGTGCTCCTGCTCACTCCCACATGCCATGCAAAGCTCCATATTGCTTCTCTAGGCACACAAAGAAGTGATATCTTCACCTCTTCATGCTACAGGCTGGCGTGGAGGAGCACCCTTAATCTTTTATGTTTCAGCATTTCTGAGGGGAAGCTATTGCCAGGAGATAATAACTATCCCTCTCGCATGAAGAGAGGAACATGTATAAGCAACTCTTATTCTGTTGTATCATACAGTCATAGAATGTCCTGCGTTGCAAAGGACCCACGAGGACCATCAAGTCCAACTCCTGTCCCTGCACAGCACAACCCCAACATTTACACCATGTGGCTGAGGGTGTTGTCAAAATGGTTCTGGAACATTGTCAGGATTGATGCTGTGATTGCTTCCTGGGAGCTGTTCCAGGGCTCCACCACCCTCTGGGGGAAGAACCTTTTCCTAATGGCCAACCTGGAATGGCATCATCCTGCCATCCCCTCAGGTCCTGTCGTTGGTTGCGAGAGAGAAGAGCTCAGCACCTGCTCCTCCTCCTCCACTTGTGAGGAGGCTGTAGAGCATGATGAGGTCTTCCCTCAGCCTCCTCTTCTCCAAGCTGAACAGCCCAATTTGTAGCAACAGAGAAGCTGTTATCCCTGCTATTCCCAGCCCTGAGTCCAAGCCCAGCACTGTGTTGCGTGTGCTGTGCCAGAAGGTCTTGAAGCTGGAAGTCCTGTAACCACGTGGCTTTTTAAGCATCAAAACATCACCCAAAGGGAGAAACCCTGTCGTCAAGGCAAAAAGCATCGCTACTGAAATGTGATCAAAGAGAGAGTTATCAACTTAAGTGTACTCAGGAGTTTCTGTTCCAGACAAGAGAATTATCAACGAGAAACCAATCTTATAAGGTAACTGCTATTGACAGGGAAATAAAAGGAATACAGTTCTTACCAGACAGACCTAAGTTGCTCCAAATCGCTGTCAACTTGAAATATCTTACTGGTAATTTGTTTTCAAACTCTTTCTCCCTAAATTTGATTTGTTGCTGTACAGTGGATGATCTATTCTGCACAGCATCTCAAAGAGCATTCCCGTTGTCCTCTAGCTGATTGTTTGTGAGCCATCACTTCTGGGAGTTGGCAGCGTTTATTATAAAAAGGGACATCATCACTCGAAAAGCAGATTTTGTCTGAGGATGCGGTATCTGCTGCTGTTACAAATAGAAGCTAAGGTGACTGGGAGGAAAGCCACCAAGATGATAAAAAAAAAAAGCACATTTCCTCCCCATCTTTGAGCTTGTCTGCGTGGGCAAGTGGCCATGCTGCGTGTCTGTATCCCAGGGCAGAGCAATAATGCAGCAGCGTCTTCTAACAAGGCTTGAATAAATCCTTTTACCAGGATCCTTTTCAAACAGAAGAAAAATTAGTAGGTTTTCCCACCTCTTGTGGTATTGTAGCAAGAGGATGAGCATCAGACCCAGCAGTTTTTTCTGCTGGTCTCTGCTCTTTCTTTTGTGAGGGAGGAAAAGGTAATGCTGGCTTACAAAGCATCCTGCTGGGTTCAATGATGTCTCCTGCCTG
This sequence comes from Phaenicophaeus curvirostris, assembly GCF_032191515.1. Classification (NCBI taxonomy): domain Eukaryota; kingdom Metazoa; phylum Chordata; class Aves; order Cuculiformes; family Cuculidae; genus Phaenicophaeus; species Phaenicophaeus curvirostris. Next base: position 17,567,389 of record NC_091406.1, on the reverse strand, counting down.
GTATGTCTGGGGCTTTCCCATGCCTCTGAACAATTGCCCCGAGCTTGATCACCGTGTAGAATTTATGTCTGTGCATTTGACACAGAAGTAGAAATGTGAAACTCAAGTCTCGCCTCACCTGTCCACCTGGATCCAACCAGCCTCTTTGCAGTTGCTGATGAGAAAAGCACTATCCTTGCCCTGGCTTTCTCATTCAAGAACATCAGTGTTTCTTATCTCAACACACTTTGACCAGCGGTTTAAACAAATTCAAGGGAATTCTTGTTTTGGGACAAGGAGCTATCTTGGTTTAGTTACAGGGATTTAAAGTGTGGGCAGAATGGGTAGATTCACCTTAGCCTGGCTCATATCGCACAAGGTGCCAAAGGACTATCCATGCAGCTTCCCAGAAAGTAAAGGATCTCACCAATCTCATACGTGGGGCTGTGTTAGTGGGGAAAAAAATAAAATGGGAAGATACTGCGTATACCTGTCACTGACTTATTTCTGGATCTTTCTGGGAAAGTACAGAATAATGGAATGGTTTGGGTTAGAAGGGACCTTAAAGCCCATCTACACTCTGCCATAGAGAGGGAGACCTTAAAGCCCATCTACACTCTGCCATAGAGAGGGACACCTCCCACTGGATCAGGGGCTCCAAGCCACATCCAATCTGGCTTTGAACACCTCCAGGGATGGGGCAGCCACCACTGCTCTGGGCAACCTGGGCCAGGGCCTCCCCACCCTCACAGCAAAACATTTCTTCCCAAGATCTCATCTCAATATCCCCTCTTTCAGATCAAAAGAATTCCCCTTGTTCTATCCCTGCCCTCCCTGATTCAGAGCCCCTCCCCAGCTTTCATGGAGCCCCTTTCAGTACTGGAAGCTGCTCTAAGGTCTGCCTGCAGCCTTCTCTTCTCCAGGTTGAACCACTCCAGCTCTCTTGGCCTGTCCTCATATAGGACAGGATCCAGAGCCCTCAGATCATCTCTGTGCCTCCTCTGGACTTGCTCCAACAGCGTACTTCTGCTCACCAACTTGTTGGCACAACTCGCAGATGGTATTGGTGTGGAGAGAGCAGCCATGGTATCAGGCACTTGAAATCGCCCCAAGAGCTCACACTTCATTTTGGACAGATCTTGGTGCCATCCTGAGCATGGAGAGAAGTGGGGAGTTGGGGGATGGTGGGGGGATCACATTCCACCCACTTGAGCACTAGAAACCTGATCATTGTTGCAAATCCTTGAGAACAGGAAGAAAACAGCACTAATTCAGCTGGCTGTAATTTAGCTACACAATTTACCCTGACACAGCGTCAGGGAAAGCTGCACCTAAGCAGTTGCAACATCAGTGAAAAGATTGAATTAAGAAAAAGGAGAAGGAACATAAACCTCCCACTATTGTTATTTTCAGAAAGCAACAATGGGGAGAGCTAGTTAAAAGGCCTTGAGACTCCCAGCTGTTATTCTTCCCTGGAAACCAGCCACATGAGCTACAGAAACAGCCTGAACCGTGAGGCAGGTCTGCCTCGTGTCCACCCTGGTGATCATTGAATAGATTAGTTTGGGTTGGAAGGGACCTTAAAAATCATCCAGTTCCAACCCCCTGCCATGGGCAGGGACACCTCCCACTGGATCAGGTTCCTCCAAGCCCCATCCAGCCTGGCCTTGAACCCCTCCAGGGATGGGGCAGCCACCACTGCTCTGGGAAACCTGGGCCAGGGCCCCCCACCCTCATCGTGAGGAAATTCCTCCTTACGTCCAGTCTAAATCTGTCTCTCTCCAGTTTACACCCAGTGCCCCTCATCCTATCACCACAAGCCTTTGTGAACAGGCCCTCCCCAGCTTTCTTGTAGCCCCTTCAGGTACTGGAAGGTCACTGTAAGGTCTCCTCAGAGCCTTCTCTTCTCCAGGCTGAACAACCCCAACTCTCTCAGCCTGTCCTCATACGGGAGGTGCTCCAGCCCTCTCATCATCTTTGTAGCCTCCTCTGGACCCATTCCAACAGCTCCATCTCCTTCTTTTGTTGAGGATTCCAGAACTGGACTCAATACTCCCAATGAGGTCTCACAAGAGAGGAACAGAGGGGCAGAATCCCCTCCCTTGCCCTGCTGGCTACACTTCCTTTGACGTGGCCCAGGACACGGCTGTGAGCGCAGATAGTGCTGTGGGCCCGTTCCTGTGGGCAGGTCCCTGCCAGGGGCTGCCTCGCTGCTCCAGCTTTGGCCACCCTTGGTGTTGGCTTTGCTCTCCTGGGGGACGCTCCAGGCAGATGGCTCCATCCTGCACCCTGCCTGGAGCAGCAAATCTCCCAGGTGCCACTCCCAGGCCTTGGGACACTGCTGTGTCCCTGCGCGCGAGCACTGTGGGGGCTGCTTGGCAGCCAGCAATTTTTCCTTTTTGCAGGCACAGGCTGAGCCTTTCTGAGGTGACTGAGTGGGGTGTCAGCTGGGCAGGAGCTGCTCAAATCAATCTCTCGGTGCTTAAAAATACATCTGTATATCAAATCTGAACCCTTTCCTCCAGAGTCTTGTGGCAGAAATGGAGTTTTAAAGTGCTCAATTATTTATAGCTGAAATGCTGGGGGGGAAAAAAAAACCAACCCCATTTGTCCTGCCTGTCCCCACCACCCACCATCACACAGTGGCCAAGAAGAACGAGAGCTGGATGAGGTAATGAGGAACAAAGAGGAAGGAGTAGAGCCCAAAAGCAAGGTGCGAGCACCCTAAAGCAGAGCCAGTTCACACAGGGACACGGTCAAACTCAAATTATCACAATCCCGAGGTATGCCAAGTGTTGCTTTCATGCCTGGGTGCTAATTATCACCAATTAGGTGGGGTGGGCGGTTCCTTAAGCACAGGCAGATCAAACAGATCAGGAAGAAAGGACAGGTTTTGTAGATGTTGTGTCAAAGGGATGTTTTGGAGATCTGGCAGCTTTAGGGGAGAAAACCTGTGGGAGCTCCTCCAGAGGAGGATTGTCTGCCTAAACTTGCCTTTCCTCCCCTGGTACCCCTGTGTTTTTGAAGAGCTGCCACTTGCCAAGGACCCAGCATGGGGAGTGGGCATCTCAGGTCACCGCCTGTGAAGGAAGAGGTCATAATCTGCGGTGACGCATGACACGAGGAGCTACAAGAAAAGAAGAAAGGAAGGGTAAAGATGACAGACCAGAGGAGAGAAGGACAGCATCACATGACTGCTGGACAGGGATGGTTTCTTAAATTACATTAATAACTACGGCTGTGCAGAGTCTCTCTCCCTTACTGAGCTCCCCCCTGGTTTTGCCTAGTGCTCATGGGACATGCAGTGGCAAGGGGAGCGTGATGTGGAGAGATGGTTTGAAGGTAAATCAAGTACCTTCACTTGCCCAATTTGGGCCAGAAGAGGAGAACCACCAACTGGGTTTCTTTTCTCCCTACTGGGGAGCAGACTATCCTCACTGTCCTGGGAAACATGGGCATTGAGAGGGGTCCAAAATCTCACCTGCGTTGTGGTTTGCTGTCCTAGCACTGGTTAAAACCCACAAGGGTGATGAGGGAAGTGCCTCTAACAATGACGATCCTGGGCGGCTGCATCCTTCCCTGCTGCAGCCCAGGGCCAGTGCAGATGGGGCCACCCCTTGCCCCTTGCAAGTGGGGACTGGTCCTGCCACCTGCATTTTCCAGGGAAAATGGTGCAATCTGAAGGCAACGCACCTTGGATAACTCTGAGGTGTTCGCTATCGCCTGTGCCACCAGCCAGGTGCTGCCAGCTCCCAGGGGTTAGGGACAACTGTGTCATAACAGGACCTGCCCAGTGCAGACACCAGCAAGAAGCCCTTTTGGTCCAGCTCTGAGACAAGCATCCCCCTGCTCCAGCTCCACAGCATCCATCCTTATTTCACAACAAGATACTCGAGCACTTGGGAGATTTTAGGCCACATCCTCCAGTGAAACCAGTAATGGTTACAGCATTTAGCAGCTGAGGAATTGGTGGTTTGGCTTTCCATTAGGGTAAAGCTTTTAATTTCTTCCTGCTTCAGCGCTGCCTTCCTGCACAGCTTCGTTAGCGCTGCCTGTACACAGACTTCTAGGGATTAATGAAATGGGTGATTAAATACAGTTCTGCTTAAATTCATTCCCAAGAGGATGGTTGTGGAACCATCCTGCTGTAATTTAAGCAATAAGCAAGTGCTCGTGCAAGGGCCAGCAATGCAATCAGGAGGGGAGAAAAAGGGCAAAATATGGCTTTTTATTAAACTAGTGCTGCTTTCTTGTGCTACTTCTCAGTTTAAAATTCCCATCTGTGCCACACATTCACCTCCAGCATCTCCTTTAAACCACCGTAGCCATAGCAGCTCAGCAGTCACCTCTGGGCATGGATGCAGCCCTGGGGGCTGGTGCAACAGGTACTTTGTGGCGCAGAGCAGCAGCACATATTTTTAGGGCAGGCAGAGGCATCTGAATCTCTGTTCAAGTTTAAAGTAGAGAAAAAAGCCTAAAAGAAGTAAAGAGCAATAGTAATCCCCTTCCAGTGAGGACATTTCAAATCCCTGGCTCTCAAAGGGCTCAGCAGTGGTGGCCAGCACCATTATCCCCTCCTTAGAGATGGGGAAACCAAGGAAATTATTGCCCCATGTAACTCAGGAGAGCTCAGAATGCAGCAAGATCCCATATTGGGGAAATCTCAGCCCTTGGACCATAAATGGGTCATCATATGTCAGCATCAAAGGCTGTAAAACCCAAGCCCTGCTGCCCAGCTGGCCTGTGCAGCTGGGGATGTCTTAATGCTGGCAGGTCCAGGATGCAGTTGAGACTACCCGGCCCCATGCCCTCTGCTAGCAGCTTCACTTTCCTTCCAAGAGACCAGGATAAAAGCTTCCCATGAGCACAACTAAAGTTGTTGAAAGCAGATAATTCCAAACCATCCATCTGCTTGCAAGCCTCCGCTGACCGATAGCCACGAGAGCATGCAGAGACTGAGCTCCCTCTGCTCAGGAGTAGCAGTGCAGTGCCCACTAAAGCACTTGGGTTTCTGCTCTTCTAAACTTCACGGCCAGATGAAGCAGTCCCTAATGCCAACCAGAGAAAGGCAGATTTTTGATTACACAGTCACTGCGGTTCAAATCCACATTTTCCTCCCCCCTGCCCGGCACTTTACCTGCACCATGGCTCTTGCTGCCAGCTCTAACACAGGTATATTGGACTACTCCAGCCACTCAGGAACAGAGCAGCCTGCTTGTGAACTTAATACTGCTTGAGGTTTGCTCAGAGTTCATGCCCCAGATTGCAGTTTGATGGAGCGAGCCAGTCCCAAGTGCTTCTGATGGATATAAAAAGGATATGCAATCAGATGTGCACTTAAGCAAGTGTATTACCAAGTTAAATGACTTCAGTTTTACTAAGCTAATTAAAAATGGAACAAAGCAATGATCAGATTAAGGTCATAATTAATAACTCCATAGGTTCAAATTATCCAGTCACCAAATAAATACCGCATGTAATCAGAGGAAGCCACGGCTGATAACTAGAGAGAATTAGTGTCCTGCTCAGAGGTCTTCGGGAGGCAAGAACAGTGACCTTAGCTCACCAAGACAACATGTTAACCTTGCTATAGAGGACAGCCTTCCTAAGGCTTAAGTGCCTATGCAGTCCTATAGGTTGCTTCCTTAATGGGAACCAAGCAGACTCAGGATGGGCAAGAGCCCCTTGAGCCCCACTCTGCCTGTAGAAGTGGGGCAAGAGGCATCAAACACTGCCAGAGATCTGTCCCTCTTCTTTTTCCATGCAGCCTTTTCTGCCTTTTAGCCATTTTAATGCTTTGAAAATTTCTTAAAGTATCTCAGTTTGTGGAGTAGTTGGTTTTTTGTTTCTTTTTACTATCAAGAAAGAATCGGGTAATTAATACAGGCTTCTGAGGCACTCCAATAGCTTTTAACCTAAAACGTAACAGCCAATTGCCTCTTTAGGTGCCTGCAGCTAATGAAGCTTCCCAGGCCAGTTGATACATGCAGCATGCAGTGTTAGGGCAGGACACTGCTCCAGCAGCTCGGTGGGACCCTGCCACACCACACAGAGCTGGGAAGATCAGGATGTAGTGGGATTGCTCTGCCATAACCAGCACCCAGACCAACAGAGCATCCTTGAAGCAGCACTCAAAGGCAACACTTGAACATAGGCAAGGACAGGACTGTGATTTTCACAGTGCTCTAAACGCTTCTGGGTTGTACCACAATCAGTGCCAGTGGCTTCAAAAGTTGTGGAGTTATGGTGTAACTCCCACCTGTGGCTGCCACAGTCATAGAATCATAGAATAATTTGGGTTGGAAGGGACCTTAAAGCCCATGAAGTTCCAACCCCCCCTGCCATGGGCAGGGACACCTCCCACTGGATCAGGCTGCCCAAGCCCCATCCAACCTGGCCTTGAACACCTCCAGGGATGGGGCAGCCACCACTGCTCTGGGTGACCTGGGCCAGGGCCACCCCACTCTCACGGGGAAGAAATTCCTCCTTATGCCTAGTCTAAATCTGTCCCTCTCCAGTTTACACCCAGTGCCCCTTGTCCTATCACTCCAAGCCTTTGCAAAAAGTCCCTCTCCAGCTTTCTTGTAGCCCCCTTCAGGTACTGGAAGGTCACTGTAAAGTCTCCTTGGAGTCTTCTCTTCTCCAGGCTGAACAACCCCAACTCTCAGCCTGTCCTTGTATAGGAGGTGCTCCAGCCCTTTGATCATCTTTGTAGCCCTCTTCTGGGCCTGTTCCAACAGCTCCATCTCTTTCTTATGTTGAAGGCTCCGATCTTTGCAGTTCAGCTGCATGCAGCTTGGTTACAGGCTGGGCTTACCCTGTGCTCATTGAGACAGGTACCCTAGCGCCTCCCCACCAGCTTTCATCCCACCTCAGCTGGCTTCTGCTGCCTCTCACTCTGCTTTTTGCTAGAAACTCACTCCTCAGGTTTTGCTTTGATGCTGCAGAACAGGAAATGTGGTTATCACTCAGCTTGCAAGAGAGGGGCTTGGCAGTGCTTTCAGGGAAGCTGCTGCAGGGGGTGGATAAGCCCAAAACACTTCTAGGGGAAGGAGGAGAACCTGCCTGGGTGGGCTGTGAAAGGCAGAACCTTCGGGGAGAAAGCCTTCCTCTTCCTGCTCAAGGAACCAAACTGTCTGGGAGGGGACTGTCAGCAAAGGAGGGGCATTTTTCCAGTAGTGCCAAACAGGGTCCTCCACCACAAGACGTCTGGAAGCCAAAACCCATCAGTGGGCTCAGAGGAGATTCGACAGATTCAGGCAAATAAAAGCTTTGTTAATGCTCACTGAGAAGAGGGCTCTGAAGCAGCCTAGAAACATTCAGCCTCTCAATTATAGGAGGTGGAGACCCTTGACTGCTCCCTCAGGGGCTGCCAAGGATGAGCTGCCATGGAGGGGGAACCTTCATCCTGGCACCACATCCTTTACATTAGAAATTGTGTCCGAATTTAGATAGAAAGGACATAAAACCCTGCATAAAGCCTGCAAGTGTTCCCGGCTGCCTCTGCGAGGCTGGTGGGCTGGCACAGAGCAGAAGGCGCGAGGGGCTGCCTGCACGGGCAGCTGCCTGCCCTGGCCCTGGGACTCTTCTGTCCCTCCTGGCAGATGGAGAGCAGGCACGAGCATGGATGCACACTCAGAGGAGTGCTGTGCATCAGCCTGGCAGGGCTTTCCCATGAACTTTAATGAGTGGGTTTTTTAAGATTTTGTGTTAACAAAAAGAGATAAATCTGCCTAAAACTAGCATTTAGTTGTTTGCAGTGATGGAGGGACAGGCGTAGGGCAGGGATGCACAAGGCAGTCTGGCAGGCAGCAGGTCACTTTGCTGGGACTGATGCTGCAGAGCTCAGCTCCACATGGATGTCTGTCACCAACACCCAGGGAGCTGTCATGGCTCAGGGGACCATGTCCCCTCCTCCCCAAGGCCTTTGGGAAAATGCTTTTAAGCTGTCAGCAGCACCCTGAGCAGTAGATAAGCCACAAATCAATGCTATGAAAAGCCACAACAGTCAGGTCTTCAAACAAAAAGCTGCAGAAACCCACATCACTGAGCACCTTGGCTCCCACAGACCTGTGTCTCCCCACTCAGTGCCAATCCTGTCCCCCCCCCAGCACCACTGAGCAGCCAAGGCATGGCTGCCTGGCCTGCAGAGGAGCTGCTTTGCCTGTAGACCTGCCTGGGTCATTCTCATGGCAATGGCCAGAAGATGATTTGTTTTCTCTCCAGGCCAGCTCTTTTCTGCTGGGTTTCCTTCCAGCTCGGCAGCCTGGAGGGAGGACAGCACTGACATGCTCACAACAGCTTTGCAGCATCCTCAGTCTTCCTAATTGGAGCAGACATAACTGCCTTTAACATAGTTTGTGAGGTTTCTGTCCTGTTACCAAAGCACCAGTGCAGGCTTCAGAGGGAGATATGATAGCTCAGCTGGAGCTGCTGGAGACCACACTTGCTGATGTGCTCACCTCATGTGCACGGCCACAGCCGTGCAAACCCCACTGGCTCATTCTGCTCCACTTGCACTCATCCCATCCCACTCCACAGCCATACCAGGCTGGGCTGTGTGGGGCACAGAGCCCTTGCAGCACCCCAGCACAAAGGAAGGGTGGGCAGGAGCCCAGCTATGGCATTTTGCATCACCATATCCCTCAACATAACACTGCTTTTCTGGCTGCAGGCAGAGTAGTAAAGCCAGGCAAAACAAAGCATGCGCTCTCTTTGCTGAGTAGAATAAATCACCCCACTCTGTGTCTCTCTATAACTGGGTGCTCCCTCTCTGAGCCATTTGTAGGAGAGCACATGCAGGAGGTTTGTTACCACAGTCACCAGCCAGGAACAACAACCCCTTCTGCCACCTCTTCTACCTTACCAAGGGCAGCTGCTTAAAATACGTCTTCAAATGTGATGTGGTGAGCTGAGGGTGAGCAGCACCTGGGGACAAGGTCCAATGAGGACAACCTCCACCTGGGGACAACCTCCACCTGGGGACAACCTCCACCTGCTGCTGGTTAGCCGCTCGGAAAGATGCATTATCTAGATTTAATTTCGTTGTAAGTAGACCTCCAGCTCCAGGCTGGAGCTGGGGACTCAGGAGGTCTCTGTGCTTCCCATAGAGATACATTTTTTTTTTCCAGTCAGCAGAGTCTGTCCTTGGAGCTGACTAGAGCTGCCCATCCTCTGCTGCACCTCTGTGCTGTGGCTGGGCTCCAGCAGACGGCTTGGGATGCTGCAGAGCACTGGCAAAGGACCAAGTCCCCCTGTGTGGCTGAGGCCAGGGGCTGATCTCCCCAGTGCAGCCCAGAGATTCCAATTGCAAAAGGCAATTTATGTTCACAAATGAAAGGAGAAGCGATGCACTTAGAGACAACAAAGCTCTTGTGGGTGCGAAACAGTAAGAAAATACCCATTGCTTGGCCCAGTTCCATCAATTAGGGGAGAGAATAAGCTTAACTGCTTTTGTAAATTAAATGTAGGGGCTATTTCATTGTGGCATGTGTGAGTTTTGTCTTTTAGTATTGAAGGGAAGTTGCTCTTCCTGCCGTGGGAGGTGTTTGATAGATGCACGCCAGGCACAGGTCTGTTCAATGCTTGCTGCCACAGGCTCTGCTGTGCTGGAGGGGCTGGCAGCACAGCTTTTATTTACGACCACTCATTTCTCTGCACATCAAAACCCACCCTGCCCAGCACAGCTCTGACCCATGGCCGGCAGGACTCACGGCCAGGTCTGCACGAAACCCCTCGTTCATAGTTCAAATGAAAACCCACCCTGTTTGCAGAGCGAGGGGCAGCCAGCCCAACCTGCCTTCCCATACCCTGCTCCCAACATGGGAAAATCTCACCTTACAAACATAAAGAAGTGCAGGCTGCTTCACCTGCAAAGTTATTGCTCTTTGAAGAGCTTGGGGCATTAGGTGTAACACAAGGACCCCTCACCCTGCTGAGCGATGGGCTGGGAAATGCTGGCATGTCAATGTGCCAAGCAATTTCCTAAAGTTGAATTCAATTTTACTTTCAATTTTTGGACATTCCATTTCCTGAAAGCAAACAAAAGAATGCCCCAATCCTGCCCCCCGGTACTCTAGCTGGAATTTTGCAATGCTTTAAATCCCACAGCTACTGTACAAAGACAGGCAGGGACAGAGCATCCAGACTTTTATTCTTATGTTATTGCTGCTGGCACCTGCAGAACCCCTCCGCTTGCATACCCTCACCTATTCTGGTGCCAGAGCAGCCCAGAACCATCAGAGTTTCTTTCCCAAACCCTCATTTCTGGCTAAATCACACCCAGACACCCAAGGAGGTATTTTCAAAGTGCTGCAGGAGTCCTGCCTCCCCCTTGAAAGCTGCCGCAGTCCCTAGTGCCACCCCGTGCCCCCAGCACCGCGGTTGGGCACACCACAAAATCCCTCTGGCTTTTACCAAAGCAGAAGCATCTGACTCCACCAAACCACGTTGCTAGAGCATAGCTCCGGTTTTAACCACAGCTGGAGCTTTTTCAAAGAGCCCAGCGCTGGGTTTGTGTTATATTTACACTCAATGATTTTAAGACCCTCTTGGTTTTCCTCCAAGTGTTTGAGCTCTTCCACCAGCTGATGCCAAGCCCCTCGGGTCCCCAGCTGCAAGGGGGGCACGGGAGACTTCCCAGCATCTCCCCTAACCCAGCTCTGCTCCTCCTTCTTATTTGTCTGAAACGCTCAGGGTGCTGGGTCTCTGTGGCGGGATTTAGGGTATTTGCATTCTAAATCCTTAGGATTTGGCCAAGTTAATGTTGTAAGAGGGTTGTTGGAATGATCTGTTAATGTGTAAAGGGTGGGTTTGTCTTCTCATTGCTCAGAGCTTGGAGCAGCTGGAAGACAAGCCAAGAGCAGGAGAGTTTGCCAGTTACATGATCCTATTGTTAATTATCTTAATTATGAAGGATACGACACCTCCATCCGAGGCCTGTGCTGCCCCATTCAGGTCCCAAATCCATGGGGCCACACACAGAGGCTTGTCCGGACCCTTTTTGGGACTCCCAGGCAGCAGAGGATGAGCCCCGAGTGATGCAGGGAGGACCCTGTCACCCAAAGGGGTCCCCAAGGCAGGAGGGAAAGAGGGGGTGCTGGGGGCAGCTCTGCGTGGGAGCCTCCAGAGAAGAGGCTGGGGATGCACCCAGCTCCCACTGGGAGGGTCCTCACAGCATCCCTGTGCTCTAGGATGCTCTGGGGGATTTCTGGGGAAATTTGGAATGTCCCTTCTGGTTCTCCTCCTCCCACCGCCCCAGGGCAGCTCTGGCTGGTTCCATCCCCTCCCAGACGGTTTCATAGCCTGAAGTTGCTGTTTACGAAAAGCAAATGTTTTACTGTTAGCTAATCCGCCTTGTTTGCAAAAGCCCTGAAGGCTCATTTTAATTGCGAGTAAATGATTCTTAACGATATAAATCAGAGCCAGCCGAGGCCGGGAGTGTTTGTGATATCTTGCACTGTAACCAGGAGTCAAGAAATGAATTAGTCTTAAATTGAAAAGGGGAAGGTTTCCATCTGAAATTGGGCAAATATGAGACTTCATCAAGGAAAGATAATCACTTTGTGGGATAATAATGAGGCTTCAGCTTATCAGTTTTGCGTGGAGAATCCTTAATATGCCTGTAGCACATTCTGCTGCTGTGAATGGTGTGAAAGAGAAGTCAGTGAGAAACCTAATAGAGAAAGAAGAACTGCGGCAGCCCCCGGCCCCAGCTCTTCCCTGGCCCAGAGGCTCAAACCCACCTGGCTTTGGAGCAAAAAAATCAGGAAAATGAAAAACAAACCATATAGATTGGAAAGTGCCTGGCTGGGAGGCAAGGGTCATAAATCAAACAGTCATGAAACAGTTTGGGTTGGAAGGGACCTCAAAGCCCATCCAGTTCCACCCCTGCCATGGACAGGGACACCTCCCACTGGATCAGGGGCTCCAAGCCCCATCCAGCCTGGCCTGGAACACCTCCAGGGATGGGGCAGCCACCCCTGCTCTGGGCAACCTGGGCCACGGCCTCCCCACCCTCACAGCAAAACATTTCTGCCTAAGATCTCCTCTCAATCTCCCCTCTTTCAGATGAAATCCATGCCCCCTCATCCTCTCCCTGCCCTCCCTGATCCAGAGCCCCTTCCCAGCTTTCCTGGAGCCCCTTTCAGTTCTGGAAGCTGCTCTTAAATTCACAGCCTTCTCTTTTCCAGGCTGAACCCCAACTCTCTCAGCCTGTCCTCATACAGGAGGTGCTCCAGCCCTTGGATCATCCCCATGGCCTCCTCTGGACTTGCTTCAACAGCTCCATATCCTCCCCATACTGAGGGTCCCCACCTCACCCTACCAGCCTGTCCCATCTCTTATTGTGTGGGGTAAAGATGTGGTTTTCTAGCTTGCTTTCCACCACCCTGCCTGGGGTCCCAAGCTGCCTGGCTGGGACCAGCATGCCTTTTTCACTCGCCCTCAGTGCCAGCTGGATAAACCCTGTGGAGGATCAAAAACACTGGTCTGTGGGTGTGTGAAGCATTGGGGAGAGGAAAAGACCAAGGTCTGGTGTGTTTAAGATGCTGCTCCCCATCCCACTTCTCCCATCTGGGATGTTCTCCGAGTGCAAGGGATGGATTCAGACTCACAGTCACTCAGCATCCCTTTCCCTCCTGTAGCAGGTGAAGAAGCCACAGCTGGGGCATCGCAGGGCTGTTTGGGAAGCAGGCAGCGTGGCCACGACTGCAGGCTGTCCCCAGGTGGGGGGATGGTCCCCAAAGGGAGATGATGGTCCCCAAAGGGAGATGATGGTCCCCAAAGTCATCCTTGTCCCTGGGGCTCAGCAGGAGTACCAGGGCTGGCTCCTGCGCCCGTACCTCCCCTGCTCCAGACAAGGGCCCATCTTCAGCCTGGGAGCTCAGCTGTAATTACTTTGTAGTCCTGCTGATTGCCGATGAAATTAGGCAAAGGCTTAGAATTGAGCTGGAGACTTTGTTTTCTCAGGAGAAAATTGGAAACAAAAAAGGGAATCTGGAACATTTGATTTGGTTTAGCATTCAGAGAAACTTTCTTTTCCCAAACTCAGGCAGAAAATGATTCACTATTTTCCTCCCCAAATTGCTGCCATTGTTTGCACTGATTTCCACTTGCAGATGTCCAAAGTGTTGCTTATGGCTCTGCCGTCCCCTTCCATGGCCAGAAGTGTCCCCTTAGAGAAGAACCCGCTGTGTGTGCACCCAGCCAGCTCCCAGCCAGCGCCGGGGCGGCTCCTCCTGACGCTCATGATGCTGGGTTCAAGGAGAGGCAGGGTCCCCATCGCTCCCTCCTGCATTGGGGAGCCCTGCGGGAAATGGGTGTTTCCCTGTGGGGCTTGTTCCCCCTGACCCAGGAGCTCAAAAAAGGGTGCGGGTGAGTCTCTGTGAGCAGTTCTGGGGATCAGGGTCCTGGGACTCGCTGGGATGCCCGGCAGCAAGCACGGAGGAGAAAAAAGGAAGGGATAATGCTGACACTCATGATGCTGGATTCAAGGAGAGGCAGGGGCCCCATCTGCCTGCTGCATGGCTCTCCTGGGTGAGGGTCCTGCGGGGACACCAGCCAGGGCCTGGCCGTGTCTGTGGAGCATGAATGTGGCTTTGATGGAGCTGTGGGCAGCAGAGGGCTTTGATGTGTGGTGGAGAGAGGGCTGCAGAGCCACGCTGAGCTCGGCATCGCCTCATTCCCTGCAGACAAGGGGCCCAGACTGAGCCTGGTGTCTCCAGACTGAGCATGGTGTCTGCACTAATCCTCTCTCCTCCATAAAGCACCAAGCTGGCAGGATGGGGGGTTGCTGCTGGGGATGGGGCTGCAGTGGGAGCACCCAGTATGTTCCCCATGTGCCAGGAGGGAGCCAGCACCAGCACAGGTCCCAGGGATGAGCGACGCTTGTCCTGGATGGCACAGCTCAGATGTCACCAGGATAATCAGAGGTCTCAGCTAGGTAAGGGCACAGGCATTCATCCCACCACAGCCACACATGGGGACACAAGTGCGTGGTGGGACTGGTTGGGCACTGAGGGCTGCTGCAATGGGAGATCTTTTCCCAGCAGAGCTGCAGGACCTGTTGGCCAAAGGGCTCAGATATTGCACTTGGTTTGCTCACATTGCACCCAGTAATTTGCGTATAATTAAAAGCAGGCTGTAATTGCCCTGTCTGCAATATCTCAAGCTGTTAGGAGGATAAAGCCTGGCTGGCTGGCATGGAGAGCCCACCACTGGGCCAGGCAGTGGATCTGCAGCCATCAGGACTGTGCCGGCTCATCATGCTGCGTCTTGACCTCTGTGCTCAGAGCCCAGGGCGCAAACGCTCTTCCCATGGAGCATCTCCTCCAGGCCAGGATGGGGACCCGGGCTCAGTCCCCACCAGGGCACGGGAGGTGGCTGGGGGCAGCAGACTGGGGAGCAGGCACAGCTGCTGCCAAGAGAACCTGTGGACTCATTACCAACCTCTTCAAAACCCGAGCTTAAAAATATTCCCTGTTTGCCTGGGCTGGTCCTCGTCTCCCTCTTGGGATATAAATAGCAGGCACTGAATAGCAACGCTGGCCCAGTGCTTCTCATGCTGCTGCGCTAGAGGGGATGGTGGCTCCAGCCCTGATGGGTGGCCAGGGATGCTGGCTGATCAGCCCAGCCGTGTCTCACTGAGTCAGGCTGTCCTGATGGGAGATGCTTCCAGCAAAGAAAAAAAATGCCATCAGGGGAGCAGCCAGGAGAGAAATGGTGCAGGTTTAGGGTGAAGGTCAAGGGGGAGAGCTGGGGTCTTCAGACCTCTCCTGCAATCTCAGGACCTTCTTAGGGATGATGCTGGAAAGGTAAGCTGCTTCTGAACAAGCCTGGCTTTCCTCTCAGAAGTTTTCACCAGCTTTTAGGGGAAATGGGTGATTTTGTGATGAATTTTGTAGCATAATTAGAAATTTGCCATTTGCAGAACAGTCTCCTGCACTACTGTCCTTGGTGGCAGTGGATGAAGATGTTCCCGCACCGTGTGTCCTCCAGCAGCCCCTGATATCAGGGCAGGATGAGGTACCCAGGAGGAAAGAAGAGTGCTAAAACAAAAGAAAAACTCTTCCCTTTTTTATCTTCTACCAAGAGCCTGGTATTTAATAATGAAGGAGAGTCAGATGCTCAGATATGTCCTTATTAAATGAGAAGTGTAAACGTCTTTGCTTAATCCACTGCTCTGCTATCAGACTAAACACAGAGCAAAAAATTTTAATACCTTTTCTAAACAAGCAGGCGCTCTCATTATCCTCCAGTCCTCTATTGCTCTGCCCAGGAAGTTCCTCAACTGCTTCTTCATGGTTGTCCCCGCTGACGACCCTCTGTGTCCCACCAGGAATTCAACATTAGGCTCCACATATCAAGATGATCCATCACTCAAAAGGAAGAGGAGGAAATGTCCGTGTGAAGGCTGCTCTCGTCGTGGCAGCACACCACGTCCTGGGAAGCAAATGAGTTGCAGTGGCACCAAGAGATGACATGAAATAACCCTGGGTGCTCAAGGGGCTAATCTAAGCAGGAGGAAAAATTCATGCCCAAAGGCAAGGTGAAGAGTTTCTTTGTTATAAATCATGTTTTTGAATTGGTGGTGAAGTCTTTCTGGGAAAGGATTGGAAAAATCTGCTGCAAACTTGGAAATCACCCATATCTGCATCACTGACCACCTGGGCTGGGACTTGGTCTCCAAGAGCCACCAGTGATGGTTTTGGTGGCACAGACAGGGGCTGAACTGGAGGGTGATGCTGAAGCAGGGGGGTCTCTTTCACCTCACGTCCCTCCGAGTCAGCATTGGTGGCAGCTGTGTCACCGTGCAGAGGGGATGACCACAGCCTCCATGGTGACGTCCTCCACAGAGCTGCCCCGGGGATTCCCACCAGCGCATAGGGTCTGGAATGTTTGGTCTTGCTCTGTCTCCTGTTCATTTCCACCAGGAGCCAAGATCTGCTCCATGGCCTTCGTTTACTCCGGAGGAGAGGGATGTTGCTCGTGTTTCCTCCTCTTAAACTGTCTCCCTTTCCAGTGTCTCTGCTAGAGAAAAGGGGACGCTCTGAGCCAGCCAGCTGCTTTGATGGCCAAAGAGACGGCATGTGTTCTTGCTGGCACCCCTGCCATGTTTGACCATATTACCTACACCCTTTCAAAAGTATTTTTCCATGAAAAAAGAGTTGTCTCATGGCTAGGAAAACAAGGCGAAGCTCAGTTCTGGGCATCCTTGCTGAGAGAGGCCTCAAACTGGGAAAGGCTGTCCCAGGGTATGACACTGGGAAGGGCCACAAGCCCTGTCATGGATAGAAATGGCCTTTGCCTCTGTCCCCAAGCCAAAAAACTGCTGTGGATTAGTATGATTTCGTGAGTCATCCCCAGCGCATGAGTCACTGCTGCTCCCTGGGTTTATCATTTAGCTGGGAATGGGCTCTTGCTTCTTCCTCTGCTGAGGGCACGGCCGTGCAGGAGCCAGGGCAGGAGCAGATGCCTGGGCTGGGCTCTGCGGCCACCCCTCTGGAGAAGACATCTCTCCTAGTCAAGGTAGCAAGCCAAAATCAGCCCCCAAAGCCACTGTCCTGTTGGATCTCAGCTGCTTTCAGGGAACCTGAGATGGTGGTGGCACTCACATCATAAGAAGATTATCTCTTTCCTACACTGAGCTTTTTGCCTGCACACAATAGTTATTAACCATGTCCTTTTAGCTAGTTAACTTGAGGTTTATCAGATTGATCCCTCACCTTATCAGATCTCAGTCTTACTGAGCTGACAAGCATCTCCTACTCTTCCAGGGCTCCCTGCAAGATCTATGCTGCTTA
Source organism: Phaenicophaeus curvirostris (assembly GCF_032191515.1). Classification (NCBI taxonomy): domain Eukaryota; kingdom Metazoa; phylum Chordata; class Aves; order Cuculiformes; family Cuculidae; genus Phaenicophaeus; species Phaenicophaeus curvirostris. The sequence goes on along the minus strand of NC_091406.1, from coordinate 17,550,608 downwards.
TTTTAAATACACTGAAATGATGCCAGGCTTGGGGAAGATGCCTCTTCTGGAAAGCCCTGCTGATCCCCAGCCCACTGCCCAAGTGGGAGCAACTGACCCTGAAAAACCTTGTACCCACTGTGCCACAGGCTGGAGGGACACATCCTGAGCAAAACCTTTGTGATGAGGGGTCCTTTAGCTCCTCAGGAAGTGTTAAAGCAGTTGCAGGAGGCAGTGGGAGAGGAAAAAGCTATTCCTGCAGCCTGGGCTGCTCTGTGCATGGCCCCATGTACACCCACACACACGCATGTGCACAACTATGTGCTCACACTCTCCCTGCATGTTGGACTCAGAGCTAAAGTTTTTATCACTCACAATGTGCCCTGAATGATGCTCCTTGTGCCTTGAGTGGCAAGGAGATGCTGCAAGAGATGCTCCCCTGGTTCCTCGGCAAGACAAGGGCAAACAACCTTTCTTCATGGGAGCCACCAAGAAGGAGACGCCACACTGCAGCCCTGCAAACCCTACAGACTTAGGAGAAATCTACAGACTTCTTGTGCTATAGACTAGGAGAAGTCTGGCTGGAAAGCTGCCCGGAGGAGAGGGACCTGGGGGTGTTGGTTGACAGCGACTGAACAGGAGCCAGCAGTGGCCCAGGTGGCCAAGAAGGCCAATGGCATCTTGGCTTGGATCAGAAACGGCGTGGCCAGCAGGTCCAGGGAGGTTCTTCTCCCTCTGTACTCAGCACTGGTGAGACCGCTCCTCGAATCCTGTGTTCAGTTCTGGGCCCCTCCCCACAAGAAGGATGTTGAGGCTCTGGAGCGAGTCCAGAGAAGAGCAATGAAGCTGGGGAAGGGGCTGGAGAACAGGCCTTATGAGGAACGGCTGAGAGAGCTGGGGGTGTTTAGTCTGGAGAAGAGGAGGCTGAGGGGAGACCTCATTGCTCTCTACAACTACCTGAGAGGAGGTTGTGGAGAGGAGGGAGCTGGGCTCTTCTCCCAAGTGACGGGGGATAGGACAAGAGGGAATGGCCTCAAGCTCTGCCACAGGAGGTTTAGGCTGAACATTAGGAAAAATTTTTCACAGAAAGGGTCATTGGGCACTGGCAGAGGCTGCCCAGGGAGGTGGTTGAGTCACCTCCCCTGGAGAGGTTTAAGGGACGGGTGGATGAGGTGCTGAGGCACATGGGTTAGTGTTTGAAAAGAACGGTTGGACTCGATGACCCGGTGGGTCTTTTCCAACCTGGTGATTCTATGATTCTATAAAATCCCTTCAAGCGCTGGGGGTTTGTGGTGAAGCCCCCATCCCCACATCACCCCTGGGAGAGCATTGCTGTTTCAAGCCTCAGCAGTGTAAATCTGGGGCTGTGATGGCTACATCTTACCTCCATGTCTCTTGGCAAAGCCCCAGCACTCCCTGCACTCTGGGGCAAAAATGAGCTTTGAACACTCAAATTGCCGGGGAGGGCAACGTCCTCAGGGAGCTCCAATGGAGTGTGTGAAATGAGCGGCTGTTTTCTCTCTGAACCACCCTGCCTCAGTTTCTTGCTTGCAAAATAGAGATGAAAATCCCTCGGTATATGGCGAGGGAGCTGGGAAAACAGATGAGTTGTTTGCGAAGCACTCAGAAACTAATGATGAGCGCCACGTGGCAGCCTGGTTGGAAATCAATACCCTGAACTGCGCTGAGCAGGGCAAAACACAGGTCTTGCTCTCTGCAGCTCCTGAAAGGAGGTTGTGGTGAGGTGGGTGTTGGTCTCTTCTCCCAGGTAATAAGTGATAGGATGAGAGAAAACAGCCTCAAGTTGCTCCAGGGGAGGTTTAGGTTGGATACTAGGGAAAATTTCTTTACTGACAGAGCAGTGAAGCCGTGGCAGAGGCTGCCCAGGGCAGTGGGGGTGTCTCCATCCGGAGAACACACAGCCTGGAAGGCCAGGTTGGATGGGGCTTTGATCTGATCCAGTGGGAGGTGTCCCTGCCCATCATAGAGGGGTTGGAACTGGATGATCTTTAAGGTCCCTTCCAACCCAAACTATTCTATGATTCTATGAAAGGTATTTCTTCCGCTCACGGCGTCGGGCTTGCTGTGATACGCAAGGGTTAACGGCACCACCAAACCCCTGCTTAGGTTTATTTTCTTAATTTAAAATAATCTTTTTTCATGGGAAGCGGCTGGGTGTGTGGAGCGAAACTCATCACTCCAGGGATGCTCTGCGCTGCCGAAGCCAATTTCAGGAGTAAATACGTATTTTTAATGTATTTCCTTTATGAGGCAGAAAGGCGACATGGCTGGATGGTGGAGAACCTACCTGAGCTAATGGCCCAGCTGGAGCCCTTCCAACCAGGCTATTGAAGGAAATGGATAGTTTGGGGCTTTGCTTGGACTTTAAATGCTTTTAAATAGATCTGTGCTATTTACCTGCTCTGTCAGTCCCTGCTATGGTGAAGGAGACAGGTTCTGCTGGCAGGGCCCATGCCTGGGTGGGAGGAGAAGACCTTCTTCTGATGCTGAAGGTGGACCCCTTCATGGACATGTCACCTCTGGCCCAGGCTGCCTGGAGTGGGACTTCATCGGGTGTTTAGAGGTCCTTCTACTTGCAGCTGGAGCCAGAGTCTCTCACAGATATTGGGCTTCTTCACACTGATGGCAATGAGCTCTGCAAGAAGTTTTTAGACTCCTTCATGGCTTTCTATCAGCTCTGTACCTCCAGCCAGGGGAGCCAAAGTGAAGATTAGCCTTCTCGTTTGGCTGCTGCATCTGGGTCAGTCTATGGATTATGTGATATTCTGCCATTTCTTAAACACATTGGGAAGTTATTCGTAAGACAGAGGAGGTCCTTGCTCTCCTTTCATCCTGGAGAAGAGCCTCTCACCAGCCCAGACACCCAACCCTGGTCTCCAGGCTGGCATTCCCTCTCTTCTTGTCTTGCCCAGACCTCTTTCCTCATACAACATCTCTTTGTTTTCCAAGAAACTCACAGCAATTCTTTTCTTGAGCACTTTGGTGGAAACCACCAGCTCTGTGCAGCAGGAGAGCTTTGTGTCCAACAACGGCCTTGTGCCTGGGTGGCACTGGGTGACCAAAGCAGGGGGCAGGTCGACCAGCAATAAAGCAAAGCCAGCTCTGATGTGCTTCACAGGAGGCTCTTGGGAATTTGCTTGGAGAAATCATCTCTGCGAGCGTGACCATTTCAGAGCCGTGCTTATGGCTTTCAACAGCAGGCCAAAACCCAAAAGGATTCTGAATTTAGACCTGTAGAAATGGGAGCAAGGTTTAGTTTGAAGGCCAGAGCCTGCCTCCGTGATGCCACCAAGAATTCCCAGACAGGGCTAGTTGCACCTGGTGGGAAAGCCACTCGTCCCACCCCTGTAGGAGGACCAGAAGCACTGGCACTCGGTTTGGCCATCCTGCAGGATCGTTCCAGTGACACGACAATGAACTTTGTCTAAGCCGCGGCTCTGATCTGATCACAGAGCCCGGGAGATGAAGGTGCAGTCTTAGAGAAATTAGCTCTTCAGTTGAATTCCCCTGCGGGACTGTGGCCAAACAGCTTCAATAACATTTTCAGTCCTGCGCCAGGCTTGAAAATAAAATTCTAGTGATGGATTTAAGCGAGCATGTCTTTGTCAGGCCAGATGATGAAATAGCGGTGTGCTGCTTTCAGCTCCCCATCCTTTGCTCTGATGTGGCTTTCAATTAGCTCCAGCACAGGTTCAGCTGCCCCTGCTGAGCCGGGAATGAAAGAGCAGAGATGAAAGGTGCCAGCCCCAAGGCGGGTGGGCTGGGAGCGCTGCAGGGCGCTGGCTTGGGGTTTGGGGGAGCTCCCCGGGACCCTCAGAGGCTGGGCACCTCACAGCCCCTCAGTGTGAGTGGTGCATGCTCCCCTCCTTGCTGGCTGATTGGGGCAACCACAGGCAACGACTGCTGGCCACGTAGAGGGACCAGGATAGGGATAAGCTGCTTCATTGCATGTCAGTGCCAATGCCTCCTGGCTTCCATCTTCTGTGGGATCCATGCTTGGGAAAAGGGCAAGGACAGAGCCTGGCTGCAGCACAGGAGCAGAAAGCATGAGGAAGAGCAGCCAGGAGCGGCACGGGGCATGACGTGCCTTCCATGCATGGACTGGTTGGATGAAGCAGGACCTCGGGAACCACTTAGATATTTGTGTGAGGAGGGCCAGCAGTAGCGTGCCAGGCTCGGGAGAGGACATTGCATCTGCACATCTGCTCCCGCGCTGCTACCATCCTGCTCCAGCAAAGCATCCCAGCATGGACACGCTATGGCACTGCCGGGCACCGGCTACATGGTGCCGGCAGTTCTATCTGGCAAGGACTCCACCGAGGACAGCGAGCTAGGATGGAGCATCCCAGCCAGCCTTCATCTCCTCCCAGTTAGCAGAAGAAACCATGAGCTCGAGGCTTTGCTGCACTCCAAAAGCATGAGCTGAGTGAAGACACATGCCCAGTGCAAGGATGTACTGGGAGCCAAAGGAGTTGTAAAAATAGCTTATTTGCCTCTTAGAAGCTGCTCTCCCAAATGAGATGCTTGCCTGACCCCTCGCTGGGAACTCCTTGTTAAAGGCTTGGTTGGGAGTCTCCAAAGGGCTCAAACGAGAGGGCACAGCTCGGCCGCAGCCTCCCTGACATCACCTCCTCCTGCTGCCCACAGGCTGGCGAGGGGTCCACAGTCCCTTCCCTGCTCTGGGTGGGCACACACACACACATATATATACACACAACTGTATGTATACACAGAAAATGCCTTTTTCCTCCCACCAGTGCCTTATTCTGGCATTTGAAGGGCCGAGGGGAGTGCCAAGCAGAGCACGGCTGCAGTCCCCTGGGAGGGACATGGCTCGAAGGCTTTGACATCCCCATCTGCCTGCAGACCTCCTGATGGCCTGCCCATTCCTACATGCTGCCTGCATGGCTACAGGGACAGCAGGGACGCCAGAGGGCCTTTTGCTGCTCCAGAGAAGGGATGTTGGCTGTTCCATGGGACACCTGGGGTCTCTGGAGACCTGGCAGCATGACGATGCTGTTCTCACAAGCCTGCAATGGAGCAGCATCTAGGGACAGCCCCCCTCTCCCTGCTGGATTCCAGGATTCCAGCCCTGCAGAAACTGGATGCTTCCTTGCAGCCTGTTGAGCTCACAAACATCTGCAGAGCTGGAGGTAGAAGAGCTCTGAAAAGCCCTAACTGCCTGTACGCGCCTGAACGGAGTCGAGCAGCACGGCAGCAGCCATCTGCGCAGCCGGAGCCTGGAGCCGAGGGAGCCTGGGGGATGCTCCTGTGCTCCCATCCATGGCGCACACGAGGACTTGAACAAGAAATTGCTTGCTAATGCGTGCAGTGCTTTGTGATTACTGAGCTCCAGTGCAGCATACTCAGCTGACACATTACTGGGCTTCGAAATAAATGCAAGAAATCATTCTTTAGGTTTGCGGCACAATGGGGCTGCTGATCTGCATGGGGGGTTGTGTCTCACCAGGCTGGTGGGCTGCAGCAGGCAGGGCACAGGCTTTGCTCCCTTTGCGTGCTGCAATTAGCTGCAATGCAATTCCTGACTCCTAATACGTGGTCTGGGGTGCCACATTATTGCCTGGTGTAGCTTGTTTGCTCCTTCTCCCTGAACTCCAGTAAACTCCTTTGCTAAAGCTGCACCTCCTTCTCCTCTCAGGAGCTCCCTGTGCCCGTGCTCACCGGGGAGCTTTGAGCAGTCCCAGCATCACTTTTAATGACAGCACATTGGTTTTGCTTTGCATGAAGCCAGCTGCGTGACACAGTGATGCCACCACCATCTCCAACCCTCTTCAAATCCCCATTGGACCCCCTCATGCCACCAAAGACCATCGCCACCCGCAACGCTCAATGCAGGCAGGAATACTTAAAGTAACCCAGTAAGAAGCAGAGTTCATAAATCCCTACAGCCACCGTTTGATAGGAATGGTTGGACTCAATGATCCTGTGGGTCTTTTCCAACTTAGTGATTCTATGATTCACCTCCAAACTCTTTAGGGAGGTTTCCCTAATAAACACAAGTTGAACTTCGCTGTAGCTGGGAGTGGTTCATGCCTGGCTGGCTGAACAGAAAGGGTTATTGGGAAAGGTGAGTGGCAGGAAGACCCTGATGGCTTCATCCATGCTGAGCAGGAGAAATACACAATAGCCTTGTCCCATGCAGGTGGTTCATCCCCAAGGAAATTCCTAGGAAAAGCCATGCCTGTGTGCAAAAAAGAGATGGAAGGACATGAAGGCTTCCCCACAAGCAGAGGGGATTCACCAGGGCTGGTTATCTCCACTTGCATGCCTGAATCACCCTGGGGATTGCTCATAGTGGTTTAGCAGAAGAGGGAAGATGAGAGTTGGACTAGAAAAGACAGTGCAGACAGACAGACACAGTGTAAGGACCATATGGCGGTTTCCCTGGGGTCTCTTTCTTCCTGGCCTCCAAGGGGCTGGCACACAGCAGGTGCAGGACCTGCTACAGGTCACAGCTGGGCACCAGTTCCCATCGCAGCACAGCTCTGGACAAAGTCTGGTCCACAGGGCTCAGATTTAGCAGGTTAGGAGCTACTTTCTTAGCTGCCCAACGGGGCTCGTGCAGCCTCCAAGGGGATTCATGCCAAGGACCCCACCTGGGCTGACAAGGAGTGGGGTACCCTTTGTGACCCTGAGCAATCTCAGCTGGGATGGGAGGAGTTTGAGCCCCAGGGCTGCTGGAAGAGAACATGGGTTTGAGACACAGGGATTAACAAGGCTGCATGTGAGCCAGAAGAGAATGAAACCCCCCAGTCCCCACTTTATGCACTCAGCTCCCTCCCCTTCAGCCCCCATATAGTCCTGCTCACTCATCACTGGGTGATGTGCTGGTTATTTGACATCTACATTTCAGTAGAGGAAGAGCTGAGAAACCAAGCAAACCAGCATTCCCTGATGGAGGAGGGTCCCATCCCTGAGGGAATTGACCTTGGGAAGCACCCAGACTGGTGTCAAGTGAAGAGGATTGACAAGGGCATAGCAAAAGCTGGGGCAGGGGCAACATGATGCTGATGAGTCCTCCTCCAGTCCTCCAACTTCTCAGTGCACAGAATGCAACTGCCACACACAAAATCACTGCTGAAACAGGCAGAGATGCAGATGCTTTGCTCCAGAGGGGTAGTCCAGAGCCAAAGCTATAAATCCCGTGTCCAAATGGAGTTGCTGCCCCTCAGTCCTGCCTCTGGCTTCATCCAGTGTGCGGCAGAGGATGATGGAAGCCCCTTGGTCAATACCCACCAGAGCCCGTGCCACGCTTCACTGGGCGCTGGATCAAACTCTCACCCTCCCCAGGCTTCGTCCAGCCAAAACACACAAGCAATGCTGCTCAAATGCATCTGGGATGCTGCTTGGCTTCCTGCTAGAGATCGTCTCTGAGTGGTTTATTTCAGAGAATATTTTCTGGGTGAAGGCAGGAACACCGATTTCTCTCTCTTCTCAATAAATGTAAGTTCCACTTGCTCCCAAGTTGACCTAATAATTGTAATTCTAAATTAAATGTAAATGTATTGGCTGCTGGTAAAGGTCACTCCACAGAAAATGGCTATGTTTGCCTCTTCTTCAGATGCATGAATACTAAACATGTATAATTCACAGGATCATTAGCAGATAAAGATATTTCCCACCTCTGCTCCCTAATCATCACACAAACCCATTTTGTATGTCAGCAGGCAAAAGGAAAACTGCTCAGTCTTATTTAATGCCTATAGATCAGTCCATCTGCTATTAAAAAAAACCCCCAAAACCAAGTACTCAGCATCCAGCCCTCTGGAATTGAAATTCATGTCTTACAGGAGACAGAATGACTGCAGGTTATCCTTCAGGATCTCCTGCTCTGCCAGCATCCTCTGCTAACCGTTAGGCTCGAGCCAAGGTCTGGGAAACCTTCTCCAAGCCCTCTGCCAGGGGAAGTGGGGAACGCAGGTCTAACAATGACTGAGTGGAAAGCACAGACTATCTCTGGGGCTCCTCAAGGTGAGCCAGGTAATGCCCTGCCTGCTCAGAGCATTCCTAAAACTGGGGTTTGTCAAAGAGGTGTTAGTGGCTTGGGGATTCAGAGTCAATGGGGACCTTTCCACCGATGGCAATGGGTGCAGCAAGAGCTGAAGAAGGAAAAAACACAGCATACAGAAGAAATTGGTCCTTAGTAATGGGAGGAGATGGCTGGGCAGTCACCAGGCTACAACAATGATTCACAGAGTCCTTGAAAAATTGAGCCTCTTGTTGTCTGAGAATGTCGCATTTTCCTCAATTGTGCTTGGGAGCTGAAATTACTCAGTATGTGCAGTCGTGAAGTCACCCGTCCCTGTCCATCCCTCCCAACCCTGAGCTTCGCTGACCAATTGCAAACAATCTGCCACCATCTGGAGGTAGAATTAACAGTGGATGCTCATGCCAATGGTACAGCTTCTCTCCCAAGGTCTGGCTGAGGGTTTCTGAGCTGGGAGGTGGTCTCACAGCAAACCCCTCTCTTTCCCAATCTGCAAATGTTCCCTCAGGACAGCTGCCGGATCCGCCGCCTGGGTGCAGAGCTTAGTTTTCCCTGGTCTCACTGGTGCAAGTTAATGGCATGTGCAGAGGGTGCGGGGTGGTTGGCTGATCCATCGACCTGCGCCGCATCACAGATCCCATTAGCAGCCTGGGGAGCCGTCACCGTGCAACAGCCCCATCTGCTACACGTGCATCTGCTGTTGGCCACAGCCACCTGGACAGGTGGAGGGGGGCTCCAAACTCTCCTCTGCTGCAATGGCAGGGGCAGGTCCCAGCAGAGGAGCTTCCCATCCTTGCAGTCACCTGTAGCTGCTCAGCATCTCATGAAGCCCTGTTCAGCTCTGCTACTCCTTAGGCTCCACACACAGGGAATGGATATGTTTCCCTCCTGCTAAATGAATCGAAGGTGAAGCCCATCTCCCTCCAAGCAAAGGGCTGCTTCCAAGCAGAGCTCTAACCCTAGTGCAGGGGTGAGGAAGGTCTCCCTCCCAAGAAGCTGAGCCATGTCTGTGCTCTCAAGGCAGTGGTGCCACTTCTAATTCATTCCAGCAAAACACACAAAATTATCCAGTCAACATGCATAAGTCCAGCCCCAAATAGTCACAGCTGGGTTGAAGCTGCTATTTGCCTTTCCTGCTCCTACAAGGACTTTACAGGTTCTGCACTGTCCAGGTTTGTGGTCAGCCACAGCCACACTCCTACATCACCCAGTTTCAGAGCCCACTAGCAACTCTGCTCAGGGTGGGGACAGTTTCGTGCATGGTGGGAAACAGGATTGTGACCCTCGTACAAGAGATGCTACCAGCAAACAAAGGCTCAAGGGAACACATGTGAAGCTGGACCTCAGTAGGCAGACCTGAGCATACTTCCAGACTCCAGCCCCAGAACCCAATGCATCCTGATCCCAGCCTAGACTACACTTAGACCTGCTCCTCCTTCTGTCTCTTAGCACTATGCTCTACAAAAAAACCTCAGAAAAGGCTGCTCTGATGGGGGCACAGCCTTACCAGTTAGGACTAAGCTGCTGCACCTGCTTCAGACACACCAAAAAGTACCAGGATAAAAACCTGTGACAGTAACAGCTCCAACCACAGCTCCCAAAACCAACAGCCAATACCAGCCCCACCCAAGCAGTACATAGTCTCTACTTACACCAGAAGAACCACTGTGACTGAAGATGTGTCACAGCCTGATTTTGTTACTGGTCTTAAATGTCCTGAGCAGCCCCACCTGGGACCCAGCTCTACATAAGCTCCACCTTTCCCCCAATTAGCTCTCAAGGAGCAGCAGGTGTTGGGCTGCTGGGCAGGAGTGGTGCTAGTAATGTCCTCACCCACCACGGGTGCTGGTCTGTGGAGCAGAGACAACAGCAAGCTTCTTAGTAGTTCCAAGCATGGTGAAACAGCAGTAGGAAGAGCTGAAAGCAAAGCTGTACCAGTTGTCTCAAGTCATGTAGGGAATGGGGCTGGAGGCAAAGCCACCCACGGCGTGTGTCTGCAGTTCTCAGGAGACCTGCTAAGCTAGGACAGCAGAAGACAGGACAGGACTGGATGCAGGTAGGACAGCAGGATGGTCTTAGTGCTGGGGTGGGTGTTTGGGCTTCCACAGGGCTTGTACCTGTGGCCAGGGGGCTGGGGGTTCCTGGGGGTGCACCCAGGGTGCAGTGGATTTGGTGTGCGAGTGGCTCTCGGTGACTTATTGGTGCTCTTTAGATGTGGCTGTGTCTGTCCCCAGGGCTGTGTGCAATGTGATATCTTCCTCTGTGCTGAAAAAAAGCCCAGTCTTGGTGGGGTCTGGATGTGACCGAGTCCTCCTGGGTGCTGCTTAGGGCTGGTGAGGCTCACGTTGTGCTGTGGGCAGCTTGCAAGCGAGGGCTTCTTCATGGAGACACAACGCAGATGGGCTCGAGCCGTTCTTCTTGCCCTGGCAGCATCTCCCAAAACCACAAGGAGGCTGGCAGGATCTGGGAGCTGCTCTCCCAGCTTGGCCTTCTCCCTCCGTCGTGTCCTTCAGCTGGCTGCGGAGGTATGAAGCGCGGAAGCTGGCAGCCCCGTTGTTGGAAGGTGTTCATTCATGCACTGACGTGTTTATTTGCATAGAGACATTTTAGGCTTTTCTGTTGTTGGCTGACTTATTGTACAAGTTCTCAAAGCTGTGATATTGAATAATAAATTGAGACATTGTATCCGTGAAAGATCGCTCTTTGACTATAGGCAGCATTATCGAATATGACAGTCACAATAAATGCACGCTATAAAGCCAAACTAAATATGCTTCGCAATCCAAGATGTGCAAATCAAGCAAGTAGAAAAATAACCATAATATTTCTTTTTTTTTGCAAACAAATCTCCAAACTTGGGTGATGATTTTGTTTAGCTTTGTGTCTTGGCTCCTTGGCAAAATACTCAGGCAGCAGATAATGGACTGACCTACTTTTGCTGCTTTTGTTCATGACAACACATAAATTAAGAATTATGTCCTTTCAAATTAAACTTATCATTTTTGCAGAAATTAGAGTGTAAAGTGGGGCTGAGGGAGGGGGAGGGAGGTGGGTTCTGGTCCAGCTTCTGTGGGGTTCACTCTGCGTTGTGCCCCTCTCCTGGGAGCGGAGGGCTGAGCATCGCGGTGGTCCTGGGCTGGTACCAGCTGTCAGCTGGGTCTCTTCGTCCTCTAAGCTTATCTGACTCATTAGACTTTACCTTCTGGTGAACTTCTGGAGGCCTCAGAGGCTAAGCAGTGTCGTTTAACTGGTTATTTAAATAATGCTCTGGGTTTAACCTAAATGCTAGCTCAAAACCTCCCATAAATGGGTGTCATTTAGAGCGAGCGCCCAGGGAGACCCTTCCTTTCCATGGGAATGGTTTTGCCTCCAACTGCATCTGATGTGCAATGCTTTGTAATGCTTTCTGACTGGGTGACAGCAAAATAATGTTTGCTTTAATTGAATTTCAGGCTGGGAGCACGAGCGGCAGCCCCTGGTGCTGGAGAGGGGTTTGGGGTTCTCTTGGGAGGTGAGGGGTTGCTGAGCCAGGGCGCCCGGGCTCTGCAGGAGGGTGGAGGTAATATTGAAGCAAAGGATAATTACTGAGTGATGGTGCGGCCACTTTTACCTTGGAATTGGGCAGCGGGGTCAGAGCAAGGTGGTTTAATAATGCTGTATAATTTCCTGAGGATGCCAAAGGCAGGAGGGATGCTGGAGCATGGTCTGGGAGTGAGATGCTGGTTGACCCCACAGCAGTGTGCCGGCACAGGCTGGGGTGGGCTGCTGAGCCAAGAATGACTTCTGTCCTCTCCAAACACCACAAATGAATGTAATAGTCTACAAAATCCATTATGAAACCAAATGATGTATTTGCACAAGCAGGAGGCTAAATATAGCTCTTGGAGCTTTCCATTTCTGGGCCCCGCAGGCACGTTTCAGCTCTGTGTGCTGCAGCTGCAGGGCTGGGGGTAGCAGCAGGATCCCTGGGGACCTTGTGCCTGTCCACACCGTGGTCACCTCCTGGGATGCGATTCCAAGAGCCCACCCAGCCTCACTTCCAACAGTTTGGATAGACCCTAGGTGGGTCTCCATCCCTGGCAGAGACCAGCAGGTGCCTGGGGCAGGGATGGATGTGTGCGTGGGGATGTATCGCCCATCCTTGTGTGATGAGCTGGGGCTTCTGACACACACCCCTGGCTCATCACACAGCGATTGCTCCCTGACACAATCCTGCTCCCAGGCTGCAAGTGCTGGACAAGCCGCGATGCCCTGTGCGTGGGCTTTGCTGGGCTTGCCAGGTCTGCTGCGAACAGCAGGGGGGATGCTGGCTTACACCCTGACCCAGCCCCAGAGAGGTTTGTGCCACGGCTGCTGGGGCCCTGTGGTACAACAGGAGGCTGAGAGGTGCCCGTGTGGCTTTCTCCTACATCACAGCACTTACCCTTGTGTTTCCCAGCTTCCTGCTGCCCAGGGAGGGGGTTGAGTCACCTTCCCTGGAGGGGTTTAAGGGACAGGTGGATGATGCGCTGAGGGACATGGTTTAGTGTTTGAAAAGAATGGTTGGACTCAATGATCCAGTGGGTCTTTTCCAACCTGGTGATTCTATGATCGCTGCTCCCTGCTGTTGAGTTCTCAAAGCTCCCAACTCCCACTCGCTGGCAGAAGGATTTGGGACTCGAGGGAGATGGGGCTGTGCTGCTTGAGCCCTGTGCATGCGGTGGGGATGAGTGGTGCTTGAAAGCAGGAAAAACACATCACAGACCCCAACCCATACTGTAGTGACTCCCAACTGTGTCTGTAGCAGTGGCTCAGTGCGTGGCACGGGGGTTACGGATGCTGTGCCTGCCTCAGCCTGGCTTCAGGCTCTCAAGTGCTTTGGGCAGGAGTTAGCTTTGCTCTGCTGGAGAAAGAGGGGGAGAGCAGGGCAGACCCCTCGGCTGCTGGGAGATGCTCTAGGATGGTCCCAGAGGTGGTGGTGGCTCTGCTCCCTCTCCAGGCTGGTCCCCTCTCCTGCTGGTTTTGGGAAGCAGCTGGCAGGAGCGCTTGCACTTCTTCCTTCTGGTCTGTTGTTTCCAGGATCAGTGAGTAATTTCTATGAGCTGTAATTTCTAAAATTAAATTGTTAGTATTAAAAACAAGAGGCATGAATTAATATTCCTGCAGTGTGTGGCGTGTTATCTCCTTCAGGGATGTACCACCTGGTGGCTGGGCCTCCCCTGCAAGCCTTCTGCTGGCACCAGCCAGACCAGGATCATAGAATAGTTTGGGTTGGAAGGTACCTTTAAGATCATCCAGTTCCAACCCCCCTGTTATGGGCAGGGACACCTCCCACTGGATCAGGCTGCCCAAGTTCCATCCAACCTGGCCTTGAACACCTCCAGGGATGGGGCAGCCACAGCTTCCCTGGGCAACCTGTTCCAGTGCCTCTCCAGCCTCAGCGTGAAGAAATTCCTCCTTATGTCTAGTCTAAATCTGTCTCTCTCTAGTTTACCCCCATTGCCCCTCATCCTGTCACTCCAAGCCTTTGTGAACGTCCCCTCCCCAGCTTTCTTGTAGTCCCTTCAGGTACTGGAACGTCCCAGGATGGGACCCTCTTGGCTCAGAGCTGGCCTTGGCTGAGGATGGATGTTCTGCTCTGGACCACAGCTGCTCCCTGCACTGATCTCATCTTGGAAAATGTCTTATTTAGGTCAGATTTTTTTTTTCCAAGGCAGATCTTCTGCCAGTCTTTGCCTAATCTGTGCTCTCTAATTGGGGGCCCCTAATTCAGCTGAACATGCTGTTAGTCTTATTGAAGCAGCTCTGGCCCTGTGGCTGGGTTTTTTCTTTTCCCTTTTTGCAGCAGATTGATTTTCCTGCCAATGTGATCTCTCCCCACTGAAGTTCCCATTGCTGCGAAGTTCAGGCTCCTCTTTGTTCTAATTATCGCTGTCTCTGTGCAAAGTGAATGAGGCAAATGCTCTGGTCTATTTTAAGGTGTAACTGAGATGATAACCCTGCACAGGTGAGAAGGCTGCAGGGAGCTCTGCTTGCAGGATCATCCTTCCTTGCCCAGAACCAGAGGAGCAGCTAGACTTCGCTGGGAACACTTAGGGAAAGGCCATGTCTGCCTGGCCAGGCTGTGCTCAGCAGTGAACAGCATCGTTGTCTTCTGGCTGAGACAGGAGCTGCTTTCTCTCTCTTGCGGAAAACACAGCACCTGCAGCTGCCCTGGGGATGCTCCTTGTCCTCCCATGTAGCTGGAGCAGATTAGGGAAAGGAGCCCTTGCATGGCTGGCTTCAGAGTTGCTCTTGATGCCCAGGCTGAGAGCAGTGGTGGGGATGCCTTTTGCTTCTTTTGCTTAGTTATTCTCCTGGGAAGTCCCCAGAGAATGTTTTTCTCCCTCTTACCAGACTGCTGTCAGCTGCTGTTTCCCATAATTTTTTTCTGGGAGGGCAGGGAGGCCCTGGCCCAGGTTGCCCAGAGCAGTGGTGGCTGCCCCATCCCTGGAGGGGTTCAGGGCCAGGCTGGATGGGGCTTGGAGCCCCTGATCCAGTGGGAGGTGTCCCTGCCCATGGCAGGGGGTGGAACTGGATGGACTTTGAGGTCCCTTCACATCCAAACTGTTCTATGATTACATCCAGCAGCAAGAACAATGCAAGCTCAGCTGCCCTGGCTCCAGATGAGACACTGTGCTGCTGTCTGGGCAGCTGGCTGTGCTCAGACCATAGGACATGTGCCAATCCCTCTCCAGCCACATCATCTTCTAGCCATGACCCACTACATGGTCCCAGCCCCATCTGTCCAGAAGTGAAATACTTGGTGAGCAGTCAGCCTCGCGGTGGTGAGATGGGGTGCTGCTCTGTGGAAGGAAAAATTAAGGAGATTGTCAGCACATCAGCTATTGATCCTGTTATGTGTGTCAGGAAGCAGAAACAGAGCTTGAAAAGACTGTGGTGAGTCATGTACCTGTGTGGCTGGGAAATGGTGACGCTGCGTGCTGAGTGGTGCTGTGAGCTTCAGGCTGCTCTGCAGGTGTAGGAGATCTGGGGCTGGGAGACTTGTGGTTCAGATGCTGCCTCGATGCAGGGTGCTGGTGGATGGAGGCTGGGAAATGGGAGTGCCAGGTGCTGCCGATACCCTGCATATCAGAGTGGGCTGTGGGCAGCCTGCGTGCACCTGAAAAACATCTCCAGGGGCTCAGACAGACCCTGAGCCTCCTTAGTGTGATGCCATCCCCTTTGTAGTTGATTTTCTAGTCTGTGCTAGGTAAGCTTCACATGAAACAAGCTTCATGTGGTCTCAAGTTGCACCAGGGGAGGCTCAGAGTGGATCCTAGGAAAGATTGTGAGAGTATTGTGTCCAGTTCTGGAATCCTTAACATAAGAAGGAAAATAAACTTTGGAATGGGCCCAGAGGAGGCTACAAGGACGACGTGAGGTCTGGAGCACCTCCCATATGAGGACATGCTGAGAGAGTTGGGGTTGTTCAGCCTGGAGAAGAGAAGGCTCTGAGGAGACCTTACAGCGACCTTCCAGTACCTGAAGGGGCTCCGAGAAAGCTGTGGAGGGACTGATCACAAAGGCTTGTGGTGATAGGATGAGGGGCACTGGGGATAAACTGGAGAGGGACAGATTTAGACTGGACATAAGGAGGAATTCCATCACAATAAGGGTGGGGAGGCCCGGATCCAGGCTGCCCAGAGAAGCTGTGGCTGCCCCATCCCTGGAGGGGTTCAAGGCCAGGCTGGATGGTCCTTGGGCTGCCTGATCTAGTGGGATGTTCCAGCCCATGGCAGGGGGGTTGGAACTGGATGATCTTTAAGGTCCCTTCCACCCCAAACTATTCCATGATTTCTCTCCTGACAGCAGTGAAGCCCTGGCAGAGGCCGTCCAGGGCAGGGGTGGGGTCTCCATCCCTGGAGGGGTTCAAAAAGCGTGTGGCTGTGGCACTTGGGGACATGGTTTGGTTGTCACAGTGGGGTTGGACTGGATGAGCTGAGAGGTCTTTTCCAATCTTAATGATTCTATGAAACATCAAAGATAAAATGCAGCCCTATCCAATTGCTCCAGATTTTCTTTTCCTAAATGACCTAACCAGAGGGCTGTGCGGTTTGGGAGGGAGAGCAGCCGAAGTGGGAGCAAGCTGGGTTTGATTTGAGCCAGGCACGTATGAAGTTGCAGAGCCTGCTCTGAGCCCAATGGCATTTTTGAAGTGAAATGCTCTTCTATTGCGAAGATTAAACTGTTGACAGAAAAGCTGTTTTTCATCAAGAAAGGCTCTTCCTGAACGCGCTTTAAAATAGTTTGCGTGGAAAACCTTCGGCTGGAAGGAGCTGTGGAGATCATCTGTTCTGCCCCCTCCAAAGCAAAGCCAACCTGAGCTAGATCCAGCTTTGAATTTATACTTTATTTTTACATATTTTCAGTGCAAATCTGTATTTTTCATTTTGAAGCAACCTTCAAAATCTCTGTCAAAACAATTGAACTGAGACTTCTATTGAAAGTAGCTGAAAAGGTTTGTGTAAAAAGTATTTCAAACCAAAATGTTTGGTGACCTTGTTTGGATTCCTTTTAGTGGTTTGTATTTTACTTTTTTTCCTATCTGACTTTGAGCAGGAAAGTCATCTAAAATGTTCAGATCTGGAGTTGGGGATGAGCCATGGATGAGACAGTTTTACGTTGCGCTCCTGCACGGGATGCTCTTACTTTGGTTGCTGTGGGGCAGAGACTGGACCAGGGACAGTGGCACAAGCAGCCACAAACCTTGCAGATCCGCAGTAGACCTGAAGCTGGATGGTGATCCTGAGGTCACTGATCCCTTCGATGCCACTTGCTGCTCTGCACCTCCTGCACCCGGGCTGGTAATCTCTACTTTGATTAAAAATCAGAAGAGTTTAAATCTCTTCTCACTGTGTAGGGTGAGAACGGGACCTTGAAAGGCCAAGACCAGCATGTGCATAAAAGGGATCCACATTTTATTACTCTCACTTTCTTTTTTTGTTACTAATCTCATTATGCTTACGAGTATAAATTTAGGTTGGCACAAATCTGTATTGCTAAAATATTTTACCTTGAGTTCTTAGAAGCTCTCTCCATCTGTGAGGATAATACTAAGTATTAATTAACCAGCTAATCCTATGCAGTGCTTGGAAAACATAAAATGCCACGTAGAAGCAAGTCCAAAGTGCGATTTCAACCTAATAAAAGCAAACCTGTCCTTTTTCCGGAGGAGAAGGCTTTGGGATTTCTTTTTTTCATTGAGAACAGCTCTCAGCTTGCTTGAAATATCTGCTTGAAGCTGCAAATCTCTCTTTAAATCAGTGTGAAGCAAACAGGCTGAAAGATGGCCAGGCAAGCATAAGCAGGCTTTTAGGTGCTTCTGCCTAGTGCAGTCCAGCGGTGATTTCTCCATCCATCCCATGGCAGCACGTCGTGCAAGTGAAGGGCTGGAGATGGGACTTACGTGCTGGTATGTGTGCCCTGGACTTCATGACCCTAGAGGTCTTTCTAACCTTAATGATTCTATGGATTTCCTTTGTTTTGTATGCGAGGTCATTGCTCTTGCACCTGGAGATCATGGGTTGGAGATCTGGAGAGAGTTTAGGAGGACTTTGAAAATACGTGGGGGGCTGGCTGCTGTTTCGCATGGTGTTTTGGAAAATCTTGCCTCTTATGCTCATATTTTCAGACTTTGCAGAAGCCTGGCTCTGTTCACCCCTGTGCAATGCCAAGTGAAATGGTTATTGTCTAATATAATCTTAAAGCGCCAAGCTTCACGTGAGCAGGTTCATTTCACTCCCGCTGTGCATTCACAGCTCCTGACCTGGTCCAGCCTTTCTCCCTCTGCTCTCAGAAGAGCTGGGTATGGTTGTGTGGGTATAGCTGAGGCTGATGCTGGTGTGCCCTGTGTCTCCTTAACCTCAGCTCCATTTCTCAGTGCTGCAGAAGGTATCTGCAAAATTTGGAGTGGGGTAATCGAGCTCCCGGTTGCTGATGCAATCTGTCTTCATGTGCCAGTGAGCGTAGCCTGAACACGGAGCTTGTTGAGGCAGCGGCTGCCAGGCTGAGGCAGGGTGGGATTTGCAGCCCTGTCACCACGCTGCAGGGGGGTTGTTATCACATTAGTACAGGCTTGGAATACGAATTGGTCTCCTGTTTCTGCTTTGTATTATGTTTTCCAAAGCTCTTGGGCCGAGCCATCCATTAGGAGATTACAAGATTGCTTGGCTGGACCCTGCAATGAGATGAAGTTGGGGTGAAGGGTTGGTCGTGGCATGGGGAGCTCACCCAGGAGGTGGTGGGGTCAGTGTCCTGCAGAGGGGATGGTGCTGGGCTGAGCATAGAACAAATCAGATCATTTTCTATCCATCCAAATGCTCCATCCTACCTTTTCTAGCAGCCAAGTCATCTTTAACACCTTTCTCATAGCAACACCGACTCTCCTAAGCTGAACCTCAGCCAAGGGCGATGATGTGGATGGATTGACCTGTGGGTCTGCTCTGGCAGGAATGGGGCAGGACCCTGCTGGCTTTAGCATCCTCTCCCTCCCTGCGAGCAGAGGCCAGGTCTCTGCGTCCTTCCTGCACCCATCCAGCATCCCCAGGAGGAGCTGTGGAGTTTGTCTTTGGTGTGCAGGTCAGTACGATGCAGAGGAAAAGTAGCACCAGCTTCTGTTGCGTTTAGTAGGGATTTAAAGAAAATGGGTGTATTTGCATGTAGTGTTTTCTATTGGGGAAACAAACTCCAGAGACGAGTGTTTAACAGACCTTGCTGCCAGAGGCTGCACCCACCTGTGAAGACTCTCACAAGGTGGAGTTCTAGTGAAGTCATCTGTGCCTCCAAAGCCAAATTCCCAGCCGTGGCTAACCCACCACCATCCATCTGGAGGGCGTGTGGAGGTGGTGACAGGGTGTTTGAGTGTCAGAGGTGATGTAGCGTGTTCCTTTGGTGCTTCCAGCCTGCTGGATCTGCCTCTGATTGGCTAAAGCCCCAAGTGGTGTCTGCTGTCCCCCTGTGTTGGACCTCAGTGCCACGGGTGGTTTCAAAGAGCTGCTGGGGACCTGAGCTGTGCGAGTCACCTTGATGTGACCTCTCACCATGACAGTGTGGAGGACCTGGCACAGGTTGTCCAGGGAAGCTGTGGCTGCCCCATCCCTGGAGGGGTTCAAGGCCAGGTTGGATGGGGCTTGGAGTCCCTGGTCCAGTGGGAGATGTCCCTGCCCATCATAGGGGGGTTGGAACTGGATGATCTTTAAGTCCTCTCCAACCCAAACTATTCTATGATTCTATGTTGCCCTGGTTGACCATAAGCAAAATACTAGATCTGGGGTGAAGCTTCCCAGCAAGCAAGTTGTGCTGCAAAGGTGGGAGAGGATGGACCCTAATGATTCTGTACAGGAGCTAGAAGCACCTGCCAGATTATCAGGCTGGAGCCTGGAGTGTGACTTGCTCTGGAAGTGATTTGGTGTGGGGACCCTGGCTGAGAAACAGATGCTCTTTTCTCTGTCCCAGGCAGCACAGCGGCTGTTGGAGCACCAGGGTGGTCCCTCTGCTGCTGCCACAGCTGCTCAACAGCAGCCTTGCAGCCGGGACCCGTACCACACAGGCAGATGACAGGGATGCAGGCTCTGCAGGTCACTGTATGTGTGAATGTCTCCTGGGCTGTGCAAGAAGTTCCTGGCAAACAGCTGGAGCCAACTGCAGCAAAGGCCATGGGGGTGGCTGGTGATGGTCAGGCTCAGCCTCATATTCTGGTGATTTTTGCAAAGAGGAGCCGTCTATCTGCAGGATATCTCTCAGGCCAGCGATGGATTTTTCTTCCTTGATTTGCTGAGATGGTATCACCACTGATGTGGTGTGTGGGAGTTGCTGGTGCTTGTGTCCCTGGGATGCTCCACACCCCTGGAAAATCCACCCCTTTTGTGGGAGTTACGGGGAGGCTCTGCGACCCAGCCTAAAGCACAGGAGCCCCATGGGCAGCACGTGGCTGGATCAGGGCTGGAGCACTGCAGGCGCCTGCTCTTCAGAGAGATGTTGTTCTTGCAACTACAGCAGTCATGAATGCTGACACCGTTCCTGACTTCCAAACTCCCACGCTCTCTCCTGCTTTCAGTGCTCGCTGTTTTTCTTCACTGTTTTCGACCCTGTAAAATGCTGAAGTGCAAACTAGGATGTACAGGGCAATAAACCGAGGCTGGGGATGGATGTGTGATGCAAACTGTGGGGCCTGGCGATCAGCACAGCACACAGCAAGTGTGGCACCTACTCTCAGCCCCACCTTGTCGGCAGCCTCTGAGCAGCTGGTTGATCTCCTTGCACCCTGTGAAACCATCTACGAAACCAGCACAAAGGGGTATTATGACTTGCAATGAGTGGGAAACATTGTGATCCTGCATTGAGGGTGGATAACTGGAGTGCTGACAACTAGGTGCCCAGTTAGTCAGTGCCAGCAAAGCCCTGTTTTGATTGGATGTGAGGAAAAAGGTCTTCACTGACAGAGTGGTGAAGCACTGGCAGAGGCTGCCCAGGGCAGTGGTGGAGCCTCCATCCCTAGAGGGGTTCAAAAAAGGTATAGATGTGGCACTTCTGGTCGTGGTTTGGTAGGCACGGTGAGGTTGGACTGACAAATAGACTGGATGAGCTTAGAGGTTTTTCCAACCTTAATGATTCTATGATTGCGGTAATTCATCTCTAGAACAACCCAATGCCTGCAAATCCCATTCCGTTGGTCTTCAGTCAGTGTTAGTATTTGAAAAACTTGCATTACTCTTGGAAAAATCCAGATCAAAAGAAATATTTCAAATAAATCCAGCCAGGTAGCCCAGTGAGTCGGGGAAGGTGCTCCTCAGTGGCATAAACCAGGGGGTTATAATGCATGGAGTCAATTTTGGCCCAGTATGTGGAGAGCAGGAAATCGAAGAGTGTGAGGAATTTAAAAGGGGATCTGAGGCCAAGTGTTGTCTTTGTGCCAGGAGTTATAAAGCAAGGGACAATTTGCTGTGTGAGGAGAGACTTGCTGCCCAAACAAAATGCTCCTGACTGCGCTGCAAGCCAGGACCTTGAATTACCCCTTGTCTTGCGAGCAAGGCTGAGGCAGGGTCCTCATCCAACCTACCCTTTGCTGAGACCAGCTCATTTCTCCTTCCTTTTTCTGTCCTTTGTTTTCAGATTTGCGAAGTGATACCTGCTTTGAAATTTTTCAGCAGAGCTGTGATTCTAGCCCAGGATAGTCCACACTACCTGCCTGGTCCGTGGCCACTATCTCCTAGCACCACGAGGCAAAGTCTGTCCCTGCAAGAGGTCATAGAATGGTTTGGGTCAGAAAAGACCTTGAAGCTCATCCAGTTCCCGTCCCCTGCTACTGAATCAGGTGGAAGAGATGTCCTAGAAAATTGGTCATCAGCACAGACAGGTCTTAGGAGACTGAGGCTGGTGTCATTGCTGCTGGATCATGCTTCTTGCTGTCTGCACAGAATCTGTCTGCAGAAGCTGGAATATAGCCCCATTTTTTGGTGTGGTGATATTTTTCCCTTTCATCTTGAGCCATTGATCCAAGTAGCAAATGTCGGTTCTTCCAGAGAAGAACAATGAAGCTGGTGAAGGGTCTGGAGAACAGGCCTTATGAGGAACGGCTGGGAAAGCTGGGGGTGTTTAGCCTGGAGAAGAGGAGGCTGAGGAGAGACCTCATTGCTCTCTATAACTACCTGAAAGGAGTTGTGTCCTGTCACCATGTTAACCTTCAAAGAGGACAATTTCTAGGGTAGTTCCCATGGCTAGGAGTCCTCTGCACAATCTTGTTGCAAGTCCCTGCTCGTGCAAGAGTGTTAGGAGTGTTTTATCTTCACGCTAATGTGATGTGACGTGCCACATCTGTCCTGCTCGCAGTGTAAGCTTGGCCCATGCCAGACAAGGTAGCGCTAGACCTGCAAGCCCTCCTGGCATCGGCTCGCCTCGCACCAGCTGGAGGTACTTTTGTTGCAGGGCTTATGCCAGTTCTCTCTGAGACAAAAGCTGGAAGCACTTTTTGCTGCTCTCCATGCCTAAAGATTTCTGCCAGCATCATAATATCGCATTGAAATCTGCTTCTGTGCACATACCTGTTATTGCTGGACAAGCAAATGATCCTAATGTGAACTTGGCCAAACCTTTCCAGTTTGATCAATGTGAAATTGGAGCGTGTACTTCGCCAGAAAGCCCGATTTAAAGAACCCCCTGTCACTTGCAGACTGGCTGTGGTAGGGAAGCCTCTCATCTTGGGCTTGGAAGCGCTGTCTGCAAAGCATGGTTGGCCAGCACTTAGGAGGCACTGCCTCCCCGCAGCTTCTCACGGACCTAGGGATGTTGTGCTGTCCATCTGCAGTCAAGTCTGAAGGCGTTTAGTCCCCCAGCTCTGCTTTGCCCTTAGTCCATCCTTCTTTCATCTCAGTGCTGCCCTCCATACAGGTTTGCTGCCTGTGGGGTGTCCCTGGGCTGTGAGGTGTAATGCGGCAGAAGGATCCTTTCTATTAAGTGGAGATGGAGAACTCGCGCATTAAATGGGGTCCTTGGTCACGGCAAACCACCAGAAGCAGCCCAAATTGGTCATGGGTGGTGACTGTGCCTTGTCCTGCCCTGGGGCGTGAACATGTGAGCTGGTGGCTCAGACAGCCCAACTCCCTGGGGTGAATCCAGGGTGCAGCCAGGGTTGTCCATGCTCCCTGCAGAGCTGCTTCAGATCTGTTTATAGGCACCTGTGAAATCCTTGCTCTGCTGAAGTCAAAGACTGAACTCCTGGGGACTTCAAAGGCTGGAGGATTTCATGCTGAGCCTGCATCTCCCATCCCCTTCCTCCTCAGATCCCACTCCTGGACCTTTAGATATCCTTCTCTTTTAACTCCCGACGGTTTGTACAGTCTGGAGCTATATTTGGGTTGAAATGGGCTGTGTTTGCCCCCTAACATCTTTTGATGAGCAATTTTAAGCTGGGTTTTGCATCACTTGTCAAAGGGCTGTGTCATGCGTAGGTGCTGTCAGATGTGCTTCCTATAGGGATCTGCGAAGAGAGCAGATGTTTCTGAAGGCATCTGTGCCCTCCGGGTTTGTTCTTTTTTGTCTAGATTTTAGAGTTTTGATGTGAGAAAACATCATATCTCTCTCCCTGGAAATGCTTGAATTTTGCCCTGGCCCTACACAGCTTGTTCATAGAATCATGGAGTGGTTTGGGTTGGAAAGAACCTCAAAGCCCATCCAGTTCTACCCCCTGCCATGGGCAGAGACACCTCCCACTGGATCTGATTGCTCAAAGTTCCATCCAACCTGGCCTTGAACCCCTCCAGGGATGGGGCAGCCACCACTGCTCTGGGCAACCTGGGCCAGGGCCTCCCCACCCTCACAACAAAACATTTCTCTCTAAGATCTCATCTCCATCTCCTCTTTCAGCTGAAAACTGTTTCCCCTCATCCTGTCTCTGTCCTCCCTGATCCAGAGCCCCTCCCCAGCTTTCCTGGAGCCCCTTTCAATACTAGAAGCTGCTATAAGATCTCCCAACAGCCTTCTCTTGCCCAGGCTGAACAACTCCAACTCTCTTGGCCCATCCTTGTACAGGAGGTGCTCCAGCCCTCAGATCATCTCCATGGCCTCCTCTGGCCTCACTCAAACAGCTCCACGTCCTTCCTGTGCTCAGGACTCCAGAACTGAACACAGGGCTCCAGGTGGGAAAGTACACAGTACTCCAGAGGTGTTCCTCTGAAATGATTTTGAATTTATGTAGTGTCATTGAAATCAGAATCTGAAACGTTACCTTGTAATTATAATGAAGTTTTTCTCTGCCACTTCATATTTTCTCTCGGCCTCACAATATTCTGATAATTGCAGCCTTTTTTCCATCCCTCTAGGTTTAATTTGCAGCCCATCACAATCTTGGTTAAGAGAATCAATCTTTAAGGTCATTACCTCAAGCTCTTTCCCAATATATTCTCCTGTAGTTGGAATAGATTGTGGTGTTCTTCCTTCAGATCTTTGTTTTTCTCCTCTGACTGATTGAGACAAATCACCCAGAGGGGAGGAATAAGCTTGATGTTGTGTCCTCAGCGCTGAACATCACCAGCGCTGGCTTTGGTGAGCACAAAGTGGCCCTGACAAAAATATGCCCTCTGAAGCGTTGCTCGCTGGAGATGTCTGGACAAGATATTGTGGAGTTTTTCATTGCAGCTCCACAAGGGAATTGCTTTTTGTGCAATTATGGTGCTGAAACCCTAAGGTGGGCCCGGGGAAGAAGGCACGCAGAGCGTTGTGCTCAATGCACCAGGGTCCTGCTGCTGGCCAGCCTTGAAGGGGCCACCACTAAACCCACCTCTGCAGCTGGATTTGCACAGGAATTTGTGGGTTTTCCTCCCAAAGCCCCCAGTCTGTGTTCATAAGGAAGTGCTGGAATCCAAGGCTCCAGAGGATATTCCTGGATGTCCTGAGGATGTTCCTCCCTGCCCACCTTCTTGCATCTAGGGCTTCAGCAAGGACCTGAACCAGGGCTGTTTTCTGCTTCACCATCTTCTCTGTATCCCCATGGTGATGTGCTTTATCTTATTGGTGTAGTGTGATCCTGTTGGCAAAGCAAACCAGGAGATGCTACCTGTCACGGGTCAATCTGATCCTTAAGAGCACTTGTGCTTCCCAGCACGGTGTGGATGCCGTAGCGCGTGGGTCTGAGGTGGCATCGCTGCGGTGTAAGAGATGGGCAGCATCATAAAAACATGATATGGCTTCTCATTTCTCCTGCCCTTCAGTGTGTAGCAAGGGCAGTTCAGTGTAAGATATAATTACGGCTGCGGGGCACGTGGGGCTGGATGTGGAGAGAGATTTCCCTCCTGCGTGCTGGCTATAAATCACCTCGCGATGCTGAGCGCTACCTGTAAGAGCTGAAGCTTTTCTTAGCACCTTGGCATCCCTGGTGGGTGGTGATGCTGCACACGGCTCTGTTTGTATTCAGGCAAACTCTTCAGTACTTCCAGATGTCATATATTGATTTTCTTCTTATTATTTATAAAGGCTCAAACTAACAGTTTTGACCCAAAATTTGACTGTATCCTTAGCACTGCTGAGAACCTCATTGCTTCTCTCCCTGCAGCGCTCTGTCCTGCCTGGGAGGCAGCTCTGGGTTGCGATGCTGCTGCTGTACAGGTGTTGCTGTTCTTTTTCTGCTGGCAGGTCTGAGGCTCGTTGTTGTAGTTGCAGCTTTTTATCACAGCCCTTTGTTTTGTCCCGGGGGCTGGGGAGCATCTCGTGTCCCAAGGCTGTGGTAGCAGGTGAGGGATGAATCTGTGGGCCAAGTTAAGCATCCAGTAAAAAACTGCCTGTAACCACAAGCAATTATTTTTTAAAAATGCGTTGGCGTTTCATTGGAGATATAGAAAAGGGGGAATCAGTTTAAAGACTTGAAAGATAAAGTCTCAGGTGAAGTATTTGTTATAACACCCCCCCCCCCCTTATCCCTGTCCCTTTTAAACAAAGTGAGCTTTTATAACCTTGTTTGGCCACAGTCTAGATGGTGTTAAGGATGGCAATAGCTGTCTTTCTGGGGGTGGAAAGAGAAAAAATTAGTCAATATGTGGTGGAGAAATTGCGGCTGTTCTTCTTGGTGTCTGATCCTGTTTCCCTGAGGACAGAGATGAGAACAGGCAGAGTAGGGGAGGAAGGGGTGGTGGCTGCCTCGTCTGACCCGTCCTTGCTGCTCGCAAGGGGTGGCAGCAGCGTTGGGCTCTCCCTCCAGGGCTCCATCCCTCTGAGGAGCATTTGGGAACCACAGCACTGAAAGCTCTGGAGGCTGGGGGTGGCTGTCCCCTCTCCATCCAGGGGAACAGTGTCACTGCCAAAGCCACCTGGCTCTGCTAATTTCGTGCCTCTAAAATGTCAGATTTTGGGCAAACTAGTAATTTTCCTACAGAAAATGAAATCCCAGTGGATCAACCACAAAACCTGCAGTAAAGGACACATCCTCCTGGCCGGCTTATTTGTGTGCTGTCCCTGGCTCTCATTAACAGGATTTATTCCTGCTGCTGCCTTGGTAGGTTCCCTGCCCACGCTGCGGGCAGCCCGCGCTGCCCCTGCCCTTTACAGCGGGGCGGGGGATGTGCTGGGTCCAAACCTGGGACCGATTCCCCCTTCCCTACTTAATTTTAATCCAGCAAGAGCAGGACAGCAATCGATACTTCTTCAGGGGCTACATTTGGGTGCAGCTTTGTGCTGCTCTCGAGTCCTTGAAGGCTGGGACCAGCATTTGCTGCTTTCCTGCTGCATTGGATCCTGACACGGATCTGTTGGAGCAAGTCCAGAGGAGGCCACGAAGATGATCTGAGGGCTGGAGCATCTTCCGTACGAGGACAGGCTGAGAGAGTTGGGGTTGTTCAGCCTGGAGAAGAGAAGGGTCCAGGGAGACATAGGAGCAGCTTCCAGAACTGAAAGGGGCTCCAGGAAAGCTGAGGAGGGGCTCTTGATCAGTGAGGGCAGGGATAGAAGAAGGGGAATTGTTTTCAGCTGAAAGAGGAGAGACTGAGATGAGATCTTAAGGAGAAATGTTTTGCTGTGAGGGTGGGGAGGCCCTGGCCCAGGTTGCCCAGAGCAGGGGTGGCTGCCCCATCCCTGGAGGGGTTCAAGGCCAGGTTGGATGGGGCTTGGAGCCCCTGATCCAGTGGGAGGTGTCCCTGCCCATGGCAGAGGGTGGGACTGGATGGGCTTTGAGGTGCCTTCCAACCCAAACCATTCCATGGTTATTGTACTGGACAGATGCTGCCTCAAAGCTTTTACAACTGCAGGTCCCATCCTGTGTGTGATGGTTTTCAGGCATTACGTGCACATGGGGTTATTGCTGCTCTGCTGGGCAGCAGGGCTGGCCAGGACGGCAGCACCAGGAGGCTCCCCAGGATTTATTTGCTTTCCTTCATGCCTCTTGTTGACTTTGCAGGAGCAATATGTGCGTGCAGGAGACTTGAATACAGATGTCCCCAAGCGGCTGGGAGCTGAATCATGCATTGCCTCCTTTTTTTTTTTCCTTCCTTCAAACCCAGACCCCACTGACATTGAATTAAGGGCTTTTATTATCACTTGTGTGGGGATTTTTCTTTTCCTGACTGTTCCACACAAAGCAGTGGCTGTGCAGTTATGTACAAGCGAGCTGCCATCCTGACTGTCCCGCTATTAATAGCTGCTTTTCTCTTTCATGTGTGAGGCCCAGCACTTTTATTGCAGGCAAGAAGCAACTCTTTGGATGTACTTTAGGTGTTTCCAATTCTCCCAGCAATGTCTTCTCCTACTTCAAATTCTTGCTGCCTATTTTTGTTTCCTTTTATCTCAAATCCTTTTTTTCCCCACCCAGAAATGATCCCGCCAGAGGGCGATTTTCTCGGTAATATTGCTTTTGCATTTTAGACTTTTCAAGGACTAATGAACTTTATTAGATTATAATGAACTTATTACTCAGTGCTGCTGACCTGCTTTCTAAAGAACTTGAATTATTATTTGGAACACGCCTGTTGAGGGACTGTTTCTTTTTTTTACAGAGCAGTGTGGGTACGTTAACTATTCAGAGTCGGAATTTTTGCTTGCCTTTAATTATCTAGGATTCATGTGAAATACAGCTGCTCTGCATTGGTGGAGAGCCAGAGAGTGGGGACAGGGGCTGCTGCATCCTTGGAGCAGGCTGGAGGAGCCGTGCTGTGGTGGGTTATTTGATTCCTATCTGTTGCCTTCCTCCAGAGCATGGTTCTCCATCCCACCCTTGAGGTCCAGCCCCTCTAGCTTCTGGGCTCCAGCTGTGCCAGCTCAGCAGCCAAGGGATGCTCTTGGTGTAAATCCCCAGTGGATCTTGCATCCCCATGCTGACTCTGAGGGTGCTTTGACGCCAGTTTCTTAGCTTTGAGGTGTCCCTGGCTGAGCTTGAGGGCAGGATGGGTAAGCGTGGCTCTGGAGGAAGGCTGCTCCTTGCCACCCCACACAGGTCTCAGCCGGCGGGTGGGCACTGGGATAAACCAGGGATGCGGCTTGGTGAGTTCTAGCAATCCTGCATCCATCAACAGTGACAAAGCAGTGCTGTTAAATCCCTCCCTGGGAGCAGGGAGAGGCAGCCGGTGTTGATGATAAGCTCTTGCAGCCAACAGTGGGAGGAGTGGGTTCCCAAGGTTGGTGCTGATTAATGGCAGCTCCAGCCTTAGATGTTTCTTGTCCTGGGGGGCAAATTGGTGCCCCCTTGACTGAGTCACCTTCCCTGGAGGTGTTTAAGGGGCGGGTGGATGAGGCGCTAAGGGACATGGTTTAGTGTTTGATAGGAATGGTTGGACTGGATGATCCGGTGGGTCTCTTCCAACCTGGTTATTCTATGATTCTATGATTCACAAGCAAGGGACTGGCTCATGTGAGATAGAGACCTTGAGACCCGCTCTTCCAGCCCACCAGCACCTTAGCCACACACAATGCTGGATTAACAAGGAAATGGAGCTGGAGCACAAGCTGTTTGTGAGTTCTTGTGGCTGTAGCTTTCCATCTTTCCATGTGCTGCACTTCTCGCTGTGGCTCAGTTGAGCACCTTTCCCTCCCCAGACATCCTCTTGCCATCTCCTCTTGCTTGGGGGGTTTTGGTTCCCAATTTTCACCTTTTGCTGCCTGCCTTCAGCTGTGTAAATTCTTGATATCGCCTCCGCGTGCTGTGCCTCCTCATTAATCCCGCTGTGCAGCTTGGGTTTGTGTTAGTGTTTTTGCCAGTCTTTTTCAAACTCCTGAACGTCTGTGCTCTCTTGCAGCGCTCCCTCTCCGCTCCGCAGCGTGATGGTTTGAGTGGTGGGGGGGGCCCGTCTGCAGAGTGAATGGATGAGTCAGGCGTTGGCAGGGCACCAGTTCATTGCAAATCAATTTTCACCTGCCTGAAGCTTGCGCTGCCAGTTCAGAGGAGAAAAGGGAGCGTGTGGGGGAGAGAGCGCTGAGGAAAGAGCCTCCCCTGCACCCAGCCAGCCGTCAGGATTTGGCTGCAGCCCTCTCCGGAGCAGCAGAAGACAGGAACAGCCAGAGCCAGGGAGGGAGAGAGGAAAGATGGGTCCTGGCATGAATCCCCAGCCACCAAGGAGCAAGAGAAATGCATGAGCGGAAAAGAACAAGTTGCTTCTTGCTACATCACTTACATCAGGTGAAATCCTGCCAGCGAGGCAGGAAAGGTGCCCAAAACCTGCCCTCTCCAGAGGTGTTTTGCTGGTGGGTGGAAGCTGAGATTGCTTGGTGCTCCACAGGAGCCCACGACTGACCCCCCAAATAATGCCCATGGATGAGGATATCTCCCTGAAGACGTGGCTGTAGGATGACCTCCTGCAGCACAGCATCCCCGTGACGCTTGGAGCACCTTCTTACCCCAGCAGCACGGACATCTATAGAACTGGGGACACCAGAACAGAGTGTGTAGCTGAGAGAGGGTGAGCAGGGGATGAGAGGTGCTGCCAGGACTGGGGGAGACCTGCAACCCTTCTCTCCCTTCCCCATGTGGTGGTGCCTTGCTCCTGTGCAGAAACCTCCTTTCTGGAAAATCAGCAAATATTGCTGTCATGGGGCAGGGCCAGCTGGAGACCGGGGACATCTTTTGGGATGAAGCATCTCTGCCTTCACCCCCTGAGTGTGGTCACTTTGTTTTGCCTTTGGACGCTGCCTGCTGTCTCGGGATGATGCAGAAGTCTCCTTATCTTTTGCAACAGTCCTGATTTGTCTTGTTGCATGAGTATTTGTCTCCCCAGAGTGCTCACAGGTTGTGCTGGGGATGGTCTTACCTAGTGCCACCCTGAGAGAGGGCAAGCTGTGGCCACTGGGCGTGTGGGGCTGGGTCACAGCAGTGGGGAGGGTCTCACCAGCTCCTGTGCTGCTGGCAGACAGAAGGGGTTACAGAGCAGTGGTGACAGGAGGCCTGGGAGACACCTCTCAATAAAGCTGCCCTGCCTCTCACCCAGAGCTCTGCTGCCCCAGGGGGCTCAGTGGAGACTCAAGGCTTGATACGAGCTGGATGGCTTCTCTGTGCGTGTGGTTCTTCTCTGCCTTGGACCCATCAGACGTACCCTCAGTGACAAAACCCAACGTGGAACAAGGCACCCAGTGCCTCTTTCCAAAGGCTTTGGCTGGCCCTAAGATCCCACGCTAATCTTCCTCTCCAGGAAGCTTTCCTGGGGACCCTGCTGAGTCCAGGAGTTGTAAATCAGAGAAACGAGCTTTTCTTTTTCCTTTATCAGCTAAAGTTAGAAAAAATGAGCAAAAAGTCTCCTTGCAACATCCCTCCATGCCAGCTTGCTGGTGGGCACCAGCTAAGGGTGGTTGGAAGGGTCTCATCCCTCTGGTTAGCAAACTCACACCATCCCCAGGGTGGCAGGATGCTGCTTTGTGGTCTTTGGAGTTGTGGGGATAAAATACTTGTGAAATATGTAAGCAGAAAGTCAGGCAGCATTTGCTCAATGGCAACCCAAACGGTTTTCATGCACTCGAGGCATCCCTGAGCCAGTCACTGAGCTGCCTGGGCTTTGATCAGCTGAGATGAGATGCAATAAACAGCTTGGATGACCCCTAATGATGGAGCAGCGATAACAGTGACCTTTTCTCTTGTAATTATATTTTCTCATAAAAACCAGATGAATTTAATAAAACAGAGGAGAAGGGAAGTGATGGTTTCATATAGGCTGACAAATAGGAGCCTAATCTGTCCCTTCCTGTCCCAGGGAGATGCGGGACCTGCCTTGGCACTCAGGAGGTGGTGATGCTGGTGGTTGGCTATGGTTGGCATGGCAGAGTGATGCTGGGCATTGACTACTCACCTGGACAGGGGTGAGATGTGATCTGGGCAGGTGGACTGAGCAGCAGGCACCCATAGAATCACTAGGTTGGAAAAGACCCATTGGATCATCGAGTCCAACCATTCCCATCAATCGCTAAACCACATCCCCCAGCACCTTATCCACCTGTCCCTTAAACATCTCCAGGGAAGGTAACTCAACCCCCTCCCTGGGCAGCCTCTGCCAGTGCCCAATGACCCTTTCCATGAAAAATCTTTTCCTAATGTTCAGTCTAACTCCCCCCGGTGGGGCTTGAGGCCATTCCCTCTCATCCTGTCTCCTGTCACTTGGGAGAAGAGCCCAGCACCGTCCTCTCTACAACCTCCTTTCAGGTAGTTGTAGAGAGCAATGAGGTCTCCCCTCAGCCTCCTCTTCTCCAGGCTAAACACCCCCACCTCTCTCAACTGTTCCTCATAAGGCCTGTTCTCCAGCCCCTTCCCCAGCTTTGTTGCTCTTCTCTGGACTCGCTCCAGAGCCTCAACATCCTTCTTGTGGTGAGGGGCCCAGAACTGAACACAGGATTCGAGGAGTGGTCTCACCAGTGCCAAGTCCAGAGGGAGAAGAACCTCCCTGGACCTGCTGGTCACGCCGTTTCTGATCCAAGCCAAGATGCCATTGGCCTTCTTGGCCACCTGGGCCACTGCTGGCTCATGCTCAATTGCTGTCAACCAACACCCCCAGGTCCTTCTCCTCCAGGCAGCTTTCCAGCCAGACTTCTCCTAGTCTGTAGCTGCTCAGGGTTGTTGTGCCCCAAGTGCAGGACTTGGCATTTGGCCTTGTTAAACCTCATGCAGGAGAAACATTTTATGTTTCAATGGAAGGTGCAATGTGGCCATCACTTGACTCCAGGACCTTGGATTTCACCCAGGATTTGAGAGCCCAACATGCTTTCGTGGCTCTGCCGGCAGGTCTGCTTAGCAAGGGCTAGCAAATAGGAAGCAATTGCCCAGGATGTCGATGCGCCTGCCCCAAAGATGAGTCTGTTAGCAGTGCCGGTGTTTCCACTCTCTTCCCTGGATGCGAACAGGGTGTCGGAGTCCAGCCCCGTGCTGCCTGTAACACAGCGCTCGGCACAGCCTGTTGCTGTTGTGGGTGCCCGCGTGCAAATCTCTCCTCCACGTAGGCAGCAAAATGTGGGCAGAGTGATGAATAATGTACCGGAGATTTACATGACCTTGCAGCTATAAAGCCAAGGAGGGAAGAGTTAACACTGAGCTACTCAAAAATTATGGGACATCGTAAAAACACCCCCTTCCGTGCTGCTGCTGAGCTCCCAGCGGGGGAGGATGCTGCTCAAGCTAACATCTGCTCAGAGATCGATGCTGCTCCAGCCCAGCTGTGAGCCACCAGGGAAGGGTATGTGGCCAAACTGGTCCCAGTTAGAGGGGGATCAGGGAACAGAGCCCCAGGACGAGGAAGGAGAGCAGATAAAGGGGCTGGATGGTGCAAGAAGCAGCCTTCTGCCTTGGCTGAAGACGAGAGCGGTGTGGCTGGTGGCAGAGGTGCCGGCACGCAGAGACCAGAGCTGCTGGGGCAGAGCCTGGCCCTGGGCACTGCTCAAGGCAGCTGCTGGTGTGGCCAAGGTGGGTGTAGGCACCCGGGGAAGAGATGCCTCTGGTCCTGCTTGACTTGTGAGCCAGGGCTGGGTCGTTAATGGCTGGGCTGTGTTAGCACCTTGCAAAGGGAGTCAGCCAGCGTGCTCCTTCAGAACCTTTTTTCATGTTTTATTTAAGCCTTGCGTTTCTTCTTAGTGCTGCCAGGAAAAGAAGGTACCTGTGAATCTCCAAAGGCTTGTGTCCTGATCCTGCCTTTCAGATACCATTAGAGCCCACGTAATATTTACTCTGGGGTGGCAATGGCACTGAAAGCTGGAGGGTCGAGCTGTGGGGACGGCCCCTTTCCAGTCACTGCTGCTTCACTCCAGAGCTATCGCGCCTCGCTTCTGTCCTTTATCCAGAGCAGCTTTAATTTATAGCACGCCCTGCTTATCACTTTATCTTGAACTGTGCTCTGTTACTTAATCCAAGACTCTCAGCTTCAAGTGGGATCATCAGACATGCTGGACAGCATCGCATGTGGGGCAGGTGACCCCTTTATATCCATCCCTGTCTCTGTGTGTGGTGCAGGGGATAGTGGGGTCCTCCCCGTGGCCAGTAGTACCTGTGCCTCAAGGTGGGACTCGGCACCAGGTCTTTCCCCAAGCAGCTGGGACTTTTGCAAGGAGAAGGGGGAGGCGGGCAGAGCCAGTGCCAGGACGGTGGCAAAGGGAGAGTGATGCTGCTGGATTGCTCTTATAGATGAGTATCACTGGCAATTACAATGATGGCTGCGATATCCAAGGTTGACATCTTCCTCATGGATGATGGATAAGCTGTCTGACTCCTGTTCATTTTTAATTCAAAGCTTCAATGTTGGCTAATCCGCAGCTCCTGATGCTAAATGCTAATGAGTCACGCGTTGCCTGACTCCCATACTTAACAGCAAAGCAACTCCTGGGATCAAGGGGGTTAAGTATTGAAATTGTCTGGTATATTAAATAATTAGTAGACAAACAGATTGACTTCTCAAGCCAGCACTGGTCCCATCTGTTTCCTACACATTTGCTCCTTCTCTCTGCTTGATCGGATAATTGGGGAGGGCTTCACCGCGTGGCACTTTCCTTTATTTGGGCAGTTGCAGTGTGTTGGGAGGGGGAATATGATGCTGTGGTTCAACTTGAGGCTGGCTGTGAAGCCAGAGTGCGAGCACGTTGAGTTGGTGGTAGCAGTGAAGCCACAGTGGGACGGCTGGTACTGACTCTCGGGTTTGGTCCAGGCAGTGAGGTGGGAGGTAATTAGGCGAGGGAAGTGGTTGGGCTTGGTTTGAATCTTTGCTGAAAGAAGGCTTAAGCCCAAATCTGTGCGTGTGGGTGTACGTGTGTATGGACACACCTGGAGGG
Source organism: Phaenicophaeus curvirostris (assembly GCF_032191515.1). Classification (NCBI taxonomy): domain Eukaryota; kingdom Metazoa; phylum Chordata; class Aves; order Cuculiformes; family Cuculidae; genus Phaenicophaeus; species Phaenicophaeus curvirostris. The sequence continues at coordinate 17,516,878 of NC_091406.1, read as the reverse complement.
AGAACGTGAGGGCAGAAACCCAGGAGAAATAGTCCTGATGTGCTTCAGGCCAGCATACATCAAAATAGCGTGAAACACAAACTGTGGCCCACCCAGAAGGGAATGCTTTAAAGGCCATTTGCTGCAACCAAAATGTTTTTGTAAATGTTTCAAACGGGGGTTTGAAAGCTTTTAATTCTTTTATTTCCTTTTCGGTGCTAATGCTTGAAGGTTTCCTGTAATTGCTTTTCTGTTTTTACTGCTCTGTGGCTCTTCTGAAATATTTTTGTTTTAATTACAATATTGATTTAGATACACTGTTAAGACGACCCCTGAAAAAAAAAATAAATGAAAAGCAATTACTAGAGAGTGCTCTAATGGAAAGGAGCCTCACGTGGGGAATCAGCCCAGACCTCAGCAGTTATTATTATTTATAGGGCCCTGGAAACGAGTACTTGGCCAGCCTGGAATGAAGAATTATAGATGGGCAGGCTGTTTCCATCAATGAAACACCCTGCAGGCGGGGACCGGCTGGTGGTCCCTGTCCTGAGCCCGATTTTGGCCACGTCCAAGTCTGGGCAGGAGGCTTCCTGCAACGCTCCTCTGCGTGCATGGAGCAGTGTTTGCACCTCGAAGTAAAAGGGTTAAGATGAGAGGAAATGACCTGAAGTTGTACCAGGGGGTGTTTAGTTTGGACATGAGGAAAGATTTCTCTAGTGACAGAGTGATGAAGCCTTGGCAGAGGCTGCCCAGGGCAGCGGAGTCTCCATCTCTGGAGGGTTTCAAAAAGCATATAGACAGGGCACCTTGGGATGTGGTTTAGGAGGCACGATGGGGTTGGGCTGACAGCTGGATGGGGTAAGCTCAGAGGTCTTTTCCAGCTTTAATGGTTCTATGATTCTAAATGAATGCCAAAGGTGAAACTTTGGCTTGGACAGAGCACGCTGGGTCCCACCTGTGGTAGGTCAGGAAGGTTCCTGCGGAGGGCAGAGCACCCAGGCTTGTCCCTCCAAAGGCAATTTGAGCACAAAGCTCCTTAGGTGACGTTTTGTAGCATGTTTTATTTTGATTTTTTTATTTTAAAGGCTATTTGGTAAGGCTGTTACCATGACAGATCACTATTCAGCTGGAATGCTGTGTGAGGGTGATGTGGGCTGGGGAAAGAAAGGCAGGCGTTGCAAGAGAAGGTGAATGTTATCTTGTCAAGGTAATAAAAGAAATGAACCCGAGGCACGCCGTAAAGAGGAAGCTTTTTCCTAAAACACATAAGACATATTGCTGGGAAAACTCCATTAAGGATTTTAAAAGGTGAAAACCTTTCATCCAGCTGACTCTTGAGAAAGGTTCCTTGGCACCAAACAGATAAATAGAGGCTTTTGCCCTTAGCTATTCTAGCATGAAAGGAAAGTCTTATGAATACTCCCTAGATTAATGAGATGGAGGACTCATAAATATGTCAGAAAAACACAATAGTTGGAGATGAAATAGAAGCCTCCTTGGGATGCAGGTTAATATTGAAAAGGCTGAGGGGTTTGCCAGAGGTTGTCACCTCCAGGGAGGGCTGTGCCCTTGGTCAGGTAGGGTCCCCACCGCCCCACACCCCTGCTTGGTCTGGAGAAAGGAGCTTATCCTTAGATGAAGGTCTCTCCTTGCAAAGGCTTGGCCAGGGCAGGCAGAGGAGGTGGCCTTTGCTGTCCCTCCAGGAGGGCAGGGTTTGGCCACACCACGTCAGCAGGGTGCCATGTAGCTGGGTTTCAGGTCTGCTGTAAAGGTCTGTTCTTTATGGTGTGTAGATTGTTCATGGTTTGCCACGGCAGGAGCAACTCCAGACTGTACAATAAAGAGCAGCAGCTCCCTTGGAGCGTTCTCACAATGCCTGTGGCAGAGCACTGTCATGGTCCAGCATCCTACAACAACCCCATAGAGACAAAGTTTGCAGAGCAGTACCTGCTGCAGCTCCTCTGCTGTGCTGGGCATCCCTGTGGAGCGTGGTCAGGGTTTATGGGATGCTCTGCCTGAAATAAGTCATTGAGAGACTCCAGGTGAAGAGGGGATCAGGGGACGATGCCCCCGGTGCTCATTCAGTGGATGCTTGCAGAGAAGCAAAGCAGGAAGATGTTTTTCTCCCCCCAGCTCTTCTCTTGCAGTTTGTCTGAAGCGTTTAAGCCATGCTGCAGATAGGTGACCCCTGGATAGGTGGTGACACGTGGATTGGTGACCCCCTGCAGTAACAACTCCTCCAAACTGCTCCTGGGAGCAGCTCGATCCAGTGACTGGCAGCCACACGGAGTTGGGCTGGGAAAGGGAGATGAGGACCTGCCCTGGGCTCCGCAGTGATTGTTTCTGTGGGTTGCACAGAAACCGTGTAATTTCTTGCTGACAAATGCCCACAGGCTTGTACCGGTGGTGATGCTGCCCAGGATCCTGTATGTGGTCCCCTCCATCTCCGCATCCTTCAGGAAATACTCAGCAGCAGGAGCAGGGACTAACAGCAGCATTAGCCTCATAAATATTGAATCAGGGCTGCCAGGAGGAAAATGATCCTAAAAGATGTTGCGTGTATGACATGGTGAGGTACTTCATGTCGTACAAGAGAGGCAGAGCTGCGGAGACACTGCAGGAGTGCTGCCCAACCCAGGGAGCTTTGGCTACGCTGAGGTTACAGAGAGATGTTCAACAGTAACGCTGCTTTCTTCTCCTAAGTAATAAGAGGTAGGAAAAGAGAAAATGGCCTCAAGTTGCACCAGGGGAGGTTTAAATTGGATATTAGGAAAGATTTCTTCACCAAAAGACTTGTCAGGCATTGCCCAGGGAAGTGTTGGAGTGAGCATTCCTGGTAGGTTTGGTGGTGGCTTGGCAGTGATATGTTAGGTTGGACTCAGTGGGCTTAAAGGTCATAGAATCACCAGGTTGGAAGAGACCCACTGGATCATCGAGTCCAACCATTTCTATCAAACACTAAACCATGTCCCTCAGCACCTCATCCACCCGTGCCTTAAACCCCTCCAGGGAAGGTGACTCAACCCCCTCCCTGCGCAGCCTCTGCCAGTGCCCAATGACTCTTTCTGTGAAAAATTTCTTCCTAATGTTCAGCCTAAACCTCCAGTCTTTTCTAATCTAAACAATTCTATGATTCTAAACTGGATTTTTAAAGTGCAGATTGAAGGTGATGCTCAGTGCTGGCCCAAGCTGTGAGGACCAGCATGCAGGATTGGCTCTGCCCCTGCGTTCACCCTCCCGTGAGCCTCTGTGCTCCAGGGATTTTTGGGAATCTCCCTGGGTATGTCTAGTCACTGCATGGCAAAACAGAACAAGTCCCTCCAGCAGTGACTGTGGTGCCCTCTCTGGGGGCAGGAGATGAGGAGGAGAGGATGCAGCTGAGCAGGGAGAAGCTGTGGTAGGGACAGGGGGAGCTGGGTGATGGTTCTCAAGGGCTTGGGAAACTCACCCCTGGTGGAAACAGTCCCACGTGTAGATGTTTAATAGGACTATCGTGTTGAGCGGCACTGCATTAATCACCATGGTTACATGGCAGCAGTAAACAGTCTGAAATCATCCCAGGAAATATCACGCCAGTGTTCACATCGGCCCTAATACGAATTAACAACCAAGTTGGCAATGACTCAGTGTAGCATAAACTTCAGCTAGGGCATCGCAGGAGTCCCCTGAAGGGAAATTGCAGAGTGAGCCCTGCATCCCGAGAGAGCAGCGTGTGCTGTCCCACACTGGCGTCCCCTTGCTTGTGGGCAGCTTTGGAAAAGCTGCAGTAAAGCAGCTGGAAATACCCAGAGCGCAGCCTCTCCTCCCCACAGGAGGGGCCGTGGGATGCGGGCAGAGCCTTGGGGCTGTGGCAGGACCTGCTACTGGGCTGCTCATGCAGCTTTGTCCTGCTTTGTGCCACTCATCGTCACTTGATGTCTCTCATTAAGCCAATTTCCACAGCAGAACTGGCCCTTCCCAATGCAGTGGCTGAACCAGCAGCTCGCTGTGGAGTTCAGCCTGTGGTTGGATTGCAACAGCCTCAAAGGATTTACACTGTAAAACTTCCTTTCTAGCATGCTATCTGGATTTTATCCTTGTCCCTGGCTGGATGACAGCCCTTCCAGTGCTCTTACCCCTCTGTTGGACTCAGTGGTCATTGCCTCCCTAGCGCATCGTATTAGGGTCCCTCAGCACCCTGCCCCAAGTGGAATCCTACCCCTCAGCCACCTGCAAGCAAAAGCAGCAGCTGAAATACATCCTCAAGCACGCTGTGTACTGCTGGTCCCCAAACCACCTCCCTTGGGGATGTCCCTGAGCTCTCTCGAGATGCACATCTTGGTGAAAAGCATTACTGAGACTCCTGAGGTGCTTGGGTGTCCTGGAGGAGAGCATCTCTGCAAGCCTCCATAGCAGGGACTTGCAGCTTCACCAAATCAGTGCTTCATGTCTTTTCAGTCTTCAAAACTGCTATCTGAGGCCAACACCTGCCCTGGCACGTGCTTGGAGAGTGTATCCCAAAATTGCTGGCAAAGGGGAGATGGAGGGGCCCATGGGAGCGGGTACCAGGGGCAGGGAGCTCCGCACAGGGATCAGCACAGGGTGGGAGATTGCAAGGACAGAGGGATCGCGCCCGGGTGAGCAATTTCATCAAGCACTGACAGCAAAATAGGCCTGGAAGTTTATGATGGGAGTCTAAACGAAGGCATTGCACCCCAAGCATCACCCCAGGCCCTTTTGTCATGCAGTGCGCACCCCAGCTCTGCTCTCTGCACTGACCCTCCCCAAGTGGGGAGAGGACAATGGTTGCAATCAACAGCCCAGCCTTTCACTTGTCCCCTTTGCTCTTTACAGGACCACACAGACATCTCTGGAGGCCACAGAGCACTGAGGATGCTCATGACACCCGTGATTGCCTCTAGATCTAACTGCTTTCAGCCTAAATCACCAGTGAGCGCTCAGTCCTTGAGTTCAGACTGTCAGATCTCATTCCCCGCTGAGAAAGGGTAGCAAAAGGGCAGCCCTCTGCTCCTGGGCATTGCCTGACTTATTTACCTCGCATGTGAGATCTGGTCTGAGGCTCAGTCAGGCTCCATTTGGGATCTTGGGGGCTGGCTGGGCGCAAGCGTGCCAGAGCATGTGCTGGAAAGGCTGCCTCAGCCACGGCTTGATCTTGGGTTCAGCAAGGAGCGTTTTGCTTTTCTTGTTATGTTTAATCCCTCTTGGTCCGTAGATGCGTGTGTTGATGTGCCTGGTTTCATCCTGCCCTGCTCTCTGCCTCCTTTCTGTGGTCTGGGTGCTTTGCAAGGCACTAATTGCAATATAGTCACGATACTGGTGCAGGACTTTGGTACCTGGATGGCAAAGGGCTGGGACTTTCCTGCAAAGGTAACAAACTCCCAGAGTTTGCGATCTTCTCGAGATCAGCTCCAGCACAGAAGCAGGAAGGCACCTGCTGCATCCCTGCCGTGGGTGATGCTCACACAGAGAGGGGAAATACCTGTAATGCGCTGGCAGATGCTGTCACCGTGCCAGGCCTTTCCGTGATGTCAGCCTCTGTGTTAGTCATTGTCATGGAAACAAGGAGCTGATGGTAAACAACAGGAACCATCCCCAAAAAGCACCCTGTCACGCAGGTCTGTGCAGCAGAACAGGCCGCCCAGGAGGAGATGACTCAGGGTAATGTTGAACCAAGCCAGAAAACAGCACAGTGTCTTCCTTTGAAGTAAATTCCTGGCACTGCTGAGAGCGAAGCAATGAAGGATGGGGACCTCAGTGGGTCACCTTGTCATGCAACAGCTCATCTGGGCATTGATCTGTAACAGTGAAACCCCAAGACCACCTTGTCCCTCTCTCCTGGGTCCAGCCCAGCGTCTTGCACCAAAGAAGGGTCTCGGAGCCAGTTTTGGCCAAGATGTGCAACAGGCAATGCTGCACACCGTGGGAAAGCAGCAAATGATGACCCTGCAGCAGCTGAACCGTGCACTGCAGATCTCATTCCCAGAGCTGCTCTACTGGGGTGTAGTTGGGCACATGTCCCTTTGTCACCAACCAGCCCTGGGAACCTGCTGTGCTACCAACCGTGGGGCCAAAATCTTGAAGCCTTGGCAGTGGGGCAAGGTGCAGGCAGGTACCAACCTCTTCAGGTCATCTGCAGCGTATGGGAGGTGGAGCCCCATAAAAACGCTTTCAGGTGTGAAGGGACCCATTGTGCCATTGGCAAGTGGAGTGGGGCCAGCGATGCCCTCTCCCACGGCACAGCCCAAGGCTGCAGCCCCCCATCAGGGTGTCATGGGCAGGGTCACCACCTCCATCAGGGCTTTTGCATCATGTCTTGTTTTCAGCGTTTCAAAAGCCTGCTATGGTTTCCTGATGCCATCCACAGGATCTAGGGGTGGAAAGAAAGGATGTCTCCCCTGTCAGGCACCTGGACTGCTCTACAGCACAGCCCAGAGCTATTGGTGTCCACACTGCATCCCCAGGCTTTGCGTCTGTGAGCCCATCAGTCTGGTACAAAGAAAGATTTCTTTCAGTGACCCTTTTTCCATATCATTTCTTAGTATTTGTCTTTTCATTCAGACCCAAAATCCCCTGTGCTCCCCTCTTAACTTCTGTTACTGAGTTCCTTCATGCCGTAAATTCAGAGGCAGTTTCAAGGTTAGAGCAAGCTCCTCACGCTGCAGTGACTGCAGCTCTCCAGGGGAAGGTTAAAGGATGCAAATTGTTGACAGAGGGCTTTTCAATTTAGCATGCAAAGATCTGATGTTTGAAAGGTGAAGCTAGACAAATTCAGGGTAACAGGATGAGCGATCAGCAATTGGAACAATTTGCTAAATCTCATGATGGATTCTCCTTCACCGGTGATTTTGAAATTAAGATTGGATGCTTTTCTACATGATGTAACATTCAAAAAGTGTTAATTGGGGCAATGCTTCAGAGGAGATCTGACTGGTCCTGCTTGTGAACCCATAAGCCCTGTATCCCTCTTAGACTTTACCGTATCTCCTCTTTCTCAGCCTTGAACATATATCGACAGGATGAGAGGGAATGGCCTCAAGCTCCACCAGGAAAGGTTCAGGCTTGACATCAGGAAAAAATATTTCATGGAAAGGGTCATTGGGCACTGGCAGAGGCTGCCCAGGGAGGGGTTTGAGTCACGTTCCCTGGAGGGGTTTAAAAGACGGGTGGATGAGGTGCTGAGGGACATGGGTTAATGATTGATAGGAATAGTTGGACTTGATGATCCAGTGGGTCCTTTCCAACCTAGTGATTCTATGATTCTAAATATGCAGCGCATGGGCTGCCGTGAGCCATTTGGCGAGCCTTGTCAGCCTCCTGGGATGCTTGCGGATGAGCTGCCCCCAACACTGTGCTTCACCCAGCTCCCTCCAGCCTCGCCGATGCCTTTTGTCACCAAAGGCTGTGGGAAGGCTGGCTGGCCTCGGCGTTGAGAGCTTTGGGAAGTCGCCACACTTAGCAGCAGCATCTCACCTCTGCTCAGAGCTGCCCCCAGCCATTCTTTCAGCTCCAAATGATGGATGGACCTCCGTCCCTCTCATGAACTGATCTCACTTTTCGCTAAGTACAACTGCCAGCAGCAAATATCAACTTTTCCCCCTGTGAATATTACTGTACAGAACGTTTTGGCTCAGTGGCATCTGTGCACGTACCCGACAGCCAGCTCCTCTCTGCTCACAGACACTCCATGCTACAAGGAAGCTGGGGAGTTTTTACATTATTTTTATGGTTTAACGTATTCGGCGCACAGTCTCCAGAATGACTGTCCTCTTCCCTGCTCTGTAACTTGGATAGGTCTCTGGGGCTCATTTAAACTGTTTGCCTTGCTCTTTCATTTCTTTTTTCAACTGGAATTTAGTGCCCAGCTGACAGATCTTGAAAACAACATCCAGTCGTCCTCCACCCTTCCAACAGTTCATGAACCACTGCCTCCAGCCTTGCAGCATGCTGGGTGGCCCTGCACAGACTAGGGCACCTTTCAAGGGGGTAAATGCTTTCCCCCTTGTTTCTCACTTGTATTTTTGGCCTTTTTCCCTGCACAAATGCCTGGTGATATCCCTGGGTTCTGAGTTGTGGTGAGCACTGGCTGTCCATGCTTGAAAATCAGTGGGGCCATCAGCCTGTATCAGAAACATGTGGCCAGCAGGACCGGGAAAGTCATCCTTCCCTTGTACTCCTCGAATCAGTTTTGGGTCCCTCACTACAAGAATGACATTGAGGCACTGGAGCATGTACGGAGCAGGGGAACAGAGCTGGGAAAGAGTCTGGAGCCCAGGGGTTGTGTGAGCAGCTGAGGGACCTGGAGCTGTTTATCCTGGAGAAGAGGAGGCAGAGGGGAGACCTCATCACTCTCCGCAGCTCCTGAAAGGAGATTGTGGTGAGGTGGGTGCTGGGCTCTTCTCCCAAGTAACAAGTGATAGGAGGAGAGGAAATGGCTTCAAGTTGTGCCAAGGGAGGTTAGGTTGGATATTAGGGAAAAGGTCTTCACTGACAGAGTGGTGAAGCAGTAGTAGAGGCTGCCCAGGGCTGGGGTGGAGTCTCCATCCTGCAAGGTGTTTAACAGACGGGCAGATGAGGCGCTCAGAGGAATGGTTTCGTAGTGGAGAGATAAGGTTGGACTTGATCTCAAAGGTTTTTTCCAACCAAATGAATCTATGATCAAGTTACTATTAATGGTGGTGCTATTTATTAGCAATAATTGCAGTCATGCTCATCCTTCGTTTTTACTGCTTGGTTACAATATAGGCATCAGCTTTCAGCTGTATGCTGAGACTGTGAAGCTCTTTAGCCTCTCCCGTGAGCGAGCCCCAGCTGAACGCTGCCAAACTCACGTGGAATGCAACAGCCAGGGACTGACAGTCTCTCAGTCACTGTGTATTTTCATCATTCTCTTGTTTTTCATTTAATTTAAAGCTGTTCTTAGTAACTTTTGAACAAACCACTGTGTAGCTGTCTTGAGCATTCAGACACAAGAATCCCTGCTTTGCACCACATATGTGGAAAGGAAGTAATGAACGTCTCTAGCTTAATGGTCCAAGTCTTCCTCGTTGTACAAAAAAAAAACCCAGCATCCCCAAATCCATTTTCATTTATAACATTATGAGTGATTCTACTGGCAGTGTTTTTTCCTTCCCATATATATTTGAAAGAGAAATTCCCCATCCTAAAATGATGTTCTTGCTTAGATCGAATACTTTTCAAACTCCGACTCTGTGTTTAACCCTTTCATTAACCTTGTGCTGTTTTATCACACACTATGTGGGTTGGAGTGTTCTTCTCTACAAAGATGACACCCAGGGAAGCAGAAAGCAGCCTCAGCAGATGACTGAGAAGCAGATAGAGGTGGTGCTTGGAAAATGAAATTGGAGCAGCTTCAGAAGGAGCTGTGCTGTTTTTGTGACAGCAGAAAGCCATGAGGACTAGCACCCATCTCCTTAAAGAGCAGATATCTTCTGCCCATGCTCCTCTACTAATGACAGTGAAACTGTAATTAGGGTATGATCATCTGCATGCAGACACCCTACCCTCAGCTGGGCTGCTGAGGGACGCAGGCAGGTGTCCAAGCTCAGGTAAAGGGACTCTGCAGGGTAGGCTGATGGTATCTCTGAGCTTTTGTGGACCTTAGTGTGGTGGTAATAGCACAAGAGTTCGTAGTTTTTTCTCAGCGTGGTGGTAATCGTGCATAGCTCCCAAGACTAGGTCACCTGCAGAGGAACTGCCTCCCAGCTAAGTGTGGAGATAAGCAGTCTTGAGAGAAGGGATTCCCCCTTGTTTCCTGATGAAATATTCCTATGAGGTGCAATACTGGCAATGTGGGACAGAGAGAGAGAGAAGCACGTGCTGCCTGGGAGGAGGAAGATGAGGCCACCATGAATGGGGCTGGAGAACTCAGAAGTCTTGGTCTGCTCTAACAGTTTGTTGGTGACTGGGGGCATCGTCTCCCGATGCGCAGGGTATTTTTCATCGTGTCGGTGACAAATGGCTCTCGGTTGAGTAGAAAAATGGTTTATTGATTAGCTAGCAGCGGTGCACACGGGGACTGTGTTGCTAACGAACTGCGCCTGTTCCGCCAGCTGCTCCCTGTGGGGGCTGCAGGGAGGGATTGTCCATGTGTGACCTCTTCCTCCTGGGGGCCTGGGTTCTGCAAAACAGAGAACGGGGGACAGCAGTGCTTAGGGAAGCCTTGCGCCTTTCCCTGGCTCCCTCAGGAGAAAGACCTGGGTGTGTTGGTTGACAGCAGACTGAACATGAGCCAGCAATGGCTCTTGGCATCTTGGCTTGGATCAGAAACGGCGTGACCAGCAGGTCTAGGGAGGTTATTCTCCCTCTGGACTCGGCACTGGTGAGACCGCTCCTCGAATCCTGTGTTCAGTTCTGGGCCCCTCACCACAAGAAGGATGTTGAGGTTCTGGAGCGAGTCCAGAGAAGAGCAATAAAGCTGGGGAAGGGTCTGGAGAACAAGAGGAACGGCTGAGAGAGCTGGGGGTGTTTGGCCTGGAGAAGAGGAGGCTGAGGGGAGACCTCATTGCTCTCTGCAACTCCCTGAAAGGAGGTTGTGGAGAGGAGGGTGCTGGGCTCTTCTCCCAAGTGACAGGGGACAGGACGAGAGGGAATGGCCTCAAGCTCTGCCAGGGGAGGTTCAGCTGGACTTTAGGGAAAAATTTTCCCAGAAAGGGTCATTGGTCCCTGGCAGAGGCTGCCCAGGGAAGGGGGTTGAGTCCCCTTCCCTGGAGGTGTTTAAGGGACTGGTGGACGAGGTGCTGAGGGACATGGGTTAGTGATTGATGGGAATGGTTGGACTCGATGATCTGGTGGGTCTCTTCCAACCTGGTGATTCTATGATTCTAAGCAGGGATGTGTCACTGCCCCCAAGGCAGGCGACAACCTGTCTTCTGTCAGAGACAACCACTGCTGTGCAAAAGGACCATCTCTGCACATCACCTCTTGGCAGTCTATCCCTCTGCTTTCCCATTTCTCTCCTTTCCTTGTCCACACAGAATAAACCCAGCTTTAGCAAAATGCTCTTGTGCTTGATTTTAAGCAGAGAGCAGTCCTACTGGACCTAGCTGGCCTGTTCAGACCAAGGGTTTTTGGATGCTGTGGGGTGGGAAGCCACACCAGTTATTTGAACTGTCTGTGCAGACTGTGTATCATAGAGTCATAGAAAGAGTTGGGTTGGAAGAGACCTCAAAGCCTATCCAATTCCACCCCTGCCATGGGCAGGGACACCTCCCACTGGATCAGGGGCTCCAAGCCCCATCCAGCCTGGCCTTGAACCCCTCCAGGGATGGGGCAGCCACCCCTGCTCTGGACAACCTGGGCCAGGGCCTCCCCACCCTCACAGCAAAACATTTCTCCCTAAGATCTCATCTCAATCTCCCCTCTTTCAGTTTCACAGCTTTCCCTCCCATCTTCTCCCTGCCCTCCCTGATCCAGAGCCCCTCCTCAGCTTTCCTGGAGCCCCTTTCAGTTCTGGAAGCTGCTCTAAGGTCTTCCCACAGCCTTCTCTAGGCTGAACAACCCCAACTCTCTCAGCCTGTCCTCATACAGGAGGTTCTCCAGCTCTCGGATCATCTCCATGACCTCCTCTGGAGTTGTTCCAACAGCTCCAGGTCCTTCCTGTGCTCAGGACTCCAGAACTGGATGCAGGGCTCCAGGTTGGATCTCACCAGAGCAGAGCAGAGGGTCAGAATCCTCTCCCTCACCCTGCTGGTCCCACTGCTATGGATGCAGCCCAGGCTGCCAATGTCTTTCTGGGCTGTGAGCACTCATTGTTGGCTTGTGTTGAGCTTCTCATCCCCCAGCACCCTAAGGTCTCTCCTTAGGGCTGCATTCAATCCATTCTTCATTGAGCCTGTAATTTCTCCCGACTCAAAGCTTCATTGCTGGAAAAAGCCAGCCCAGTCGCTTTGTTGTCTTTCTCCCCTCACCCCCCCCGCCCCCGTCTTTAGCCTCCGTGTGCCTTCCCACAGCACACCTTGAGCAAGCTGAGCATAATTAATCACAGTTTGCTTCCCTGTGTTTGCATGGGGATTCCTAATCCGCAGTAAATCCTTTGGGGAACAGATGCAATTATGAAAGAAACACTTATTAGAAAGAACTATATGTGCCATAAAAAAAATGTTGGGACAATTGTCCTTTAGTTGTTTGTAACGATGCCAGCTGTAATATAGGATCCTAGTGCTCCATCCCAGCTGTCTGTGTCCCCCGGTACCGTGTGCTTCAGTGATAGCCTGTGCTGGATTTCATGCACAGCTGCACAAAGCCCTCTTATTTCAGCTGCTCTTCCTTCTCTCTCCATCCTGCGAGCACCTATTCTTGACTCATCAAGCAAAAGCCTGTCACAGCCGCGAACCTCCTGTAGCAAATGCTGCTGTTGATCTCTCCTGACTGAAATGGATGATGAGCTGCTTGGAATTAATATCTTCTGCACGTGTCAATGTGAGCAGCCACTGGAAGAAGATACGCTTGACAGTGATTTGTTGGTTTGACTGGCTTGGCAGATGAAGGACCACAGCAACTGATCTGTGATCGCGCACTGTGCTTTTCCATCTAGCGGTGTTTTCTTCTGTGGTAAGGAGTGAAGGAGGATGTTACAGTCACCATCCATGTGTTGGGGCTTTGTTCAGCTCTCCTGCGGTGGTGTTGACCACCTGAGGACAGCGAGTCCAAGGATATGAGGATTGTGGAGAGCTGTGTCCTGTGGGAGGAATCACATGCTGAAGCAAGGAAAGAGTGTGAGGAGGAAGGAGAGGTAGAAAACAATTTTGAGATGAACTGACCACAACTCCCATTCCCTCTCCTTCTGCACTGCTTATGAGAAGGTTGTAGAGAATTCAGAAATCCAGTCAAGTCTGTGAAGAAGGGAAGGCTAGGGGGAAGGTGTTTTAAGACTATGGTTTTATTTCTCATTATCCTACTCTGATTTGATTGGTAATAAATTAAATTAATTTTCCCCAAGCTGAGTCTCTTCTACCCATGACAGTAACTGCTGAGTGGTCTCTCCCTGTCCTTATCTCAGCCCACCAACGTTTTGTTGTATTTTCTCTTCCATGTCCTTCTGGGGAGGGAAGAGTGGCTTTGGTGGGCACCTGGCATTCAGACAGGGCCAACTTACCACAATATTCACTGTTCTAGAACTTAAATCTCAACTCAGATAAAAGCCGTTGGGTTTTGAATTTGTGTAGTTTTTGTCAGAAATGCCTTTGAGTCGTGTCATTGTGTGACATGCAGCTGAAGGTACAGGTTCTGCCCTGAATTGCTCTTTTATACTGGTCCAGTGGCACAGTCCTGTGCTGTTTTCTCTTATCCCATGTAAAGCTAACAGAATAAATATGCATTTGTCCTCCCTCATGGACATAACCCAGGTAAGGTGGGAATGGAAGGGAAAAGGGAGTATGTGAGAGCAGGTAAAATAACTCATCTGCACTGTTTTGTTGCAGTGCCCTAGAGGGCGTTTTCAAACCATGATAGGGTTGTGCTCTTGGATTTGGCCAACCTTTTTTTTTTTCACCCTGTGGATTAGCCCTTCACTGGTAAGACTTGTGAAGTAATGTCAGTCCACTTCTGTAGAGGCTTAGAAGGAACAGCCAAACAGATACAGGCAAGAAGGAAGCTCTTTAGCAGCACTGCTGGGTAGCCCAGGACCAAGGTCAAATAATTCTTCTGGTATGAACAGGGAGTAACTCATCTTGGAGGAAGAAATAGAAGAAAAGGGAAGTTGCAAGTGCTGGAGAACAACGGAATATGGGACCTACCGAAAAACTGTGGGTGATTAATAAGCACAGTCACATATTGTGAGGCTGTTGACCTGCATGTCTTAAGGTGAAACAAGTCTGTTCATAGGCAAACAGCAGAACCATCCAAGGAGGAAAAGGAGTAGGTTTGGAGAGGTGTTATTAGTGCTGTAATCTGAATGGCTTAAGTTCAGGTACTAGAAAAATATTCCTAAGTACCAAAAGAAAAGAATATCCCCCCCAAAAGAAACAACCAATAGCCAATCTGATTTCCCTGAGTGATGAGAGTAAATATTTCTGATTGGGAAGATGCCAGAGATGTCAGATATCTTGGCTTTGCTTGGATTTTGCTGTGGTTCACATGGTATTCCTTTTAACAAGGTCGATAAGCAGGTCTCCGTAAAACTGCCGTGGGAAAGGTGCAAAACACAGTTGGAAACCAGACAAGAGAAGTCAATGATTTGCTGTCAAATGAAAGGATGGATTGAGTGGCTTTCTGCAGGAATCTGTCCTTGATCTAATGGGAGTCGGTATTTTCCATAACGATCCACATGATGGAATATTCTCAGTTAAATCTGCGGAAGTTCAAGATGGGAATTAGTGCAGCAATTGCAGAGAAAGAGATTTCTAATCTTGTAACAGTAAGGACGATTAAGTGCTGGGATGTTCTGCCTGGGGATGCTATGGAGTTTCCATCATTAGAAGTGTTTAAGAAGGGTTTGTAGGAACATCTTTTGGGAATAACACAGAGCTAACCCTACCTTGAGGCAGGGGCAATGCTTGAGGTCCTTTCCAGCCCTATTTTCTGTGACTCCGCATCATGCCAAAAGCAATGTTACATCCCATGTGGCTTTTAGGGGAAAGTGTGAAAAATACCATGAAAAGCTAAAAATATGTGATGACTTTATTAGTTTTTCTTTTATTTTAGATCTTGGGAAGAAATATTTTGCTGAGGGTGATGAGGCCGTGGCCCAGGTTGCCCAGAGCAGGGGTGGCTGCCCCATCCCTGGAGGTGTTCAAGGCAGGTTGGATGGGGCTTGGAGCCCCTGATCCAGTGGGAGGTGTCCCTGCCCAGGGCAAGGGAGGGTGGAACTCTATGGGCTTTAAGATCTCCCTTCCAATCCAAACCGTTCCATGATTCTATGACTTTAGAAATGCAACTTTGTGCTTTTATTTACTAAAATCTCAATATTTTATCCCAGTTTGCCAAACAAGAGGCAGAAATCGTGTAGCTTGGCTTTTAAGCCTCATTATCTGCAGTTCTACCAGAGCTCTTGCTGGCCTCCTCCAGCCTGCATTTGAAAAGCCTGCGAGGTAAGGGCTTACCACTGTGGAAAAGCATTGGATGTCTAAAACTGAAATATGAACAAGGGTATTTGTATGAAATAGGAATGAATAAAATTTTTTTCCTTCGACTCCTCTGGCAAAGGCAGCTGGGCATTTGGAGTGATGGTGTTTGAAATGCAAAATACACCTCATTGGAGAGTTGTTCCGTGCAATTCATCTTCAGAGTACGCTCTTAGTGCTTGTTTGCAATGTGCAGCTATAAACAATGCTTTCTGAAAGTGCTCCGGCTGGCTCCGTGGCAAGGAAGAGGGGAAGGGTGGTAATATCAGACGTTTCAATCCCCACCACAGCCTACATTGCTCAAAGCAAGATGACTTGCAGACATCCAACACAGATGAGGAAGATGAATCGTATGCAAGGTCAGGCGCAATGCCAGAAAACTGATAGAGGCAAAAGCAGTTAATTGCTTTAGATTCCAACAACCCCAAAACGTGCCCTGTGTACAGACATCTGTTCCTTGCGCATCGGTGGACCTTACTGTCCAAACCAGCAAATAAAACAGGCAGTCAAGGCGCTCATCGTGATTTTTAATGTCAAAATCAGATTCACTGTTGCCTTATGGTCTCTGTAATTACTAGACATCACTCATCATTTTTCCCAGCTCAAGGGATACTTTGTTATTGACCTCAATGGGAAGATATAAATACATTACTGAATGGAAATATCAGCATTTACTGTTGTGAAAAGGTCTACATCATAGCTCAGAGGACTCTCAAACCTTTATCTCGGGGTACCTACAGCAGAGGAGAATGCTCGATACTGTTGATACAATGGCAAACCGCTGGTACTGAGGTCTTATCTTAGAGAAGAAAAACCTATTACAGGTTATTAGAGGAGAGCAACAATAGCAAACCACAAGCCCATAGGAACTTGCTGCAGCTGAACATCTAAAAATACCGTGGTAGGCTAGCACAGAGCTACCAGCGATGGAGGTGGCCAGAGAACACAGAGGCCTTACTCGTCCCAAGATATTTATTTCTCCTGAATGTGATGAGCACTGAAAGAGAGGAGAGCGAGCAAGATGCTCTCGTGAAGCCACATGTGGAGCGTCGTGGTGGAAAGGAGCTTTTGTGAAGCTGTGCATGGAGCATCACAGTGGATGTTCAGCTCTGTGGTTCACCCCTGAGACTGCCTCGCAATTATCACTCTAGAGCCCGTGGTGGGGGGATGCCTCCTTGCTGGCGGCACCCCTGGAGACATCCAATGGGTCAGTGTTGCCTGAACTGGGCTTCCCTCCTGTTGTGCCCTTTGGGGACCCTCTCTTTTGGGAGGAATGAGGCTGTTGCAAAGGTGCCAGGGGGTGGCAGCTCTCCCCTAGGCTGCCCATGCTCCCTGGGACCTGCCTGTTACTACTGCATGAATCATAGAATCACCAGGTTGGAAAAGACCCACAGGATCATCGAGTCCAACCATTCCCATCAATCACTAAACGATGCACCTCAGCGCCTTGTCCACCCATCCCTTAAACCCCTCCAGGGAAGGTGACTCAACCCCTTCCCTGGGCAGCCTCTGCCAGTATCCAATGACTGTTTCCATGAAAAATTTTTACCTAGTGTCCAGCCTGAACCACCCCTGGCGGAGCTTGAGGCTATTCCCTCTCATCCTGTCCCCTGCCACTTGGGAGAAGAGGCCGGCTCCCTCCTTTCAGGTAGTTGTAGGGAGCGATGAGGTCTCCCCTCAGCCTCCTCTTCTCCAGGCTAAACAACCTCAGCTCTCTCAGGCACTCCTCGTAAGACTTGTTTTCCAGCCCCCTCATGAGCTTCATCGTGTGAGAGCCATTGCCCGCTTCACCCCTCAGCGCCCTGGAGCTGCGATGCATCTCAGCGACACAAAAGAAGGCTTTCTAGGTAGGGATCTTTAGAAGGGATCAGCAGTTCTCGTCCATAAAAGTCGTACACCTTTGCTTTCTGAGTCTTCGGACAACCACAGAGTAAATGTGCAGGCAGGGAATGTGCTCAGCATGGGACACGTTCTTCCACACCATCTGCATCACTCCTTAAATGAGAAATCGTGACTGGTGATGCTTAAGCTGAGCACACATCACCTCACCAAAGGTTTTTTGTTTAGCCCCCAAGACCTTTACACCCATCAGCCTTCTGCATCCCTGCCCAGCACAGCCACCGCAAAGGTTGGGAGGGAAAGGTCTCGCTCTCCTGCCTGCCTGGCTCAGCTTTCTGCCCGAGTGCATCTCCAGTGGGGAGAGCTTCTCTGTCCCCTGGTAGTTTGTGCTGGTTCAGACAAGCCCTGCTCAGACATCGCACCTTCTGCGTGGTCCCACCAGGGCTAGTGGGAGCCAGCTGGCTGCCCCTGCGTGCTGGCTCGTGTGTTCAGGAACTGGAGGGCTGTTAGCGACGGTTTGCTAGGACAGGGCTGGCAGAGCTCCTGTGTGAGTTCCAGGCTTTTTAAGAGGCCCCATAAAAGAGCCCCATCCACTTTGAAGGGGAAATGGCTGTTTGCAGACAGGCAGGGCAGTGACAAAGCAGGAACTGGATCCAGAGATCCTTCCAGATGGAAGGGCCTATTAAGTGGCTGATAGTTTTTTGGAGTTTCATGGATTTCCCCTAGGAAGAATCAGTAGCTCAAAATGCGCTTGGCTAGAGTAGTTCCTGGATGATGAGGGCACTGGGTCTTGATTGAAAATAAGGAGATGGTGAAGCCCACCATCCCTTGGTGCCTTCTTCCCATGGCTCCTCACCCCTGCAGTCTCATTCATTTTTAAAACGGTGCCACACAAATCCGTGGGCTGCGTTAGAAAATCCCAGCCCGTACTCTCAGCCTCCCATGGGAGTCTTCAAGAGTGGAAAGCTGCACGCTTCCAAGAGATGCTTTAGGCACTGGAGGGAGAGAGGACCTGGTGCCCATCAAGCCTGAGCCCTTCCCAGGGTGACAGCCACTGCGGAGATACTAGCCCTGCTGGGTGCCTTGTCACTAAACCTCTCGGGGTGGCATTGCTGATGGGGTAAACAAACCAGGCAGGCAGCTCCCCGCTGTCCATCCCCACAGATCTCCGCTCAGCCGGTACCCCGGGGGCATGCCGGAGGGCATGGGGGATGGCCACCCCCTCCCTGGTGTGTCCCAGCGGATTGGGGACCCTCCCTGCTGCAGGGCAGGGAGCAAGAGGGTCTTGGCATGGGGAGGGGGAGCCCTGGCCTCAGAGGGCATGGCAGGATGGGGGGAAGGAGAAGGAATGTGCATGCAGGCACTTGATCTGCATAGATTTGTTTAGATGCCTAAACCACAATGGAGCCCTCTGTGAGGGTTGTGCTCTGGTGAGTATCTCTGGGGTGGGGAGCTGTAAATCATAGAATCACCAGGTTGGAAAAGACCTCCGAGATCATCAAGTCCAACCATAATCAGATGCACTTTTGGCTTTGGGCAGGGATGCATGTGGTGGATCCCCAGGGATGCAGCAGGGACCAGTCCATCCAGCGGCGTTGGAGGGGTGAGGAGCAGGACAACCAGGAGAGCTGCTTTGGGGCTGGGCCCCTCTCTTCCCATGGTGAAGATGGGCCATGATGAAGGGAAGCCAGCCGAGCCTGCATCCCACAGGGAGAGCTGGCCCTGCAAATTACAGTTTCTCTGCCTGTAAGTGCTTATTATAGTTTATTGAGCTAGGGAGGTTTCTCTGCTTTCTATTTTGGGCTGAGCTCCCCTTGTATTTATTTACAATCAGCAGAGCAGCTTGTGGCCATTGGAGTTGAAGAAAATTGCTGTGAAAAGCAGGAAATTGGCTTCTCACCTTACGAGAGTGGGATTGGGCTGCACGTACGGGAGCTGCAGCTCCCCTGGGGAACCCCAGCCCTGCACTCGCTGCACCAGGGGATGGCTTCAACCCCAAACCCATGGTGCTGTTGTCTTGTCTTGGTCCGCGTCACTGTGAGTTGACATCTCACAGGCATGCCTGAAGTAATCTCCAACGCTGGCTTGAGGCTGTGTATCAGTGTGCACTTGGCACTGGCTGTGAAAGCTGCCTTAGGCAGTCAATGCTGCATCTCGTATCAAGACACACATCAGTAACCTTAGTGTGAGCTCACATGCAGAATCATAGAATCGTAGAATGGTTTGGGTTGGAAGGGACCTCAAAGCCCATCCAGTTCCACCCCTGCCATGGGCAGGGACACCTCCCACTGCATCACAGGCTCCAAGCCCCATCCAACCTGGCCTTGAACCCCTCCAGGGATGGGGCAGCCACCACTGCTCTGGGCAACCTGGGCCAGGGCCTCCCCACCCTCACAGCAAAACATTTCTTCCTGAAATCTCATCTCAATCTCCCCTCTTTCAGCTGAAAACCCATTCCTCTTGTCCTCTCCCTGCCCTCCCTGATCAAAAGCTCCTCCCCAGCTTTTCTGGAGCCCCTTTCAGTACTGGGAGGCTGCTCTAAGGTCTCCCTGCAGCCTTCTAATATAGTTTTGAAAGGTACCTGAAGTCTTTCAGGGATGCATCTTGGAAGGGTGAAGGAGTGGTGAAAGCCTCCACAGAGGTCTCTGGGGTACATAGCCCCATGTTCTGCATGGTTCTGAGCTCTCCTGGGCTGCAGGCTGGTACCTCTGACATCGTTCCACACCCCTCTAGGCACTGCTGCTCCTAAAGTCATAGGAGTTTTCAAGCAGAATGATGAGAAAGCTGCTTTGTGCTGGTGTAACAGCCTCCAGAAAGCCTTGCAGTCCCTCTGCGTTAGAAAACAACTTACCTATACGGTTTCATCGTGAGGTGCTGAGCACACAGCCCTCCAGCAAATCCTGGCTTCGAAAGCAGAGGGGGTCAGTGCAACTCTGTCTGTCCCCAGCCAAATCAAGTCCCTCGGAAGAGGAAAAATGTGCAAGTGCCTGTGCAGCATCTCTCTCTGGACCGATTGTAAATGTCATGGCAGTGTCTATAAGTGGCCTAACATATTAAAGATCAGGCAGCTAGGGGAGGAAAGATGACCTTTTGCATTTTGCCCAGAGCAGGCAAGGATAATGTAATTATAATTTCATGTAATTCATCTCCTGACACTGTGTAATAGCTGAACCTCACATGGCCGAGCCAGGGATGGAGCGGAGAAAGGCAGGAGGGAGAGGAGGACCTCGAGCCCAGCTGGGAGAGCATCCTCTGGGCAGAGCCCCCCACCCTTGCACAGCTCATCAGCTGCCGCAGGGGTCCGCGCTCCGGCCGGGGTGCAGATGGAGCCTCTTTCTCGTGGGAGGCTGCCAGGGCTGTTAGCTCAAAGCTGCTGTGTTCAGAGGCCAGCAGCTAAAATGCTTCGCAGCCCACAGGAGCATCTGGCACAGCCAGGGCTGCTTGCTCTGCCAGCCTCAATCTGCTCCTCTGTATGGTTCAAGCTTTGCTCCTTCCATTCCCGATATTGTTTCCTGCTTTTCAAATTGCACTGAGCACAAATCCTCTCTCTGTTGCTGGGGGAGGCGAGGGGCTGTGCCTCCCCAAATCCTAGAGCTGAGGATGGAGCAAACCCATCCCCAACAAAAAGAGCTTTACAGCTTTTACCCTTAAATAAAGCTTTTCTCTTGTCCGAGCATGCTGTACCTAAAACCTGCAAAGTATCAGACTACTGTTGATTAGTTATTTGTTCATTTGTTCAGCTGTCTCTGGGCTGGATGGTTTCAGAGAAGTCTACTCTGGCTTGTCCGTAAGGGATGGAGTGATGGAACGAAGCACCTGCAGCTCCTCTGAGCCTGTGACAGGGGATGCTGTGCCCACTGCGCGGAGTTTGCACGGGTTGCAAAGGATGGTTTGTTAGCAGAGCAGATACTGTGTTTTCAGAAAGAAATTACACCTATTTAAAAGCTGCTGCCACCTGAAATTTATTCTTCATCACTAACTGATTAAATTCTGTTAGTCAGAGACTTTATCCTGCAGAAATTCTCCAGGAAGCTCTAATAGCAGAGTCAATCTTTATAATATCAGGAACAATAAAACAGAGAGACCTCATTTTGCTGCAAGTTTTATCTGCGGGTACGTGGCTCCGCGTACCTACCAGCCCCATTATCATCCCAGCACCCAATAGGACTCATTAAATATTTATTTAAAAGGTTTTCATTCCTGAATGGCTTAATAGAAACTGGCAAAGATTAAATGGCTTTGTTAAGATAAACAGTGTGGAGCAGAGTGCGCCGTATTGCGTGGCTCAGGGGACTGGGCAGTGGAAGAGCGAGCTTGGGGCTGGAGGCAGCGTGCTCCGGTGTTGCTCCAGGGAAGATCCTGAGGCAGAGCTGGATCAGCTAGCCACAAGGCTTCATTACCCAGTGAATACAATGTTGGGTGATGCTGAGCCCAGAGGAGCTATGAGATCTCTCTGAACTGATGTGGGGGCCCAGCACCCAGTGTTTGCCGCACGATGGCCATGGTCTACCTTGGCAGCTGTCCATGGGAAACAGAAGCAGGGATACTGGTTAGGGGGGAGTTATCATCAAACTTACTGCACTCTGCACTCTCAAAGCCCAGCAAAATGCCCCAAGTACAGCTACCACAAGAGAAATGCCTTCATCAGCGTTGGGCTGTGTGGGCAGCGTTTCTTTCTAAAAAGGCTCCATCAGTGAAAATGATCTCATCAATATCAGCTTTTAATTCACCTTCCCTGCCTCATCCCGTGTGCCTCCTGCAGATCTGTCACAGTAGTCATCTTGAAGCCCTCAGTAAATGTATTTTTTCTTATTAAAATTACCCCGAGCTGAGCTAGATGAGAGAGATTTGCTGACATTTCCCACCCTGCTCTGCATTTGCCTTCCCAGTAGCAGAGCAGGTTGTGCCTGTCTTGCATTAAAACGCCTTCTGTGATTTCTCTGCCCCCTAAAAAAAGACACTTACAGGCTTCCCCACTCCAGCAGCTTTCCTGTAACAGCATCTCTGACAGGCAGCAGCCCTGTGTGGTGAAACAGGCTGTGCCTCAGCACTGGGATGTGACACCTTTGGTGCCATTGAAGGAACTGAGTTTCCACCGGGAGGCTGGAAAGTGAGCACCACATCCTTTCTGCTACGAGGAGCTTTGGAGTTACACCCCATCCTGTTGGAAACACAGGCTGGTGTTGGGGTGGGGAACGTGGGCAACTCCAGCGCTGGGGAGGCAGGAGCCAGCCCACTGCTGTTTGCACCTCCGAGCCCTTTTAAATGCAGAAAGAAAAACTCGTGTTTTCCACCTTGCTCAACTGACTTGCTTTTCCAAATCTATATCAACACCTAAGGCTTTTATTGGGATTGTTTTTGAGCAGGCTAAAGGGGGAAAACCCAGCAGCTGAAACAACTCGCACCTCCCATCTATGGATTGAATATAATACTTACCCTGTTATTTTATAACATTAAAAAAGGAAGTGTCCTACTTATTTTTGAAGCATAGATTTTTCTGCATGGTAGTTTTTTGGTCGATACGATTTAATTATGCTACAAAACACTGAAGAGCCAAGCTGCCATGCCTGGCCTCCCCCCTCCCTCAGCTCACTGGGACGGATGGAAGCAAGTCGGCCAGTTTGGCATCACCCTACCAACTTCTCTCCCCCAGTCTGGATTCCTCCAATTTTCTTCATTGTTGCACTTTAGATGTTTTGGCAAACACCCTCGATCTGCCCCAGACCAAGAGCCTCCACATTAGGGGGAGATGATCCAGTTCCCTGTGGGAGCTCATCCTCACCACAGCCATGGCAACTCAGCTGGCTGAGTCCCTCACTGGTGGGATTCCCCAGCTCCCTCCTGAGCTGATTCAAATGTTCATCTGATGTAGGAGCCTGGCCCCCTTGTCCCAGCTGGCCTGGCCTGTGAAGTCCCTGAAGCCCATTTAACCTCTGGCAGGACCAGCAGCGCTGGCACAAGCGGTGCCTGCGGTGAAATCAAAGGGCGCTTTGAAGGCTGCAGAGCATTTACATTCAAAAGTCTTTGAAAGGTTTGGGATTTATCTCCATCCTGGGAGGGAGCCTTATTAGTGGCTTTTGGGTACACCGCTCCTGAATAATGAGGACAATCCTGTCTCAGGAAGATAAATCCCAATATAATGATGCCATTGTCTTTCCTTATTGTAACTCTCCGTCAGCCCCTCATTTAACTGCTGTTTTACCCAAAGATTTTGACAGCCTGTTTTAGCACAGGAAGGATAATACAATGCTTTTTAATTGCCACCCAATCTAAAATTAGCCCTTTCTTCTGTGGCTAATGAGCCACTGCACAGTCCTCTGGGGACGATGGTTTGAGTGTCACCTGTTGCATCTCATCTTCATGGCCACACTGGATCTCCTGCTGCTTTTACATGTCTTGATGGGTTTGGTGCATCACCTGAACCCCTGTGGCTGCAGATGCTTTCTGCTTGAATCCTTCCCTTCCTACACTTGTCCACTTTGAATGGAAAGAGCAATCAACAGGAAAAGGTTTTTGAAGCTTTGCAAATCCTCCTACGTTCTCTAACAAGTGTAACCTGCAGGGTGAGGGAGGGGATTCTGCCCCTCTGCTCTGCTCTGGTGAGACCTCATCTGGAGCCCTGTGTGCAGTTCTGGAGTCCTGAGCACAGGAAGGACCTGGAGCTTTTGGAGTGAGTCCAGAGGAGCCCATGGAGATGACCTGAGGGCTGGAGAACCTCCCATATGAGGACAGGCTGAGAGAGTTGGGATTCTTCAGCCTGGAGAGGAGAAGGCTGTGGGAAGACCTTAGAGCAGCTTCCAGCACTGAAAGGGGCTCCAGGAAAGCTGGCGAGGGGCTCTTAACCAGGGAATGCAGGGATGGCATGAGGGGAACAGTTTTCATCTGAAAGCTGGGAGATTGAGATGAGATCTTGGGGAGAAATGTTTTGCTGTGAGGGCAGGGAGGCCCTGGCCCAGGTTGCCCAGAGCAGTGGTGGCTGGAGGTGTTGAAGGCCAGGTTGGACGGGGCTTGGAGCCCCTGATCCAGTGGGAGGTGTCCCTGCCCATGGCAGGGGGTGGGACTGGATGGGCTTTCAGGTCTCTTCCAACCCAAACCATTCCATGATTCTATGAATTATCACATTAAAGAGAGTGGCTGAGACAATCACAGTACAGAAACACTGCTTGGAAATAAATTGTGAGGACATGTTTCTGCCGTGACTGGACTAGGCAGGCAGGTGGCTCATAGGTCATTACAAGTTCAAGTCAGTTCCCAGAGGGATGCAAAGGGAGCCAGAGATGGATGTATTGTAAGAAGGTTTTCTGGAGAGGACCTGAGCAATTTCAACCAGCTGCCATGGTTGGGATCAGCTTGAAAGTCGCCTAATGAATTTCTTTGTCAGGAGGAAATTGGGCTGTTGACTGGAGGAATGCACAGAATAGAAAAGCAGGTTCTTTCTGTTGAAAATCCACCAATGAAAAATCCAAATAAAGCTAAAAGTCCTTAACCTTTTGGCATGGATTTTTACATCCGTAATTCTCCCTGGGCACTCAAGGCAGCAGTGGGACTGCTGCCTGCTCTGCAGAGGAGTGAGGGGGCACAGAGGCAGAGACCTGTTCCAGCTCAGTGCAGCGGTGTGGAGTCATCGAATCGAGGAATGGTTTGGGTTGGAAGGGACCTTAAAACTCATCTAGTCCCACCTCCCCTGCATGGGCAGGGCCACCTCCCACTGGATCAGGTTGCCCAAAGCCCCATCCAGCCTGGTCTTGAACACCTCCAGGGATGGGGCAGCCATACTGAGTCAGATCTGAAACCACAGCCATGCTGGGATGTGCAGAAGCACAGCCTGGGCTATCCTTGCATGGGGTGTCCCCAAGACCTTTATCCCCAGGCTAACTGACTCGTGATACACACACCCCCGGGTGGCAGCGCCCCTGAGCTGAGGTCTAGCAGCTTCCAGGCACTACGCTGCAGCGCTGAGCTTGCTGCCAAAAAGCCACATGTCCCCAAGGAAATTGCAGAGAGCAATTTCTTGGTATGAATTTTCCAGCAGTTTGCAATCAGCAGCAGGCAGAACCTTCTGCCCTGCACATTGTCCCTGAGGGCTGGTGGGGAGGAGCACTGACCGATGCTGGACTGGTATCTGGAAAGGTAAGAACGCTGGGGCGTGTGCCCATTTCCCTCCACTCTTAGTTTCTGTGCTGACTTAATTTTGTTGTTTTCCCCAGAATTAGCTGTCGCAGTGGAGGAAACTCAGAGCAGCCTTCACACCGTTCCCAGGAGCATGTCTTGGACTCGTCAACGAGGTACATTCCCCAGAATGAAATGATAGTGCAGCAGTTCTCTCTGTTGTGTGTGTAAATCTCCTGGTTTTGCAAGAAGAAAAGGTCCTCAATCATTTCCTGGCTTCTAGGTGCTGAGGGGGTCCAAAACTTGCTGGATCTTTGGAAAGCGCTGGGTGGGTTTTGCGTGCTTTGGACTGAGATGATAGTTCATTTAAGGAAGATCCCTTAGGAGCCTGAGCCACCTTTTGTATTTATTGTAGAGCTAGTGCTTTCAAATAATTTCAGAAGTCTAATTCTCCTGCTCGTGTCTCCTTGACCCAAATTTAGCAAGGACTGGGTGATCAGCAAACAGCCACGAGCGATGCCGCTTGCCTAGTGATGGCTTTGCTGTGTGGGTGCTCACAGGGTAGGTGTTTGTAGTACCTCGCTGGTACAAAAGACCCATAAACCAGTTCAAGTAGTGAGATAATCTCCATGGCTCGGTGCTGCTGGGAACACTATTAGTGGTTGTGGGACTTGCTGCTGCTGAGGTGGACCCACAATTGTGTGTCTGGCTCTGTTTGAACCTGTTCTGCTCTGTCTGTGCCGTGAGTACCGAGCATGCAGTGCTCTGCCATGAGCAGCGATGCCCAGAGCTGGATGCCACAGCTCTCCCTCTCTTGACTGGCACAGCCATTAAGCCACAGGCCTGGCTCTGCAGCCACCTCTGAGCCCACAGAGATGCACGGTGACAGTGGGAGGTTGGCTGGTGGGGGCTGCAGCCAGCAAAGAGGTTTTGCAGAGGAGCTGGTTGCTGCGGCTCTGCTGGCCTGCACTGGTCCAGCCAGGGCTGAGGCTGCTGGTGGGCACTGGGGGACACATCGTGCCGATTCCTACAGATGACTTACAGAATCATTGAATCATTAAGGTTAGAAAAGACCTCTAAGCTCATCCAGTCCAACCATCAGCCCAACCCCACCATGCCCACTAAACTATGTCCTGAACTGCCACATCCTCATGCTTTTTGAACCCCTCCAATTGGTGTCTCCACCACTGCCCTGGGCAGCCTCTGCCAGGCTTCACCACTCTGTTAGTGAAGAAGTTTTTCCTGCTATCCAATCTAAACTTCCCCTGGCACAACCTGAGGCTGTATTTCCTCTCATCCTGTCCCTTGTTACTTGGGAGGAGAAGAGACCAGCAGCCACCTTGTTACAACCTCCTTTCAGGCAGTTGTAGTGGCCCCTCCATTATCGACGTGAGCAGGATTCAGTAGTGATGTGGTTCTCCTAATCTCTGGTAACCTCCAGGTGAGGATGCTGGTACCTGGGGTCCACTTTTCACCATGCCCCCTCCAATGAAGGAGCTATGACTTGTGACTGTTTTGATCCCGCGGTGGCCTTGATTTGCCACCAGGTTCCACTGGAGCAGGCTGGAGATCTCTGCTCAGGGTAATGGGATGTGGGGATGCTGCAGGAGGTGAGGAGCAGCCACGGACCTGCAGGCACAACCTCACCTCCCTGTCCTGCTCACTGGCTGCAGGCACAGACCAAACGACTAAAACAAGGTGTAGTTTTGCCCGGAGCTGCCCTGCTGCAAGCACAGGCAGGATGACTTCGTGTTAGGGAGCTGGCACCTCGGAGAAGTTTGTTCTTAGCACACAGGAGCAGCCTGGAGGCTCCTCCTGACTCTTTCCCCCTGTAATGATGCTCTATGAATATTGTAAGAATGAATATAGTTATGCCCTGAAAAAAGAAAACTCATTTATTTATGAGGCTATTTGATTTCCTCTGAAATGCCTCATCTAGCAGCCCCCCTCCATTAGAAACCCTCTGAAGCTATGCAAGAAAAAGCCATATCTTATTATTTAAATTAATAAAGCAGCTGCAGATTTTTGCTTCGTTTTAAAATATGACTGTAGAAAATATCCTTCCATGGACCATTTTTCCTGTGGTTTTCTTCCTGAATATTCCTAGCTATGACCATAATTAATTTTAACGAGTCACCCACCATCAATTCCACAGTAATTTGTAAGTGTCCTGCAGCTGACTTAAAAAAAAAAATTCAAAGTGATGCCCTCCTCCAGCTGCCTCTTTAATGAAACCCAGGATTACTTAAGGAATTGGCACTTGGCCCCAGCAACACAAAATTGCCTGGTCCTCAGTCAGAGCCGATGCTGTCCACCCGTTGATGGATGGCGTCATTCAGGGCTTTTATAGGCACTGTGAAAGAGGCCAATCTGTCCAGTCTGATAAATCTAAATCTTCTGTGATATATCATAGTTCTACCAGACAGATGTATGAAGCCAACATGATGCTTCATTTTTTCCCAGGGAGACAGCCTCTCCGAGGTCAATGGTCAACACCAAAGTTCTCAGACAGACTTTGGCCTCTAGAGAAGGAGATTGGGAAGGTCTGAGTGGGCAATGGGAAGGTCTGGGTGGAAGCTGGGAAGGAGGCTGGGAAAGCCTGGATAGAGAAGGTTGGTATGGTCTGGGAGGGAGGTTGGGAAGGAGGCTCGGAAGGTCTAGATGGACATCGGGATTCTCTAGATGGAGGTTGGGAAGGAGGCTGGGAAGGTCTGGATGGCAAAGATGGATGGAGAAAGGAGGAACAGTAAGCACTACAGAGTCTCCCGCACTGGGTTAATGTCAGATATCTCTACAAGAAGAGTCTCCAGCTGCTTGTAGAAGCTGAAGAGTGTGGGAGCCCTCAGAGGGCGCCTCCAACTAAACTTCACCAGGTTATTCTCATAACAGTGAGGAAATTAGGTGAAATACCGAAGTCACCAGAATGTAAGAGTAGGGCTGTCAGGTGGAATGAAAAGAGAGGGAGGGAAGGATTGATGTGCAGAGCAATCCCACACCTTCATAAGGATGGTTGCAGAGGGAGAGCCCCCATTCCAGCACCCACCGCCCTGGTGCTGCTCTGCTGGGACTCAGGGTCACCAGTCACTCACCAGCAAGCACAGTGCGGGCTGGGCAGCAGCACGCTGCCTTCAACCATTTATTTTAATAAAGAAAATCACTGATGTCCTCATTAGAGCCTCACAGCCGAAAAGCAAGGGCTGGAGGCCAGCAAAGTGACTGCACGCTCATGGGAGCTTCCTGCTGACATTTTGGAGCTAATCAGGCTTGCTGGCACTAGCCAGGGGTTTGACATGAGAAATAAAGAACCAGGTAGCAACAAGATCTTCTGTATTGCAGCAGGGCTGGTAGCCAGGTCTCTCCTCTAGATCCTGTACTAGTATATTACTGGCATCCAAAGAATCATAGAATGGTTTGGGTTGGAAGGGACCTCAAAGCCCTTACAGTCCCACCTCCTGCCACGGGCAGGGACACCTCCCACTGGATCAGGGGCTCCAAGCCCCATCCAACCTGGCCTTGAACTCCTCCAGGGATGGGGCAGCCACCACTGCTCTGGGCAACCTGGGCCAGGGCCTCCCCACCCTCACAGCAAAACATTTCTCCCCAAGATCTCATCTCAATCTCCCAGCTTTCAGATGAAAACCATCCCCCCTTGTCCTCTCTCTGCCCTCCCTGATCCAGAGCCCCTCCCCAGCTTTCCTGGAGCCCCTTTCAGTGTTGGAAGCTGCTCTGAAGTCTCCCTGCAGCCTTCTCTTCTCCAGGCTGGACAACCCCAACTCTCTCAGCCTGTCCCCATGTGGGAGGTGCTCCAGCTCTCAAATCATCTCTGTGGCCTCCTCTGGACTCGCTCCAACAGCTCCAGGTCCTTCCTATGCTGAGGTCTCCAGAACTGCACACAGGGCTCCAGGTGGGGTCTCACCAGAGCGGAGCAGAGGGGCGGAATCCCCTCTCTCACCTGCTGCTCCCACTGCTCTGGATGCAGCCCAGGACATGGGTGCTTTCTGGGCTGTGAGCTCACGTTGCTGGCTGATGTTGAGATTCTCAACCCCCAGCATCGCCAAGTCCTTCTCTTCAGGGCTGCTCTTGATCCATTCTCTGCCCAGCCTGTAATTGTTGTTGGGATTGCCCTCCTTTGATTGCCCTTGGCTTTGCGAGTGTGTTCTGATTTGGTGCAGGTGGCCATGGGGCTTGGGGTTGTGACAGCAATATTTGGAATGTGTTTGTGTCTACTCCCATGAGCTATTGTGATGGTATGTTGATGCTGGCGATATGATTTTTTCCTGCTGGGACATTGCTGTGATCCTTCTGCACCACGTCCCGTTGTTTAACTCCCACAGCTAAGCTGACAGTGACCCCAGGTCCGGCTGCAGAAGCAGAGCTGTATGGGGAGAGCCATGCAGTGCTGCAGGAAGGTGGAGTTAGGATGTGCACAGAAAATCCTGACCTCTTACGACAGCTATGCCAGCCATTCTTGTTACAGCCCCTGGAAAAGCACTTATCACTGGGTCTTAATCTGCAGTAGCTACAAAAGGGATAATATGTCTGTCTGGGGAGCGCCAGGGGGCTTATCAATGTTTATAAAGAGCAGCACAGAGAGGGACAATGTTCAGAAACTCTGAGTCTGTTCGCAGTGTTCAAGAGCCTGGCTTGAAAATTGTGAAAATATTGAAATATGATCTCTTCTTTTTATCTCCTGGTCCTGCGCTGCTGACTGCATAGCTCATGTTTGCAGAGCGCTGAGCAAAGTGTTCCTGGCTGTGTGCAAATGATGTGCTGAGGCTTCTCTGCATCCCAAGGCTGGTGTCCTGGGGAAACACTCATCTTTCCTCTTGGGCTATGAGTCCAAAACAGGCACCTTGAGATGGCAACGGTCCCTGAAGGAGAAATAGCCAGGTTAACATTAGGCAATCAGATGTAAAAAGGGACTCAGAGCCATCATTTCACTTTAAATGCTGAGTTCCAGCTGCATTTGGTGAGCATCGAAGGTCCAGGTAGGCATCTGAGTGAATCCCAAGCACGGGGAAGCGCGCGCAGTAGCACTGTGAGCAAGGAAATCAGGGAAGAGACCGTATGAAAAGCATTCAGTTGACTGAAAAGCCCATGAGGATACAGAAGACACTCACTCTTTACATATGCAAAGTTTAGCCATAATAGCGTGAAACCGTGAAAAATATGTTTCCTCTTTACTGCAACTTGAAATGGTGAAATACGGGCTGACCAGCAACTGCGGCAACCGTTTTATCCTCCAATTTATTGCTCTCAATTCCAGCCCGGCCCCGAGAGCCTGGCTCCCTTTGTACCATTTTTCTATTAGCGAGTTTTATTTGTGGCCGGGAGCTTTGTACTCGCAGAGCAAAACCCGACTTTGCTCCCAAACCATCCTGCCTGGGCAGCGCTCCAAGGGCCGGCACCGAGGGTGGGAAGAGCTGCTGCTCACGGCTGGGTGGTGA
The DNA here is from genome assembly GCF_032191515.1 of Phaenicophaeus curvirostris. Taxonomy (NCBI): domain Eukaryota; kingdom Metazoa; phylum Chordata; class Aves; order Cuculiformes; family Cuculidae; genus Phaenicophaeus; species Phaenicophaeus curvirostris. The sequence goes on along the minus strand of NC_091406.1, from coordinate 17,486,424 downwards.
GGAAGGTGTGACCGCAGGGGTTCTGCCGGGCTACAGTGCCAGGAGCAGGGGTTGAGCCACTGGAAGCTTTCCATTCAACCACCGAACCAAGAACAGGTCAAGGAAGGTGATAGGATAGGAGGAAACGGCCTCACCATGGGAGGTTTAGGTTGGGTATTAGGGACTATTACTTCACTGAGAGGGTTGTCAAGTACTGGCAGAGGCTGCTCAGGGCAGTGGTGGAGTCTCCAGCCCTGGAGGGATTGAAATGACATGTAGGTGTGATGCTTAAGGACATGGCCTGGTGGTGGGCTTGCCAGTGCTATGTTAAGGGTTGGATTTGATGATCTGAAAGGTCTTTTCAAACCTAATCTCTTCTGTTAACTGGGTACAGCAGTGCCTCAGTTTCCCCATGTTGTTTCCACCCTGGGGGCATTGCAAGTTGAGGAGAGGTGGGAGAAGGTCAGAGACATCATGCACTGGTATGGCATGAATACTCCTTGAATACTGTGTCGCTCCTTGAATCCTGTGTTCAGTTCTGGGCCCCTCACCACAAGAAGGATGTTGAGGCTCTGGAGCGAGTCCAGAGAAGAGCAACAAAGCTGGTGAAGGGGCTGGAGAACAGGCCTTATGAGGAGCGGCTGAGAGAGCTGGGGGTGTTTATCCTGGAGAAGAGGAGGCTGAGGGGAGACCTCATTGCTCTCTACAACTACCTGAGAGGAGGTTGTGGAGAGGAGGGAGCTGGCCTCTTCTCCCAGGTGACAGGGGACAGGACGAGAGGGAATGGCCTCAAGCTCCACCAGGGGAGGTTTAGGCTGGACATCAGGAAAAACTTTTTCACAGAAAGGGTGATTGGGCACTGGCAGAGGCTGCCCAGGGAGGTGGTTGAGTCACCTTCCCTGGAGGGGTTTAAGGGATGGGCACTGAGGGACATGGTTTAGTGTTTGATGGGAATGGTTGGACTCGATAATCTGGTGGGTCTCTTCCAACCTGGTGATTCTATGATTCTATGGCCACCCAGGAGGCATCTCACCAGCCCAGGGGACCCTGGGGACACCTGGGGCTGCCCACCGGAGCAGGGACAAGCTCAGCTTTCAGACAGATTTTGGTGAGATTTACTGGAGGTGCCCAACCTACCTCTAAGCGTTGCTTGCCAGTCTCTGCCTAGCAGGATCTTCTGTGGCTTTCTCTGGCCTCATTCCCAGTCCTCCCAGTCCACAAAGAACAAACCCAGTTAAGTTGCCTTGTGCTTGGCTGAAGGCATTTAATCACTGTCTCGGCTTGATGGAAATACGAGCTACTCCTGTGCCAGTCAGGACACGCTCTTCTTGCATGGACGAAGATGAGCAAGGAGCCATCCAAGCATGAAATAGTTGTCAGGCTTCCAGAGGGTCACAAGATATATGGATTATGAAGTAGAGACTCCCACAGATCTCAGATTATCAAATATAAAGACTGCAGGAGAAGATTGCTTCAGCGTGTGAGATCACAGGAGCGCTGCCCTGAATTCAAAGCTGGGCTGAAACACCAGCCCCAGTGCTGGCTGAGCCCATGGGGCTCCTGCTCATAAGCTTTGGGTTCACCCCAAATATAGCCATCCCTGCAGCAAACTGGTGAGGGGGCCGGAGAACAGGCCTCATGAGGAACAGTTGAGAGAGCTGGGGGTGTTTAGCCTGGAGAAGAGGAGGCTGAGGGGAGACCTCATTGCTCTCTACAACTACCTGAAAGGAGGTTGTGGAGAGGAGGCAGCTGGCCTCTTCTCCCAAGTGACAGGGGACAGGACGAGAGGGAATGGCCTCAAGCTCCACCAGGGGAGATTTAGGCTGAACATTAGGAAAAAATATTTCACAGAAAGGGTCATTGGGCAGTGGCAGAGGCTGCCCAGGGAGGGGGTTGAGCCACCTTCCCTGGAGGTGTTTAAGGGATGGGTGGACGAGGCGCATGGGTTAGTCATTGATGGAATGGTTGGACTCAATGATCCAGTGGGTCTCTTCCAACCTGGTGATTCTATGATTCTATGAAACTATTTGGTCATGAGAATTATCTTGCCCCTGGTTCTGTCTCCAGCTCGCAGGAATGGGCAGGTTTTATATCTGGGTGTGCTATGTGGAGCAGAAGACTTCTAAAGGTTAGAGCACTTGAAGGACTGGAGGCAGGGATGAAACAGGACACTTCAGGCAGCTTGAATAGAAGCTAAGAGGATTAGTGGCGTTAGGTTTGACACCGGTGGAAGCTGTCTTGTGCGGGCGGATTAAGAAGAGACAGATGCTAGGGGAAACCCAGCAGTGTGGTGGCAAATCCTGAGGGGCTGTCGGAGACAGGGAGTTCCTGCATACGTGAGATCCAAGGGGATGATTTGGCTGGTGGGAAAACACTGCCATGCCCTTGAGCCTCTTTCCTAAGCCCCAGAGACAACGAGTAGGAATTCCATCACGTAGCGTGATAGCGTGCAGAGGCTGCTGGTATTTCGCCTGAGGTGAGTTCCATCACTGCGCTCGGCTCCAAGCTGCGACATGCAGTGATCTTTCACAGGTGATCACCGCACTGTTCCCCTTTTCTAAGGTACAGCTGAGGGTCACCTCCCTGTTCCCATATCTTGGTGCCCCGTGTGCATCACCAGCAGCTGGAAGCAGGGCCCTGGCCAGGAAAGCCTTGGCTCACTGGACTGCTTTCCACCAGGAGGAGCTGAGCCACGAGCACAGATGATTCCTGTGAGATGCCAGGGCTGCAAGAGCAGGGCATGGGCTTGGTGACCCTGCCAGCCAAAACCTGAGGTCACCCCCAGGCAGCCCCTGTTCCAGATTCAGGGGGAAGAGAAAAGGCAGCGTGTAACCCAGGGAGCCAGCAGAGGTGCAGGTTCTCCGTGTCTCTGTGTCCCCTCTATTCGTCCATCCCCATCAGCTGCACCTAAAACTGGGGAGTCCCCAAGACATTCTTACAGCTCATTAAACCCAGCCCTGGTAGGGACCGCGACTACACCCCACCCTCGCTTGGTACATGACTCCTTATTCCTCACTTCCCCTGCTGCCCACCAGTTATTCTTCCCCAAAGCCCAGGCTCAGCCCCATTTGAATTAATTGCAGGAGTCAGTCGTCAGCTGCTTTTATGTAACGCTCCCGTGTAATTCCATCTACTTGTTTCCACTCCCCAACTAATTTATTCACACCAGGTTTGTTTAAATCAGCCCAGCCCTTCTTTTCTTTTCTTTTTTTTTTTTTTTGACCCCAACAAGGTCTCTTTGTAAACTATGTTCCCAAGGACTCAACGCTCCCCAGGTAGCCAGGGTGAGCTGGAGTGAGCCCCAGGGGAAGGGAACAGCAGGGCAAGTGCCTTCACGGGGTGGGGGGGTTGCTGTGCTGAACGCTGCTCATGACTTACCTATTTCCCTAATTATTTCTATTTTACTGTTTTCTTCTGCTGCTTCAGCAAAGAGACAAGCTAGACTTCTCAAACAGACCCCCTTGTAGTGTTCACATGCATATATATTTATATATATATATAGTAATATATATTTTCATATATATATATAGTAATATATATTGAGATTTTCTGGAGAGCAGGTGTTCTTTATAGTGAGGTGAAGAATGCTCTTATATACTTATCCATCCCCAGGGAGTCTAATACATAGAAAAACAGTCCTGCTGGAGGAGCGGTGCTTGCTCTTCATCTCATGTCCTTGGCTCAGCAGTGCTGAGCACTGAGATGTGCCGGGCACCGCGGGGCCGTATCTTGCTGGCAGAGCTGCAGTGGCTGCAAAGCTCAGTGGCTGTGCTGACGAGCTGCCTGGTTCCACGCACTGAGAAGGGCTCACCTCTCTCTTCTAGCACTCCTTCAAATAGACAATGGCTCTTCATTTAGCTCTTGTGTTGACAGGGCTCAAATTAAGAGGCAATTCCAACAGCTCTCAGAGCGAGAGATGCACGCGAGTCCTCATGAGGAGGCAGCGGGTCTGGTAGGGAATTCAATATCCCAAATTCCCACAGAACGTAGTGGATAATTGGGGTTCATCTTCACATCAAGGTTACCGCTATCTCATAGTCATGGCTTGATCAAACCCCACCTGCTAGCAAGTATCCTGAGCAGGGTTAGGCAGGGGCTATGCATCACAGCGCTGGAAGAGTCCCAGCATGGGTTTTGCAATACCTGAGCCTTGCAAGAAGAGCTGTGGAGGTATTAGGACTGAAAAATCATCTTATTTGCTTATAGATTTCCAGTAGAATCTAATAATTGGAAAAATAGTCCTGCCGGCTTGCGTACACCGTGCTTACAAAGGGAGGAAGAAAAATCACTCCGAGGATGACAGCGCTTCGATACTTTCCCTGTAATTTTTCTGGGCAGACAGACAAGTCTCCCTGCGGCTGGTATTAGTCTGTGTCTTGAGGGAGAGAGCGGAGACCAACGGCGCTGGGAGCCTAGAGCATCCCTCAGGCACGTGCAGAGCCAGGAAAGGACTCTTGTGAAGATGAATTGCCATAGATGGAACCATGAGGTCCCACCCCACGCATGCTGTGGCATGTGTACCTGTCCCCTGGGCTAGCTGCGGTGACACTGCAAGCCCATTTGTGGTCTCGCCTCTGCCAGCATCACCTGCAGCTCCTGTTTGCACCGATGGGGAGATGCTGCTGTGAAAACAGTGGGTGCCATGTCTCATATAGAGGGAGAGAGGGAGACTGGACCCTTCTGGGAAAGGATCGTCCCCATTTCCAGAGCCAGCACAGCAGCAAAAGTGATGCTGCTGAGGATCAGACGTCTCTCCTCTGTGAACGATCAGAATATTTTGCTCTGCGCAGATTCCTAATATAGCACCTTCTACCATCTGTAAATAGCACACTTAAATGGCAGTTTATCAAAAACAAGTCTTGGGGAATTATCTGAAATCAGCCTGTGTAATGAAAGGTGTGTGAGGTGGAGGGCCAGATTCTGCACAGGAGATTGAGAGCTGAAAAATGGCAGCAGCATCGAAGTCAAAACACATTTGTTGTTGTTCTGCTACCCAGATTCTGAGCGAAACCCCTCTGAGTCCCTGACATACCAGTGCTGGGCACAGTAGTGGCTGTTACCCACACCTTTGCACACTTCACACATGATCGACAGAGTAATTGGAAGGTTTTTGCAAGGGAGCTGATATTTTGCATTTGGAAAATCAAACTTTGAAACTTTCTCATCCCAAAGAGCTCATTGTTTGCTTTCTTTCTGCTTCCAGCATTGCTTGCCCCTTCCTGCTGAACCGACCTTTCCTTGCAGCTGATCTGTTGCTGTTTCTCTGCTGACCTGTTTGCTCCTCTGCCTCTAAGGGAGCTGAAGGATTCTTAATTGCTGGAGTGCATTGTTCTTGTCAGAGGTTTTGGGATTCTCCCAGAGCCAGCATCCCAGCATAGGTGTGCTGAAACTGCAGCTCTACAGACAGGAGCCATAGAATCATAGAATCACCAGGTTGGAAAAGACCCACCGGATCATCAAGTCCAACCATTCCATCAATGACTAACCCATGCGCCTCGTCCACCCATCCCTTAAACACCTCCAGGGAAGGTGAATCAACCCCCTCCCTGGGCAGCCTCTGCCAGTGCCCAATGACCCTTTCTGGGAAAAATTTTTTCCTAATGTTCAGCCTAAACCTCCCCTGGCAGAGCTTGAGGACATTCCCTCTCGTCCTGTCCCCTGTCCCTTGGGAGAAGAGCCCAGCTCCCTCCTCTCCACAACCTCCTTTCAGGTAGTTGTAGAGAGCAATGAGGTCTGCCCTCAGCCTCCTCTTCTCCAGGCTAAACAACACCAGCTTGTCAACACCTCCAGTGACGATGGGCACAATCCTTGGCCTCATGAAACCATCCCTTTTGGTAAGAATGGCAAAGAGATAAAGCATCATGGCTAGATAACAGTCACTGGCTGCTGCCCATTCCCATGGTGATTTCGCACTGCGGGACAAGGACCACATCTCACTTCGCATGTGCGCTGCGCTCAGCCCCAGCCCTTGCTCCCCAGCACCTCAAGGCATGTTTTGTGTCCTTGGTATTTATCAGGGTAGCAGTAATTGGAGAAGGAATTGGGATGAGGCTCTGCTCGGCAGCCAGGTATGATCTAGGGTAGGAGCAGTCTCATTTTAGAGAGACAGGCTCTGCACACAGAAAATGCCAGGGAAGGGAGGCTCCTCTCCTTTCGGCTCAAGTTAACGCTTGTGTGGGTCAGGAGTGATAACTTTGTCTTGCCAAGTCTCACCGATTAGCATTCTGCTCCAGTCTGGGTTTCGTAAGCTGGTCTGACTTCGTAAGATAAAAAAGTAATAACACTGCCCTCTATTATTTATTAGCAGCCCTTATGTCTCCCGGCAAAAAAAAGAGTCCTTCCTACTCCCAGCTTCCTCGCCGGGCTGCTCCGAACAAGATGTGGTGCTGTCTCTGCACATCCACTGTCAGCCAGGATTTCACAAAGCTCCAGAAAACCCATCTTGTGGCTCAAGAGTTACATTCCAGAGATGACAGGCGCTTGTTTGGCTCCCATCCTGTTTTCCTGGATGCCTGGGGTGGCCTTGTGCTCCGGCTCCAGGCAGCCCAGGACACTTCTCCAAACCCAGCAGGGAAAATCATGGCAATCAGGATAGGGCCAGATGAGGTCCCCATGAGGGCACTTGCCTTTGGCCTCAATTTCATAGCTATTAAGCTCTTGCATTTAAAATCATTTTGCCTCCAGACTCTAAAATTACTGCTCCAAATGAAGCAGGCATTGGTTTTTCAACCTGTTTGGCGTGGGTGTCTCAGATGAAGGTGATCCATGCTGGATCCTTTGGGGTCCTGCAGATGGGATTTTGAGAAGACAGAAGTCCCTGGTGTCCTGGCCAGGTTTTCCTGGAGTGTTTGCCCCTCCTGGGAGCTGTGCACAGTGTCCTCCTCTCTGGGCTCAGCCCGGGTACGGGGGCACTGGAGCTGCCCGGCACGGCGCCAGCATCCCTGCATTGCCTATGGTTTGTGTTGACTGTATCGACTGAATTAATTACAGCTGAGGTTCAATATTGAAATTACTCAGAACTCCGGATAGCCAAGCTGAATCAATTAGTTTATTAGCGAGAGGCAAAAGCCAGCCGAACAGTGAAGGGCCGCTGCACCCTTGGAGAGGAAGCAGAGCAGCCACCGTTCAGCACAGATCAGCCCCGCGATGTGCATTTAGAGAAATCCTTGTGGTTTTACTCGACACGATATCTTTGTTTTAGCCCCAATAACCCCTAATTTAACCTCTGCATTTTGCTGAGGCTGCACTGGCTGCTTGGGCAGCCCGGCAGGAGCACACAGCATCCTCATGTACAGCAGTGCACGGGGCTGCTGCCGAACTCAAACAGAAGGGAGGCTGTGATGTGCACGACGTCTGTGACTCATGTAGGTGACATTTCTAAGCCCCAAATATGGGTGGGAATAACAGCAATAAAAATATATCACTAACTAATCTAAAGATGTAGGACTCAGGTCAGCATATGCATATGCGCCACTGGGATGCCTCATCAAGCTTCCTGGGATCTCTGTCAAAAAAGGACTCTCTCTAAGATGTGAACGCTGTATTCATCCTCCTTGCTGCAGCATACCCTGGCCAGGATGCTCAGAATTAAAGGGCTATTTCCAGTTCTCTTAAGCCCCAGGTATGTCACTGCTAGGAGGTATCAGGTAGGAGTTTGGCTCTGCTTGCATCATGCTTAGTGCACAGCCCATGGATGTGCTAGAACTCCAGGCTTTAAAATCCATCACCTTTTCATTGTCGCTGCTCTAAACGTAGAAACTGCAGCACCTTTGCACGTGCGAGCATCCAGCTGGAGATTCACTGGGGTTTTGCTGAGGAAGCGCCTGGAAGTCTGCCTTTGCTGGGGCGTAGCTGGCTCCTCGCAGGTGGCAGGGGTGGCATTGCCACAGCCATCATCACCTGGGAAACGGAGAGGTACAGAAATGTCAGAGCAGCGGTGTTCTCTCACATTTCTTCAGTAGGCTGGCTCAGTGTGCATCTGGCTCAGTGTGCATCCAGCTCAGTGTGGCAACGCAGAGCAGAGCCCAAAAGTAGCCTCATCTCCACACCCCATCCTTGCAGATGGCCATGGCACATGGATGGCACAAGCCACCCTGCAGCGGGTGGCCACCATGGGCCATCAAATGCCTCTGGTAGGTGTAGGAGAGGCTCAGGACCAAATGAGGTGAGCTATGCCCAAAGGAAAGGATCCCAAAATGGAGAAGGCTGAGTCCCACTGAAGTCAAGACTTCAGTTCCTTTCCAAGTGGAGCCTCCTGCTTTGGAACAAAAAGCCTCTTATCCTCCTGAAGCCTCCAGGAGCAGAAATTTCCCAGCCTGCATGGGATCAAGCCCTAAGCTGTCAACATGTCTGTCACTTAAATAAGATCTTCACAGGGATGCTCTTTGGATGCTTGCAGTTTTATTTATTTAGTTGGTTTAGTTTAAGATTAATCAGAAATGGGGAAAGAGCCAGAGACACACAAAAGAGGCTCTAAATAATTCTGAGTGATTGAGCGCACCATGATTAATGGGATCTGCTGATGGCATTCGGGTGGAAGCAGCCTTCCGAAAAATAGATTTATGTTAAATGGAAAAGTACAATAATGTCATTCACAACAGGAGAAAACATGGGATGGAAGAACCTGCCTTGAACAGTTGTCACACATAATTCAGGCTCACAATGAACAAAACTTAACTTCTCAGAGCTCTGTGTGTCCTGATTCTATATTCATTCATTATATTTGATTATCTTCAGCCTTCCCCAAGTGTAATATATTATTTCTTACAGGATTCACCATGCTTCATATCAGGCATGGTTTAATATTTCATACAGTTCATTAAATAACACATTCAGTTCAGCTTACAATGCCTTATTCATAATCCCATATACATCCCTGTGAAACAAGAGAGAAACAACAAAAAAAAAAAAAGATGTATGGAGAAAACAGGAGAGTGAATCGAAATGGTTCTGTAAAAGGACGCCTTTGCAACACCGGCAATTAAAGGAGCTTTGCAAAAGGAGAGGGAGAGGAGGTGGCACTGGGTCCCTGCCTGCTCCACGGGTGGGAGAAGCAGCAGTGGGAAGCACGGCTGCAGGGCAGGAGGGATCGGAAGAGGACATCTGGGCTTTGCTTTTGGTCCAGTCACGCTGAGCAGGCTTATGCTTCTTCCCTCCTTTCGTACTCGAGGCATGAACCAGAGAAAGCTTGTCTCACGCTGACCTCGTGTATTAGATTAAAGCCGTAAATACCTATTGCCCTCTTGCTGGAAGCAAGCTCGGAAGGCTGCACACTGTATCCAAGCTTCCTCTAGAAATATGGACAACGAAGGCTTTTTATGGACTCTGGGTGGTTTTAGGCACCTGCTTTTAGTTTGAGGATTGTGTTGAACCAACCTGAGTGACCCGCACCACCACAAGGCACTCTGCCTTCATCAACATGCTAGGCTTGCATCCTGCTTCTATGAACTTCAGCGTGAGAACAGCTTGTCCACAAATTCACACCAGGAGCATGTTATTGCACAGGATCCTGCTGCAATGTGGGGTGCACAGGCAGCCCCTGTGCATGGGGTGGGCATGGGACCATCAGCTGTGCTGACACAAGATTTTCCTTGGTGGTTTGCTCTCTAAAGCTCCTTTGTGCACCAATCTGGAACAGCGAAGCAAGATTTAAAAGCTTTCTCACAAGTAGCATCTTCTCCTAAAGGCAGTTTCCTTGATTTCAGGACTTTGGCAGGAGGAGTCCGACTGGAAATTTGCTCCAAGCCGAAGAAGCTCTTTTTGACAGAAAGTTTTACTTGTCCAAACATGGGTGGAAATTCCTTCCCTGCTTCAGAAGACAGCAAAATACTGCAAATATCTCCAAGGAGGGTGAATTTAGTCATTGCATCCACAAGGACACTCTGTCTGATGGGAGAAGACTGGTGCACAGCAGAGTTTATTATTTCTTCATGTGATTAAAATTAATAATTCATATGGGGATGAACCGACTCCCTTGTAATTCCTTGTGAGCCACGATTCCTCCTCGGCAGCACCGGGGATGCCAGGGGAGACCTGAGGAAGGAAAAAGGGGGCTGGATGAAAGTGCCCCAGGGAAGGGCAGAGTGAGAAGCCCTTGTCCTTCTCCTACGCTCAGTGGCTGCTGCCCCAAGAACATAGGAGCTCCGTGCTGGGAGCAGACAGTCGCCCCAGCAATAAATATCCCTGGCTAAACCATGCATACCGAATGAAGACATACGTTATACTCAGTCCTCAAGAGCTGCAAATATCTTCTGCTCTTCCTTACCAGGATTGTTCTGTCCTTGTCAGGAGGACCCTGAGGAATGCCCGAGCTTGGAAAGGAGGATCTCCAGGGATGCATTATTCAAAGGGCAGGAATCAGCAGTGTGCTGGGCTGCGACTGCCCGTGCCGTTGATTGGTGTATGTTCTCAGGCATGTCTCTCCAATCCTATACCGTTTTATTCCTCAAAGAACTGCTTTCTCTATTTACACACAAGCTGTCAAGGCAAGGACGGTCTCATTTGTTGTGTTGAACCCAGCAGAAGGGGAGCCTGACTCTGCAGAGGCCTCTGGTTCCTCTTTCCCTGTAATCCTTCCTGATGGCAACATGCAGATAATCATGGAATGGTTTGGGATGGACAGGATTTCAAAGCCCATGCAGTCCCACCCCTGCCATGGGCAGGGACACCTCCCACTGCATCAGGGGCTCCAATCCCCATCCAACCTGGCCTTGAACACCTCCAGGGATGGGGCAGCCACCACTGCTCTGGGCAACCTGGGCCAGGACCTCCCCGCCCTCACAGCAAAACATTTCTCCCTAAGATCTCATCTCAATATCCCCTCTTTCAGTTCAAAACCATTCTCCTCGTCCTCTCCCTGCACTCCCTGATCATGAGCCCCTCCCCAGCTTTCCTGGAGCCCCTTTCAGAACTGGGAAACTGCTCTAAGGTCTCCACGGAGTTGAATTATGCAAGAATACTGGCTTGAGCTGTTGCTTTCTATACAGGTCCATGCTCAATCTTTTTTCTCCATTTGCAAAGGGAACCTGTGCTCACTGATAATGCAGAAATAGCCAGGAGTGGCTGCATTCAGACATCAGAGCCTGTCTGCAAAATCATGCCAGCCCTCCAGGTAGAAGGCCAGAGACAACATCCTTTGATGGAGCTGGCCAGTTGCAGGTAACTGTTAGCAGAAGCAACAGTTTTGTTAACATCTCACTGGCCCAGTTCCGCTCCTCGCTCCTGCCTGGTGCTCCATCTGCCACGGTGGCGGCAGTTTCGCTCCGCGTTAACACCCTCCCACGAGCAGCTGCTCCGCGGCGGCTCTCCAGCGCGCTGGCAGGAGCGGCGCAGGGCGCTGCGCACGAACGAGCTGGGCTGACAAGACTTGCGCCCACTGGATGGAGAATAATGGTCCCAGTGGCAGGAATGCAGGTGATGCTCCTCAATGGTGCCACCCTGGCCAATGACAAACCCCTGAGATGCGTCCTACGTGTCCCCATCCTCGTTAACGCCGCTTTGCTCAAGTGTTCCCTTTGCACAAGTGTTTTCTTGCTCTTGTCCCTCTGCCTTTCTGCATCTCTCCCTCTCTTTTCAATCATCCATTGCCCTGTTCCCAAATGCCAGAAGATATTTGGTGTTAGGTCTTGTTCCATTCCTTCATAAAGATGGAAACTTCCCCTGGCGTCTGGCATAGCTCGGGCTGGGAGGCAGTTTGGATGTGAGCATTTCAAATGGCCGTAGATGGGTTTAGCTCCAAACTCTCTTCCTTTTTTTTTCCTTTCCAGCACCATAATCCTGCCTCCATCGCTGGGCTGGATTTTCTGCCTTTTTTCCTTTTACTCCTCCCACCAGATTTGCCAGCATGGAAGAATTACAAGAACAGAAGGTGAAGCTAAATCTTCCTCCTTTATTTTTATTTGTTTTGGCATCCCTTCCTTGCTCTTTTGCCAAGCCCTTCCAATTCCTCTTCCCCAGTGCCCACGCTGCCTGCCCAGCGCAGGGGACACATGGTGCCCATGAAGCACAGTACCATGCGTGGTGGCCCCCAGCTTCTCTGCGGCAAGAGGAGGGGGTGGCAGAAATACCAGCCTGAGACCCAAGGAAGCACCTGTGTGGGCTTGGATCACCCTCTGATGAGGAACCGCTGAGTCAGGGGCTGAGCCGTGGCCACTAGCTGGTCTCCCAGTGGGTGGGAAAGGCTTGTCATCATGGGTGGAAGCCTGTGGTGGAGCTCCAGCCTTGGAATCATAGAATCATAGAATCACCAGGTTGGAAAAGACCCACCGGATCATCAAGTCCAACCATTCCTATCAAACACTAAACCATGTCCCTCAGCACCTCGTCCACCCATCCCTTAAACACCTCCAGGGAAGGTGACTCAACCACCACCCTGGGCAGCCCCTGCCAGTGCCCAATGACCCTTTCTGTGAAAAAAGGTCCCCACCCACGTCCTTAGTCCCTGCACGAAAGCCATTCAGTACGTCTAATCACCCTTCCCACATTTCTTGGATGCTTTCTCAGCTCTATTATGTTCCTTTTCACCTGAGTCGCATTCAACATGTAGGTGCCCGGGGGATTTATGGAGTAGCAGCATGATTTTTTCTGTTTTGCTCTCTGTTCTTCTCTGAGTAATCCCTAACATTCAAGACGCTTTTAGGTTTTTTTTGATCTCTGTTGAGCAATGAGCTGATGTTTTTGGAGAACTATCTATTATAACTCCAAGATCTTGTTCCTGAGAGTTAATAGTCAGCTCAGAGCCCATCATTTTATTTCTGAAGCTGGGAATAGTTTCTCCCACGTGCACCGCTATTTATCCACGCTGAATTTCTCCTGTCATTTTCTTGGCCAGTCACTCATCACAAGGTCCTCCTGCAATTCCTTACAGTCAGCCCTTGTCTTTAACATCCTAAAGAATTTGGGAGCATCAAAAAAAGCTATCATTTCACTCTCCACTCCCTTCCTCTTCTATTCCAGTGAGTCTCCCCGTGGGATCTAGGAGCAATTTTGGGGAATCCCATGGGAAAACTATCAACCATGGAGGAGAATGGGAGAGAGTAGCCCCTGTGGCTGCCTGCAGTCCTGATGGGCATCAAGCACCTGGGAGCACTGGGAATAGGCTCCAGGCAATCCAAACAACAGATATCTGTAGGGACAACTTGTTTTGATACATTACCCCCAAAATTTATTAAGAAATGCAATTTAAGGGTCTTTAAGGACCATAAGGAGTGAAAATTTCCAGTGGAGGAATGGCCGTGGGTTTCCTACGCGAGCAGATGCTCAGCAGAATCGATACTCTCCAGGGAATTGTTCCAGAAGGTGGATGGAATAGAGTGATTCACGGTATTAAAAAAAATAAAATAGAAAGAGAGACATCAGAGCTCCTGGAAGCTGTTCAGTTGGCAATGCGAGGTCTGCGAATAACAGACGCCCAAGGGAACTAATGTTTTAAGCCAAAGCAATTTGGGTAACAGGACAGGCTTGGGGAGAAAAAACACACAGTGCCAGATTTTGGATTATGCTGCACATCACTGCTAAAATAGAAGACACACATGTTGCAAATGTACAGCCGAGGAACACGTTTTATAAGCATATTCCTAATATGGCATGTGCTCTGCTTCTCATTATTGATAATCACTAACTATAGCTTCTCCTGTAGCTCTTCCCTCCTGTTCTCTTGAATGTGGAGTTTAACAGGCCAGCGATGACATGAAAAGATGGGATGCAGGTTCTGTTAAACAGCTGTAAAATTGTCCAGGTGAACATATTGGCAGTTTTGAGGGTCTGCCTTGAACTCACCGTGCTTACGTTGCACGGCAGTCGTGTCCAGGGTGGGATGAGCCCATTTGTTTCCCATATTGGCATCCGTACAGGAGGGCTGGAGAAGCGTAGAGGCAGCCTCAGCATTGGCTTTATTTGATCAATAAGGCTGTGTGGCAAGCACGGCAGAACTCAATCTGCCCAAAAGCACTTCTCTGAAAAATGTCAGATGATGCTTCGAGCTCCTGCAGAGCCGAGAGTGTATTTTCATTCTGCAAACCAAAATCAAACCTCTCTGTTCACTGTTATCCCCACTATAAGCCCAGAGGAATCAGTAGGAACCTGGTGATAAATCACCTTTTCTCTGAGAGGGAAGAAAGAAATGCTTTTCCCCTTTTCCCTCCCAAATCTATTCTGTGGATTTGTGTCCTCTGTGTCCTCTGCATTTCTGTCTGTGTAAAATGAGGGCGAGCACGTCATTGCTCCAGCCACCCGCTCCAGCAGGGCCAGTAGAGCAGCTCTGGACCAAAAATTAGGAAGTTTTGTACCTCTGGCCAATGCTTTGTGTTGTGTCCACTGGGAGCAAAGCAGCACGAGATGACTGACACCAGCCAGCGTGTCCCGTGATCCTTTATTACTCTGTAGGTCTCAGTCACCTCCAACATTTTTTTCAAGGACTGTCCTTGGTGACTTTTCTGTATCTGACCCCAATTCTATTTGGGAACTTGTGGAAGCTCATTTTATCAAGTTTTTGGGTAGGTGCCTCAGGTTAGTAAAGGATTCCATCCACATCTGAAATTCATGTCCCAGCCCTCAGGGACCTGGAAGACCGCTGTTTAAAGTGCAGATGGTCCATCACTGCTGGGAAAGCCCCAGTTAGTCCTGTTGCCACCGGGCTGTCCATCCCCTAGAGCTGCTGTAGCACCTTTCTTCAGGGAGATCCAGTGTGGACCAGGCTGCTTATCTTCAGCAATGTGCTGCCCGCAGCCAGGTCTTGGTGGTTCCAGTATCATCACTGCCATTAAGCCCTGGGTTTATCAACATAGGTGGTTCTTGCAGCTCCTGCAGTGCTTCTCCTGTGGCTTTCATGCACCAACAACTCCCTCCTTTCCACATTCATAGCAGTCCCCATCTCCTACAAATCTCTGCAGCATCCCGGGCCCGTCGTCTGTTAGGGTCAGCCTTGAAGGGCAACAAGAAAACGGGTATCTCTGCATCTTCCCCTTTCACGTGGAGCCCAGAGATGTGCTGGATGTTTTGCAGCCTACATCAAAGAGGTCTGGTGGTCCTAGTCCCTAAGAGCTAACGTGCAAGCCATTGGCTGGTGGTGTCGTGGCAGTGCCCCAAGGAAAAACCCTTGTTGGCCACGAGCAAGGTGTTGCAGGTAGGACAATGAGTTGCTGTGGGGATTGGCTTGGCCGAGAGCTGTGGGGTTCTGATGTGGTGGTGGGGAAAGGTGCCTGGGGGGAGATGGAGCAGAGTAGAGAGGACAGAGCAGCCCCAAGCTGAGTGTCCACTGCAGATGGCAAAACCACCATCCGATTTCAAGTCCTGTCCCAAATCTCCAGTCCCTCAATTTTTTCAGCACCCTGTGGAGGAACTAACTCCATGCACTTAATCAGATGCCACCTTGGGCCACCAATCTCCACTGGCCATGGCCAGATGAGGCCAGACACCACCCTCAAGAAGAGCTTCCTAACACCGTAGGAAGGCAGGTGGGGAGCCATCTCCTTGGTGCATCCCAGGAGGGAGGTGAGGAGCCGGGCTGGAGGCAGGTGCCAACTGGGGGTGGTGCGGAGGGACAGAAGCACAGCTTCACCCCCATCCCCTGACTCATGGTGGGTCTCTACGATGCTGCGGGGCTCAGCATGACAGCTCGGCTGCCTGCGGTCGTCTATAGCAACTGAGCCACCTTGGAAGGCTGTGCTGCCTGTGTGGGCTTGAAATTATGTGGTTGTTTTTGTTCCCTCTCGGAAAAAAAAAAAGAAAAAAGACAATCTGATTTGTATGTAACTCTGAATAAATTCCTTGTTAACCTTTACAGCCATCTGGAGGGAGAGTCACTCCTCGCTGCAGAGCACACCGCGGCTGTAGGAGGGAGTGATGCTTCTGCCGGCAGATTTGACAGGAGCTGGTGTGGAAGGAGCTGGAGGCACCGCACTGGGCAGGAGCCGAGAGCTCCGTCTCAGCCTGGGCAGAGCCAGGATGTGGAGGATGTTGATGTTCAGAGCGTCCTGGGGTTGTCAGGAGCCAGCTGGTTTGTTGGTCTGTCCCTTTTGCTCCCAGCCACAAGCACAGGGAAATGGGAATAGCTTCTCACTGCTTGCCTTAGGTAGGAACAGAGATGGAAAACCTCTTACTGAGAAGCCCTGGTCTGAAAGCACTCTGGGGGTCTCCATTTGCTGCTTGGGTCATGCTGCCCCAATGCCACACTGTGCTAAAGACCCGAGCTTTGAGGTTTGCATTTGAATTTTGAGGGCTCGTGTCTGCCCTGGTTACTGAGAGAGTCTCTCATGTCACATGGGAAGAGCTGGATCAGACCTGAAGGTCCATCCAGTCCACCCATGGTCCCTAGGAGTATGATTCAACTTGCCAAAGACATCGTCCTCCTTAGGCTTCTCCACCTTGGAGCAGTCCCTTGTTAAGCTGGCTTTGGAGCTGCGGTACCTTTGTTCACCTCCAAGAGCTTCTTGCAGGGTCTGATCTCCACTGGCACTGTCTCTGGCAGCTGTTCCCTGCCACCCTTGTTATTCTATTGACTTTCTGGACTGACAAGACTGCAAAGTTCTTCAGTTCTCAGCGGCAGCTGCAGCATCCAGCTGGGTAATGATTTTGTGTGCAAGCCTGGTGCATCCCTGGCTAAGCGTGTTTGGTGCCGTCTTCTCCTGCAATCGTTTCAGCACCAGCTTCTCTCCCACACATAGGTGACAACCCTCAAAGTCCTTCATGCAGCTTCCTCCTGGCATCTCAAGTGCCCTGGGGACACTGGATGAACCAGCAGCTCCATGACCGTACAGCAGGAGTCCCACAGGACTGGTTGCAGAGACTTCCTGTGCATTTCTATAGCTCCTAAAGCCTTCTTGGTTATTCACATCAGAGTTAGTTGGATGTGGAAAAGACTGCTCCTCCTTGGTGTTTTGGGGTAGCAAGGGGCTGCGAGGGGAGCAGGGGATGCTGCAGAGGAAATTTGTCCATGCCATCGCCATGGGGGTTCTCAGATACGGGGATTTCCAGCATGTATGAAGTCTGACACAAAAAACCACCAAGACTGTGCCTGCAAGGCTTTTTATTTAACAAATTAAGAAAATCAGCTACAATCACCTTCACAACAGTTCCCTTCTGAGTTGACACACGGCTGCACACGATGCTGCCAATGTTCAAAGCAATTCCACACATCATTCTCTGAAAGGCTGTTGAGAAACTCCATTGTTTTAGCTTTCACAGCTTCTACCAACAAAAAAATGGGTTCCTTTGAGCACTGGCTTGATCTCTGGGAAGAGAGAGCCAGGTGTAGCGAGCAGGGTGGGTGCTCAAGCACAGCAATGTTATGAGCTAAAACCCACTTCATAGAGAAAGCATTGTGGGCTGGTGCACGCTGACATTTTCTGATTGAGGGTAAGAAAGAAAGCTTCTCGATTTGAACACGCATCCACTCATACTGAGTGAAGTGATCAAGTTGAGCTTTATCTCACTGTGGCAGGTCAGAACATGTTCTATACCCATCTCTTCATCTCTCCCCTCCCGTTCTTGATTCCCGAGCTAGAGTTAGTCTTGGGTTTTTTGGTGTCCAAGCTTATACGTGTGTTGCATTGGATTCGCATCTGACCTTAAAGCACTTCCCAAAGCAACACACTCACATTTATCCCCTTTCAAGAATACTCTAGAGGGCTCATGGATCTCTGATCCTCTGATCCCAGGAGGATCCCTTACCCAGTAGAGCAGCTCATGCTTGGCTGCATCCTTGCCCAGTCCCGTGGCAGCGGTACTTGTCAAGGAGGTTTGGTCATCCTGGAGAAGAGAAGGCTCTGGGGAGACCTTAGAGCAGCTTCCAGTTCTGAAAGGGGCTCCAGGAGATCTGAGGAGGGGCTCTTGGTCACAGAGGGCAGGGATGAGGGTGAAAGGCTTTCAGCTGAAAGAGGGAAGATTGAGATGAGATCCTAGGGAGAAATGGTTTGCTATGAGGGTGGGGAGGCCCTGGCCCAGGTTGCCCAGAGCAGTGGTGGCTGCCCCATCCCTGGAGGTGTTGAAGGCCAGGTTGGATGGGGCTTGGAGCCCCTAATCCAGTAGATGTCCCTACCCATGGCTGGAACTGGATGGGCTTTAAGATCTCCCTTCAGACCCAAACCATTTGGTGATTCTACGAGCAGAGAGGAGAAGGGACACTGGGCATCCATCTGTCTGCCAAAGGCAGCCCCGTGGCAGCCCAGACAATGGGATGAATTACAGTTCCCGCAGATGAGAGAGAGAAGGGGGAGTGCTAGCCAAATAAACACAATGCAACTTTATTTTCTTTCTTTCTCTGCTCCCTTTAAAATTTATAAATATTTTGAAAACTTTCCAAAGGGAGGGAAAAAACAGCAAGTTGCACATCAGTGACTCAGTGCAGTGTCACTCTGTTCATTAGGAAAGAAGGAAATCAGATTGTTACTGGAATTAATAAAGATTAATCTCTTGGTTGACTAGGAGAGGGGAAGGGGATGCACTTTAAACTGGTTGGACATAACAAGCTCATGGCAGGTTTCCATGAGCTCTGTCTGAAGGTCTTAATTATAAGCAGCTCAAAAAAAAGGCAACGTGAAAGGGAATTTGCAACACAAAAGAAATAAATTAGATCTCAGATGCCTCTATACATATTTAATCGTTGGGATGCTGATGAAGAGGAATCTTTAATATTAGCTGCCATGATCCAGTTTTGCTTGTGCAGGGCCCTGGGGCAGGTGCTGGGCCCGGCCACCAGCAGACTTGGCTGGTGGAAAGGGTTCTGCTGTGGCTCCTGAAGCACAGCCACGAGCCAGGAAGGAGAAAACCCCAATCTTTGGGTTTGGGAACTCTACTGGAATAACAGTGGCATCTCCTTGGAATGCTCTCCAAGCACAACGACTTGACCTTCAGAGATGCTGAAGGTCAGCAAGATGCTTGCTAAGTCCAAGAACATCTTGAACCATGCAGCCAGAGCACCCAAAATCCCTGGCTGAGCCTCCAGCTGCCGCAAAGCACAGGGGATGACTGCACCCTTTTTCATTTTTAAGCCAGTCTCACTAAGTCCTCTCTGAACTCATTTGATTCTTCTTGCCATCTTAGCTCTGATAACCACAAAGATTATTTACCTTTACCCCATGGCACATTCTGACTGTCCTGAACCTTCTTCTCATTTATTGATCTCCCGCAACCTCCTGGGTAACCGTTTCCACTGTATCTTTTTAAGACTCG
Organism: Phaenicophaeus curvirostris; assembly: GCF_032191515.1. NCBI lineage: Eukaryota > Metazoa > Chordata > Aves > Cuculiformes > Cuculidae > Phaenicophaeus > Phaenicophaeus curvirostris. The sequence continues at coordinate 17,467,278 of NC_091406.1, read as the reverse complement.
GTTTAGATGTTATCTCTCCTTGCTTCTGTTTGTGTTTGTATAGCGCATCCTCATTAATTAGGATGTCTTGTCGGACAGAGTGTAGTCTTCAGGGAGTTCCTCTAGTGATTTGTTTACAGATGTCAGGTTAGCAATAAATTGAGAGAAATAATTGACCTTTCCTGTAAGACTTTGCTAATCCTGTTTCTTCTGAACTGTTTCAAATTTTTTAGCGTACTGCGGTGTTTTTCTTAATCAATTGTTCAGACTGTGAGAACATTAATGGAGATGCGATCAGGAACATGTTGCAGTGATGCAATTTTAATGATTCATCCTCCATTTCTCATTAATTCATTGCATTTCATGTTTCTTCAAGTGCTGACTTGGGAAGTTTGCAAGACTTTAAATAGTTCTGTTTTTTTTAAAAAAACAATTACAGGAGCCTTCTTGGTATGAGTTGTGTTGCTATGGCAGGCTGAGTAGGGTCTGCTTAGCGGGCACGAGGTGGCTGCGGAGCATGGATCTCATCCCAGCATCCAGGACTTGATATTGAGCTGGAACAGGTTCCAGCCAGCATGCAAGGAGAGTAGTCAGCAGAAGAAAGTTGATAAAGGGTTTAGAGAGGAAGCCATGTGAGGAGCAGCTGAAGTCACTTGGTCTGTTCAGCCTGGAGAAGAGGAGACTGAGGGGAGAACTCATCATGGGCCACAGCTTCTTCACCAGGGGAGGAAGAAGAGCAGGCGCTGAGCTCTTCTCTCTGGTGACCAATAACAGGACCTGAGGGAATGGCAGGAAGATGCCAGGGGAGGGTGAGGTTGAGCATTAGGAAAAGGTTCTTCCCCTAGAGGGTGGTGGAGCCCTGAAACAGCTCCCAGGGAAGCAGTCACAGCACCAAACCTGACAATATTCCAGAAGCATTTGGCCAATGCCCTCAGCCACATGGTGTGAATGTTGGGGTTGTGCTGGGCAGGGACAGGAGTTAGACTCAATGGTCCTTATGGGTCCCTTCCAACTCAGGACATTCTATCATTCAATGAACACTTCCATTAAAAACCTTTACTTTTAAACAAGTTAATTTCCTTCATGCCACTGTAAAGAGAAATCCCGTGTGGCAGGCTACGTGTAATTGTGATGCTTTCATTAGAAGTGCTCAGACTGAATTTATTATCTTTTTTTTTAACTGAAGAATTCAAACTTTTGGAAGTTAAATATCTTGGAACAGATCCAGCTTTTGTTTTAAAGGAACGTTTCCCATTGTTATATTGCATTTCAGAAATTATAGAAAGATTTCACATTTTGAAAACAAAGCCTGGGGAAACGGAATGTTGCATTTCATGAAAAATGAAAATATTGGGGCTTTTCCATGTCAGTTATTTTAAGAGGACGATAACATTCTTATTAAACCAGCTGTGCGAGCATCTAACGCTGCTACTAATGTGAAACCACAGCTCCTCACTCCTGATCCTTGACAATTAGCAAAACAATGATTAAGTGTTCTGCAAGGAAATCCTTTCTCTAACTAATCCCCTAATTAGAAATGCATAGATTGACTTAAACTTATCAGATACAGTCGATTCACTGCAAAACCATCTCTCCCACCAACAGCGATAACCAGGCGGTTTCTGCCGTGGCAGGGGCAGATGTGACGTGAGATCAGGTAACGCAACCCCCTAATCTGCCTTTACACGGGCTCTTGTGTCACATTAAAAACACCGTTAGACCCATCAGTTTATAAATTACACATTCATTAGTACAAGCTGTTATCTTGTTTCACACGAAGCTGTCAATTTAAGCCAACATTGCAAATTACGTGTTATCTCTGGGCTGTAATTGCCTTAGGGATGCTCTGCGTTGTCATTTCACAGGGTGGGAGATGGCAGCAGCGTCCTCTGCCAGGAGCACTGGGATGAGGAGGTGGGATGAATTTCCCAGTCTCACCACCCCAGTCATCTCCAGGCACCCTGGGTGCACCTCGTCAGGAGCAGAGGGACACGTGCGTCTAAATCACTCAGTCTTTTTAACTCACACATGTCCTCTGTGAGAAGTATTTAACTGAAAGCCAAGCCAGCAGAGTAAAACGCAGCATCTGCCATTGATCAGGTGGAAGGAGACTCTGGATGTTTAGTTTAGAATTAAAAAAGTCATGTTTATAATCTAAAAAAACTTCCCTTTGAGCATTTCAGGCAGCATCTTGCCAAAGGCACTCTTGTCTGCTTGGGTTTTCAAGCAATGCTTGGTGGCTGAGTCTTTGTAGCCAGGAGGTAAATCTCGTTTTCTTGCTCTTGTTTAGCAGTTTTGTGCTTACAGGATACAATTTTTTGAGTGCCGCTCCCAGAGCACGGTAGCTTTGCTCAGACAGGGACCAAGCTGACATGTCCAGCATGCAAACCCCTCTGGAGGCTCGGTTCCCAAAGCGCTTCCCGGACAGAAGGTCTGGGTGTCTGTTTGCACACTCCCAGTCCATAGTAAGCAAGTCTCAGGGGGCTGAGCACTGGGTTATGCCTGAGCACCAGCTTGCTCCAGGTGCTGCTCACCGTGCCCCATCCTGCCGGCAGCAAACCCTCCAGCTGTGGCTTTAGTTAGGTCCTCAGGGGCAGGCAGAGGCCCATCAATCAGCCAGTCTTTGCTGGGCCTTCCTTTTTAGTTCATAGAATGGTAGAATGGGTTGTGTTGGAAGGGACCTCAAAGCCTTTCCAGTCCCACCTCCTGCCAGGGGCAGGGACACCTCCCACTGGATCAGGGGCTCCAAGCCCCATCCAACCTGGCCTTGAACCCCTCCAGGGATGGGGCAGCCACCACTGCTCTGGGAAACCTGGGCCAGGGCCTCCCCACCCTCACAGCAAAACATTTCTCCCTAAAATCTCATCTCAATCTCCCTTCTTTCAGATGAAAGCCATCCCTGTTTGTCCTGTCTCTCCCCTCCCTGATCAAAAGCCCCTCCCCAGCTTTTCTGGAGCCCCTTTTAGCACTGGAAGCTGCTCTAAGGTCTCTCTACAGTCTTCTCCAGGCTGAAGAAGCCCAGCTCTCTCAGCCTGTCCTGGTATGAGAGGTGCTCCAGCCCTCATATCATCTCCATGGCCTCCTCTGGACTCTCTCCAGCAGCTCCAGGTGCTTGCTGAGGTCTGAACACAGGGCTGCAGTTGGGGTCTCACAAGAGCAGAGCAGAGGGGCAGAATCCCTTCCCTTCCCTTCCCTTCCCTTCCCTTCCCTTCCCTTCCCTTCCCTTCCCTTCCCTTCCCTTCCCTTCCCTTCCCTTCCCTTCCCTTCCCTTCCCTTCCCTTCCCTTCCCTTCCCTTCCCTTCCCTTCCCTTCCCTTCCCTTCCCTTCCCTTCCCTTCCCTTCCCTTCCCTTCCCTTCCCTTCCCTTCCCTTCCCTTCCCTTCCCTTCCCTTCCCTTCCCTTCCCTTCCCTTCCCTTCCCTTCCCTTCCCTTCCCTTCCCTTCCCTTCCCTTCCCTTCCCTTCCCTTCCCTATTTCCTTTCTCCTTTTCTATTTCCTTTCTCCTTTTCTATTTCCTTTCCTCTTCCCTCTCTTTTCCCCTTTCTATTTTTGTTTGGAACATGTCTCCATCCCACATGTCAGGGTCTCTCCATGCAGGGTGCATGCAAACCCAGGGCTCTGGTGGCGCCTCCGCTCCATCCCCAAGGGCAAGGCAGCCAGCAATAATTATCTTACTCTGTCCTGGGAAAACCTACTGATCAGGGAATATTTCTTGCCCTTTCAGGTGTGTTGTCGTCTTGTAGGTCTGTGGTAGCTCTCCCCCTGTGTCCAAAATCACCGTGGAGAGGGGTAGACAGAGACACATCACTGCGTATGTACTCAGAGGGACAGATGGCATCATCGTCACAGAGATTTATGCTCCTTAGGACAAAAAAAAAGCTAACCATGTTTAAAATGAGGCCATTTCCAGCTGTCAGGATAATGGAGCGTGCCGGGAGGACTGCGAATGCCTCTGCCTTTCCTCAGCTGCTCGTGGCTCCTCACGCTGCTCCACTTCAGCATGAGCAAAACTCCTCCTCACCAGCAAACAGCCTGGAAAGGATCTCCTGCTCCCTCCCCAATTAAGCAGTGTGCTCTCACTCCCATCCAGGAGGGTGAGTTTAATTACAAACTAAACCCAGACCCATCTGGTTAGGTGGTTGGTGGTTTTTTTCCCCAAAACTGATGGGGTTTGGCCATTTTTCTCTTAATTTTAGGCTCAAAGAAATAGAACATTATTAAACTCTGGCATCGGTGAAGGTGACCACAAACTGTCCCTCACTGAGCTGCTTTCTTGGCAGTGAGGTCTCTTCTGCTTTGAATCATAGAATCATAGAATCATAGAATCACAGAATCATAGAATAACCAGGTTGGAAGAGACCCACCGGATCATCGAGTCCAGCCATTCTTATCAATCACTAAACCATGTCCCTTAGCACCTCATCCACCCGTCCCTTAAACACCTCCAGGGAAGGTGACTCAACCCCCTCCCTGGGCAGCCTCTGCCAGTGCCCAATCACCCTTTCTGGGAAAAATTTTTTCCTAATGTCCAGCTTAAACCTCCCCTGGTGGAGCTTGAGGCCATTCCCTCTCGTCCTGTCCCCTGTCACTTGGGAGAAGAGCCCAGCACCCTCCTCTCTACAACCTCCTTTGGAGGTACAGAGCAAAGGAAAAGGGTCAGGAAACCCCAGTCCTGTGTCTGAACTCTTTTCCCTGCTGTTAATTCTCACCCATCCAGTGCGTGTCGTGGTGAGATCCCCTTCGTGTTTGCCTGGAGGAGCCACCTCCCATCAGTTTGGGGTTCATTCAGAGTTGTTTTTACAAATTTCACTTCATGCCTGTTTATGAGTTACACTCTTCCCCTCTCCCACAGGTCTGTGCAGTTAGACACGCCACAATTACTAAGGTCTGTTTGCGCTTCTCTCTGCATTATATGAGATCTTTAATGGAGGGGAAAATCATGCAATTGCACAAAGCTAAGCAAAACTTAAGCTAAAAGAAGTTAGTGATAACATACCTAAAATAAACCCAAACTGGCAGGATGTACAGCAGATACCTGACTGCGTTATTTAGGCATTGGGAACAAGCAAGAAATGCATTCTTGCATTCCCTCTTGTGTCCCAAAGACACTTGCGAGCTGGCCAGGGATACTGGGTGCCTCTGAGGAACATAGCTTGTTCATAGAGTCCTAGAATGGTTTGGTTGGAAGTGAGCTTAAAGCCCATCCAGCTCCATCCCCTGCCATGGGCAGGGACACCTCCCACTGCATCAGGGGCTCCAAGCCCCATCCAACCTCGCCTTGAACACCTCCAGGGATGGGGCAGCCACCACTGCTCTGGGCAACCTGGGACAGGGCCTCCCCACCCTCACAGAAAAATATTTATTCCTAAGATCTCATCTCAATCTCCCCTCTTTCAGATGAAAGCCACCCCCTCTTGTCCTATCTCTGCACTCCCTGATCCAGAGCCCCTCCCCAGCTTTCCTGGAGCCCCTTTCAGTGTTGGAAGCTGCTCTAAGGTCTCCCCACAGCCTTCTCTTCTCCAGGCTGAACAACCCCAACTCTCTCAGCCTGTCCTCGTACAGGAGGTGCTCCAGCCCTTGGATCATCTCCATGGCCTCCTCTGGACTTGCTCCAACAGCTCCATGTCCTTCCTGTGCTCAGGACTCCAGAACTGGACCCAGGGCTCCAGGTGGGGTCTCACCAGAGCAGAGGGGCAGAATCCCCTCTCTCACCTGCTGCTCCCACTGCTCTGGATGCAGCCCAGGACGTGGGTGGTTTCTGGGCTGCAAGCACATGTCACCAGCTCATGTCGAGCTTCTCATCCCCCAGCACTCGAAGTCCTTCTCCTCAGGGCTGCTCCCAGTTTCTTAAACTCCCATTAGTTTCTTAAACAATTCTTCAGAAATTATTAAAGCTAAAAGAAGTGTATTGCAAGATAAAATAAGTTGAAATCCGGACAAGGCGTGGAAACTTCTGAAGGGGGTGTGGCTAATTACTGAAGATGATTTGGAACACCGGGCTGCCTGGGGCACAGGGATGCCCTTCTTGAGGAGGTGCAGAGAGATATTTGCCATCACTGTGCAAGAGCAAAAAGCCCAGAATAGGAGCATGGCAGAGACACAAAGGGGTTCAGGCCCAAACAATGCACATAGAAATGACAATATTTGATGGAAAAAGACTCTATGGACAGAGCTGCACTGGGTCCTGCACTTGGGGCACAACAACCCTGTGCTGTGCTACAGACTAGGAGAAGTCTGTCTAGAAAGCTGCCTGGAGGAGAGGGACCTGGGGGTGTTGGTTGGCAGCGACTGAACAGGAGCCAGCAGTGGCCCAGGTGGCCAAGAAGGCCAATGGCATCTTGGCTTGGATCAGAAATGGCATGAACATCAGGTCCCTCTGTACTCGGCACTGGTGAGACCGCTCCTCGAATCCTGTGTTCAGTTCTGGGCCCCTCACCACAAGAAGGATGTTGAGGCTCTGGAGCGAGTCCAGAGAAGAGCTACAAAGCTGGTGAAGGGGCTGGAGAACAGGCCTTATGAGGAACGGCTGAGAGAGCTGGGGGTGTTTAGTCTGGAGAAGAGGAGGCTGAGGGGAGACTTCATTGCTCTCTACAACTCCCTGAAAGGAGGTTGTGGAGAGGAGGGAGCTGGGCTTTTCTCCCAAGTGACAGGGGACAGGACAAGAGGGAATGGCCTCAAGCTCCACCAGGGGAGGTTTAGGCTGGACATTAGGAAAAACTTTTTCACAGAAAGGGTCATTGGACACTGGAACAGGCTGTCCAGGGAGGTGGTTGAGTCACCTTCCCTGGAGGTGTTTAAGGGACGGGTGGATGAGGTGCTGAGGGATATGGTTTAGTGTTTGATGGGAACGGTTGGACTCAATGATCCGGTGGGTGTTTTCCAACCTGATTATTCTATGATTCTATGATTCTATGATCTTCCCCATGGATGCACCAATGCATCTGAGGTCTCGGGTTTCATGTCCTTCCTGACCTCGCAGGCTCTGTTTCTGTAGGATTATTCCTGTGTAAGGACCTTAGTGCCTGCTTACCAGCCAAAGCCACATTTCTGGCACGGTCGATGTGGAGGACTTTGAGTGAAGAAGGCCATTAAGCACTGCAGCGGTGGAGTTACTCCATCCATTCCTGGCTCCCCAGAAGAATTGACTGTGTTGTTACATGGTGGAGGGCTGCGATCTCTGCATAGATTTAACCACCTGACAAATGGAGGACCCGAGTTAAGGTATCTGAGCTTAGAGCTTGCTTTATGAGATTGACCATATAATAAATCCAATAGTGCTTAGCTCAGCAGCCCTCCCCAAGCAACTGCAGCTAACGACTTCCTCCAGAATTGATACGAGCGCAGCGCGGTGCAACGGCTGCAAGGCTGTAAAAACAGAAATCTGCAGATGTAAAAACTGCAATGACCTGGCGGTGGGAGCCAGCTCTTTGCCAAGATCTGTTAGCAGACCTGGGAAAAGTGCCTGAAGCTTGGGGGCATGTATGGCCAGATACAGAGAGGGTGGTTGATGGGCCATCCTGGGCGATGTTCAACTGAAAAGGCAGACCTACATCCCCTGAGCTCTTCCTGGCCATCTCCATCTGAAAAGGATCGTGTGTGGATTCGAGGCCCTTCCCAGCAGCAGTGACATTGTGACAGTCTCCACATAGCGTTTAAAGACAGGCCACCCCCAGTGCCTCGGGTGCAGCCTCATTTGAGGATGTCCAGAGCCTGCGCACAGAGCCCTCGGAGAGGACTCTTTCTCATTGGGTTGACATGATGCAGCTAGAGCAGGTAGGAAAGAAGAAAGGACAGCCCTGCTGCATTGCTGTTGCCTCAGGAAAACAGCCCCAAGCTGTGGCTTCTCCATCCCCATTTGCAGCCCTGTTGCGTGCCCCATTCAAATGTCTCTGTTGTCCCAAGGATGGACTTGAGGGGACCACAGGTCCATGCTGGGTCTGTTTTTATCTGTCATGGGTAAAAGTCATGGCTAGGCACATCGTAGCTTGTTTTTTTCTGCTCCCTTAGAGCCTGGCAAGTCCTGGGTTGACCCAGAAGTGTTTGAGTTGTTGCGAGAGAGGACAGCTCTGTCCTAGTGATGCCTGTGCTCTTGCTCCACAGGCAGCCCCATCTGGGAGATGATCTGAGCTTGACCTGCTTGTAGATCTGCTGCTGATTGGAAATAACTTTGCCAGCTGGTAGTGGTGATGGTAGGAAATGTACTGAGCCCCTCCCTGTGGAGATGTCAACAGGACTTTGGCGGGATCTGTGTTGGAGCTGTGGAGGGGCAGCAAGTTGGGTGAGCAGTCTGGCATGCACATGGCAACGGGCACCGTCTGCATCCTGTCACTGGCTTTCAGTTGTCTTCCTCCTCCTTTGTCACTGTTAGCATTTGTAAGATCCCAGAATGAGAAAAAGACCACAGAGATTTCTGCTGGAATCCTGTCTCTGCTGTTGATCCCATGTGTGGGCTTAGACACCTCTCTGCTGCCTCTGCTCCTGCAAGCTTGCACCCCCCCAGCAACCTGCAACATCTGCAGTTTTGCAAACTAATGACATTGCAGAAGCAACCAAACATCATGTCCCAGGGCCTAAGTTAACCTCCTCTTCCGCCTCCAAGGAAAGTCTTGCAGAGCTGCCACTTGTGCTGATGGAGACCTGCACCTCTCAGGAGCCAGGATGGACCGTTGCCTATGATCAGATACTCATTTGATAAACCAGTGCTCTCACTCAGCACAACAGTGACCTCCTGGGCTGTAACATCACAGTGAGTGAGGCCTGGCCAAGGGAACAGGAATCCCTAGGGCAGAAACAAGTTAGGGAAACCCAGCTACCCTTCATGCACAAGCAAAAGGTGTGGTAGGGCTCCTCCCTGGCTCAAGTAGAGATTTTTCATTAATGAAAAGTGGCTAAAATTCACATAGTATTTACCAAGATACTATGCTGTTTATATTTAAGATCTAGAAGCTGTGGCTGTGGCTGCCCCATCCCTGGAGGTGTTCAAGGCCAGGCTGGATGGGGCTTGGAGCCCCTGATCCAGTGGGAAGTGTCCCTGCCCACGGCAGGGGGTGGAACTGGATGAGCTTTGAGGTCCCTTCCAACCCAAACCATTCTATGATTCTATGATTTATTCAGCTTCTGAGTGCTGACAATTTCTTGTGCCAGTTACTTGCTTTGGAGAACAAGTCTGTCCAGCACTGCGAGTCCTCAGCCAGAAGCTCTGACCCCACAGAAATAAGAGAATTTGTTTTTTGATATGCACTGTGCCTGGCTTGGAGATGCTCTCATCATCCCTCTGTGTCATGAGCAGAAGTAGTAATTGGACGGTTGGCAGGCAGTCATCATACATTTCACATTTTTAATAAGCACTTGCAAGAGAAATGATCCGTTCATCTTCTCAAGCTTTCCACGAGGACACATAAAGCTGTAGAAAGCCTGCAAGCCCCGCCAGCCAAATGCCCGAGCACTAACGCTGCACAGAACTGGTCGCCTTGGCCGCTGGGTTGGAGAGGCCAAACCAAAACGGCGCAGGGATTGGTTCAGTGCAGTGTCCAGAAGCAAATACCGAGGTGAGCTCATCATGTCTTGCCCAGAGAGTGTCGCTGAAGGGATGATTTGGGCAATTATATCTTAAAAAGCAAGATAATCCTGTGTCTGTTTTTCAGAACAGGCAGCAATAATTGGCTTAACAGAATAGGTGCTGATGATTCCTTAGAAAAAGTGAAGATGCTCCGATTACACTGGTTTAGGTTCATGGCATGTTGGCCCTTGTGTTGCGTAGTGGGTTTGTTTTCTGTGGGCATGACAGGGCTGCTTCAGGATGTGTTTGATTTGCCAGAGGAGCACGATGATTTCAGAAGGTCCTTGAGCCCATACACCTCAAAGGCAAAACTCTTTCCAGCTCCTCACTCCCACGTGCTCTGCTACCTTTGCAGGGCATTCGTAGCTGATGGATGGCAACAGTGCCGGCTCCAGGGTATGAGCTGAACTCCGAACTATTGTAACACGAATGAAAAAACACTTTTTTCTTTTTTTTTTCCCGAAAGAGTCACCTTTGGGAGGTGTTTCTGGCTTTTGGATTGCATCTTGATCGAGCTTTTGGATTACTTTTGGGGTTGTGGCCAGCAGGTCGAGGGAGGTGGTTCTGCCCCTCTATTCCTCAACATAAGAAGGAGATGGAGCTGTTGAAATGGGTCCAGAGGAGGCTACAAGGATGATCAGAGGGCTGGAGCACCTTCCATACAAGGACAGTCTGAAAGAGTTGGGGTTGTTCAGCCTGGAGAAGAGAACGCTCTGAGGAGATCTTAGAGTGTCCTTCCAGTACTTGAAGTGGCTACAAGAAAGCTCAGGAGGGACTGTTTACAAAAGCTTGTGGTGAATGGATAAGGGGCAATGGGTATAAACTGGAGAGGGGCAGATTTAGACTAGACATTAGGAAGAATTTCTTCGCTCTGAGAGTGGGGAGGCCCTGGCACAGGTCACCCAGGGAAGTGGTGGCTGCTCCATCCCTGGAGGTGTTCAGGGCCAGGTTGGATGGGCCTTGGAGCCCCTGATCCAGTGGGAGGTGTCCCTGCCCACGGCAGAGGGGTTGAAACTGGATGATTTTTAAGGTCCCTTCCAACCCAAACTATTCTGTGATTCTATGATCTGCCCCTCCATTCCCTGGTGTAACAGTGCGTGAAAATTAAAGTTGAAGCCATCAGTGAAGTTGAAGTAAGAAGGTGTACTCTGAATCGCGCAGAGTCATTCAGAGACAGCTTTTCTTCGTGCCCTCTGTGTGGTACTACCTTCTCATCTTGCTTATCCTCACAGCGAAAACGAAAACCACGGCACATTTTTATTATCCTGTCTCATCTTGTGCTCCGCACAGAGCTGTGGTAAAAGAAGAAAATGAGTCTTGTTTGTCTCATACAAGCTTGATCTGAGACTGCCGGGAGCTTCGCTGTGCGTGGATTGCTTTCCTGACCTATTCCTCCAGCTTTTGTTTTTCTCTTAAGACTCACCTCAGCCCTTTGGTGAGCTTTCCCTGTTTACCCAGGAGAGAACCAGAGAAGCAGGGTGGAATTTTTGGTTCCAAACAGCATGGTCTGGAGAGGAAAATCTGCCTGCCTCTGTCTCTGCTCCTTTCCTTGTCCTGCTGAGCAACCCTGTGAGCTGCTGAAGATCTGGCCACGAGTCCCTAGTACCACAAAACCTCAAAACCAGCCTGAAAAACCACTGAAAACCAGTTTTAAACCCATACATGCATATGCACCCTGCTGAGTGACCAGACATTCAGACTTGAGCCTAGTTTTATTTGCTTATAAAGAGAGACAGTCATGGCCACGCTGCCTGAGGTCTCCTCCCCCACCACCTCTCCTCACCACTTGGCCACAGATACCTGTGGATGTTTTTCTCCAGGAAAATTGCACAGGATTACAGAGAAGCACTGGTGGTTTGAGAAATCCTTAGGTAGGAGTGATGGCAAGTGGAGCATCTCTGCAGCAGAGCATCGCTCTGGGCTACAGCTCTGCTTTGCTAAGGAGAATTAGCTTGCAAAGAAGCAACCGCAGCAAAGATGTGGCCACATGGACTTTGCAGTGCTCCGGCAAGGACGGTGCCTCTCTAGGGTCCTCGGAAGCGTTTCCATCTGATGTGCTAATGCTCAGTGAAGCCTCTGCGCTCCTCTTCTCTGCTGCTGGTATTCTGCTGGCGTAGCTCAGCAAGCATGGGGACCTGGCATGCCTTGTCATCAGATCTTCACTTGCTGTGGTGATAGGGCTGCTTATCTAACCACACACTTAAACAACCACAAAATGTGAGTAGAGAGCAGTGGCAAGTCGCATGCCAAAGGTCAGGTGGCCAATTTTGTTTGTTTGTGAAGTCTTGGAATCAATTTACCTCTTTTTGCTGGAACACAAGAATCCCACATCCGCGGGACTAAGACTTTGGCACAAAGGGACATGAAACCATTTTCTTTTTTTATTGCGCAAATCAAGAGTGACACAGAAAATGTAGAAGACAAATCATTGGGCAGTCCTTAAGAACTTGGGGGTGGGATTTTTGAAGGAGCCTCATGGAGCTGCGATGCCATGCACTACTGGCACGTATCTCCCCCGGGACACTTTAAAACCCTGGCTTTAAAACTCAGCTTGAGCAAAGTGTTGCTGTTAGTGCTTTTAGTAACAGCAATATAGATTTTTTTACTGTTGTTTCCTATGGGAAATTCACAGCATGTCCCTACTGTTATTTTGAGGTCACTCCTTAGATACAGCTGCGATAATTGAAGAGGCCAGTGCTGAGCATGTTCTGCACAGTGTTGGGATGGGCTGTTGCTGTCTATAAAAAGCTGCACTGGAACAGAGAAGGACGCTTGTATTCCCTTGATGTGGAAGCCTTGGGAGCAACTGTGGCTGTTCAGAAGAGGACTGGGCTCTTGGGAAACAGCTACAAGGCTTCACACAGCAAATTCTCTAGCAGAGAGCCAGGAGCTTTAAGGGATGCGTGGCAATACCTGTGCTCCCAGCCAGCTCCCAGTCCCTGCTTTGGTGGCACAGGGAGCTGATGGTGGCTTCACAGCACTCCTCCCACCTGCCCATTGAGCAGCTTAGCTCCTTCGCTGGAGGGGTTGTAGAATCATAGAATGGTTTGGGTTGGAAGGGAGATCATAGAATCATAGAATCACCAGGTTGGAAAAGACCCAACGGATCATAGAGTCCAACCATTCCCATCAATCACTAAACCATGTCCCTCAGCATCCCATCCACCTGTCCCTTAAACACCTCCAGGGAAGGTGAATCAACCACCTCCCTGGGCAGCCTCTGCCAGGGACCAATTACCCTTTCCGTGAAATATTTTTTTCCTAATGTCCAGCCTAAACCTCCCCTGGCGGAGCTTGAAGCCATTTCCTCTCATCCTGTCCCCTGTCACTTGCAAGAAGAGCCCAGCTCCCTCCTCTCCACTACCTCCTTTCAGGTAGTTGGAGAGAGCAATGAGGTCTCCCCTCAGCCTCCTCTTCTCCAGGCTAAACACCCCCAGCTCTCTCAGCCACTTCTCATAAGGCCTGTTCTCCAGCCCCTTCACCAGCTTCATTGCTCTTGTCTGGACTCACTCCAGAGCCTCAACATCCTTCTTGTGCTGAGGGGCCCAGAACTGAACACAGGATTCGAGGAGCGGTCTCACCAGTGCCAAGTACAGAGGGAGAAGACCCTCCCTGGACCTGCTGGTCACGCCGTTTCTGATTCAAGCCAAGATGCCATTGGCCTTCTTGGCCATGGGCAGGGGCACCTCCCACTGGATCAGAGGCTCCAAGCCCCATCCAACCCGGCCTTCAACACCTCCAGGGATGGGGCAGCCACCACTGCTCTGGGCAACCCGGGCCAGAGCCTCCCCAGCCTCACAGGAAAACGTTTCTTCCTAATATCCCATCTCAATATCCAGGGCACTGCATGAGCTGCTGTTTTAACATTCCTGAACATAAATCCTCCCTCTAATACACCGACAATTGCTGTGCCCGCTGTTCCTCTCATAGCTCTGCAACGACGCCCATCTGCCGGGGTGGCTCTGTGCCCGCAAGGGTGTCACGCCAGGAACACGGCTGAGGTGCCAGCTAAACAAGCTCGGAGGGGAACAGCCAGCGCCACACGGAGAGCCAACAGATCCTCCTGTTTGCAAACAGTGCCAACGCTGGGCACCGCGCTTCACTGCAGAGTGTGCATCTGGAGGGGTTCGTGGGCACTGCACCCCTGGCACGTGCCTCCGAGCTGTCCCTCTTCTGTCCGGTCGCCTCCGCGTCTGCATTTCTGCAAGTGGGCAGCGAGCTGGGGAGGGGAAAATATGTTGTTCGTTTTTCAGACCAAGGGCAAGTGAGAAGTTATTTGAGCAGAGCTTCTCAGGCAGCTTTTGCCAAGAGCTGGCTTGTCTGATGTTCCCAGTGCTTTTCCTCCCTTGTTTCCAGCTGCTAAGCTGCCCGTCCTTAGTACTCACTTTCACTGTCAGGTTTTTTGTGCCTGGGAAAGGGGAAAGGCAATCCCCTTCTGGAGCTGTTGGAACGGGTCCAGGGGAGGCTAGAAAGATGATCGGGGGGCTGGAGCACTTACTGTATGAGGACAGGCTGAGAGAGTTGGGGTTGTTCAGCCTGGAGAAGAGAAGGCTCCGAGAAGACCTTATAGTGACCTTCCAGTACTTCAAGGAGCTACAAGAAAGCTTGGGAGGGTTGCAGAAGGTGTATTTGTTGCCCATCATACAGGCTTTGTGCTAAAATTTGCTCTTCACCAAGAAGCCAGTGTGGAAACCACTACTTTTAAAACGTAAGCCTTGAAGGGAAAGTTGCTTGAGTCTTCTTGAGGGAAGCCACCTGCCCATTGCTAGGGCAGATTTGAGATCAGAAGGGGTGGCAGAGATGGCTGATGTTATTTTGTGGGAGACTTAATTTTCCCAGTGTGCAGATACCCTCTTCCAGACCTTTTAAGTTCCAAATAATTGGAAAGGATCATCTTGCTGACAATGCTTGTTCGTGGCCTGGTGCTGGCAACCAGAGATGGTACGAGTCGGAGCGAGGACTTGTTTGATATTATGCGTCTGTCCCAAATCATCGTTTTCACTTGCACTAATCATGACTTCTTGGAAAGTGGTAACACTACGCAGACATAACAACGTTCTGATCATAGCTGGGCTTGCGGAAATACTTGTCATCACAAAATCTATTTTATATGGGTACCAGTTAGCCTGGTCTCATAGCTGAAAGGCATGAAGGATGAGTGGGAAAGCAACTGTGACTAATGGAAGCTTTTCTCAAATGTATGTAGTCATAGGAGTTAATGAAAAGAGGAAAAAGAGCTGGCTCTTGAACTCTCCATCAGGAGAAGTGAAGTGTAACACTGCGCAGAAAAAGGAGCTATCATTTTCAGATTCTTTTGCAGCAATTATTTTGTATTTTCAAGCCTCTCTGAGCTCCCAGATCAGCTTAGGAGACTGGATTTTCTGAGTATTTCCTGAAAAGACCCAATGCTGCTACAAGAAATCCTGCTTTCACCATGTCCCTACTGTCCCTTGCAGAAGCAGCCAGTGCAGGGAAGGATTAGCTGAACTCCTGTCCTACTGGATGCTTATCCCAAATGGACTATTCTATCACCCTAAGCCTGGCTCTCATACCTCTGCCTGTGGTATCTGGCTGACACTCATGCAATAAGCAGCTTGGCTACCAATTCAAGGCAGCCCAGTTTATTGCATTGAGATGCAGCTTAACTTTGTCACACCAGGGAATGGCTTTTCCATGAAGGCAAACAGGGGAAAGCAAGCAGCACCACAGCACCAAAAAGGCTCTTGGTTTATGTGAGATTCTTGGTTTAGGATGAGAGGAAATGGCCTCAAGTTGTGCCAGGGGAGGTTATTAGGAAAAATTTCTTTACCAAAACAGTGGTGAAGCCCTGACAGAGGCTGCCCCGGGCGGTGATGGAGTCTCCATCCCCGGAGAGGTTCAAAAAGCGTGTAGATGTGGTGCTTCGGGCCATGTTTTAGTGGGCATCTTGGTATTCTGTTGATGGTTGTACTGGATGATCCTAAAGGTCTTTTCCAACCTTAATGATGCTATGATCTATGATTCTATGGAAAGTTAGAGCTGGATTAATCATTTCTGGCTTTACAAGTTGTACAGTGGATTTTGAGGTCTTGCAAAGAAAAGCTCCTTCCTACTCATGAGTCTAGGCAGCAATTTGAAGAATTACTTTTTCTACATCCATGGATTAATCGGCACTTAATTGAGGCTCTGTTCTTGGCGAGTTGCTCGGCACATGGACCGAGCACACGGCTCACAGCCTGGGAGTCTCTTCCTGTATCCTCTAGATCCAGACCCTGTTTCTCATGTCACATTGATCATTAGCTAGCATCTGTTTCAGATATTTAAATGGGAAGTGCCACACATGATGCATTTATTTGATTAATGCAAAATATGTCCTCCAAATCCTGAATTCAAAGATCCCAACTGGAGCTTTGCAGCAACCCCCAGTGCCAGCAGAAGCCTGGAGGCTTCAAGCTTTCCCATGCTGAAGGCAAAGCACAGTTTTTTCTGGCCTGGAGGGAGAGACGTGCTCAACCTGCTCAGCACCCTGCTGTGCACCCCACAAGCCCAAAAGCCCAGGGCTGCTGCCAGCCAGGGAACTACAGCACAAGCAGAGCTCTCAGCAGAGCCAAACTCTCCAGTCTGTGGCAGGGCAAGGATAAAAGGAGCTTTCTTGATTTGGGTTCTTTTATTCGAGTTACATAAAGCTATTACCCAGCTCAAAGAGAGCTGGCCTATACCCTGCTAGCTTTGATTTGTGTCTAGCCTGACAGATAAGAGCAAAGCTGCCTGCTTCCATCAGAAAGCAAACAATCTGGGTACAGCAGGTGCTTAAAATATCCGCAGGAGGAAAAATCAATTAAAGAAATGAAGGGCTGCTGGGGCAGACCAGGTGGTTAAGGACCAGAGGAGGGCGAGGATGGGGCTTTTATGGGTGAGGGAATGCTTGGGGAGGGCAGAAAGGAATGGGCTGGGGGACGCTTGGGGAGGGCAGAAAGGAATGGGCTGGGGGCTATGGGTTAAGGAGGAGGTGTGGGGATGCTGCTGTGCTCTGGGGTTGCTGTCTCCGCATGAGGGAGCCATCTCCTTGTCCCTGTGTGTAAGCTGAGCCTTTGGGCTTTCTCTGTCCCTTTTATCTCCCCTTGATTCCCTTTTCAGGTCTGTAAGACAGCGTGTTTGCAACCCGACTGCCTGGGTTGCTGGTGTGGGATCAGGGAGACCTACAAGGACTTCCCACTTGCTTTGATGAAGCCGTTTTTTAACAGGAAATCTCCTTGGGTAAAATCAAGCTCTGATAATAGTTAATAACGGAACTTTATTGACTATAGAGGAGCTAGGACTGTCCCTAATTAGTCTTTGATAAGCCTGTTATTTTTATTCTCCTGGATCTCTGTACCCGAGGGCTCTGCCTCCAGAACAGCACTCACTCTGATCCTCACTGTAAGAAGATTTGCTCTAACTTATCTGGGGATCATAGAATCACCAGGTTGGAAGAGACCCACCGAATCATCAAGTCCAACCATTCCTATCAAACACTAAACCATGTCCCTCAGCACCTCGTCCACCCGTGCCTTAAACCCCTGCAGGGAAGGTGAATCAACCACCTCCCTGGGCAGCCTCTGCCAGTGCCCAATGACCCTTTCTGTGAAAAATTTTTTCCTAATGTTCAGCCTAAATCTCCCCTGGTGGAGCTTGAGGCCATTCCCTCTTGTCCTGTCCCCTGTCACTTGGGAGAAGAGCCCAGCTCCCTCCTCTCCACAACCTCCTTTCAGGGAGTTGGAGAGAGCAATGAGGTCTCCCCTCAGCCTCCTCTTCTCCAGACTAAACACCCCCAGCTCTCTCAGCCGCTCCTCATAAGGCCTGTTCTCCAGCCCCCTCACCAGCTTTGTTGCTCTTCTCTGGACTCGCTCCAGAGCCTCAACATCCTTCTTGTGGTGAGGGGCCCAGAACTGAACACAGGATTCGAGGAGCGGTCTCACCAGTGCCGAGTCCAGAGGGAGAAGAACCTCCCTGGACCTGCTGGTCACGCCGTTTCTGATCCAAGCCAAGATGCCATTGGCCTTCTTGGCCACCTGGGCCACTGCTGGCTCCTGTTCAGTCGCTGTCAACCAACACCCCCAGGTCCCTCTCCTCCAAGCAGCTTTCTAGACAGACTTCTCCTAGTGTGGAGCTGCTCAGGGTTGTTGTGCCCCAAGTGCAGGACCCGGCATTTGGCCTTGTTAAACCTCATGCCATTGGACTCTGCCCAGCAGTCCAGCCTGTTCAGATCCCTTTGCAGAGCCTCCCGACCCTCCAGCAGATCGACACTTCCACCCAGCTTAGTGTTGTCCGCAAACTTGCTAAGGGTGCACTCGATGCCTTCATCCAGGTCATTGATAAAGACACTGAACAGGGCTGGACCCAGCCCTGAGCCCTGGGGAACCCCACTTGTCACTGGCCTCCAGCTGGATTTCACACCATTTCCCACCACTCTCTGGGCCCTCCAGCCAACCAGTTTTCCACCCAGGAGAGTGTGCGCCTGTCCAGGACAGAGGCTGACAGTTTCTCAAGCAGAATGCTGTGAGAAACTGTGTCAAAGGCTTTACTGAAGTCCAGGAAGATCCATCCACAGCCTTCCCCTCATCCAGCAGCCGAGTCACTTTGTCATAGAAGGCGATCAGGTTAGTCTGGCAAGACCTGCCTTTTGTGAACCCGTGTTGACTGGGCCTGATCACCCGGTTCTCTTGCATGTGCTTCATGATATCTCTCAAGATCACCTGCTCCATGACTTTCCCTGGCCCTGAGGTCAGACTGACAGGCCTGTAGTTCCCTGGGTCCTCCCTGCGACCCTTCTTGTAGATGGGCACAGCATCAGCCTCCAGTCCAGTGGGACTTCCCCAGTCTTCCAGGACTGTTGGAAGATGATGGAAAGGGGTTTGGCCAGCACATCCGCCAGCTCCTTCAATACCCTTGGATGAATCCCGTCCGGCCCCATAGACTTGTGGGTGTCTAGTCGGGCTAGCAAGACTCTGACCACCTCCTCTTGGATCACGGGAGCCTCATTGTGCTCCTCTAGCTCCTGGGTTTGTACACAGGGGGAACAACTTTCTTTACAACTAAAGACTGAGGCAAAGAAGGCATTAAGTACCTCAGCCTTTTCCTCATCCCCTGTCACTGTTGTTCCTTCTGCGTCCAATAGGGACTGTATGGTCTCCCTAGTCCTCCTTTTATTATTTATATATTTATAGAAGGATTTTTTATCTTTCACCGACTTTGCCAATCTGATTTCTAGCTGAGCCTTAGCCCTTCTGATTTTTTCTCTACACAATCTCACTTCCCTCCTGTAGTCCACCCAAGAGGCCTGTCCCCTCTTCCAGAGCCCATAAACATTTCTCTTCTTCTTGATATCACTCAAGATCTCTCTGTTCAACCAAGCTGGCTTTCTCCCCTGCCGGCTTTTTTTCTGGAACACGGGGATGTCTTTCTCCTGAGCTGCTAGGATTTCGTTTTTGAAGAGCTCCCAGCCCCCCTGGGCTCCCTCGCCCTTGAGTACTGTCTCCCATGAGACTTCGCCAACCAGCCTTCTGAAGAGTTCAAAGTCTGCCCTCTGGAAATTTAATGCTACCGCCCTACTAACAACCCTCTTCACTTCACCTAGAACAGAAAACCCTATCATCTCATGGTCACTTTGTCCTAGGAGTCCTCCTACTGCCACATCCCCCACAGGCCTTCTCTGTTCACAAACAGCAGGTCCAGGAGGGAATCTTCCCTTGTTGGTTCATTCACCAGCTGTGTGAGGAAGTTGTCTTCCACGCACTCCAGGAACCTCCTAGACTGCTTCCTTTCTGCTGTATTGTACTTCCAGCAGATACCAGGAAGATTGAATTCTCCCACAAGAACAAGAGGCATCGATCTAGAGATTAACCCCAGCTGTTTATAGAAGAGCTCATCAGCTGCTTCTCCTTGGCTGGGTGATCTGTAACAGACTCCCATCACAAAATCTACCTTCTTATGGGCTCCTCTGATTTTAACCCACAGGCACTCAATCTCCTCATCGCCACAATCCATCTCAACAGAGTCCAAGTCCTCCCTTACAAAGAGGGCTACGCCGCCTCCTCTCCTGCCCTTCCTGTCCCGCCTGAAGAGTTTGTACCCCACCATAGTTGCACTCCAGTTATATGAGTCGTCCTACCACGTTTCCGTGATGGCAATGACATCATAAGCTCCTTGCCCTACGACAGCTTCCAGCTCTTCCTTCTTATTCCCCATGCTGCGTGCATTGGTGTAAATGCACTTCAGCTGAGCTGCCGAGCCTTCAGCCCTCTTAGAGGGAACAGAGTTCGTTCCCAATTGCCTGGTAACTGGAGTAGCTAGCTCCAGAGTGCCCGTATCTCCCTTAGCACCCCCAGGTGTGTTCACCCCCACTTTTTGTGTGGTGATGTACTGGTGGTCCTCACCAGCACACCCTCTCCGAATCACCAGTGCCCCACGTCCAGGCTCGCTCCTGTCTAGCCTGGTCTCAGCCCCCTCTCCCTTCACATCTAGTTTAAAGCTAGATGCTCCGTGCTGGGGCTGCACAGCCTTGTGTCCTGTCCCCACACTGCAACAAGCCCTCAAGGGTCTCCACTGCCCTCCTTGAATTGCCACATGAGCCTGGGAAATCCCTACGGATGCGCCAAGGAATGCTGCGAGCCACCAGCTTCACAGCGAAGGTGCGCCCAAGCTGGATGAAATCTCCACAAGAACCCACTGCTTGTGTTTCTGCTTTCTCTGCTGATGGGGTTTTCAACCTGCCCGCTCGGTTGGGGTTTCAGATTTGAAATCCAGATTCCTGCTGGCTGGGAAGAGAGCAGCAGCAGGAGCCGTGGGAGAGGCCAGTGATGGTTGCGGTGGGTTTGGGGATGGGCAAGGCTCCAGCAGCACTCTGGTTTTGGATTGCCTTCCTTTGCTTCCCATTTTATAATGCTGGTGGAAGAGCCAGGCTGGTGTTTTGCTGCTGAGGAGCTTTTAATGCTTCTTCCTCTTTTCTTTTTTTATCAATAAGCCAACTTTGAAACAGGGGCAGCAAGTTTCCCAGCTGAATTCTTTGGGAGTTCTCAGTGACCTTGACAGCTGTCAGACTCTTACAGTTCTGCATCTTCTACAACGGAGCCCACATCCCACTGTACTTACCAGAAAGTGTGCTACATTCTGGCTTTTTCTGTTGTATCCCACACGTTCCTTCTTCTCTAGCTTTCAGATGTGTTGGTGATGCCCATTGAAATCAATAGCAGCAGCAAGAGTGGTTTTGCCGTGGATTTCATGGTTCTGGTATTTCAGTAAAGCTCAGGGTGTATTTGTGGACACGGCTGAGAAGCAGCATCAGGCAAACACCCTGGGGTGTGAAGCTGGCTGTTGGGGGGATGCAGGGCACCCTATCAGTGTTGGAGGCACCTCCACATCTGTGGGACCTCCAGGAAAATGGGTCGAACTCTAAAGGAGCTGTGAGCTTGGTGCTTCCCATCTGCATCTCCTGCAAATTATGGCTTGAAAAGCAGCAATGTACCTTTGTGGGTCTCAATGTGACAGTTGGCAGTGGAGGAAAAAGAAAATCCACAAAATATTTCTAATCCTTAACATTATTGGGGAAAACCTGGCAGTGTGACCTCCCTGGGGTTCAGAACTGGTGAACAAGACCTAGATTTTATTCAGGTTCAAACTCTCTGATATTTGAGACCCTCATTTCTGAGGGAGATGGATTGCTGAATGCTTGGAGTCAGATGCTGCCATCAAAAGCATCAGTCTCCCTGGATCACCAGTGGAGGCGAGTGGCTGAGGCTGTGCTGCTTGCCTGCCTTCTCTGGTAGGCAGACGTTTACACCAAGGCGAGGTGGGGTTAGCTACCCCCAGGCACAAGCTGTGTTGCTCTCAGTGACTCTGCAGTGATGCAAAGCAGTCGCTGGTCCACAGGCCTTCTCCTTCGATGGCTGCGTCCATCTCTGAGCCGCTGCTGGTCCGAGTGGTTGCAGAACTGGGGTATTGACCCCGTGGTTTGGGTGGCGATGGCCCTGGGGAGGCAGCCGGCACAGGAGGGGAGAATGAAGAGTTTCCTGCAGCAAGTGGCTACTGGTTGTTCAGAATGAGGCTGACGACCAGCTGAAGACTGTCCAGCAGCACAACCAGCACATCTAGAATGACAAGAAATAACTGTTTTGCTGAAATGCCAGGGTGAGCCTTAAGGGCATCTCAGATCTTTCCACCTGGGACATGTGAAGCCCTTAATCCCGTGCTAGCAGGGTGAGGGAGCAGGTGGATGGGCTGCTTGCTTTGGGAGAGGTCATAGAGAATTGAGAAGAGTTTCCTTTCCAGTGTCTTGTTAAATTTTGGGGGTTTGTCTAAGGGCACCCCTTGAAGCAGGCAGGGACATGGGAGGCATAGAATCATAGGATCACCCGCTTGGAAAAGACCCAGATCATCAAGTCCAACCATTCCCATCAAACACTAAACCATGCCCCTCAGCACCTCATCCACCTGTCCCTTAAACACCTCCAGGGAAGGTGACTCAATCCCCTCCCTGGGCAGCCTCTTCAAAAGGGGAAAAGCAGATGTTACGTGCTGTTATGCTTAAGAGAAAAAATGATGGATCTCCTAACTCTCCCTCTGGCTGCTTTAAAGCCTCCGAGATGGCAATGCCATTAGCTGCACAGCAGGACAAGCATTACCTCTGCCTTGCAGTTTCACTAGTAGAGTCATCCAAAACCCCAGGAGCACCTGGAGATGATCCCAGGTGGGCGTTTCTGTCCCTGCAGCAGGAGACAGTGAGCACAGGTGGCCCAAACATGGGCTTTCCTCGTCCTGCTCGCATCATCAGAGTAAGAAGGGCACTAATACTCTGCTTTTTCCCAAATTCAAAAGCTCTGCACAGGTTTTTAACTGAAATCACTATCGCATTCAGGGTTGTTTTTCATCAGTACCTGCACAGGCTATTTTGGAGGCTTACAGCATCTAAACCAACTGGCTGCCTGGGAGAACACACCCTGTAATTTTGGGATCTGGTGTGCAGGAGTACAGTAAATATTTAAAGCCACCAGAATGAGGTTTCTGAAGGACTCTGAAGAGATTGATTTCCCCAAGCCCCTGTGACTTCAAATGGAAATTTTGTGCCAGCCTCCTTTCAGTCAGCATTTCCCAGAGAGTCTAAATGTAGATCTCGGGTGTGCTTGATGAAGTTGGGACTCGTGGTTCCCCCGTTGGCTGCTGGGCTGAGATCCCGCTCCCTCTTAGCAGCAGCTGAAGCACACGGGCTGCTAGCAGTGACATGCTGTTCTGCTCAGACATGCCATGCTGGATTTTTTTTCCTGCCGTTCAGGATGTCTGATCATGTTGTTTTTCCTGTTGGCTCCCTCTGTACATCCTCCATCTCTTTTTGGGTAAAATCTGGTGTCTTCAGCCAAGCTCAGAAGCGCTGGGATCTTGGGTAGGATGAGGTTCCAGCTCCTTTTGGCAGGCTCAGGGGAGGCTTAGGGTGGGTGGATGTGTTTGGCAGGAGGTGTTACACAGCGTGGTCGTGGAGCTCTCCTTGAGAGCTTCCACCTCCGGGCGCAGCACCATAACCTGCACAACGCCAAGGCTAAACCTGCTTCCAGCCAGTGGATGTCTGGCCCCAGAAGAAAGCCCAGCACAGGGCTTTGTGACCACAGTTGTCCTCTGTAGACACCATTGGCTGCACAGCCCCTGTGTTCCCACCCCCATGACACCCCGTCTGTTCGCATGCGCTCGGGTGGGGTGGTCTTGCTGCTGCTTTTTGGAGCCTCTTGCAGGGCTACACCCTGGCTGGTGGCACCAGCAGTTTGTGCTCTTGCTGCCAAGGTCCCTCTTCCCCTCAGCTTGGGATGTTGCCTAGATTTATGCAATGGCTGGTACGTCCCAGGTGGTGGGCAGTCTGTCTGTCCATCCCTAGCAGGTCACTAGCAAGTTCTCCATGATGACAACTGTTTACTGGGTGGGGATTTGGAGAACCTTTGTGCTTCTTACCCACCTGATACCTGCTTTACTGCTGGTGTCCCACTCCTGCTCTGGTTTGTTACATCCCTGCATATCCCTGTGCAGACGATTTGTGCTGCATGTAACTATGCTGTTTCTCCAGGGATGGGTTAGCAAGGAAGGACCTGATGTTAGGGAGCTCATCAGGCTTCCTAAGTGAAGAAGAGACACCCTGGAGCTTTCAGGTGTCATCCCTGCCCACCAATACAACTAACTACCTGAAAGGAGGTTGTGGAGAGGAGGGTGCTGGCCTCTTCTCCCAAGTGACAGGGGACAGGATGAGAGGAAATGACCTCAAGCTCCACCAGGGGAGGTTTAGGCTGGACATCAGGAAAAAAATTCTTACAGAAAGGGTCATTGGGCACTGGCAGAGGCTGCCCAGGGAGGGGGTGGAATCACCTTCCCTGGAGGTGTTTAAGGGACGGGTGGATGAGGTGCTGAGGGACATGCGTTAGTGTTTGATGGGAATGGTTGGACTTGATGATCCCGTGGATCTTTTCCAAGCGGGTGATTCTATGGTTCAATCATCCTCTCGCCAATCCTAGTACCTACCTAGAGGCACAAAGCCAGGTCACACCAGATGATCACAACGCATGAACCATCACAGAGCTGTGGAAGGGAAGGGTGTCATAGTGTGTGGTGCAGTGGGGAGTGCCCCAACCACCTCAGCTTTAGGCCAGAGTAATATTGCATGGGAATTTGGATCTCTCCTTGTGCTGATAGTGATCGTTCTTGTCTCACAGCAATGAACGTCAATAACAGAATCATAGAGTGGTTTGGATTGGCAGGGACATTAAAACCCATCCAGTCCTACCCCCTGCCCTGGGCAGGGACACCTCCCACTGGATCAGGGGCTCCAAGCCCCATCCAACCTCGCCTTGAACCCCTCCAGGGATGGGGCAGTCACCACTGCTCTGGAATCCTGGGCCGGGGCCTCCCCACTCTTACAGCAAAACATTTCTTCCTAAGATCTCATCTCAATCTCCCGTCTTCCAGCTCAAAACCATTCCCGCTCATCCTGTCTCTGTCCTCCCTGATCCAGAGCCCCTCCCCAGCTTTTCTGGAGCCCCTTTCAGTGCTGGAAGCTGCTCTAAGGTCTCCCCACAGCCTTTTCTTGTCCAGGCTGAACAACCCCAACTCTCTCAGCCTGTCCCCATGTGAGAGGTGCTCCAGCCCTCAGATCATCTTCCGGGCCTATTCTGGACTCGCTCCAACAGCTCCGTGTCCTTCCTGTGCTGATGGTTCTTTACCTCCTTGTTTGCCCAAGTGGACAGGGACTGTTCTCTCACTCTTGGTGGTCGGGAAATGGAGCAGAGAGGAGAAGCTGGCTCGCCAGGCGCTGGTGAAGGCTACAGGCAGCTCTCCTGCTCACAGCCCCAGCAGCTGCCGCTGTTACAGACTTGGGAACATTTTCCCAGCTCAGCCCAGTGCTAAAACAGGCTCTGCCTGTGCTTGCCGGAGGGCAAGCGTGCGCTCAGGAGCAGTCGCATGCCACGAAAGGCAAACTCTCTGGAATAAGGCCAAAGAGCATCGTCCCCGAGCCGTGTCAGGGAGCACAGAAACAGCCCTGGTTCCAAAGCAAAATCAGACAGGATGAAAAAAAAGGGAATATAATGATGTCGATGCAAATTTGGGCTGAAATGATGTGAGTGAAATCCCCGAAGATGTGGTGCCAAGAAAAATAAAACCCAACAGAACATCAGAAAAGCAAATTGCAACAAATAAGAGGCAAGGAGGGGGGGCAGAGAAGAAGAAAAGGATTAATAATATGGAACAGGCAGAAGAAGACACAGGCGATTGGCAGAGGCGAGTGGCATCAAACCAGGTGGTACGAATCCCAGCGCCAGCCCGTCACCAGGAAAAAACCCAGAGGAGACGATGAGTGATGTGAGGCAGAACCAGGGCAGAGAGACGCTGCGCAGAGACGGGGCCATGTGGAGGCACGACGGGCTGGTAGTGATTTGCAAACCAAACAGCGATTCAAGGGCAGAAATAAACTCGTCTGAAGAGCAGAAGGTAAACTGCAAAGCAGAACGATGTCACGCCGAGCGCGAGCAGCCTGGAAATGCAGCTATTTGAGGTGGATTGACAGTGACAAAGACAGCAGAGCTAGGTCGAGCGCTGGGGACAAGGACCTGGCTCTGTGCATGCTGGAGCAGTGTGACAGGGCTTACGAGGTGCCTCTGCCGTGGGGCTGCCAAGCACTGCACCTGCTCCCTCTGCAGCCCCCAGGGGAGCTCAGGCCCCATGTTCATCAGAAGGGGAAACTGAGGCACGGGGAGGGTGGGCAGTATGACTTCCAGATGCCCTCCTTGGTGGTTTCCCAACCCTGCTGTCATCCTGGGGTCAGGATGGGTGTGGGAGCATCACCCAGATGCAGCCCTTATGTCACTGACCTGTCCCTGCCACCCCATTCCCTTGGCTCTCCTCTAAACCTCCGCTCACCTCTTACTACAGCTGGAAAGCAAATCATAGAGCAAACCTTGGTTTCTACATTTGCCCCTGTAAAAAGCACCAGTATCCACCTCAGGCAGCACTGGAGAGGCAGGAGGGGCAGTGGGGATGCTGGAGCCTGCTCGTGCCACGCGGGCAGCCCTCCCCAGCACAAAGCCCTCGATGTTAAATTCATGCTGCATGCCTTACAATAAATGGAGCTGCAGAGACAATAGCAACCCTGGTACATTTAGTACATAAATAACTTTAAAATATCGGTATTGTGGAAGGGAAATCTCTGTCATTTCACTGCAGTACTTTTCCATCAACGCCGCGCGCTGCCTGCCTGGCGTTTCATGGGGATGTGCAGGCAGGGAGGGATGTGCAGGCAAGAGTAAAGCAGGGCTCAACTAACCAGGGACAAGCTGTTTGTGTGCAGCCAGCCAGGGAGGACATGGCTTCATCTTCCAACAACTTCATCTGAGCTCTTGTGTTTGGGTTTATGCTGGGCCAGTTTTGCCCTGTCACCCTGTAATGAGAAGGGGAGAATACCTCACCCCACCGGTGAGCAGGAATTTGGTCTTTAATGAGAACCTGGCTCCAAGCAACAAGAACACCAATATTCCTTTTAATTTCATCAGGAAATCTTTGTTCTTGAAGGTTAAGTGACAGCGTGAAAGCTGAGAAGTCACCTGGGAGGGATCTGAACCGATGGGTACAAAGCCCAAGGGAAGGCTCTGCTCCTGGCAGTTTTCATCCTGTGCTGTCACCAGCCTGTTCTTAGGGGCTTGGGGTCAAGGACTCCTCAAAACTACCCTCTCCTCATCCAGTCCCTTGCCTCTCAACTTCCTTGCAGTGAGGACAGACTCAAAATAGTGCTACCAAAGCCATTAGTCATGCGGGGAGCGTCACCCTGCAGTGGGATTCATCCCTCCTCTGTAAATAACTCCTTCCTGCAGCCTCAGTTGGAGGATTATTTATATCTGGCAAAAATTGTCCCCAGTAGGAGAGTGATGGGAGGCCACAACGCTTCAGACAACATCTCAGTACAGGGAACATTGTTCTCCATGAGGAGGCGTGTCAGGGTGGCTCTGGGATATTCCTATTTTGATAGGAATGGTTGGACTCGATCATCTGGTGGGTCTTTTCCAACCTGGTGATTCTATGATTCTATGGGCTGGAGAGCTCTGGGCCAGCCCTTGGCTCCGGGGTCTGGGACACCAGGGCTGAGTCCATGCTCTAAAGGGAAAGCTCCACATGCTGCCAGGATTCCCAGAGCCCCAGAACCTTGTGAAAGGTGAGTTTGCGGGCTGGCAGCTCTCAACCCTGCCTGGGCTCAGATATGTATGAGCGTGTCCAAGGATGCTGCCAACCATATGCCAGTTGAGGGGCTGCTGTTGGGTTTCTGCTGGGGTTTGGAGTCAGCGCTGCCTCTCAGCACCAGGAATTTCATCCCCATGGGTCCCTCAGCACCCAAATGTGTTCCTCTTTAGGGCACCATAGGAGGTTTTAAGCTGAAAGAGGGGCGACTGAGATGAGATCTTAGGAAGAAATGTTTTGCTGTGAGGGTGCGGAGGCCCTGTCCCAGGTTGCCCAGAGCAGTGGGGGCTGCCCCATCCCTGGAAGCATCCAAGGCCAGGTTGGATGGAGCTTGGGGCAACCTGATCCAGTGGGAGGTGTCCCTACCCATGGCAGGGGGTGGAACTGGATGGGCTTTGAGGTCCCTTAGAACCCAAACTGTTCTATGATTCTATGTAGCTGTGACAGCAGCCAGGGAGAGGTCTGCTGGGGCTGCATTTAATAGCTAGAAATTACCTCCCTTCCCTTTAAATGTTGTGCATTGAAGCTTTTATACAGCGGTGCCTTCTGCAAATTAAAAAAAAAAAAAACAAGCGCAAAAAAAGGAATAAATATTTAAATGGTAAGAAGCCCATTTAGCCTCTCACAAACATCTATATCCCGGAGCAGTTTCTCGACGAGCAATTTGTGTTTCATTATGAGAAGAGTGGACATGTGCTAGCAAAATCCATCCTTTGTTTATACCTCCAGTGACCGAGGCACTAAGCAGCCTTCCTATCTTTTTACAGCAGCCTCCCAGCAAATCAACCCACTCCATGGCCCATTAAAGCCTTTAATCAGCCACCTCCGTGACTCGCAGCAGCCGACACACAAACAAACCCCGCCAAGGCATTAGGAGGACCCAGCATGGGGCTTTCAGGAGCGAATCCTGCTTTTGGTGGGTTGTGGTGTCATGAGCATCCCAGCAGCATCTCAGTGCCTCTGGGGACCACCTTGTCTCTGCGTGCAGGGATGAAGATGTTCCTGAGTGCCTGCCCAGCAAGGCGGGAGGGCACATCCTCTGTGGAGCCACGCTGGGACCAGGTATGGAAGGGGTTGTGGACAGGCTTTTCCCTCAGGAGCGAAGCCCATGGTGCAGGAGTTGAGCCCTGATGGCAACCAGGAGGGATGGAGGTTGGGCAGGAGCAGGCAGCTCTGCAGGGCTGCATCCCACAGAGCTTTGGATTTGCCCTTCTCCTGGCTCCCCTGCTCCCTGGTGGGGAAGTGCAGGCTGGCAGGAGCAGGACTCAACCCAAATCCTGCCCAGCTTGACTTCTCCAGTTATGCAGCTACAGACTAGGAGAAGTCTGGCTGGAAAGCTGCCTGGAGGAGAGGGACCTGGGGGTGTTGGTTGACAGTGACTGGACATGAGCCAGCAGTGGCCCAGGTGGCCAAGAAGGCCAATGGCATCTTGGCTTGGATCAGAAACAGCGTGGCCAGCAGGTCCAGGGAGGTTCTTCTCCCTCTGGACTCGGCACTGGTGAGACCGCTCCTCGAATCCTGTGTTCAGTTCTGGGCCCCTCACCACAAGAAGGATGTTGAGGCTCTGGAGCGAGTCCAGAGAAGAGCAACAAAGCTGGTGAGGGGGCTGGAGAACAGGCCTGATGAGGAACGGCTGAGAGAGCTGGGGGTGTTTAGCCTGGAGAAGAGGAGGCTGAGGGGAGACCTCATTGCTCTCTCCAACTCCCTGAAAGGAGGTTGTGGAGAGGAGGGAGCTGGGCTCTTCTCCCAAGGGACAGGGGACAGGACAAGAGGGAATGACCTCAAGCTCCACCAGGGGAGGTTCAGGCTGGACATTAGGAAAAAATATTTCACAGAAAGGGTAATTGGGCACTGGCAGAGGCTGCCCAGGGAGGGGGTTGAGTCCCCTTCCCTGGAGGTGTTTAAAAGATGGGTGGATGAGGTGCTGAGGGACATAGTTTAGTGATTGATGGGAATGGTTTGACTTGATGATCCAGTGAGTCCTTTCCAACCTGGTGATTCTATGATTCCAGTTAGGATGGGAGAGGTGGGAGCAGCAGCGTGGCTCATCCCAACCCAACCGTGGCCGGACTTCTCCCCAGCCAGCCACCCACACCCCAGCTGAGCAGCAGGTGAGCGGGTAAAACCCACACCAACGCTTTACACCGTGATGTTTCCCAGAGCCTGGGCCTCTGCCTCAAACAAGCTGTCTAATGGTACGAGGACTGCCTACCTGCAGATGGTACAGACCCTCCGTGCAGCTACAGACCCGAGGAGAGGGTGGCTGGGTTTAATCAGCCCTCCAAGCTGAAGGATTAACGGCAGCAATCTTGTTTCCAGCCAACCTCCAGATGATACAACATAATAAGACATATAACAGCCTCTTGGAAAAAAAGAAAGTTATAGTTCCCACAGCAACCATAACTCAGCCATATTACACACATATATATATTAAGGCATAAATTTAACAACATATATTTTAATGCAAAATATCAGCAATGCACGTGGGGCCAAATAACAGCAGTTGAGGGATCCATAACGTTTGGCTCTCCCCGCTTCCCGCTGCTTGAATCTCACTAGCACAGTGAGGAAGATGAAGCCGGGCTCGTTATGGACCTTCATCCTCCCGCTCCTGCGTTTTGGCAGAGGGAGGAGTGCAGGGACACGCACACAGACCTGTCTGTGTGCACAGACCCCCCCATCTGTGCACCTATAGGTGGTCATGCGCGCGATGTACGGAAAAGCTGTCTGGGGTAATAGCACATCTCCTGGGCTGCCAGCAAACGCCCTTGGATACAGCAAGGATTTCTCCTGTTGCTCATCAGGCTGAATGCAGAATGAGATCCTTTCAACAGATTGCTGGGCTTTTCTCAACTATCTGGTGGAATTGCACAATGGGGATATAATTCTCTATTACATTTTATGAAATGGCTCAAACCCATGTCATTTGAGCTCATTTTGCCAGCCGGCTTCTGGATGCCGGCAGCAAAGCATGCGCGGTGCTTTTCCTGCTAATGCCACACAGGTTGCTCCCGACGGCTTGCAGGGGATAATTGCAGCTGCAGAAATGGGAAGTGTGGCGATCTGGTCCCTTGCAAACAGAGGTCCCCTGCTCTGGTCCCCTGCAAACAGAGCGGTGAGGATGGCAGGACACATCCCACCCACACCATGCTTGACATTCCAGCCATCAAAAAACTGTCCTGGAGGAAACAATTCCAGTGGGAAAAGAAAGGGGATTAAAGCACCCTATGGAAATGGCCAAGAGGCTCTTTGCATCAGGATCCTGATATGGCCCTGCTGTGCCCCTGCTGGTGCAGCGGGTGCTAAGGAGGCGGGAGCAGCCTCGTTGGGGCCCTTCCCCCTTGGCTTGGGAGATGCATTTAAGCTGAGCTCCTTGGTGTGTGGGTTGTTGTGTTGTGGGCACAGTCCCCAGGCTTGTCCTTTGTTCTGCTCTGTTGGTGTGTCCTGGTGAGCCTCAGGTCATGATCATAGAATCACCAGGTTGGAAAAGACCCAGTGGATCATTGAGTCCAACCATTCCTATCAAACGCTAAACCATGCCCCTCAGCACCTCGTCCGCCCATCCCTTACTGCTCGTGTCAGTGCCCCTTCCTGCAGGTAAGCTGGGTCTGCACCTCCTGGGGATCCCTGAAGCAGGGAGATGCCGGTTCCCTCTGCTTGGCGTGGCTTACGCCTATGTGTTAACTCTATGAGGCTTTATTTCACCTTGGTACTACACTACTAGGAGCTGAACTACGAGTTGCTGCTATGACTGATGTTGTATGAGTGTCTGTGGTATAAGCACCTATGTCTGCACTTAAATTAGTTTGATTAATTGCATTGTCCCCTATATATCTGCATTATATGTGCATTTACATATATAGAGGGAGAAGTTCAATGTGAATTGGCAATGTGTGCTTGCAGCCCAGAAAACCAACCCTCTCCTGGGCTGCATCCAAAGCAGCGAGACCAGCAGGGTGAGGGAGGGGATTCTGCCCCTCTGCTCTGGTGAAACTCCACTTGGAGCCCTGTGTGCAGTTCTGCAGTGCTCAGCACGGGAAGCACCTGGAGCTGTTGGAGTGAGAATTTCTTTCCTGTGAGGGTGGGAAGGCCCTGGCCCGGGTTGCCCAGAGCCGTGGTGGCTGCCCCATCCCTGGAGGTGTTGAAGGCCAGGTTGGATGGGGCTTGGAGCCCCTGATCCAGTGGGAGGTGTCCCTGCCCATAGCTGGGGGTTAGAACTGGATGGGCTTTGAGGTCCCTTCCAACCCAAATCATTCTGTGATTATGGAGAGAGCTGGTCTGTGAATATTTTGCTCTGCCGTGTCACCTATGCTGAGGAGGTAGAGCTGGTACCTCTGCAAGTCTGAATCTTCCACTGCCTCATTTTAAAAAAAAATATATATATGTATGCACACTGTTTACAAAGCAATCCCAGCTAATCTCTCTATCTAGCCAGGGCTTTAGGATGCCCTTTCAGCAGGGATTTGTCGAGTTTGCTACAGTTATTTCCTGAGAATGCATTACCTGGGGTTGTGGATGAATAATGTAGGTCCTTGTTCAGCAAGTTACTTACAAATGTCGAACCTTAAACCGCTGAAGTCAATGGATCTGCTTGTGTACTTAAAGTTAGGCATGGGCTTAAGTGCTCCAGTAAATCAGGGCCTTATAGCCCAAGCTGGCACTCCTAATAAGGTCTGCTGATATAAATAGCAACCGGTATTGACCCAAGGGTACGTTTGCCTTGGTCAGTGTTGCATCCTGCAAGACAAATGCTGATAGTGGTGGCAACAAAACAGAGATGTCTGTGTGGCTTTGCTGTGGGTGTCCTCGTTGGATAGGTGGCACATCCCCCACTTCTGATGCTCCTGGCTTTTCACTTTAAACCCCTGCACTGAGGATGGGAGGTTGTCCCCTCCCCGAGGTGATGGAAATGGGGGCTTGGTGCCTGTTCAGGAGCAGCTGAGTTGACCCAAGGGTTTGCTGCTGCTGGGAAGGGAAGGGAATGGGAAAGCTTGAGGACAGAACTGGGGCTGGCACTGCTAGGTGACCAGGACATGCCCCCAGGGTCCCCTAGGAGGTCCCTCCGTGCTCTGCACTGCTGTTCCCCTGCCAGACAGTTCAGGGCTCTCTGAGAAAGGCTTTGGTGTTGGACAGAGGTGCTGCAGAGCCCTTTGGGAAAGCTTCCAGGAATAAAATCCCAACTCTGCTTCCTGCAAAACCCCAAAGTGGGGGTGTCCCAGCAGGTGGATCCACCCCCCTGGCAGGCAGTGGTGACCGCAGTTTGGCTGATGCTGGACCAGGGGATTGCTGGGCTCACTCTAAGGTGTGTGGAGCCATCCCAACAACCTGGCCAGCTTCACCCCTGAAGGCTGAGCTGAATAAATGGGAAGCACGATAGATCTCCCTTGGATGGTCCTGGCTCGGTGCCCTCAGCAGAGCCTGGTCTGCAGCTCTGCCCAAGTCAGCAGGAGCATGACGTGAAATACTTTGGTCTCACCAGAAGTATTTTTTTTTACATTTATTTTGGTTTTAATTATAATTTCTGGCTCGTGTGTGTATGCAGCAAATGCTGCCAACAGGTTGGCACAAGCGGAGGGGACCCCTCGGAGCAGGAGAGACCCGGCTCAGAGTGCAGCCCACGGGCACAGAGCAGAGGCGGTGTTTCAGCAGAGATCTAATTAGCGGTTCTAATGAGCCCTGATTTCTTCGTCACCTGCAGGTCTCAGCTGCTTCTCAGGCTGCATTGCAGAGCTGAAACATCAAGGGGTACATATGGGTGGGGGATGCCCCACAGTAATAGCACCATGGGACAGCACAGCCCTCTCCGTTCCCACATTCCCTGCTCATCCAGGCTCGCTGTGGGGACCTTAGTGGGCACAGGGAGCAGGCAGCCAGGGAGAAAAGTGCTAATTAAACTCTTCTCTAGCCTCTGCCACGCTTTGGCTGGCAGGGAGCTACTCCAAGGGGAATGGAGAGTTACGGTAGAGTAGAAAAATTAGGGCATGGGGTAGAGGGGCAATAAGGCATAAAATCACAGCTGGGCAGAAGAGGATGCAAAACATGTGCAAACTGTGAGCTTTGCTCTCTTTTTTGTTTTTTCTTTTCCTTCCCTGAGCATCCCTGTTCCCAGAGCACAACCAGCCCATCCTTCCTGGCACAGCTTGTCCCATCCAAGAAG
Organism: Phaenicophaeus curvirostris; assembly: GCF_032191515.1. Taxonomy (NCBI): domain Eukaryota; kingdom Metazoa; phylum Chordata; class Aves; order Cuculiformes; family Cuculidae; genus Phaenicophaeus; species Phaenicophaeus curvirostris. The sequence goes on along the minus strand of NC_091406.1, from coordinate 17,433,873 downwards.
CAAGAACCGAAGTGATGCCTTTATCTCAGACCTGTTGGGTAGTGGCTGGGACAAGCAGCATGCTGGGTGTGATGCCTTTTGGACAACGTTGAGCAGTAGAAAGCAGAGCCAAGCTTAAACCACATAAAACCATGGTTGTCCTGGCAAAAAAGGAGTTGCAGGCATGGTGCAAAGTGAAGGGAGAGTCCGTGCCCCTTGCAGAGGTGGGTGGGCTCTGGCCATGGCAATTTGAGCTTGCGGGTAAAAGTCTTCATTCCCTGTCATGCTCCCTTCCCTGCTTTCCAGAAAGGCTTATGTTTCCCGTGATTGCTTGGGCAAATTCTTGTGAGCAAGCCAGCAGCTCTCCTCTTGTCTCTTGTAATTACTGTCCCAGTGTTCTCCTTGAGAGAGACCATCTGCTACTCCTCCATCACCAGTCATCTTCCTATCTCCCTGGCGCAGCCCTTTCCCCGGAGAATGTGGCTAATCGTGCTGATGGTGCATCTCCTGAGGTCCCACGCTGCTCGTTAAGCTCCATCAGATCAAAGGTGGCTGCTCCATCAGCTGTTGAACCAGCCACACATTCGGGGGGCTCTGCTGTGCCCTGTGCTGGCCAAGAAATGAGAAGCCAGGGGCTGTGGGCAACGGGAGCTGGTGACCCCATCAACCCTTGTCCCCTCTCTCCATGCTTTGCACAGCTTCTGAGCAGACCAAGGCTGTGACTGTAGGGGCACCCCAGGACCTTTTTGGAAGTCAAGTAGGGGGGTGGGATATCCCTGGGGGGACAGGGGCTGAGTGAGGACAGGCACGTGGTGACCAGCCCAGCGTGGGGCGGCTTGGAGCACTGGGGTGACACAGGGTGCTGCTTGGGGGGTGCAACATCCAGAACAAGCAGGTTTGGGGTCAGAAACAAGATGCATTTCTGAGAGCTTTGGGACTCCCAGGAGCAGCAGAGCCAGGCTTTGAGTCGATGCACCAGCAGAGGGGAGGGTGGGAAGCAGCTCAGCGCTCGGCTGCACCCCGGTGCTATTAGTCTCTTGCTTTTAATCAACAGCAAATGAGTCTCTGGGGGCCTATTCTCTTGCTGCAGGATACCAGAAACTTTCATTGAAGTCAATAGAAGTTACTTGTACCCTTAGGCAGGAGGCTGTGGTCCTGGGAAGTTGCTAGGGAGCTGTGATTTATGCTGGGTGTCCCAGACTCGACCAAAGCTAGTGCCTGCCTCTTGGAATAATTCACAACTAAATGTACATTTATATAAAATATACAGTAAAACCATCACATTTTATTAGGGGAGGGCGTGCGATAAATTTTTATGTTGAAGCTTCCAGCAGCCGAAGGTGAAAAGCGTCTTCAGGAAAATCACTGACATGGAAATAGGCTTTCATCCTACCATATCAGGTGGCTCGTTTGGATTTTTAAGGAACCTCATTAGAGCATTAAATGATCTGTAAAGGGTGAAACATTTTTTTTTCTTTTTTTTCAGAGGCTCTGTTGCTGGCCAAGCTCTGAGGGTGGTGGGTCCTGAGTGCTTGCTGAGCCCACTGAGGCTTGCTCTGCCCCGCAGCCCCGTTCCCAGTCTGTCCTCAGAGCCAGGCAAGAGCGCTCGTTGTTTATTCATGTTGGCAAACATCCTCCTAAAAGCCCCTATAAAACTGATTTTCTGTCTGTTAATCAAAATTATTGTCTACAAAAATATATGCGCGTCTCCTCCAGGATTTATCCGAAAGCTTTAGCTGCGTATTTATATCCCCATGCCTGCGGATGAGCCAGGTGCCTCCTGCGAGTCTCCTCCATCCAGCTTGCCCAAGGCTTCGCGCTGGCACGTAAACGCTCCCATGTGCCGAGTACTGTGTGCCGAATCCTTGTAGGCAGCCTCCAACCCTCCAGGCTGGGAAACCCTGCTCCTGGCTTTGACTCCTGCGCTCTCCCCTCAGTCCTGCTGTCCTCGCTTAATTCGTTTTCATCCAAGAGCTCGTGCCGCTCTCCCCTTGTGAGAGCGTCTGCTTGCCCATCTGCGAGGCTGTGAGAAGGGCTTCCCAAGCTCTGAGCGGCCCTTCTGCTCCAGCTCCTGATTTCCCCTCCTAGAACAACCCCCTCCATGACTTTGTAAGGCGAGTGGATGCTGCAAAGAAGGGGTTTTTAAAGATGACTGAGAATACAAAACATCAGAAATTCTTAAACCATTCCAAGGCCAGAAATAACCTCTACACCTGAAGCCCTGGAAGCATTTCAATACCGTGTTTCGGGTTTAAAACCGCCTGAGAGCTGGTGAGGATGGTTTAAGCATTTATAAGTACCACGCTCGCTATGTGAGGAAGAAATAAAATGGTCGAGACAGGGAGAGATGAGCGATTTTGCAGGCATTTGTCCCTTTAGCAACATTTCAAGGACATTGGCACCACCTGGGCTTGAGCAGCTCAGTCCGCGGAGGAGCTGAGGGGAAAGAGCTGAAGCCCTGGGGCAACAAAGCCCTTTGCAATGAGCCCCCCAAAATCCTGGTCATTGCAGACTGGTGAATCTCCAGCAAGTCAGGGCCACCCACAAGACCCAGCATGACTGGGTCAGGAGAGGCGAGAAAGATGATACGCAAACCTCTGCTATCTGTTATCCTCTGCATCCCCCTTCCCAGGATTATGCAGTTAATGGCGATGAAATCTTCTGATTTGCTATTTTGTAAGAATTCCCCATCCCTGGAGGTGTTGAAGGCCAGGTTGGATAGGGCTTTGAGCAACCTGATGCAGTGGGAGGTGTCCCTGCCTGTGGCAGGGGGTAGGACTGGATGGGCTTTAGGGTTCCTTCCAATCCAAACCCTTCTATGATTCTAAAAAGCTTTGCTTTCACAAATGAACAGTTTTTAAAAAACATCTTAATGTACATAATCAGAGGCTTCTGAACTTAGCCAAGGTTGGAGAATAACTAAACAAAGGTGTGTGGTTGCTTTGCTTGCACTCGTATATTTAAAAAAATGAGTAATTCACAGAAAAGCATTCCAATCCCTGTACGTGAAGGACTTGCCAAGTTTGTAAAGTGCTCAATACTTTTTAAGTAGTGTTTCCAACCCTCTGTTTTCTGGACAAAAGCTTGGCAGGGGAGAGATTTTCCTGTTCATAATTTAGCATGTGAATTAAGGGAATGCAGGGACAGGATGAGGGGAAAAGGATTTTAGCTAACAGAGGGGAGATGGAGGTGGGATCTTAGGGAGAAATGTTTTGCTGTGAGGGTAGGGAGGCCCTGGCCCAGGTTGCCCAGAGCAGTGGTGGCTGCCCCATCCCTGGAGGGGTTCAAGGCCAGGTTGGATGGGGCTTGGAGCCCCTGATGCAGTGGGAGGTGTCTCTGCCCATGGCAGGGGGTGGGACTGGATGGGTTGTAATGTCCCTTCTGACCCAAACCATTCTCTGATTCTGTGATTAAAGAGGATGTACAGCCTTTTTTTTTTTTCCTCACTCTGTTTAATGTAGAGATCATGCTTTTAAAATATTTAGGGGTGGCAGTGCTGTAATGGGGCTCCAGGAGGGGGAATTCGGCTGCTGAGGCTGAGCCAGCCAAGGAGTGACCCTGGCTGCACCCAACTCCTCTCCATCGCATCCCTTGGGTCCCTGCCTTGCATTTATAACACGGAAAGGCAAAGCTTTGCTGTGTCATTAGCTGCTAAAGCACTGACTGATGGAGCCTAGGAGGATTTACCAAGGGCAGGATCATTTTATGCGTGGCCTGGATCCTATATTTTTCTGCTGGCTTTTGCTCCCAGGCTCTGTGACACTTGGCCAGGCCGCGAGCAGCTTGGCTTTGGCAGCCTTTGCCCTCCAAACGTGCTCCTGGGCTTCGCAGCGTGTGGTCACCAGAGCTGCCCACTGCAAAGCTGTGTTAACTGGCTTTTTAGCCTCTCATTAAAAAGGGGGAGGAGGCTCGAAAAAGGAACCTCAATTAAGAGAGGTGAAAGTCAAAACATCAAGAAAAGCTTTTAGTTGAAGAGCAGCCCTGCAGGGAAACGCAAAGGCGAGTCACTTGTTTGGCAGTTTTACAGATGGTGATAATGTCACTTTTTGGAGAAAAGAGAGGGGAAAAAAAGCGAGCTGGGTGGTCGGGAGCTTTGAAGAAGTAGGACGCGCACAAAGGCAATGAGAAGGGAGAGAGAAAGCACCACTGTGTGGCTACCAGCTCCCCATTGCAGCCCACCTTGCAGGGACAGCCCTGTCCCTCCAGCCACTACTGGGCTGCAGCCGTGCTCCTCGGAGTCACCCGGCTCAGCCAGCACATGGAGAAGCCACAACTGTCCCGCTGAGTCTATGTGATTCCTCAGACTATGGAAAGGTTTCCTCTATTTAACTCAAAATATGAAGGAAAAATCATGGAATGGGTTGGGTTGGAAGGAATCTCAAAGTCCATAGGGTTCATAGTATGGTAGAATGGATTGTGTTGGAAGGGACCTCAAAGCCCATCCAGTTCCACCCCCTGCCACGGGCAGGGACACCTCCCACTGGATCAGGTTGTCTGCCCAGATCCCAACTTGGCAGCAGAGACCCAAGAGAACAGGGTCCACAACAACTCTTGACAACTCTCCACAGGACAGCTCTAACTCTAAGCCAAAGGCTAAGGCTACCCTCAACCCTAAGGACTCTCCGTGGACAGTTGTCCCTGCAGAGAGCTGGCCATGGCGAGTTGTCCCTCCTTGAAGGAGCAGGACTGCTGCTACATCCCTACAGATCTTCTCTTCCCTGTTTTCACTTGACTTTAGTTTTTCTCCTCTTTCCACACTTCCCTCGCTTTTCTCGTTCCAGCTGCATTGTGGTTTGTTGCCCCCATTCCCCAGCCCTGCTTCTTGAGCTCGCCCCGAGTGAGGAGAGGCCACCAGCAGTGGTGTTTTGCAGGGAAATATCTTCCATATCTCTGTAGTTTATGACCTGGAAGAACAATTAAAGGAAGGTTTGAACCCACCCCCTGTCCTTAGAGAAACCACCCCCAAAGCTCGTGGAGAATAATGCAGATAAAGCAATATTTTGCCATTGCTGGGTTTTGGTGAGCTCAAATTTTTGCTTCCAAGGTTTCACCACCAATAATTCTCAGTGGGTTCTCAGCATTTGCTCTCTGACATCCTGGATCCCTGATTACCACTCAGGAGATGTTGCCCTCTGCAGGACAGGGTTGCAGTGGCTTTTACTCATGAACTCAGAGCTTCCAGAAAAGTCAATATTTTATTTTCTTTCTTGGGATACAGTGTTGAATTTCCCTGGTTATGAGCGCACTGGCTCTACCCCATCCCTGTGCCCAGAGCACACAGCCAGCATGGGCTCGCTGGTGGAAAGCACCTTGAGGAGCGCTCAACCCCAGCTTAATCAGTCTTGAGAAGAGAAATACTCCCAGGGGAGGGAGTTATGGCCATGAAGGTCCTGTAGCTCTTGAGATTCATGTTGGTTTTATCTCGGCTCCAAATGAGTGGGAAGGGTCAGCTGCCATTCTCGTTTGAAAGATGCTTCTCTGAAGGGCACCTCGCAGCAAGGAGGTGGGAACCTTGGAGATACTGAAGCAGAGGGGTGTGTTTCCTTTGCCTGGGGATGAGTTTTCATTACTATCCCAGTGAATTGGTTAGCAGGTAGAAACATTAATAAAAAAAATGGGACATTTTACCAATCTGGTCCTGTACTGAGAAGCACGAGATCAGTGGAGGATCATGAAGAATAAGACTGAAATTACAGAAATCTCAGGGCTGGCTGGGAGCCAAATCCAATACTGGATTTATGGCAAGTCAAATGTTGTGTCATCTTTTCCCTAAAAGCCTTTTCTAGGTTTCATACTCATTAAATCAAGGGAGGAGACCTCCACAACTGACTAAAACTAACCAGTCCAGCTCAGTTTCTGGCTGGTAGATACTCACGAGATCACAGAATGGTTTGGGTCAGAAAGGACCTCAAAGCTCTACCAGTTCCACTGGATCAGGTTGCTCCAAGCCCCACCCTGCCTGTCCTTCAACCTCTCCAGGGATGGAGCAGCCACAGCTAACCTGGGCCAGGGCCTCTCCATCCTCACAGAAACGTATTTCTTCCTAATGTCTAATTTAAATCTCCCCTCTTTCAGCTTAAAACCATTTTAAGATGCCAATGAGCAATCTGCAGCTAGGGAGTCATTAGCAAAAATTATTCAGTGAGCAGTTTGGAACAAGGAATAAACTTGAGAAACTTCAGCACTTGTTGGCTGATCACAGGGAAAAAGAAGAGAGAGAACTCGGTGCCTGAATTATTTGTGATGACTTGATTACACCGGCAAAGGATGATGGAAGATAGAAACAGCAGTCAAAATTTTCTGCCTTTTTCCACCTACGCAGTTTTCTTGGATCCACTCAAAATTAATGGTGTGTTCGATATCAGACCCGCTCAAGTGCCGAGTGACTCTGAGCCTAAATGTTTTTTGATTTAGTACCCTGTCCAGTAGTACTATGCCTTATATTTTGGATCTCTCCAAGATTTAAATCAGGTGACAAGTGAAGGCTTTGATAATCCGAAGTCCTGCTTCTGCAGGGGAGGTGACAGCCCTCTTTAGATGACCCTAAACACTTCAAGATGGGAAGGAGCTCGCACCTTGTAAGACCAATCTAGAAATAATGCAGCCATATGAAACCAGAAAGCTGAATGCAAAGCTCAGGAGGTGTTGGGAGAGGAAGATGAGACATAAAGATCATGAGCTGAGAGCTCCTGAGATCATTTGGAGCTGGGAGATATGAAGTAAAGAGGAACCTGTCCCAACAGGTTTGAGCTTGGTGAACTGAACCTCCTCGCAGCCCTACGCGAGTTTGTCCGTGCTCAGCCCCTCAGGACTGGTAATGGGGTGGGTCTTTTCCCAGGTGTTTGCAGGATTTACCCAGCTCTAATTTTCCGTCCCACTAAAAAACTGCAGATCTCACAGGAAAGCTGCTTTCCCATGAGACTTCGCACTGAATCTTGCGCATCCCAGGGGGGCTGCAGAGCACCCAGCAAGCTCTGGTATGTGTAGGCTCAGCTAAATCCAGAAGCACACAAGGTATTCCCCACGGGAGGTGCATTACCTGCTCTTGTGCACACAGCAGCTACCGTTCAAGTGGAGATGAAAACCCTGCTGGGATCAGCACACTTTTAATTAATGGCAATTTTGCAGAAAATACTGTATGTCCAAAATGACCCCGTGAAGAATTGAGGCACGCTGTCTCGCTCTGGGTTTTTAATCACAGGCCTCGGGATTTATTGAGACATCCAGGCTGTGTTTTCTGAGCTTTAGGAGGCTCTTTCTATTACAAATCCGTGGATTTTTATGCATTTGGTAATGGATTTCTGATGGAATTTTGAAACTGGAGAGAAGCCACTAGTGGGGACTCTTCAGGGCATCGCTCTTGGCACCCGAAGAAGGAAAAAAAATGGAGAGGGGGTGGAAAACTTAATGAAAAAATATATTTGTATAAACAATCAATGAAGATCGCGTTTGTGTGTTAAACAACCACCTTGAAATTGGTCTGTCTCAAAGGACTGAGCAATTGCAGGCTACCTTAGCATGAATGATTTATGACATTCATGAACTTGGCAACTGCATCAGTTTTCCTAAACCTGGCAGCAAACACCACCTGCATATTAAGTGAAGATTTATGATTTATAAAACTCACCTCATTATGCAGAGGAACATGAATTGTCTTATGTGTGCAGTCTATAACTCCTGGGACAGATGAAAAGGCAGCTATGACACACAATTTATGTGTTCTTGCTGCTGAAGTTGGTGAGGCAAAAACAGGCAGAATAACTGGGTCTTTGAGCCGGGGATTTTCAAAGCTGTCTATGTTCCTTCTCCCAGAACGACGTCATGGCTAAAATTGCCCGCTCTCTTGGAGGGGAAAAACAAACCAAACCTTGCAAAGATTCATGGTGGAGGTCATCTGAACCAACGTGCTAAGTGATGCCCTCCCTCCAAAAAACACAGGAATAGGAAGCATCTGAGACACCTCCATGGAAATAACACGCTTGGTGTTGAGCTCGTTGCTTGTATTTTTCCCCACCCTGTCCTCTCCTGACCTTTCTCTCTCCTGGCTTCAAGGAAGGAAGAGTTTTGGTGTCAGAGACTAAAATGTGGCATTTGGTTAGGTGTGGAATTCATGTCACTGAGAGAGGACTGAAGCAGAAAGCCCGTGAGCACAGGGTACCAGCTGGTTTCCCTCTCGCTGGGTCAGGAGAGCATTTGAGAGGCTTGAAAACAGACAGGGCTGATGGACTGAAAAACGAGTGACATGATCTGAGGAGAAAATGCCCCAAGTCAGGACTCATCCCTGATCTACCCTGTGAGTTTGAGTGAATCACTCATTGCTTGTGCTTATTGTTTCCTTATTTGCTTAAAAATAAGATGCCCAAGAGAGCAGGTGCTGGTACGGTTCTGTTGGAAGGTCCTGTGCTCTCTGGTTACTGCTGAGAGCAGGAGAAATCTCAGCCTCGGGCTTCCCCTGTGTGTTAAGGGCACCAGAGGACAGGGACATCCCCTCTGTCGCTGCCCCAGCTTGGGCAGGACTTCCAGGGGTGGACAGGGTGTCATTGCTGTCCCTGGGCTCCTGGACCTGTGCAGCGACTGCTGCACAGGTCCAGGAGCCCAGAGACAGCAGTGACATTGCTGCTGGAGTCCAAGAACATTGCTGCTGGAGTCTAAGGTGGGATGCTCACTTGCTTACTGACCTCAGGATGCTCCTTGGCTCCAGGGATGTGGGCAGGACACAGGGGTGCAACGAGGGCATCAGGCTCCCCCTGTACCTCTGGATCCATCTCCTTGTGAAGTAAAAAAAGCCAGCAGGGGAAAAAAACAGCTTGGTTGAACAGAGAGATCTTGAGTGATATCAAGAAGAAGAGAAATGTTTATGGGCTCTGGAAGAGGGGACAGGCCTCTTGGGTGGACTTGGAGGGAATTGAGATTGTGGAGAGAAAAAATCAGAAGGGCTAAGGCTCAACTAGAAATCAGATTGGCAAAGTCTGTGAAAGATAACAAAAACTCTTTCTATAAATATATAAATAATAAAAGGAGGATGAGGGAGACCATACAGTCCCTATTGGACGCAGAAGGAACAACAGTGACAGGGGATGAGGAAAAGGCTGAGGTACTTAATGCCTTCTTTGCCTCAGTCTTGAATTGGAAAGAAAGTTGTTCCCCCTGTGTACTAACCCAGGAGCTAGAGGAGCAAAATGAGGCTCCCGTGATCCGAGAGGAGGTGGGCAGAGCCTTGCTAGCCCGACTAGACACCCACAAGTCTATGGGGCCAGATGGGATTTAACCAAGGGTATTGAAGGATCTGGCGGGTGTGCTGGCCAAACCCCTTTCCATCATCTTCCAACAGTCCTGGAAGACTGGGGAAGTCCCACTGGACTGGAGGCTGATGTAGTGCCCATCTACAAGAAGGGTCGCAGGGAGGACCCAGGGAACTACAGGCCTGTCAGTCTGACCTCAGGGCCAGGGAAAGTCATGGAGCAGGTGATCTTGAGTGCTATCATGAAGCACATGCAAGAGAACCGGGTGATCAGGTCCAGTCAACACGGGTTCACAAAAGGCAGGTCTTGCCAGACTAACCTGATCGCCTTCTATGACAAAGTGACTCGGCAGCTGGATGAGGGAAAGGCTGTGGATGGATCTTCCTGGACTTCAGTAAAGCCTTTGACACAGTTGCTCACAGCATTCTGCTTTGGAAACTGTCACCTCTGGCCTGGACAGGCGCACACTCTCCTGGGTGGAAAACTGGTTGGCTGGAGGGCCCAGAGAGCGGTGGGAAATGGAGTTAACTCCAGCTGGAGGCCAGTGACAAGTGGGGTTCCCCAGGGCTCAGGGCTGGGTCCAGCCCTGTTCAATGTCTTTATCAATGACCTGGATGAAGGCATCGAGTGCACCCTTAGCAAGTTTGCGGACGACACTAAGCTGGGTGGAAGTGTCGATCTGCTGGAGGGTAGGGAGGCTCTGCAAAGGGATCTGGACAGGCTGGACCGCTGGGGAGAGTCCAATGGCAGGAGGTTTAACAAGGCCAAATGCCGGGTCCTGCACTTGGGGCACAACAACCCTGAGCAGCTCCACAGTAAGAGAAGTCTGGCTGGAAAGCTGCCTGGAGGAGAGGGACCTGGGGGTGTTGGTTGACAGCAACTGAACATGAGCCAGCAGTGGCCAAGGTGGCCAAGAAGGCCAATGGCATCTTGGCTTGGATCAGAAACGGCGTGACCAGCAGGTCCAGGGAGGTTCTTCTCCCTCTGGACTCAGCACTGGTGAGACCGCTCCTCGAATCCTGTGTTCAGTTCTGGGCCCCTCACGACAAGAAGGTTGTTGAGGCTCTGGAGCGAGTCCAGAGAAGAGCAACAAAGCTGGTGAAGGGGCTGGAGAACAGGCCTTATGAGGAGCGGCTGAGAGAGCTGGGGGTGTTTAGCCTGGAGAAGAGGAGGCTGAGGGGAGACCTCATTGCTCTCTCCAACTACCTGAAAGGAGGTTGTGGAGAGGAGGGAGCTGGGCTCTTCTCCCAAGTGACAGGGGACAGGACGAGAGGGAATGGCCTCAAGCTCCGCCAGGGGAGATTTAGGCTGGACATTAGGAAAAGATTTTTCACAGGAAGGGTCATTGGGCACTGGCAGAGGCTGCCCAGGGAGGGAGTTGAGTCCCCTTCCCTGGAGGGGTTTAAGGGACAGGTGGACAACATGCTGAGGGACATGGTTTAGTGTTTGATAGAAATGGTTGGACTCGATGATCCAGTGGGACTGTTCCAACCTGGTTATTCTATGATTCTGTGATAATATGTGACCTGCAAGCAGCAATTTAGCTCTGGCCCCTCAGCCAGGCAGCACATTGCTAATTACACCCAGGGGTTTTGGCTTCTCCTGCAGGAGAGAAACATGTGCAAAGACTTTGGGGTTGTAATTGGCTGTAGTCCCACTTAAATCCAGTTAAGCTGCCTCCGTGCCCAGCCTGGCTGCTTCTGCTTCAGTTGCCCGTGCAGGGAATTGGCTTGGGGAATTGAGCTGGGAAAAGGTGAAGGGGCAGAGAACCTTCCACAAATTGGGTCCCTGCAGCTGATCACCCCTGTTCCTCCACGGGAGCAGGGGCTGCAGGTGATTAGGTCATGGAGTTCTTGGATGCGTCCTCCTTCAGCAACGAAGGGGTTGGTTTGTGCCACACGTGTCTGCACCTCGGCATGATGATGATGCTTGGCTGAGTGAGAAGGCTCAGCAGGAGGTGAGGAGCTGAGGCTGGAGGCAGTCAGGATGTGTTCTCCTGCTGCTGCTTGCGAGGGGACACAACTCGCTGTTTGTTTTCTGCAGTAAAAACCTGCATTGAAGCTCTTTGAAATATATGTTGATGCTCCTGGAAAGGAAGGAGTCGGGAATATGAATGATTTTATGTTTCACTCCCTCATCATCTTATTGCCAAGGTAGCAGAGTAGGAGCATTTCTTCTGTCTGAGCACAAACCAGGAATTTTTCTCCTCCTTTTGTTCCATGCCTTTCTCATGAGTCTGATCCAAAATCAAATTATTGTAACTGTATGTATTAAATAAATCGCAGGCTTTACCTGGGCCAGGTGTGTTGGCAGTGGCTGATCCAACAAGAGCATCTTGGCACAGGCTTTGCCAGGCAGGGAAGAGTCTCTCTCCGTCTCTCCCGGCTCCGTAGTCAGACAGTCAGCACAAAGCAAAGTCTTTGCACAGAGGAGCTGCGCGAGGTTTGCAGCATTGTAGCTTACAAAGGAAAGGGCATGCATTTAAGAAATAACAAAGGAAATAGCAAGTATGTATGAATGGAGCGATTTATAATGTATTCAGTATAAAAACGCTGTATTCTTTCTCAAAAGGCAAAGATGCTGCCTCAGGACTTAGGTGCTGGCTGGGGAGTTTTGCATCCTCCGAGCTGCATTGGGAATGGGAAGCGATGGGTACAAAGCCAGGGAGAGGGTTAAAGTAGCATGGGGAAAAGAACAGTGGGCAAGGAGTGCTGTGAGGAACTGGCTCAGGGGGAGCAGTGTGGTAACAGACCCTTGTGGTGGCCTAGAGGAGGGGGTACAGAACACTCTTGGTTCCCACGGCTCTAAATTTGGTGACTCTGCAATTACCAGAGTGCAGAAAGAGCAGAGAGGAAGAGAGTCATGCCATCAGCGGCAAGCGTGTCACAGAGGAGTGATCCTTCCAAAGCCATTTAATGAGGGAGCGATTAGGGAAGCAGAAATAGGGAAACACATTTGGGCCTTGCACTGGGATGCTGGAGGGTGTGTGGGAGAGCAGATGAGGCTGTTTGGAGACAGCAGACCAGAGCAGAGGGCTGGTGAGTGCTGCAAAACCCTGTGGTGAGCCAGGGGAGAGGACGACTCCAGCCCTGCTCAGCAAAGGGCAGAGGGGAGATACGGGCCAGTGCACATAGAACCATGAACCCTGAACGCAGGGGTCTCCAGGGGCTTCCCCCACCTTCGAGCCCGGCTGGCTGAGCCCCGTCAGCCTCCTCTCCATGGCACAGCTTGGCTCCAAGTGACCTTCAAGCCAGCCTGTCCTCTCGGTAGGACTGACATCAGCCTTCAGAGCCGCAGCATCTTTCCCAAAACCACTCTTTGTACCTCAGCCACTTCAGATCAGGGTAAAAAAAAAAATAAAAAAATCTGCAGAGTGCAGCATTTGGAATTTTTCCTTTGTAACACACTAATTGCCCTCATTATTATGGTTCCTGGAGGCACCTCAGATCCTTATTACGGCAGCTGCAATCATGTAGGGGTGAGATGTGGTTTGCTGCTCCCTCCGGTTGCTGGCATCCTCGGCTGAGTGACAGGGCTCTGCCACACACACGGTGGGAAGGTCTGGTGAGCTGCTGGCAGACTCGCAGGCAGCCGCCGTAACTGTCTTGTTGCTGGTTTGTTGCTTCTCTGTTGCTTTCTAATTTATTTTGTGATGCTGTACAGGCTAATGCTTGCTGCCAGACCCAGTGGAATCAGGGAGTGAAACCAGGGAAGCCTGGAAGGATGCTGGAAATGTGTTGGAAATCCACACGTCCCTGCTCGATCCCCCCAAGACCTGGCCAAGCATCTGCCTGGTGGTTCCTTACAACACCAATGTGTAAGAATTAAATACTCAAGGCAAAGAAATGCCTGCGTTCCTTCCATCCCTGCAACAGGGAAGGTTTACTTTCACCCTTCTACCCCATTCCCTTCCCTCCCGTACGCTGCAGCCCTTCCCTGCGTATCTACAGATAACCCTGAATCCAAATACAACTTTTTCCTCCTGCGCACCCAGCGTGGCGGGACATGGTTTGTGATTCACCCTAACGCAGACTGATGCCACGCTGCGTTTGATCCGTCGCTGCTTTTTCTGTGTACGAGGCTTCATTTCAGCGAGCAGGGAAGCTCCTCAAGTGCAGGTGCTTGCCTCGAGAAGCCTTTCCCCAGCGGGTCACCTAAACACCATCATCGCTCAGGGAAACTCCAACACCCCTGGGAGCCAGAGAGCTCCTGCTCTCTGGCTCCCAGGGGTGTTGGAGTTTCCCTGAGAGCTCTCTGGCTCCTGCCAGCAGGGAATAATGAAGGTGGGGAAGCTAATGCAGAGCTCCCCGCAGACACATCACGCTGCCGGCAGCCCTAGCAGCTTCTTCCATGGAAAACCGTGTGTAACCTCCTTGTGGTTTTGCCATTTTCAGCGACATCCTTCTGAGACAGATGCCTACAGAGCTGACAGACGCAGACAAGTGGTTTTAGGCTGTGTAGGAAAGGAGCTACAGCTCTGCTCTGCTCCTATGGGAGTCAAGCAAATGCTCCGTGTTTGCTCTCTGTGGGAGTGGGGACAGGACATCCCTGTGGAGCCTTGTTTGCAGCTGCGAGACCAGCCTCTGCGGGGATTCAAAACAGCCTCACGTCGGGCAAGTTACCAGCAAGGAAACTAATTGGGTCCTCACAGGGCAGCTCCTTTGCCCCATTGCTGTGTTGTGGGCAGCTGGTGCCTGGTCCTCGCTGCAGGGAGTCTGAGAAGAACCGTGTTGCCCTGCCCTGCCAGCCCTTTGTGGGATTTCCCTTGTCATAGAATAGTTCGGGTTGGAAGAGACCTTAAAGATCATCCAGTTCCAACCCTCTGCTAGGGGCAGGGACACCTCCCACTGGATCAGGCTGCCCAAGGCCCATCCAACCTGGCCTTGAACCCCTCCAGGGATGGGGCAGCCACCACTGCTCTGGGCAACCTATTCCAGTGCCTCACCACTCTCATGGAGAAGAAATTCATCCTTGTGTCTAGTCTAAATGTGCCCCTCTCCAGTTTATCCCCATTGCCCCTCATCCTATCACCACAAGCCTTTGTGAACAGTGCCTCCCCAGCTTTCTTGTAGCCCCTTCAGGTACTAGAAGGTCTCCTCAGAGCCTTCTCTTCTCCAGGCTGAACAAGCCCAAGTCTTTCAGACTGTCCTCGTATGGAAGGTGCTCCAGCCCTCTGATCATCCTTGTAGCCTCCTCTGGACCTACAGGTGAGCAGCTCATGTTTCAGGAGTAGAGATCAGACTTGCCTGCTGGCCTTGCACTGGGGCATCCCAGGGGCCTTCACTGCTTCGAGTATGGTTGGACTATGATCCTGTGGGTCTTTTCCAACCTAATGATTCTGTGAGTTTGCCGCGTGTGGAAGGTGGCGCTCAGGGAATGAACCCCTGACATCAGCCAGACCCAAGGAGCTGTGCCCAAGGGTCCCTTGCAAGCTGTCCCCTCACAAGCAGCCAGAAAGGGGATTTTGCAACCTTCAGAGCAGGACGATTTACACTTTCTCTTGTTCTTATCACCTCTGCAGCCTGCTGAAACAGTCTCACCTGTTGCACTGTTGGAAGCTGTCGAGGGGCTCCTCTTGCAGCCCGGGGAAGAAGGGCTGGCGTGCTGCGAGGTGGGACAGCCTGCCCTTCTCACCTTGGAGACCAAAGGGGAGCAGGGAGGAGCGGCACAGAGCTCCCAGAGCAGCTCCAAAGCGCCTTCGTGTTTTAATTGCAGCCTTGCCAACACTTGGGAGTTGTCAGGGATGTGAATTAAGCTGTCATTCTCCTAGAGTTATGATTCACAGTGGCTGGGAAAGCAGCGCAAGCACGGCTGGCTGCTGCCCCTTTCTGGTGATGGGAGACAGGGACACGGGTGGGATTGGCCATGGCTCATCCCAGGACTCAGAGATGCCCGAGGGATGAAGTCAGGCTTTTGTGAGCCACGCAGAAACAATCTGATTGAACACTTATTACGAGTGTATGTTAATCCTGGCTCAGTTATAGTGCGTGGGATTTAGTGTGCCTCGGCAACAGCTCCTGGCCCTGCAGAATCGTGGAATTGTACAATAGTTAGGGTTGGAAGGGACCTCAGAGATCATCTAGTTCCAACCCCCCTGCCACGGGCATCGACATTTCACTAGATCAGGTTACCCAAGGCCCCATCCCTACACTCCTCCACCTCCTAGAAGAGCTCTTATGTTCAAGCAATATTGAGCAGCAGAAAAACCCAACTCTCCCACATCTGTCACTTGTGATAAACTTTCTCCATGGAATGATGTGGTTGGAAAGGACCTTAAAGCCCATTCAATTCCAACCCCCTGCCCTGGGCAGGGACACCTCCCACTGGATCAGGGGCTCCAAGCCCCATCCAGCCTGGCCTTGAACCCCTCCAGGGATGGGGCAGCCACCACTGCTCTGGGCCACCTGGGCCAGGGCCTCCCTATCCTTATCGTGAAGAATTTCTTCCTAACGTGTAATCTAAATTTTCCCCCTTCCAATTTAAAGCCATTCCTCCTTGTTCTGTCACTCCAGGCCCTTGTCAAAAGCCCCTCCCCAGCTTTCCTGGAGCCCCTTTCAGTACTGGAGGCTGCTCTAAGGTCTCCCTGGACCCTTCTCGTCTCCAGGCTGAGCAAGCGCGCTGGGGACACGGCTCTGTCCGCGCCCTCGGTCTGGCCACGCCCCCTCCCCTGACTGACCACGCCCCCTCCCCTGACCGGCCACGCCCCCCTCCCCACAGGTCACACTGCGCATGCGCGCACTGCCCGGCTCTTCCCTCCCCCCTTCCTTGTCGCCGCCTCCCTGTGCGCACGCGCACCGCCCGCCCTGACGCAAGGCCCCTGCAATCGCCCTGCGCTTTATCCTGTCCGACCTTGAGTGCGCGGCCGCCCTCAGGACCCGGGCTGTCCGCGGCAGCGCCTGTGCGCGGAGGGCCACTCCGGCGCCCGCGCCTCGGCTCAGCCCGCGCCACCGAGGCGGCCGCCTTCCTCGCCTCTCGCAAATACAACGCGCGGCCGCGCGCGGGGCGGCGCTGTGCGAGCCGTGTGTGCCGAACGCGTTCGGAGCGATCGGGCGATCTCCGGGGACAGCCCGCGACGGGGGTTGGTCCTGCGGCGCCTCACCCCTACTCCCCCCGGCAGGCCCCACGTGGGTGGAGGTTTCCAGAAGAGCCGCGGCCGCGCGCGCCCCGTCCCTCCTCGCCCCGCTCCGCCGCCGCCATGATCAGCGCCGCCGCGCGCCTCCCGCTGCTGCTGCCGCGCGCCGCGCACCCCCCCGCGCCGGGGCCCGCGCAGGTCGGGGGGCGCTGAGGGGATGGGGGGGCCCTGAAGGAACGAGGGGGCCTGAAGGGATAGGGGAAGGCCCTGAGGGAGATGGGGGTGAAGGCCCTGAGGGAGATGGGGGGGGAACGGGGGAGGCCCTGAGGAAACGAGGGGGGGTCTGAGGGGATGGGGAGGGCCTGAAGGGATGAAGGAGGCCCTGAGGGAATCGAGGGAGACAAGGGAGGCCCTCAAGGAACAAGAGAGCCTAGAGGGGCACAGGGGAGGCCCTGGAGGAAGGGGAGGGAGGCTTAAGGGAATGGGGGAGCCTTGAAAGGATAAGAGAGCCGGGGGAGGATAGGGGGGCATAAGGGAAGCCCTAAAGGCATGAAGGGGGCCGGAGGGAATGGGGGACGTCTTGAAGAGATGGAGGAGCCCTAAGGGAATGGGAGGGGGGCTTGAAGGGGCGAGAGAGCCCCAGAGGAGGTGGGGAAGCGATCCGATGGGATAGAAGAGGCCCTGGAGGGGACGAGGGGCCACGGCTTGGGGAGGAATGGCAGAAGTCCTGAGGGAGTGCGGGGAGGCACAGGGGGCTGTGAGGACAAAGGGACCCAGGGGAGGCTTTGAAAGGATGGGGCGGCTCTGAGGAAATGGCGGGGGGCCTTGAAGGGAGGAGAGGGCTTGGGGGAGCAGCTCTGAGGAAACAAGGTGGTGGTGGGCCTTGAAGGGATGAGGGTGATCCAGGGGTGATGGGGAGGCCTTGAAAGGACAAGGCAGCCCTGAGGGAATGGGGCCTTTTAAAGGCATGAAAAAGCTAAGGGGAGCAGCCCTGAGAGTAGAGGAGAGATGTGGTAGGCATGTGGGGGTAGGTGACAGAGGCATGAGAGGGCGCGTGGGAGAGACCAGGGAGGCCTCAAGGGGTCTTGAAGGGACAAGAGAGCCTGAGAGAGGTGGGGAAGTGACCTGAGGGTACAGGGAGGGCCCCGAAGGGACAAGAAGGGATGTCTTGGGGGGAATGAGAGAAGCCCTGAGGGGATGGGGGAAATTCTAGGGGGATGAGAGAGGCCAGGAGGAACAGGAGGCTGTGGAGGGAATGAAGGTGGCCCAGGAGGGATGGAGGAGACTCCCAGGGAACAATAGGGGTCTTGAAAGGATTGGGGGGGGTGTATATGGGGATGGCGAGGGGCTACGAAGGCTACGCTCTGTGCTGCTGCCCTGCCCATCAGTCTCAGAGACGGGATAGATTCTGTTAAGGAAACTGTTAATGGTGGCGAGGGGGAGCAGGGTGATGGTCTGGTATGGACCAGTTTGCATTAAGTTATTTTGTTAAAAATCCTGAGAGTTGATGCTTTCGGTCCTCAAAGGTGCAAAGTTGTGGTCACTGCAGAAAGAGTTGATGCAAAAATCTTGCCTGCAGGCCCTGCAAGAAAACTTTTAGAGCACTTATTGCTGAGCAGGCGTGATGCTTGGAGACAGGGGTTAATGTTTATCTTTTGCTGGTTGCTGCAAACTGAAAGTTCAGAGTGGATTTACCTTGGTATGTTATGTCTGGTTGCGTATTTGTAGGTTGTTTTGTATGAGGGAAATGGCTCAGTTCTGGTAAGAGATCAGAGTTCTGCCAGGTGGATAGGTGTAATTATTGGGGTTTGTGGCAATCTGACTCTCAAATTCCTCCTTAATTTGCAATTAAATTTTAAGAAAATAAACACTGTAGTAGGGACAGGTCACTTGAGGAGTTGTCTGCCTTTGAAATGTGGAAGATCGCTTGGTTTTTAAAACTGAATTTTCACTGGGACATCCTTATTTTATAGACATTTTGGAATGGCCTCAGTCAAAATGTTCTCAGAACAGCATCCAGCAGAAGATATGCGTAAGTATTTCCTTCCTTTTTCACATTTAGCCATTTAATATTAATATCGATTGTTGTCCTGGTACCAGCACTGGTTATTGGAGTTGGAGATGGGGTAACAGAGCAAAACCTGCAACCTGTGTGTTTAGCTTTGCTAAGGCTGTTTCTTTATCTCTCGTTTTTTTTTGCAGGGGGACTTTCAGGAATTTTTCTCCCCCTTCTCCCACCACCAGCAGCACCCACAAAATGTTGAAATTTGTTTGGTTTAAAAAAAAAAAACAAACCACTGGAAAAAAACAAACAAAAAGATACCCTAAACATTGGTAGAACAAATTGTTTTATACTGGCTTGACATGAGGGTAATGAGTGGCTCCATATTCATACAGATAGTTTATTTCAGCTTGTGTATTATAATTACTGGGGTTTCTTTTTTGCATGAGTAGCAGTTAGTTGTGTAACTTGGTCAGATGTTTTGTGGCTGGTGCTGATTCAGGACACAGTGGGAAATCTGTTCCTGTTAGAAAAATGGCCCAGTTCTGATTAGTGCAGAGAAACTGAGCAGTTGCACATTTCCAAGATCGCTGCTTTATGTTACATGAATTGGAGAGAGAGACTTAGTGTCTTGGGGAGCAAGAAGGGGGTAGGTAGCCTGGTCCTAAACATGGTCCTGCTTTGCCTTCGGTATCATCACAGGGCATGACTTTGCAAGGCAAAACTCTAATTCAGTTCTCTCTGGCCTTAATGGGGTAACATGCGCTTCCTAGAAAGGCAGAGAACATTTGAATTTGTCTTGTGTAAGAACCACTCCAGTTTTTCAGAATTAAATTAGTTAGTGGCTCCTCAGGACTGAAAACATGGTTATCTTAGTTCTGGCTTGGAGAACCCTTCATGGGTTAAGTAATTTGTTGCATTTGTGTATTCTCTACGTGCTAAGCAGCAATAAATAAACCAATGCAATTTATTGTTAGCATTTTGACTGCAGGTGGATGCTTTCAAACCAGTTTGAACATGATAAGCAACCCAAAACCAGTTCTGTCTGTGGAGGCACATATTTAGCTACTGCTTGGTTCTGTATCGGGATGTTGTAATATATGTAGTAAAGAGTATTCTTGTGAAGAATAGTATTTTGTGTTTATTTAAACAAGCTAGGATGTACCTGTAATCAGTTCGACTGAGAACAAGCACTAGGTTAAATTTCTCTGCAAGAGTCCAGGAACACCTTAGCTCAGAACACAGTGTGGATTTGCTTCGCCATCCAAGTGAAAAGTCACTTTGTCCAGCCTTCAGGGTGGAAAAGTGTTTTGCTATCTCATGGTTTTCCTTTGTTAATAATTCTGTTTTTCTTACAATGTGCTTTTCAGCTCAGAAGCAATCAAAGGTGCTGTTATTGGAATTGATTTGGGTACAACAAACTCCTGCGTGGCAGTTATGGAAGGAAAGCAAGCAAAAGTAAGTAAAAAATTTTAGCTCAGCTTAGAGTAAAGGTATTAAAAGGTCAGAATCCAAACAGGTGTTCTCAGAGGTGATGTTTTTTGATGGTATCCTGTTATGTTTTTTACGTAGGTGCTGGAAAACTCCGAAGGTGCCAGGACAACACCATCAGTTGTTGCGTTTACAGCGGATGGTGAACGCTTGGTTGGGATGCCGGCAAAGCGGCAGGCAGTGACTAACCCACACAACACCTTCTACGCTACCAAGCGGCTCATTGGGCGGCGCTATGATGACTCTGAAGTGAAGAAGGACATGTAAGGGAGGGCAGGGAGCAATTCTACATCCAGCAGGAATGCATAAAATACAGTGCTGTGTAACATGACGTGTTTTAAAGTATATCCCTCTTTTAGGTGAGGTAGTTATGCACTCATGTCTCAAAGTTTCATTGCTTATATTCTGAGGGCCAAGCTGTACTTTGCTATGTTGGTTGCTGATCATCTTAAGGTTTTCAGAGGAGGAAAAAGCCTAGCTGATGCTGTGCAGAATGGTTGGTGTCTACCAGCCAAGGCTTTTCTCATTCTTGAGGGCATTTACAATCAAAGCTTATATGATCATACCTAAGGCTTGTGATTAAAGGATGTAGCTGATTAAAAATAGCAGCAGGACATTCTTTGTTTAGAACTCATACATGCTCGTTTGTAGGGGGTTTGTGCTATATGCTGGTAGAAAAATCATGTGAAATTCTTCTCTTTTTCAGTAAGAATGTTCCATTTAAAATTGTCCGTGCCTCCAATGGTGACGCCTGGGTAGAGGCTCATGGGAAACTCTATTCTCCAAGCCAGATTGGTGCCTTTGTGCTAATGAAGATGAAGGAAACTGCAGGTTGGTACAGTCTGGTCTTTGGTGTGTGTGTGCGCAAGCGTGGCCTTGGTGCTGAGCTGTGGTAGAAGGAATTGGAGCAGCCACAAAGGTGTTCTTTGGTGTAGGAATCCTTGTATAGCCAGCCCTTCCATAGGGTGGAGGCCTTAGGGAAGATTAGTGCCTACCTCAGTCTCCGGTCTTTAGCAGGGTATTGGTGCTTTGCTTGAAACACACTCTTACGAAAATTGAATACCAATTGAGTTGATACTCAATTTTAATTGAATTGAATGCACGTTTACTCAGAATGGGGAGCTCCTTTTCATTGTAAACAGCAGTCCTTGTGCCTCGCAGGCAGCAGCAGAGCACAGGCTGTGGCAGCCAGGATTTTGGGTGGCTTTGTTCTAACTCGACTGCTGGATATGTAGCAAGAAAGGGACCGTTCAGGGGACCTAGTATTTGAGGCAAATGAATAGCTTCATGAATAGTCCAGTTCCATACAGTTCCCTCTGTTTTCCTGGAAAGCAGCAAGTTCTTGGGCAGCAAGCCTGTCTTCTGTTCTTAATTAGGAAGGTGATTTCAAACTACATAATGATAACTTGGTGTGATGGTCTTCTCTTACAAGGATAACTCTCTGTTCCATCTCCTTTTCCCTCCAGAAAATTACCTGGGACATTCAGCGAAGAATGCTGTGATCACAGTCCCTGCTTACTTCAATGATTCCCAGAGACAGGTATTCACAAAGCTGCAAGACTCTTGGGCTTATAAATCGCATTTAGTTTCTCTCAGTAGTCAGCACCCTTCCTCTTTTTTTCCTCAGGCTACAAAAGATGCTGGGCAGATCGCTGGCTTGAATGTTCTGAGGGTGATTAATGAACCGACAGCAGCTGCTCTTGCCTATGGTCTGGACAAGTCTGAAGACAAAGTGTAAGTGCCTGTTCATAACACCTGCCCTCTCTTCAATAAGCATGCTGTGATTTGCTTTGTAAATGCCTCTTCTGCTTTCAGTTTTTTTTTAAATCATGGGTTGGAATTCTGCCAGATGAGACTCGGAGCTCTGAGTCAGTGCTTTGTAATGGCACCTCTGTTCTATGCCAGCCGTACTTAAATGAAAGTGAGTTCATAACTTGCAGCTACAACTTAATTATGAAGGCTGTGTGTCAATTTAATTAACTTACCTAGTGGTAGCAGCAATAGGTGTGGCTAAGGATAACAAGGTGAGAGGCTGAGGTGTAGCACAAGAGGTGCGCCAAGGCTTAGTGCCTGGAATGCACAGCTTGCATCTTCCCTGCCTGCCTGTGGCCTTCTCTTGCTCTCAAGGGTGGCTATATAAATTCTTTCATAGAAGGGTTTGGGTTGGAAGGGACCTCAAAGCCCATCCTGTTGCACGTCCCTGCCACGGGCAAGGACACCTCCCACCTTCCTATTTAAGATTTTGTATTTTTCTGATGTAGATTAGAGTGCTATGAAAGCCTTGCATTTTGAAAAACATGTTTCATAATGATACTGTGTCCCTGCCCTTGTCATTGGATGCAAGTGTGGCTTTTGCTGAAGAGAAAGGATCTGCCTTCTCTGAAATAACAGGCAAGGTTAAGCATCGTGCAGCACATCTTTCAGAGAAAGCTTCCAGCTCTCAAGGAATGTGTGCGCTGCGTCATTTGTTTACTGTGGTCTTTAGAGGACCTCTTAACTTCTCTGCCGGCTTACCTCCTGGGGAGAGTGATTTTTGAGCTAAGCAAGTTTTTGTCTAGAAAGTAACGTTTCTGCATCTGTTCTTGTAGTATTGCAGTCTATGATTTGGGTGGTGGCACGTTCGATATTTCCATTTTGGAAATCCAGAAGGGAGTCTTTGAGGTTAAGTCCACCAATGGTGACACCTTCTTAGGAGGAGAAGATTTTGACCAGGCTTTGCTACAACACATTGTTAAAGAGTTCAAGAGAGAGGTAAGGTAACTTCTTCAGAATTCAGTCTGGAGTTACACTCTTTTTCAACCTCACTTATATAAAGGAATGGAAATTCTCTTTAATTACTAGGACTTGGTTTGTAATCTATGGCACAATTGAAATTAAGAGTATTAACTATCTGTTAGCCTGGCTTCCAGTTCTTATATTTGCTTTCTTGAGATGGACTGTTCCTCTTCTGGAAGACTAGCAGAACTTCTGCTTTTTTCCTCTAGCAGAGCAGGAATATCCTTTGTAGTCTGCTTACTTTTAATAGGGAAAATCTGTGGTTCCATTGAATGTGGCAGCACAGATGTATGCAATACCGGCTTGGCTGCAGGAGACTGCAGTGTAATTCCAACTCCTTTACTAATTCAGCCTTGCCTTAATATTCTGTGATGCAGCAGCTTTTCCAAGCTGTATGTTATTTACCATGTAATCGCTTCCAGAGCAGAGAGGGCTCACAGATGCTTCTGAAATGGTAAATGCATTTGCCAGAAGTGAGAGAGATCAGCGGAAGTGTATTTATATTAGGCTGTATTTCTAGAAACATCTTCACAGTCAAGAGTGATAGGAAGGTGAACTGCAGTGGAGAGAAGCTCTCCGTGATTCCTGTGCAAAAGTTGAAAGCCTATTAACCAGTGTTGTTTGTCTCTTAGATGGGTGTTGACCTGACTAAAGACAACATGGCCCTGCAGAGGGTGAGAGAAGCCTCAGAGAAAGCAAAGTGTGAGCTTTCATCGTCTGTGCAGGTAGGTGGCTGGGTTCAAAGCAGCCCACTGAAACAGTTCAGTATGCTGAGTTTTGCATGGTTTTTGTTTACATAGCTCCGTGAAATTGCTGGTTTTTTCTTGTGGTCACAGAACAAGCTTCTGTGTTAAAGTGATGCCAGTTGGTTACAAAATCCTTTAGCAAGGAAGACTGTTTGGGAGTGCAGTTAATTGTGGAAAGCTGAGATTATTAGCGGGTGCTGGGTTTTGCCTTTCTTCTGGCACTGTGTTTTCTCATCTTGCAGGGAATGTGGCTTTGGTCCCAACTTAAGTATTTCAGAAATATGATTGCCATCATGGGAGTCAGCTGCAGGTAGTGCTGCTGGGTTACTGACGGCCCTTCCAGCTTTGTGCAGGCAGTTCCAAAACCTTGGTGCTATTCATTCCACTGAAACAGCTAATTTGTCTAGTAACAAGAAATAATTTCTATAAAGGTTCTGTACTTATTTGCCTAGAGAAGAGTTGTCTGGACAGTGGGCAATATATACCTCCTTTCCTTTTTCCACTCACTTTGTATATGAATGCGTTCAAGTATGTTCTTTATTCACTACTGAAAATAAGGAACGGGAGAAGCAGCAAGTTGGGGGTGTAATAGTTACTGAAGTGAAATTAAGGTCAATTATATAGTAATTGAAATGAGGACTCTGCCAGTTTCTAGGTTCTGAATAAACATTTTTTTTTGTTGGTGGTCTTTGTTGGCTGGTGGGGAGCTCATAGCAAAGCATTTAGGCGAGTCACAATGGATGCATAGTTCTGCCAGAGACATAGCAGGCTCTGTTTTACTAGCTCAAGAGTTGGCAAATACAGTCTGCTTATACCAGGAAAAACTGAATTCCTTAACTCTTTAATGGAGAAGGGAAAAGAACTTGCTTTAGGGCCTATTTTCCCCTAATGCTTTTGACCACGCTGCTTATAAAATGAATGCACACATCTAGTCAGTAACATGAGTTTAGTTAGTGCTGTGTAAACTTAATCTCTAGATCTTAAAGCATTAGCGTTTTTAATTGCTTTGATTGTGGTATCTTTTAATGTCAGCATGACTCAGCACTTGAACAAGATGGTTGCAGCGTAAGAGTTGCTTTAAAATGCAGCATGTGAATTTGTCATAGCCATGAAAAATGGAGATTATGGTCCCTGGCACTGATGGACTTGGTGTTAAATGGCAGTGGACTGGCTGTCAAATATGAGTTGTTTCCATTTAGAAAACAGTCAGGGGTTCTGAAATGTTACACAAAGCATTAGTCATCTGGCAAACGTGTTTCTGAACACTGACAATGAGCTTTCTTCTGTGTTGTGCTGAAGGAAGAGGATTAAGGCTGTAACTGCTTCCAGCATGTTTCAGCTCTGATCACCTGGCTGTGATAGAAATTAAATTGTTTTTCAATAAAAGACTTGAAAGTAACATGATATTAAAATAGAACTAAACAGTTGTTAACCGAGATGTGTAACAAGAAAACAGTTTTCCTGTCTCTTATTTGAAATGTCAAACATAAAAATATGCTGGCTGCCTCTTAGAGACTGGGTTGCAGAGCTAACAGCCACACAGATGTTTCAGTACAGGCAGAACAGAACCTGTAATTTGATCTAAAACCTGTATGTAGCTGCCTTATGTCCCATTCCTGTTTCTCACTCTGTGCCTCTTTCTGTGCCTACAGACTGATATTAACTTGCCCTACCTTACTATGGATGCTTCTGGACCAAAGCACTTGAACATGAAGCTGAGTCGCTCGCAGTTTGAGGGCATTGTAGCTGACCTGATCAAAAGGACGGTAGCACCGTGCCAGAAGGCCATGCAGGATGCTGAAGTCAGCAAGAGTGACATTGGTGAAGTCATCCTTGTTGGTGGGATGACCAGGATGCCGAAGGTATGACATATATCTCCGTTACTGGCGAAAACTGGCACAGCCTGCTGGTGCTTCCTGTTAAGGGTGATCCACAGCGGGAAAGTCAGGGGTCTGGTAACTTCAAAGCTCCAGCAACTGAAGGCCCCAGGAACAGAGTTCGCATGTTTAGTCCCTTGACAACAGTGGCACGATACTCTCATCCTGTTCAGTTAGCTCAGCTTGGATCTAGAGGCTGTAGCCAAGCTGTATTTAGCAAAGACAAGTGGGAGTTATCAGGGGTTGAAGATTCAACTTGACTTTCTGCTGTGAACCCAACATAAGCAGTGTTGTTTAGATATACAGAGTGTTGGAGGCTTCAGTGTGTGATAAAGGTACGCTTCAGTGGCAATAACCTATCGGTGCCTTCCAGTGGATTTCTTCCCATGTAGAGCAGTCATAGCTAGCTGTGAAGAAACTGCACGAGCAGAATAGCTCTGTTACCTGCTGTTTGCCTGTATTTGGCTCCCTGTGTGAGGCTGGGTGCTGTCAAGCGTATTTAACTGGCTATTCCTGAGACTCATCACCTAATACCTGGCTCTTGTGTGCTGTGGCGATAAGCACCAACAGGTGACATAGAAGCTTGCTCTACTGACATGCAGTCTCTCGCAGGTAAGGCACTATCTGCTGGTGATGCATCATTCTTGTTCGCAGCAGTGCAGGCTGCTGTTTAACTCCCTGAAGTCAGGACTGAACGTGTCTGCACACAATCTTCAAGGGTACAGCTTGTCCTTTTCTACAGCAATTGGCAAAGTCTCGTTCCATAGGGATCCATCAGGCTTGTGGTGTTTGTTTGCTGTGAAGATTTGTGATTTGCAGTCCTTGCTAGGATTGTAGGTGTGTACATAGTTCTGCTTGGGATCAATTTGGGGTTTGGTGGTGGGTTTGTCTTCTCTAAGTGTTACATGAGCCTGGGAGCTGGAGGTGATATTGTTGTGTGCAGAAGGTCACCCAGGCAGGGGAACCAGAGCAGCAAGATAAACAGAAGCTACTGCTCTGGGCAAAGCTCAAGTGGAGCAACTTCCCAAAGTCCCTGCTTTTCCAGCGGGGTAAGGGAAAAATGGTGTGGCTAGTGACACATGAAGTGATGAAAACCACTTCTGGAGGTGGGGAAGCCTTTTCTGAAGTGTTATGTATCCTTTGGGGTGGCAGACAGTACTGAAATAATGATTTCATGGTTTTTACTACTATTCTTACTTTATACCCTGTTAGTACCACCCCAGTCTGTGGCTCTGATTTTATATAATGCATTGCTGAGGGCCTGTAGTTACAGCTCTAACTTCAAGATCAGTGCCTGTGTTTCACCTAGCACAAGGCCTTCTCTCTGTACGTTGTTTTCCTTTCGCCCTGCTAGGAGGGACCATGCCTTCTTTGGAGTGTTCATGTGGCCAGTGCTCCAGGAAATGTACAGATGGTGGTTAGAAATAGTTTCTTTTGTATTGTAAAATAGGCCTCCAGGGGGAAAGACTTGCACTTAATTATATGCCTATGCATATTAAGTGCCTTCCTCTGCAACGATCGCTTGGGACAGATGTCTCCTGGCTTAAGTGCAGCCAGGACAGTTTTCCAGGTGCATCACACTTACTGTGCAGGATGAGTGGGAACCAGGTCCCACATGCTTCTCTTGTCAGGAGTAGGGGACTGCCCTGTGCTCTGTGCAGGCACCTTGTTGCATTACGATCTGGATACATCAGCAGTAAATCTGTTGGAATCAGGAGAATTCCTTCCCTGAAAACGGAGTAATGCAGCTCAGGCTGTCTGCTGATGAAGCAAACCTGCTCTGGCAAAGCAGCCTATTGCATATAGTTTGAAAATAATGTACTTCACACATTTTTCCCTTTCTCCCTGTATTGCACACAGACAAGTTGAATGTCATTCTGCCCTGGATTTTTTTACCATCCCTGCATTCTGCTTCCACAGCTGTACTGTCCTTGGAAACTCTGTTGTGCCCAGCGCTGCCTCATACAAGGTCCTGGGGAGCAGTCCTTGACTCCTACTTGATAAGCACGGACAGATCCCTGCTGAATACAGCTGGGCTGTGTGCAAGGACTGATGTAGGTTGACTTTGCAATCAAGTCAGCCAGCTACAAGAAAGTCTCCAGAGAATAAGTTGTCTAGACTGAAATGAAAGCATTTAATGGGGTGTACGGAAGATGGGATTGAGGGAGCAGTCACAGGCCTGAAGCTTAGTATTTCTGCTGTGCCATGGGGTAACACAGCAGCAGGAAGCCTAAAGATACAAACTGGTAGGTGAGGCTGGCATGTTCTTGCAGCCACAGCACTGGGCAGCGACACTTCTCTCTGCATATGAGCTGTGCTTTCTTCCCATTCAGGTGCAGCAGACTGTACAGGATTTATTCGGCCGTGCTCCTAGCAAAGCAGTTAATCCTGATGAAGCTGTTGCTATTGGTGCAGCTATTCAGGGTGGCGTGTTAGCTGGTGATGTTACCGATGTGCTGCTGCTGGATGTAACTCCCCTCTCCTTGGGGATTGAGACACTGGGAGGTGTCTTCACGAAGCTCATCAACAGGAATACTACCATACCAACTAAGAAGAGCCAGGTATGAATTGACTTTGAATGAGTGATTCTTTTGTGGTGATCTAAACACCCCGTGAAGGTTACCCAAAGCATTCCAGCAGGCAGTCTTGTCTCCTCTGCATCTGACAAGGACAAGCAGCATAGAAATGAAATTTAATGCCAGCCACAGAGTATTTCTCTTGATTATTAGCGTACCAAAGAGGGAAGAGGTAAGTTGTGTTAATGTGCCAGGATACCCCAGGGTGTTTGTGGTCAGGGTTGCAGTGTGTGCAATGATGTAACTGTCAACACATCATTCTGAAGAAGAATTGTGTGGAGACTTTCTGCAACTGAGCACTGTGCCTGTCTGAGACCACCTTTCCTGCCCCTGTGCCTTGGAAGGGGTTACTTTATTTCTGTGTTGTAAAGGCCTAGTAGGCTTGGGTGTGATACTTCTTTCACTTTGCCTTGTCTGGGTCTGCTAACGTGTGCTCTTCCTGATAACACTTTTTCTCTCTGGGGTTTATCTCTTTGAAGTAGCTTCTCTTTATTCTTTTCCTTGTTGTTAGTCAGTTTGTAACTGCATCCCTTCCCATGCTGTAATCTACTTACTGTATAGTAACTTTCTCTTCCTTTTCCCCAGGTGTTTTCTACAGCTGCTGATGGGCAAACTCAAGTGGAGATTAAAGTATGTCAGGGGGAGAGAGAGATGGCTAGTGACAACAAGCTTCTTGGCCAGTTCACCCTGGTACGTTGGCTACTCGGTACTCCCAACCTTAGGGCTGGCCTTCTTTGAGGAATGCAGTGTTGGAAGGAGTCATCTTACAGAAGACATTTGACTCTTTGTAGTGAAAAGGCAGTCTCTAAAGGTGCAGCCTTCAAGTGGCAGGGCAGCAGCTAGCATTTAAGATGGAATTTGGCGTTTCTGAGCAGTCTTATGCGGCACTGGGGCTACTGCAGCCTTAGGGCTCAGCTGCTTAAAAGGGCCTTATACTTCTGGGTACAAAATACTGAAAGAGCTTTGTAGTAGCAAGTCTGCACAGCAGATAACCCAAACCTCTGCTGTTGTGAAGGCGAGACCTGGAGCAAGCTCCATGTCACTGCAGGCCCTAGAGAAACTCATTGCAGGCCCAGTGCTGCTTTCCTGTGAAAACCTGTGGAACTGTCCTGCTTACTGGAGAATGGACGTGCTCCAGGGCTCCCTGTGTGCGGTGTGTGGCTGACTAACCGGCTCCCTAAATGGAATTGGTTTTGTCAGCGTTGGCAGAATTTGCCACTGGTATAACTGTTGGTCTGAACATGCTGTTGCCGTGAAGAGCCATCCAGAAAGAAACGACTTTGCCTGTCTTTTGTACCTTCAAAGGAAGCTGCATTGCCTGACTCTTGATGCAGTAGTGAAGTCCAGTTGTGTCAGAACTGAGGAAAGGGAGCATCCTGCCATGTCCTGGAGGGAAAGAGGGGCTTGTTTAGCAATAAACCAGAACCTGTGTCACATCCAAACCAAATCTGGGGGCTACTGCAAGTGGTTTCTGAGCACTTGTTCTGGGTAGAAATCTGTATCTTGTTAAAGCTTGATACTCCAAATTCACCACGTCATGCCAGCAGGCATGAGTGGGGCTCAGCTCTGAGTCTTATTTAAGATGCAACTGACAGATCACCAAGATAATGTGCTTAAAACTGGAGCCTCATTCCTTGAGGTCATGTCCATGTGGGATCTAACAGCTGAGCACTTCTCGTTCCCAGGTCGGGATTCCTCCAGCGCCACGAGGAGTGCCACAGATTGAGGTCACTTTTGACATCGATGCTAATGGTATCGTTCATGTGTCGGCCAAGGATAAAGGCACCGGACGAGAACAGCAAAGTAAGTGTTCTGGGTGCTGCCCAGGGATGAGGAGGAGAGGTGGGGAGCAGAATAGGGAGAGGAAGAAGTAACAACTGGCCTATATATCCATATTAAAGAAGTCAAGCTGCTGTGAACACATAGCACACTGTTGCCCTCTGTTAGCCTGCTGACAGGTTGCCACCAATGGATGAACTCTTGCACATTGGCAGAGATGAAGCATGTGTCTATACAAAGGTCGAGGAAGTCCTTACTGGCAGGGTTTGCTGCATTCCACATCATTTTGCACTGCATGACAGTCTGTCTTGGTCTGCTGCGATCGCTATAGCAGTGTTCCAGCAGAGTGTGGCTCTTTCTCAGGGTTTTGGGTATGTATTGGCAGAGCATCATCCCAGAGGTGTCTGGCAGCCAGGTTGGCTGAGGGCTCACAGGTGTTTCTGGAGCACTGCTCCCTAGTCACTGAGGAGCTCGGAGCGCTGATGTTCTGCTCTATGTTACCTTGAAGGGACAGAAATGTGACTCAGCACGAGAAGGGTAGAGACCTGCTGGAGTGAGTACAGAGGAGGCATTGGAGATGTTCGGAGGGCTGGAGCACCTCCCATACGAGGACAGGCTGAGAGAGTTGGGATTCTTCAGCCTGGAGAAGAGAAGGCTGCGGGGAGACCTTTAGAGCAGCTTCCAGCACTGCAAGGGGCCCCAGGAAAGCTGGGGAGGAGCTCTTGATCAGAGGGCCAGTTTTCCCCTGAAAGAGGGGAGATTGAGATGAGATGTTAGGAAGAAACATTTTCCTGTGAGGGTAGTGAGGCAGTGGCCCAGGCTGCCCAGAGCAGTGGTGCCTGAGGAGCCATGCCTGGAGGTGTCCAAGGCCAGATTGGATGGGCCTTTGGGCCACCTGATCCAGCGGGAGGTGTCCCTGCCCGTGGTGTGGAGGTTGAAACTGGGTGATCTTTAAGGTCCATTGCAACCCAATCCATTCAATGATAAATTGGTGTCTGAGGGTCCAGCACCTTGTACGAGTTGTTCCTGTGCTGTGCTCCTGGATGTTTTCTTCCTTCAGAAGTGCCCTCTGCTAACACACAGGGAGATTGCTCTCCGTTTGAGGCTGCTTGCATCAAGGTGCCAGCTTTTAACAGAGAAATCAAATTAGAAGGATCTGTATTAGGTCCAGGCATGCCAAGTACAGATCTGAAGAGATCAGACCTGTGCCCAGACCCTGTTTTGTTTCTTACAAAGGTCTCAGATTCAAGTGTTTGGAAGCAGCAGGTATTTTGTGTAGCATCCTTGTTCATTTTGACTCATTTAGGCTGGAAATGTCTGTAAATGGCAGGAGGCTTGGGGACTTCAAGCTGACAGGCTGTTTTCCTCTGTAGTGCAGTGAAATTTTAGGCTTGGTGTTCTGGGGTAATTAACAGCACTGTTGACATTTTCTAAAGCTCTGTCGTGGACTCAGAAAATTACTTTGAAGCACTTGTAGATTCCCCTGGTACAAAATAGATCTCTCTAGTGCCTCTAACTGGGAAGCATCTACACTGCCCTTTGTTGTTTCTTGCAGGCGACCACTTGAGCAATCAACAAACGCATGCTTCAGTTAAAAATGTTGTTAACTCTGTGTTGGCAACTTGAAGGCTTAAGATGGTCTTCACCAAACTGCTTGGCTTTTAACATAAATCTGTTTCCAAAATCATGCGGCTTGCTACTTCAGTTTCCTTGTAGATTTTCCATGTGGAGCAGCTTTCTAGCTCTGAGTAAATGCCTGCTGATAACAGGCAATCTGAAGTTTTTAGTTGCTTTTCTGCATGCAAACATGGTTCTAATTACAAAGGCTCAACCCACGTCTGGATCCAGAGGACGTGTGTGTGTCTGTTCAGGGTTTTGTACCATTGACAGGTATTATGCAGAAAACTTATTTGTAATAAGGATCTTAGTATAACATTTTGGCCTTTGGTCCTCTCTTTCTCAATGAAATTAATTTTTACTGCAGAGATCAGCTGAAGTCTAGACTATGCTTTTTGCCACTACTAGAGAAGAAGGAAAAAAAAAAGGATACCTTTAAGAGTCTGCTTGTAGAATCATGCTATGTTCACTTACTGTGGAGCTGGGTGGGGAATGTTGTCTTATCCTGCTACCAGCCTGGGCTGCTTTCCAACAGTGGAAGGAATCTCTGTGCCCTGCTAAAGCGATTCCTTCTGTTTGGATATTTTTTTACAGTTGGTTGGTGTTTTGCTCTGGGTTTAGGTTTATGTTTTTAACCTGTTTGAATTCCCCTTTGGTTTAGGGGGCTTTGTGTGCATGTTCCCTTTCCAGGAGGCGTAACTGGAGAACAGTCAGTGATTTGCAGAGGGTTGGACAGGAAGTGTCAGGCAGAGCTGGGGAGCTTGTAGATCTAAGATGTCAGCTTTTATCCTGCCAGCAGCATCACTGCCTCTTCAAAGGCTGCCTGCCTTTGTACTGCCCACGGGGTCTTCACAGGCGCAGTCCCTAAGCAGGGCTGCTGCCGTTGAGAGGGTTGGGAAATAATACTCTCCTTTTCTCAAGGATGAGGGCACATTCTTTATTAATGCTTCTTCTCTAATGCAGTTGTTATCCAGTCTTCTGGTGGCCTTAGCAAAGATGAAATTGAGAACATGGTGAAGAATGCGGAGAAGTATGCAGAGGAAGACAGGCGAAGGAAGGTAATGTGATCGTCACGGTGTCTTCCAGCCAGCAGTGTGCCTGCTGGTTGTTGTTCTGTGCTATTAACTGTGCGCACTGCAGAGGAGCTGTAGGTTCTCTGTGTAGTCTGGAGCTGTTTGGTTGCACTGTTACCTGTGTATCTTCCTCCGTCTTGTCTTCAGTTACATTTGGATTGCAAGAAGGTGTGTGCAGAGGCATTTGGGCCTCGGGTTTGACTTGTGTAACTTGCCCAGTGCGACTAGTATTTTAATTCCTCCATGAAGAATTACTAGGATGTGGAGGCAGCAATCAGCAAACTCACCTGCCTGTTGCCCGTGGCAAACAGCTTTGCAGCTCTGGTTATGTATTTGTCACTGCTCTTCACTGCCCACCTGCCTATTACCTTGGCAATTTATTTAAAGCCAGCTTTCCACAGCTGGGTTCTCACAGCAATGTTCCATTGAAATGGAAGCAGTACAGGGATACTTCAGCTACTATCTCTGAGTTTATTTTAAAGCTTAATTTGTAGAACTGCTAAGCAAAACTGCACCTCAGCCTCTTCCTTTGTGAAAAGTTGACGTTTTCATAGTGTTGAGAATCTCACTGTGGCATCTTGAGTGCTGTACTCACCTGAGCGTGGTACTTGCCCTTGGTGCAAGTGAAGCTGCCAGGAGGTGTTTGAAAGCCTCACTGACTTGATCAAGGGAACACTGACACTTACCATGCTTGAGTAACTGAACCTGTGATATCCATAGGATTAACGGTTGGAACTAATTTGTTTAATGAGGGTAGTACTATTGAATTATGCTACTAAATACAGAGCATTGATTTTTAAGCAGACGCAGTAAAGGCCTGCTCTGGGATATGGCATCACCATATGTTTAGTGATTGCTGGAACTAGCACACTGACTTTTCCTACTCTGTGTGCCCCTGGATGATAGAAACCTTTCTGGGGGTGTTCAGGCAGCACAGTAACTCTTGCCCTTGGCAGTGAAGGGATTAGAAGAGACTGAAGGAGAGAATACATGGAATAAACTCATGTGAAGCAGCATTTCCGTGCCTTGGCAGGTCTAAAGCCACAAAGCATTGACTTATTAGCATTTCTAGGTTGGATGGAGAACATTTAAAGACCTTGTTCTGGAAGTCCCAGTGTTTAAATAACTGTGTCATGTCCAAGAAGCGTAGGAGGTGGCCTAGCACTTGAAGAAGCTGCACTGAAAACTTTTTCCTGTTGCCTTGCTTTGACTTCATATCTTAAATCATGGGAAAAGTTCTTCCCTGTTTTAGTCTTGATGTAGATTACATTATCATTCTTGTTCAGTGACCGCATAGATGAAGGCAATTCGGTTACTTTCTTAACCATCGCTTCTTTTTACTTGCCTTGCATAGCTAATTGTCAGAATTCCCTCGTTGCACCTTTCTGATCCTGGCTTTACTGCCGTGGGAGTATCGTGAATGCCTAAACAGAGTTATCACTGCTGGACTTGGCATCGCAGAAGGAGTGAAAACAGTGTAGAAATAATTATTTTTCATCAGCTTTCCACTGTACGTGGTCACTCTCCTGAGAACTTCCTAATCTCCCTGTTCAGGGAGGCTGCTCTTTCAGGTGGAGGGAGGGCTGGGTGTCCCAGAGGCAGTTGCTGGTGAAAGGCTTGATGTTGGCTAGTTCTTGGCTTTTCCAGCATGCTAAGAGCTGTGCTTCACTAGTTGCCCCTACTTCTAGGCAAGTGAGCTTGGGTGTGAAAGTGTGAGGTCTGCCAAGAAACGGCTTGCTTGTGTTTCTTCTTCCCCCCTTGTCATTAAGAAGGAGCCAGGGTGGGAGCTAGAATGGAATCTGGCAATATGGGGAAAGAAATGCCAGCTGCTGGTCTATACGTACACAACTCCCATCACCAGTGATAAATGCAGTAGGCCCTAATGAGCTCTCTTACCCAGGAACGCGTGGAAGCTGTAAACATGGCTGAAGGCATCATCCATGATACGGAGTCGAAGATGGAGGAGTTCAAGGATCAGCTGCCAGCAGATGAGGTACGTAGTTCTTGATCCCTTAACGTTATTGGAGATAAGATTCCATACAGTATCTGTTCTTAAACTCACTCATCTGGCTCTGGCCACCAGCACCGATGCTGCACAGTCATCTGCTGCTGGATTTTGCACTTGATGAGCATGGCTGGTGGGAGGATGTAAGGACGTACTTGGAAGAACAGGGTTTGGATAATAGCAAATATCCTATTTCAAAGTGTGAGTCGAGTGTCACTGAAGATCTAAGAGCCTGGGAAGCTGTTAATGAAAGGCTTCTGCGTGAATTATGTCCTTGACTCGCCCTTGCGGTGATTTGATAAGAGCTGCACTGTGGCCTGCATGAGAGGAGAGTTCTGTTCAAACACTGGAGATGACAAACAGGGCCTGCCCGTACATTAGAGGGGCAAAGGCAAAGCTGCCGTGCGGTCCTGCGGTGCTAACACGGCAGCCCGGAACCTGGAGGCTGTGACAATTACTGTATCCACTCAATCCCAGTTTTCTTCTGTCTTTGGAGTGAAGTGGATATTTAGTATCGAAAGAGTGCTATTGTAAGTGATGGCTCAGTTTCTCTGTTCTGAATGTCTGAAGCCAAGTTTAACATAGGTTGCACAATCTTCAAGCTAACAACTCTCAGAAGCAGCATAAAAGGGCTTCCAGAGCCCTTGTGAGGCCTTTGAGGAAACAAAGTCACAGTTCACAAGCAGCCTCTGGTCAGTTTGAATGCAGTTTTTCAGCTACCTGCTCTCTCCAGGATAGGGACTGGGTAACTCTGTGTTTGGGATTACGATCACGGGAGTTTTCCGTAGGGAGCACTGAGCCTAAATCTGTTCCCTGAAGTGTGTTTTGAGGAGTGGCAAGAGGAAGTGGGTAGCAGCGCTTAGCAGTAAAGCTGCATGGTCTGGATAGAGACAGCAGCCTGACACAGGCAGCAGCAATCGCCTTCCCCTTCCTGGGGCTCGAAGTGAGAACTCTGCCCACGTTTTCCTGCAAACACTGCTGAGCAAGCGCTGCCGCCACAGCCGCATCCTCCAGTAACCTCTTTTCCCCAGGCCTGCAGCTCCAGCAGCGTGCCAGCCTGACAGGGAAATGCCAGCCTGGGGGAAGGGTTGGACAGATGGCTACAGGGGTTGTGATGAGACTGTATTGCCTTGGTTTGCCTCTCTGCTCCTTCTCCCAGCACAACAAAGGGATCAAACAGGGTGGTGAACAGCCTCGCTTGCTGGCTTTCTGACATGCCTTCAGTATAGCTGAAAACCAGCTTTCTTTTCCCTTTACCCTGGCTCCGAGGGTGACTGACTCAGTGGCGAGGTGCGCCAGGGAGGGCAGCTCTCATCCTTGGCCAGCTCTTCAGGCTCTGCAGGGCTTTCTGTCCTTGGCGCCTCTGCTGAGAGTGCAAACAGGGAGAGCGATTAGTGCCAACTGTGGCACATTTAGTGAAGTGGACAGGTGCCCGTTGGGAACTGAATGCAGTCTCAGTCCCTGCAGACCGTATGGTGCAGTTGGAGACTTCCCGGCTTCTGGCAGGAAAAGGTGGTTTGCCGTGGGCAGGAGGTGGGCGAAATGACAGGAATGAAATTCTCTGTGGACCAAGTGCAGGATTTCATAATGTTTGTTTGTGACTTCCTTGCAGTGCAACAAATTGAAGGAAGAAATTGCTAAAATGAGAGAACTTCTGGCTCGTAAAGACACCGAAACAGGAGAAAACATCAGGCAGGCAGCAACCAGCCTGCAGCAGGCTTCCCTGAAACTCTTTGAAATGGCATACAAGAAGGTAGGTTCATGGTTGTTCCCATTTTATAGCCCTCAACTGGGGAGGGGTGAGTCAGGACAGTTAGTCACTTAGGAGGGATCTGTGCTTAGAGGTGGTGCTGAGTCTCAGTGCAGCTCAGTGAGTGATGCTTGCTGAAGGGGCAGCTCTAGAAAGTCAGGTAGGGGTGGCGGCCTGAAATCCTGGCCCTCCTGCCATAGGCAGCGCACCTCCCGGGCAGTGTCTTACACTTCTGTACACTGTGGTATGGAAAGGTGCTGGAATGCCTTAATGAGGAGCATAAAGAAGAGCAAGGACAGGGCTTTCCCCTAGGTGGGTGGAGTGCCTAAAGACGTGATGTCTGAACTTACTTTAAGGTTGATTGTAAAACAGGCTTCCTTTTTAGTCAGCCTAAAATTACAGTACTAAGGCCATCAGGATTTTCTTCTCCGCCTCCTTCCCAGTGAGAGGCTCACCTGCTGGAGCCCTGGCAGCTGGGCACCTCACCTTTCCAGGGAGGTCTCCCAGGATGGAAATGGCACACTCTGCACGCGTGACCTTGCTGGTTCCAAGCTCCCTGTGCTGTGAGAAGCTGCTTTTCTGAACCTAAACTGAAAACGTGCAGTGCTGCAGTGGAAGCTTGTTGCCTCCACTTGGAAAGCATAAATAATGGGAAGATGATTTCCTCCCTCTTGGTAGCAGTTGTGCAGAGATGAAGATGGCTTCCATTCTCCCTTTTCACTGCAGGAAGAGTTTCTGCAGTCTAGAACCAACCTAAGTAGCCAGCTAGGAAGTCATGTCTGAGAGAAACGCGTTGTTGCTACTGTAACTCACAAGCCAACTCTTTCACAGATGGCCTCTGAGCGAGAGGGCTCGGGAAGCCCGGGGGATCAGAAGGAAGAGAAACAATAAGAAGTCTCTGTCTTGCCTTGACTCGAGTATGAAGAGGTCGATTTTCTTGACGCTTGGGAGAGAAAGGACCTTCCTGAGCAGCAATGGGCAGAATTCAGACTTACTGTGTTTTTGCAGTATTCTATATATAAAATTCTTTAATGTATAAACTTAGTGATGTGTCTGCTAGATAAATTGTCACTTGATGAAAGTTAATTCATGCCAGGTGAAGTTCTGAGCGTTTGGCCCTGTGCTGTTCGCTGAGGCACCTGGGGACTGGTCATTGATTTCTGATCCCGGCACAATGGTCTATTAAATCGATATCACAGTTTGGAAACCATGTCACTAAATTGAGGAGTGGAGGTGGAAGTCCTGTTGAAACTGGGAGGAGAATAATGCCTGTACAGACCCTTCGTGTGGATGTGACTACTGGTGAGTGGCTGGTAAGGCCTGCAAGCAGCAGTGGCCAGGCTGGAGAACATCTGGATCTGCAGCTGGGCTGGGAGCCTTGTTCTGAAGGAGAAGGGTTACTTCAAATTTAGCTGTAACGTTATTTCTTACGGAAGAGGCTGTGTTAAATACTTTGCTTGTCTGAGCCTTCTGCTCCATCCTTTGTCTGTTCTCTGCTTATGGTAAAATAATTTCCTTGATAATAAAACTGTTATTGGATCCATTCTGGATTTTTTTAAAATAAAAGCAGAAAAGTGTTCAACACGGAGTTCTTGGTATCCTGGCCTTTGGTGGAGGAGGTGATGATGTAACTGCCCAAGAGAGCTCCTTGGGGAGCAGTCGGCCAGCGGAAGTGGTGGGATCTTTCTGGAACCGGTGGTTCTTTTACAGGCAAAAAGAAGGAACCTGGTGTCAGGTGAGGGTGCATCCCTTTTGCTGGTGTTGCTATTGCACTTGGAGGAGATGCCTGGGGTCCTGCTATGATCCACAGGAGGAGCAGCGGGAATGATGGTGCTCGGCGCTGGAGTGAGCTGCCCACTGCTGCTTCTGGCAAGGAAGGTCTTCCAAGGAGGTGCAATCTCCTTCCTGCAGCGTGCTTATCCCTTTTGCCTTTTCCTCTTCTGTTACTGTGTGTGCACGATGGACTGGAAAGAAAACATAGTTTACAGCTGCTTAGTCCTGACAGCTTAACTGCTTAGGGATTCCTCTGGCACTCGATAGAAAGTTTCCTAGGTAAGAGAAGCTGTTAGGGAGGGTGCAGCTCCCAATTCTGTGAACTTCCCTTTCAGCTGTGAACTGAGGTGTTCCAACCCCCAGTCTGGTGCTTTGCTTTCAGCAGGGCGGTGGGCGAGGTGCAGGGGTCTGAGCTCTGCTGGGGCTGTTCACGGGGTGGGTAGGGGAGGTGGGTGCAGCCTGTGGGGCTTTCCTCGGTGTGGCCAGAGGTCTTCCTTCCACAAGTGGCATAGTGGTTACAAACCCACTGTACGTAGGTCCAGGCCCTGTCCTGTTGGGTTAAGTAAGCGGCAGGGCGGTGTTTGTCAGAGGTGGGTGGTGGCAGGCTGAGGTGTGCTTGGATTGTGTGCTCCAGTGTGGTTCCCTGGAAGTTTAGAGGAATGTGGCTTAAGGATGATTTGACAGCTGCTGGTCTTGTGTGAAGCCGTGTGCTTCCTTATGTCGTGGTGTGACCCTGCTCCCATCCTGGGGGCTTGGTAATAACAGCAGGGAGCGCTTGGCTGTGCAACTCCTGAAAATAATCTTTTCAAAAAAAAAAATCTTTTCAGAAGTTCAGAGGGCTGAACTGCCCTCTATTGCTGCTCCTGTCAGAAGCAGCCCCAGTATAAAACTGGAGTCTGAAAAACAGGAGACGTTCTCTAGCGGAGCAAGCTGGGTATTTCAGGTGTTGAACAGAAACGTCCTTAAGTGAAGCAGGTTAAAAACAATCCTCTCCAGAAGCTTTTCCTGCTGCCTCCCTGGAACTGCGGCAAGATGCTCCTGCAGCAGAGCCAGGGCAGCCCCGGACAAGGCTCTGCTCTGGGCTTGTAGCGCCGTCAGGGCAAAGGTGATGAAGCATCATCTCTGGGGCCCTAAATCATTGATCAGGGTCGGCCTTTACTGTGTGAAGGATGTATTTTCCATGTCACAGTTTAAAGCCTTCTTTCACAGATGCTCTTTACTTTTTAATGCACTGTACTTAGCTCCTCCTTTATAACCTACATTGTTGAATGGGGAAAATGCAGTTGGGTGCTGTGTGTCATGCTGAAAACAATTTTGCGCTGCGAAGAGCTGCCAGGAAGGCAGGAGTTGCAGCACCTGGGCTGTCAGCTCTCATACAAAGGAGCAACTCCCCTTCTGAGACGTTCCCTGCTGCTGTCCTGCCACTGGGAAGGACAGGGAGCAAGGTGTTGGGGGCCCACTGCCTGCAGTTGTTTTCCACGTAGGCTACTTGGGAAGCCAGTAGCCCCAGCAGTGTTTCAGCCCCACAATAGTTGCATTCTTAAGAGAAAAAAGAGTGATGAAGAGAAGTTTGTGCTGCACCTGCCTGCATCCTCTTACACAGTGTTGTCTGTGGGTGGGAGCAGGGCAGCGTGAGGCATGGCCTCCTAGGCTCTGCAAGCCAGACCAGCAGGGATTGGGATGAAATGGAATCATATAGGTTGGAAAAGACCTTTAAGAACCTCAGGTCCAACCCTGAACCTAACCCTCTTCACCACTAACCCCTGTCCCTAAGCACCACATCTACATGTGATGTAAAAAAAAGTGACAGCGTTCAGCTGCACAAACAGCACTGGGATAGGAGATACCAGCGTCACAGTTCCTGTCTCACTTCCACAGAGGATGGAAGATGGAGATTTCAGTCGAGTGCAGAGTATCTCCCTGTGCTGCCAGTGCTCTCTTTCCTATAAGCATTTCCCCGGGCTCAGGAACTTGGGCATCACGGCTGGTGAGGGTGGATGGGGACCTGCTGGATTGCCTGGAGAG
Organism: Phaenicophaeus curvirostris; assembly: GCF_032191515.1. Taxonomy (NCBI): domain Eukaryota; kingdom Metazoa; phylum Chordata; class Aves; order Cuculiformes; family Cuculidae; genus Phaenicophaeus; species Phaenicophaeus curvirostris. The sequence goes on along the minus strand of NC_091406.1, from coordinate 17,394,091 downwards.
GTAGGAGATGCTTGGCTTCCTTCCTCTTCCCCCTTCTCCATGAGACGTGAGTGCCAGGGCACCGAGGAGGCATGGCTGCTTTTTAAAACCCAGCAGTATGTCTTGGAAGTTCTATTTCAGCAGCTCTGCTCCTGTTGCTGCTCTCTGCTCCACGGAGCTGTGCTGCCTGTCGGAGGCAGGCGCTGCTCAGCATCTGTGCTGGTTCACGGTGGCAAGGCTGGAGCGGAAAGCGCCACAGCGCATCAGGCTGGATTTGGTAAGGGGTATGGTCAGCAGGTGCTGTTCGGAGTCAAGTCCAAGGATTGGGCTGGAAAAGCAGGATTGCCAGGGACGCGTGGGATAAGTTGCTGTCCGCCTGCATACGCCATCCCTGTCCTAGCGTGCACAGAAACTCCCGCCTCAGCAGATCATCTCCTAAGGCCAGGCGTAATCCTCCTGGTTTGAGGAGGATTATAAAGGGCTGTGTGGGACCAGATGCACGTGGAAAAAAATACCTGTAAGGGTTGAAACTGATACTTGCTCAGCCCCAGGAGAGAAACAAGACTTTAAATCCAAGCAGGCAGTTCAGAATTCCCTGCCTCTCCCAGCATGACCATGTTGATAGAAGAACCGAGTCTCAGAAGGTCTCTGCTCAGGTGATGGTGCTGCCCTGCTGTCCAGCTCCTGGCAGGGCTTCAGAGTCACTTTGCTGGGGAGCCAAGAGGCAGTGTGGGAGGGAGAGGAGGCTGTAACAGCCTCGTGGTCCTGGGAGAACAATCCCCCCACGGCACGGCTGGTGCACAGGTGGTGGCCAGGCTGATGGGAAACCAGAGCTGCTGTGTCCCAGGGAGGCGGATTGGGGCTGGAGAGCCACAAACTCCTCCCGCACCCAGCTGCCGGTGCCTGCTCGGTATCTCCTGGAGAGCATCACCTCCAGGGAGGTGGCAGGGAAGCAGCCCCACTCCTAACACCTCATAAAAGATCCAAGGAAATAGCATCGGCATCATTTCAGCCTTGCGTTTCCCACCAGGCTGTCCTGGAGGCAGAGCCGGCAGGCACCGCTATGGCACCGCCAAACCCACTGCCTGGCATCTCTGCGACAAAACTGGCAGGTTGTGTTTTGTGATCCTGGGTGCTGAGGCCACAGCTTGTGTTCAGGTAGAGAGGCAGAGGCGGGTGGCTCCCTGCAGCCCTCAGGAGTCACAGCACTTGGGAGGCTCATCCTGCACTTCCCAAGCCTCTCGTGAGCCCCCAGACCCCCTCGCTGCCTCACTCTGAGCAGTCAGCATTGCACCAGCACCTTCGCAACAGCGCCCTGAGCTCCACCAAGGCCTCTGTGGGCACTGTATGGCTCTCCAGACCCAACAGGGAAAGGAGAAATGCGAGATAAACCATAAATCACTTCCATGCCCCCCCATTTCCCTTCCCTGTGCCTCCTGCCTGGGCAGGAGGCTGGCTCAGGGAGGATGTGGGGGGCCAAGAGGGTTACGCAGCGGTGGATGAGGGAAAGGCTGTGGATGTTGACTACGTGAACTTCAGTAAAGCCTTTGACACTGTCTCCCACAGCATTCTCTGGGAGAAGCTGGATGCTTATGGCTTGGACAAGCATATTCTCTGCTGGATAAAAAAACTAGCTGGATGGCCGAGCCCAGAGAGCTGTGATGGACAGAGCTAAATCCAGCTGGTGGCCAGTCACACACAGTGTCCCCAGGGCTCCGTGCTGGGTCCAGTCTCATTTAATATCTTTATCCATGATCTGGATGAGGGATTGAACACTCCATCAGTCAGTCTGCAGATGGCACCAAATTAGGCAGGAGCGTTGATCAGCTGGAGAGCGAGAAGGCTCTGCAGAGGGATGTGGACAGGCTGGATCCATGGACCAAGGCCAATGGGATGGGGTTCAACAAGGCCAAGTGCTGAATGCTCCACTTGGGTGGAGCAACAACAACCCCATGCAACGCTCCAGGTTTGGGAAAGAGTGGCTGGAAAGCTGACTGGTGGAGAAGGACCTGGGGGTGCAGGTCGACAGTGGCTGAACAGGAACCAGCAGTGGCTGAGAGGGCCAACAGCATCCTGGCTGGGATCAGCCATGCTGTGAACAGCAGGAGCAGGGAAGGGATTGTCCCCTTGGACTTAGCGCAAATGAGGGTGCACCTCGAATTCTGGGTTCGGTTTGGATCACTATAAGAAGGACATTGAGGGGCTGGAGTACGTCCAGAGAAGGGAACAGAGCTGGGGAGGACTTCAGAGCCCAGGGGTTCTGGGAGTGGCTGAGTGACCTGGGACTGTTTAGCCTGGAGAAGAGGAGGCTGAGGGGAGACCTCATCACTCTCTGCAGCTCCTGGAAAGAAGGTTGTGGTGAGGTGGTTGGTTGCTGGGCTCTGCTACCAAGGAAGAATCATAGAATAGTTTGGGTTGGAAGGGACCTTAACGACCATCCAGTTTCAACTCTCTGCCATGGGCAGGGACACCTCCCACTGGATCAGGCTGCTCAAGGCCCATCCGACCTGGTCTTGAACAGCTCCAGGGATGGGGCAGCCACAACTACCTGGGCACCCTGGGCCAGGGCCTCCCCACTCTCATGGTGAAGAAATTCCTCCTTATGTCTAGTCTAAGTCTGCCCCTCTCCAGTTTATCCCCGTTGTCCCTTGTCCTATCAGTACCAGCCTTTGTGAACAGCCCCTCCCCAGCTTTCTCGTAGCCCCTTCAGATACTGGAAGGTCACTATAGAATCGTAGAATAACCAGGTTGGAAGAAACCCACCGGATCATCGAGTCCAACCATTCCTATCTTTGGAGCCTTCTCTTCTCCAGGCTGAACAACCCCAACTCTCTCACCCTGTCCTAGTACGGGAGGTTCTCCAGCCCTCAGATCATTCTTGTATCCTCCTCTGGACCCATTCCAACAGCTCCATCTCCCTCTGATGTTGAGGATTCCAGAACTGGCCACAATCCTCCAGATGAGGCCTCACAAGAAGAGACAGGATGAGAGGAAACGGCCTCAGGTTGCTCCAGAGGAGGTTTAGGTCGGATATTAGGGAAAACTCCTTCACTGACAGAGCGCTGAAGCCCTAGCAGAGGCTGCCCGGAGCTGGGGGTACTCTCCACCATTGGAGGGGTTCAAAGAGCGCGTGGCCACGGCACTGGAGACACGGTTTATCGGGCACGGCGGAGTCGGGCTGCTGAGAGGTCTCCCCGAGCCCCTGAGGCGAACATGGCAGCCGCCCCCACCACGCGCGGGCCCTTTAAGCGCGCGCGCGCGCGGGGCCCCTGGCGCGCGCCGCTCTCGCGAGATCACAACCGGGTGGCCGTGGTGGCGTGGGGGGGGAGAGGGGGAGGAGCTCGAACTACAACTCCCATCATGCCCCGCGCCTCGCGGCCAATAGCTCCGCGGGCTTTGCCGTCGGGCGGCCAATGGCGCCGCGCCCCGCTTCCCCCCCCCCCCCCTCCGCCTCCCCCCCCGCCTCCCTCCTCCCTTCGCCTTTTCCCGGGGGCGGAAGTGATGTCACGGGGCGCCCCCCACGTGAGGCGATTGCAACACATGCGGCGCGGCGAGGGGGAGCGCGAGCAGCCCGGCCTCGACGTCAGCGCCGCGCGGGGCCGCGCCCGGGCCGGGTAACCGCGCCGGGTAACCGCGCCGCCCCCCTCACCCCCCCCACCCCCCACGGGCCGCGGCCGCCGAGCGGGAGCGCGAGGAGCGGGGCGGGAGGAGCGGCGGCGGCAGGGGGAGGAGGAGGAGGAGGAAGAGGAGGAGGAGGAGGGAGAAGATGGCGGACGATCCCAGCGCTGCCGACCGCAACGTGGAGATCTGGAAGATCAAGAAGCTCATCAAGAGCCTGGAGGCGGCGCGAGGGTGAGCGGCGGGGAGGGGGAGAGGGAGTCGGGGGGGTGAACGGGAGCGGGGACAGCGGCGGGAAGAGCTGCGGGAGCGGGAAGCGGAGCGGGAACCGGTGGGGAAAGCGGAGTAGAAACCGGAGCGGGAAGGGGGTGCGGGAAGCGGAGAGGAAAGGGGAGCAGGAAGCGGTGCGGGAAGCGGAGTGGGAAAGGGGAGCGGGAGCCGGAGCGGGGGTGCGGCCCGGCTCCGCCGCCCTTTTGTCTCGCCGCGTGGCGGAGCGGCCCCGGGCTCCCCGGCCCCGGGCTCCCCGGCCCCTCGCCCCGTCCCGGCCCCTCGCCCCGTCCCGGCCCTTCACCGTGTGATTCTCGGCTGGCCCCGGGGACGCGGGGGCTGCTCAGGCTCCTCCCGAGGGAGCCCTGCGGAGGCAGCGGTTACTTTATTACTTCTCTGACTGAGGCTTCCTTGGTCTTCCCCACCCCTTCCCCTTCCAGTGACGGCGCTGGGCTCGGTTTCCCTGAAAACCAACTCTTTCAAAGTTTGGATAGCGTTAAATTTAAACTATTGTATCGTCTTAGCGCTTTGATTTCTTTTTTTCCTCCACCAGAAGTCAAATTGCTGACCGTTCTCCCAGTCTGTCGTGTGCCAGAGGTGACACGGTGCCTATTCCTGTGGGTAACTTGGCAGTGGCCTTCCTATAGGTTAGAAGTCATTCGACCTGAGGAGTTATAAGGGCTAGAGGTACCACAGCTGTGGGATAGCAAAGAAAGCGTGTGTCTCTGTACACAGCACGACAAAATAAAAGCAAAGGGTGCCTCCTTAGAAGTGTGGCTCCAGTTTCCATAGGCTCATCTGAGCCTGTGTTCGTCTCTTGGGGGTGCCATACTGTGGCCCCTGGAAAGGCAGGGTGCCTTTGGACAGCCTGTGTAAGCTGAGACACTGTCAACCTCTTTTCCTAGCACCAGGGCTTGTTCTTGTGCGCAAAGCAGGCCAGCGGGGTCATTGAGCTGCAAACGAGCCCAGGCAAGAGGGTAAGGGGGGAGGAGTACCCCAGCCACAGGTCTCCCTAAGTCTTTTATCTCACTGTGATCTAGCTGTGCAAGGGATGGGCATGTGGGATAAGGGAGGGTGAGCCAGGGTGTTCCTTCCCTGCAGCAAAGCAGACTCAGTGCTGATCATTTAGCCGTGCCTTTGTATGGTGTTGGCCTGTGTAGTATCACAGGGAGGTCCCAGCAAGCACAGGAGCACGTGAATGACTTCTGCCATGGAGTTCAAGGGCCTTGGGGAGCTACAGGCATCTGCTGCAGCTTGTGACGGCAGCCACCAGTGTCTGTAACAGTGCTGAGGGGGCCAGGGTCTTTTGGGAATGTCTGCTTTGTGGTTTGGCTCTTTCTGGTGCAAAATGTTGTAGCATAAGCGTGTTTGCCTTTAGCGGAAGCTCTCGGGTTGTTTGGGATGGGTGAATGTTGAAGACAATGAGACTGAAAATGGTGTTGGTGAGCTCTGGAAGCGGTGAGAGTGAAGGGCTGGCTTGGAGTGGGCAGCTGTTAGGGTTAACAGCTTCTTGAGGTCACAGCCCTCTGAGGTCTTCTATGTCAGAGATCCCTGGCCCATCTCTGCTTTGTGATAGAGGTGCTGCAAGTGCTGTAGAAGGCATGAGAGCCCTCTGGATCCACAGTATCTCCTAGATGTCACGATATTCCTGTTCCTTAATTTAATACGTGTGCTAGCTGCTAAATTGCTGCCTGATGAAGGCTGCTGATGCTAGCAATCCTTCTGTAAGCAAGGTTATGCTGGTTATGTGTAAATGCACGTTGTGCTTCCAGGGAGTCCTCGCTAAAATTGTCCTAGTCTGTTTGGGTCCAGTCAGGGGGAGAAACGCTGTGGCCCTTTCCAGCAGACGTGTTCAGCTCCCCGGCACAAGAGGTGTGAGGCAGTGAAACAGGCTTTTCCGGCCTTTGGGAGAGTCGCTTCCTCTTCCTGTGAAGTAGGAAGACCTGTTCTGGGGTGGGTTAGGGGCAGAGCCTTTGAATAGGGTGATGCGGAGGGTCAGGGACTCCTCAGCGTCTCCACCTTCCCTTACTCACGCACTCCTAATAGTGACCCAGCAGCGGTGTCCCAGTTTCATGTGCCGCTTGTTCCTGCAGTTGATCAAAGGGGTAGGAAACAGAGGAAGCTGGAGCGAGGCAGTCAGTGCGTACATGGTGGTTGGGGCACCTCTCCTATTACCCAGCTGTTTTGGGAAAAGCTCAATGAAGTCTGCAGAACGCTATCAAAATACGAAGTGAGCGTGAGAGCTAGGAAGTGCTTTTATCGTATCTGGGATAAATGAGGCAAGTGGCGGTGTTTGCTCAGAAAACCAAGGGAGGAGGTGATAGCTTCAGCTTTACCAGGAGCTGATCGGCTAGAGGCTAGCGAGGGTAAGATTGCTTCCCAAACTTTGAGGCAACATCCTAGCAGGGATGTCCAGTGTCATTTTTCCAGCCCTGCTGAGGAAAGCTGGCTTTCTCGCTGGTCTCTGAGTAGCAAGGGCCTGGCAAATCCAAACAATAAAAAAATAACATATAGGCTTCTAGACCCACTCTAAAGCCCTGTCTCTGCTGGCAGAGAGTAAAAGGAGCTTTTACCTGTATCTTGCTTCCTAAGACAGAAGTTCTCTCCTCCTGGCTCTTCCAAAGTGGAGCTTCAAGCTGTCTGATCCTGTATGAAGTTAATGAGTTGATCTGTCCGATTTGGTAAGAAGAGATGGGTGAGTAGCTGCTGTCTGCAGGGTGCGTGAAAGAAAACAGGGCCTGAGTTTTGCCTTACAGGCAATTAACCTTTCTAGCCAGAGGAAGATGAGGGTAAAAGGCTGATGATAATCAAGTTATGCCTTTGTGAGAAGTCTAGCCTTGTCATTCATCTCTGGTAGCTTGGAATGCCCAGACTTTCATCAGGCATCTCTGCTTCTTTCCTCCTGAAGGGTTCTGCTTTCAGTCTGCAGTCGTGTTTGTAAAATGGAGGCTTGGTGAGAGGCCATGCCCCCGAGAAGCTGCAGCCATGTCTTTTCACGTGGATGTCGCAGCAGCTCAAGTAGAAGCGCTATTAACCACCCTTATCCTCTCTCTCCAGGCTTTTCTGCCGTTGCTTCATGCAGTTTTCCAGCGTCAGTGTTGAACTGACAATCACTCTTTGTTCCTTTGGTTCTGAGTAGTTAGCAGTGCTAGGGTCAGTTTTTTCTGCTAATCTAAGCTGTAAATGCTTGGCAGAATCAAATATAAGCAGCAACTCGCAGTCTCCTTGCAGGCTTGAGCCTAAGATGTCACATCTCAATCATGTTTGGAAGACTTCCTCTAAGTCTTAGAAAGAAGGACCTTCATCCTGCCAGCGGCTCTGCTCAGCAATGCTTTACTAACCCCACTGGCCAGGTGGACTCTAACCGTGCCTGGGAGCACAGCAGGCTCTGATGCAGGGTGCAGAGTTAAATTTCAATAGTAAAACCTTCAAAACTTGCTCCCGTGGGACCTCTCTCCTGCCTTGGGACTTTCTGTGTTGAGAGCAGGAGCTCTTATTAGTTATTTTGCTGTAACAGGGAAAGAGGAGGTAGAGGTTAGTGTCTTGGAAGGCTGTGTCTGCAAGTGCAACTAAGACCGTTTCTCCAAACAAAGTATTTTGGAAGGTGTGGGGAACAAGGCATATGGAAGCTTCTGAGCAAATGCAGCAACCAAGCCTGAACAAGTAGCTTATTCTAGTTGTAAGGAAATGCATAGGGGCAAGAGAATTGAGACATGGCAAGAGAAGGAGAGAAAGCTTGGTGTCTCCACAGCCATGGGAAAGAAAAGCGATGCACTTTCCTGCTAGGGTTTGGATTCTGCCAAACTGAGATTTCTATCTGATGTATGGAAGAAAGCAAATGTGAGGCAACTAAGAAGTTGTTGGGGAGGACAGAGGCCTGAAAATGTGTGGGAATTCCTGCATAGCCAAACAAACTAGTTTGGCTTGAGGGTGGAAAGGCTGACCTGTCGCTGAGCCATAGGTAATTTGTCCAGCTTGCGTTGCAGAAAGCATCATTCGCAGGTAGGTTTTCCTGTGGGCCCTCTGGAGCCTTGCTCGTCCTGATGGAAGGGCCCACCTCATGCTGCCACTGTTTCCCAGCCCAGTGTGACAGGGACAGGAGCTGCTTGGGTGAAGGTGGGTGGGAGGCTGTGCCTCTCCGCTCCTTCTTCTAGGGCAGCCTGTGATAATGCCACTGCTGGGACCAGGCAAGCTGGCGAGGCTGAGACCTGTCTGGCCAGCCTGTTGGCTCTGAAGAACAAGATAGTCATGTTCTATTCTGCTGTTAGCACGGTGGCCCTTTCCAAGTGACCTGAAAGCCCCCCTTCTTGTGAGTTAACGCTGCAGCCAGTGCTAGCTGCTGGGATGCATTTAGGGAAAAACTGGGAGTTGAGAGTAACATCCTGTATGGATTTGCCTTGTTCCTGGTTTCTTTTGAACCAAGTGCTGGGAAGCCGGTGCTGCCAGGAATACGCTGTGTCTCCCTCCTGAGTTTGGCAGTGCAAATGCTCGGTCGCTCCTCGAGCACCTGCAGCGCTTTGGCTGTAGATGGCTGGTTCTGCTGATGGCACATATCAGCAACTTCGTTGCGCTGAAGTTGTGACTCTACTGGAATAACTAACTGTTGAGCAGTTGAATGTGCTTGAAAAGTTGAGTGTTATCTCTGGTGTGAATTTTTCTGCTGCATTGTATATGCATATAAGGTGCAGTACACAGCATAGAGTGGTGTACTTATAGGAGTGTAGCAGTACTGCTGCGTCCAGGGGAGTACCAGTATAGATGCCTTGTCTTCAAGTAGTGTCATGCATCAGGAGGAGGATTTAGTGTGGTCTTTCATTGCTGTGACTGGTTTCTGGCTGCGCTGGCAGAGGTGTCTGTTCAGAGACTTCTTCCCCTGCTCGCGGGCTGGCAGCAGGCCTCTTTCCCTACCTTCTTTATCAGAATCTGTCATGGCTGTGCCTCACGCTGGGGCTCTGGGCAACAGTTTAACCTTTGATACAGGATGTGTTCCTGCAGAGCTGAAGCTTCTGGTGTGAACTGAGCCTGAGTGAGCTGGTTGATCTGGGAAGGGCCTGGCTGTGGCAAGGTGCCCTGTTAATGAGGTTGCAGTGCTGTGATGCGAGTGCCGGTCTGGGACAGCCTTTGAGGATCTGTCCACTGCACACTGACCGGTCTGCCTTTACCAGAAGTCTTCTGCCTCTGCTGGCATCTGGGCTGGGTCAGCACCTGACTGTTGCTCTCAGGCAGTGTGAGACACTGAGTGGGCAAGGATGGGAAGAGTGGCGTCTGCAGGGTGGCATGTGGAATTTATCGTAACTGGCAGTGCGTTTTCTGCTTTGGCTTTATGACCTCTCATTGAAGTGTGGAGTGTTTAGGGAAGCGGTTACAATGTAATTTCTTACCTAAGTTAGATGCTTCCTCGAAGTACTACTTTCCCAGCCTGCTGATCTTGTGGGTGGTTTCTAAAGGAGGTCACATTTCTGTTGCAGAGGTAAAGGCTGTAGCATTAATACACTCGGGTACTGTGAGGAGGAGGGGACATTTGTAGAGAGACCAGAATAGAAATAGTTTGGGGCAGAAGTGGTACCTGAGACATTGTGCCAGGTAGTCATGGAGAAGGAAGGCTCTGTCCCTGCTTTGATTTTTAGGGTATCTTCAGGCTGCTGATCTCCCTACTGCTGGGCTTAGAAGGTGAATATAGATTTCATTTGAGCAGAGTGGATCAGACCTTTTGTAACTGAGTCAGTCTCTCTGAAGAGCTTGTCTTTTGGGGTGGGTGGGTGGGCCGAGGAGACTGCCCTCTCCCTGTGCCAAGGGGTTGTTGACACGCTGCTGATTGCCTGTGTCTAATTGTTGTAAAACACTTCCTGGGCTTTCTCATCTGCCTGCTCTACCTGTTCCTTTTGAATTATAGCAACTATTAGGAAGTGCTGTTTTGAGAGCACACGCTAGCGAGTGGCGGAAAATGACCTGATCTGGCAGAATGGTTACGTGCCAGACAAGAACTCAGAGTGTTTTATAGCCTTTGGTTGTTCGGCAGCCCGATACCCTCTTTTACAACCGCGTGAATCATTAGTGAGCAGGATGATTCATGCACAGATCATCATTCACATCGAGCTGATGAATGAGACCCTGCCTGCTGAAGAAAAATGACATGGTAGAAGATGGGAATGTGCACCTCAAAAGAGGACAGACTTTTTTTGGCTTTGTGGCAGCTGGGTTTCTTTCCCACCCCGTTAGCTCCCTATTTCTATGTAGCTCTGAGGCATTAACATCTTAACAAGCAAATCTGGATTTGTTGTTTCAGTCTCTCTGTGTACATCTTGTACCCAACTGGCCCATTAGCGTAATGCAACAAGTCTTTTAAACTTGGAGCATTCATAATTGGAGAGGGAGCAGGGAGAGCAGGGGAGCTGTGGCAAACTCAAGCCTCCCAGTGAGTCACAAATGTCTGAAGTGAAGAAATGTCTGTTCCACTTACCAGTAATTGGGCATCCGGGCTTTCTGCATGAGGTCAGATGCAGCCAGTAAGGCCTATTCAAAACATGGCTATGCAATTATGTTTTGTGATGTGTTGCCTTTGATCCAAGGATTTCAGCGTGGCATTGATTCACCTTCCCTGTGGGGTGAGCAGTATCCACTTGTACTGATTCAGTGCTCTTTGGCATTGTGGGATGAAGTCAGGATCTGCTCCTGGAGCTGCAGAACTGATCTGGGTGCTGGCAGTTGCCTGAGCAGCAGCCGCGGTGTCAGAGCTGGCTCCAGCTGGGGACCGGAGAAAGCTCAGAACATGAAGCTGCTTACGTTGACCTCTGTGCAGGTAGAACGTGGTGGAGCAATGGGCAAGGGTGCGCTGTTACCTGCTGCCTCTGCAGCCTGCGGACACGTGATACCTGGCCAAGTTCTGTGTGATGTCCGTGACCTGGTTCTTCTTTCACCTCCTTTTTGTCCCTGGAGAACGATGCGTGCTGAGCACAGGAGGCAGGTCCTGGCAGCACTCCAGCCACTCCCGAGGGGGAAGCACTACCTTGCCTGACCCTTGGCGAGACACTAGCCAGCCTTGCCTCTGCTCTTCTGCTGAAGCAGCCGTCAGCTGCCTCCCTGTGGGAAGCTATCCCTTGCTGCTGAAGCAGAGGGTGTATAGAAGAAGGCAGACTCACTTTTCTTTCCCAGAGTGGGTTCTGTCTTGGTGCTTTACTTCTGAGATTGTACTCTGTAAGCTTGCTTGGCATTTGGGGTCTTTTCCTCTTAGAGAAGATCAGTGGGTGAGGGTAGGAGGGCAGAATACGTTTTCATGGACAGTCTTGGTGTCCATGTTCAAGCTGTTTCTGATTACACAGAGTACTTTTTGTGTATCATCTTCCTGTAATGCTGGCAGATGCCATAGAAGATTGCAGTCTAGGGCTCTGGGGCAGAACTGTGTTGGGAGAGCTTGGTTTTGTGAGTCAGGTTTGCAATAGCTGCCTGGCCTCATGCTGTGCAGCTGAGTGGTTTTCCATTCTCCAGGGTAGGGGAGGCATTCAGAGGTTCAAGGGGTAATTAGCTCCTGGAGTATTTCTTCATAGAATCACCAGGTTGGGAAAGACCTCTTGGTTCCACTCATAAAAGAGGAGCTTGCTTTCGCCAGTTAATACTTACACTGAAAACTACTCTCAAGGGACGAATTACTTGGTCTCCTGGCTCTGTGATCTAGATCCTCCCCTCGCATCTGCCTTCCCTCCATCTTCTGCTTTTTATGTGCTTTTGAGGTGACTCTGGATCCAGAGAGGTCACCTCTGCCTTACTCTTCCTTGGGAACTGGTCTCTTCCATACCTTCATACCCTTCTTTGGATGACCTGCAAACCTTTGAGGAACAACTTGTATTCATGTTGCCTTTTAGGAGATAATGCAGAGTTCTGGTGATGCCGTGGTGAAATGTAGAGTGCCTCTGAGGTGAAGGTTGCGAGGGCCATGCTGAAATGGTACTGTTAGAAGTTCTGCCAGCAGCATGGCTTTCAGCTCAGCTGCATGTCGAACTTCAAAGGAGTGAGTAGTGGGTCCCGTTGTCCACAAGCTGGTCTTGTGTTCTCTGTCTAGGTCTTGCTGCTGCACTTTTCTCCTGCTGGAGCTATGCACTGAGCCCATCGTCTGAACAGGGTTTCATCTGTTTCTGATGGAGACATCATCAAATGCTCTTGCTTGTCAAGCAGCAATTAAATTGCAGCATGTTGGCTGTGTTTGTTGCAAAGCATTCAACATCTGGGTAAACTTAAAGATGACATTTCCTCTTAAGCACTGAAGGAATCTTAGACTCTTGGGATACTCTGCTCTTTCCTAGCAGGCTGACAGGATTTCCAGGAGAAGTTACGTAGCTTTTGCATCTGCTGCTGTCTTTCCCAATTTGACATCTTGAGTGGACTTCAGCCACTTCCTATTTGGTGATGGCTTTGTCTTATTAACAGACATCAAGTCTTTAAAGGGCACAGCCATGACCTGTTTGTGTACTTCACAGCCGGAATCCATAAGTTGTTAATAGCGTGTGTGTAGAACTTCCCTATAGCAAGGTCAGTGCGGTTGCGTACAGGGCTTATGAGTAGGGAGTGACTGATGGCCTGTACCCGAATCAGCAATTTTGTACTTGCCTGTACCAAAGGATGCTCACTTTTCATAGCACTTCATTGAACATCTCAGCTCAGGTACAGGATCAAAACCCCCTAAATGCTCTACACTTGCATCACTGCTTGTGTGGACCTTAGAACAGCTTCCAGTGCTGAAAGGGATTCCAGGAAAGCTGGGGAGGGGCTCTTGATCAGGGAGGGCAGGGTTAGGACCAAGGGAACGCTTTTCATCTGAAAGAGGGGAGTTTGAGATGAGATCTTGGGAAGAGATGTTTTGCTGTGGGGGTTGGGGGGCCCTGGCCCAGGTTGCCCAGGGGAGTTTTGGCTGCCCCATCCCAGGAGGTGTTCAAGGCCAGGCTGGATGGGGCTTGGAGCAACCTGATCCAGTGGGAGGTGTCCCTGCCCATGGCAGGGGGTTGGAACTGGATGGCTTTGAGGTTCTTTCCATCCCAAACCATTCCATGATTCTATGACTGTGCTCTCACCTTAGTCCTTCAGTAAAGCACCACGTGCCAGCAGCACTGTGTGGGCCTTTGTTCAGAAGCAGTGATGTTCCTTTGGACCTGTGGTATGTACTTGGTGAAGTTCTGCCTTAGATTACATAGATATTGTTGGCATCTCTCTTGCAGTGGGCTGTGGATGTGCTGGTGGTGGACAGGTGTGGCCATTGTATCACTTTGGAAGTCTTGGTTGGCCAGTGATGCCTGCCCAGTAATTCACAGTCTTCTTGGATGGAGACCAACAGATATTACCTTGGAAAGGTAATATTGCTTGGAGCAGCACGTGGCAACTTTTGTTTTGTAGAAATGTTCCTACCTTGTAATATGTAGATAATATCAGATTTGTAGACTAATTTGAGTTGGAAGGAACCTTTAAAGGTTTCTTGGTCTAGTCCAACCCCTCTGTAGTGAGGAGGGACAATTTCAACTAGATCAGGTTGCTGAGAGTCCCATCGAAGCTGACCTTGATGTTTCTGGGGATAGGGCGTTATTTGAACAGCTTCGCACTCCCTACTGGTCTCTGGCAATTGCCTCCCTTGATTCCTAGGGAAAGCAAGATTATAGAGTCATTGAGGTTGGAAAAGACCTCTGAGATCATCGAGTCCAAAGATCCTCATGAAGCTGGTGGGAATGAGCTCGTTCTGAGGCATAGAGAGTGGTTGACCTCTGCTCTGCATCTCCACACCACACGCAGTGTGCTATTAGTGTGAAATGTTTCATTGTGGAACAGCTACAGCTCAGCTGCTGTTTGTCCGGTCTCCTCTGATACCACAGGCCAGGCCAGTAACTGCTATTTATATAGCAAGTCTGGTTGATTAAAGCACTCTTGTGCCAGCACGTCCCACATTCCAGGAAACAGGTTGAGTGACTGTTCCTACTTGGACTTCTGGTTGGGATAGCTCTTGTTAGTTAAGCCGAGGGTCACTGCGGTGCAGTGGTACCTGCTGCATGTGGTATTTTGTGTGGAGATCTAGGAGATCCCTACCAACTTATGCAGTGCTGCACCAGTGAAAACAGCTCCACTGGACCAGTTTCTAGTTTTGGTTGGAAGCTGAAGGTGTAAGGATCCGCGCAACTGTTCCTTCTGGCAGGCAAAAGAGTGGAAACCGAATCCCTGTAGGTGAAGGTTGCCACGAAGAATGGGAGGCTCAACTGCCAGTCGTAATGAAAACCATCCGTGGGCATCCTTGGCAGCTTTCTGCAGTGTGGTACTCTGCTCACTTTGTGTGCTCATTGTCTGTTGTGGTGGCTTCCTCATGCTGAATGACAGAGCTGTGTACACAGCGGGCACCGCGCCTGGTGCCAAACGTGGTGTGGGGTTCCACACAGCAATCCAGCTGTGAGATCAGAATGGTTTGGACTGGAAGGGACCTTAAAGGCCATCCAGTTCCAACCCCCTGCCATGGGCAGGGACACCTCCCACTGGATCAGGTTTCTCAAAGCCATCTCCAGGGATGGGACAGCCACCAGCCTGAGCCAAGGCCTCCCCACCCTCACAGCAAAACATTTCTTCCCAAGATCTCATCTCAATCTCCCCTCTTTCAGATGAAAACCGTTCCCCTTCATCCTCTCCCTACACTTCCTGATCAAGAGCCCCTCCTCAGCTTTCCTGGAGCCCCTTTCAGGACTGGAAGCTGCTCTAAGGTCTCCCCGCAGCCTTCTCTTCTCCAGGCTGACCAACCCCAACTCTCTCAGCCTGGCTTTGCATGGGAGGTGCTCCAGCCCTTGGATCATCTCCATGGCTGCCTCTGAAATCCCTGCTTGTCTTGTGGGAAGAGCTCAGCAGTGCCAGCCTTGGGCTGTGAAGGCACAGCTGCTGTAGGGCACCGTCAGGTGCTGCTGGATGATCCCTCTTCGGCAGTGCAGGAAGATCCTGCAGGGAAAAGGAGCTGCCTGCAGGCTGTAGTACCTGCCTGCAGAAATAGTGGCAAAACTTTTCCTGTCAGCTTTTCAGGCTGGGTTAGCGATGATTCAGCACCACACACACTGCTGCTTGTGTGACAGCTTGTTAACGTTTGCTCTTAGGTCTGTGTGACTGGGGAGGCTGTTTGTGTTGTGGTGCAGCTGTCGGAAATTCAAACTGTAGTAACATTGAAGTTTTAATAATAGAACAGGCTGTCCTATCCACAAACCTCAGTCTTCTAAAGAACTTGCTGCGTCGAGGGAACACAATGTGCTTGGTTTTGCTTCTCCTGCCCTCAGACGGTGCTCTGACAGGGTGTAGGGGCAATATTGGAGCCTACCTGCAGTGGCTTAGGAGCAAAGTCAGAGCCCTCATCTTCTGTCCTAGAGATATCTAATGCTGGTACCTTCCCAGCCATGCTAAATCTGCGCTAATTGCCAATTACTGACAGGACTTGCACAGTGTGAGTAGTAACCATAGTACCCAGACCTTGTAATGCTTCTACCTTCCCAAAGATTGGCAGTTAATTGCCTCCTTGTTTCTTTGTTGTGCGTGGGCAGGTGCCTCTAGTGCATTTAATTGTTTTCTCTCCTCCAGTTCTTAGTGCAGTGGCACATTGTGCTGCCCTTGGTCTGGGATGCCGCTTACACAGCAAACCTCTCAGAGCATTTCGGGTCTCGCCACACACATTTGCTTTACAGTGGCAACTATTTGGCTGCTGTGCAGGCACTTCTCAGCCTGGAATATGGGCTGCAACTGGCTCTGGCTGCTTAAACCTTCTGGCTCAATTTGGTCTGAAAGCATTAGCTCCCTGCTGATCCAGTATAATTTGTCTTGGGTGCACTAAAACCAGGGGAGGGCACCTCTTAGCAATACTGTATTTGAAATCATGATCCCGGCAAGCAGAATATAATCCGGACTGCTTTGGGTCCAGCCTTCATGGAGGAGTGCTGGGGATGATACAGGGAAGAACCAGCTCCTTCCACATTTCATAGAATTAGAGTGGGTTTGGTTGGAAAGGACCTTGAAGATCATCCAGTTCCAACCCCCTGCCATGGGCAGGGACACCTCCCACTGGATCAGGTTGCTCAAAACCCCATCCAACCTGGCCTTGAACACCTCCAGGGATGGAGCAGCCACCACTGCTCTGGGCAACCTGGGCCAGGGCCTCACCACCTTCACAGCAAAGAATTCCTTCCTAATATCCAATGTAAATCTTCCCACTTGCAATTTAAAGCAATTCCCCTTCATCCTATTGGTACAAGCCTCTGTAAAAAGCCCCTCCCCAGCTTTCCTGGAGCCCCTTTCGTTATTGGAAGGCCGTTACAAGGTCTCCCCGCAGTCTTCTCCTCTCCAGGCTGATCAACCCCATGTCTTTTAGCCTGTCCTCATAGCAGAGGGGCTCCAGCCCTCACATCATCTTTGTGATCCTAAGCTGCCAGTGTGAGCACTGCCCTTAGTTAGACCACTCACTTAATTGTTTGCTGTAACAGTTCTGTAATGACATTCAGTCTAGCAGTTAGCGAGCTGGGGGTTGTTGTTTGACAGCCAACGGCCCGCAGGGCAGCAAGTGTCTTATGTGCTCCGAAGCCTGTTGTCTTTAGAGGCCTTTAGAGTTTAGAAATTTCATTTTCTAGAAATTTCATTGTGCTGCATTGAGCAACAGTAACCACGGGTTTCCTCAGACCTTGCCATCCTGCAGGAAGGTCACATCCAGGTACCAACGTGCTTTGAGAAGGGCAAACCACTTTCTTGTGGGAGGATAACAAGGTCTCAATGGGTGCGTGAGGGAGTTAGGCTACCATTGCAATCACTTGGGTGCAGACCTGCTGCTGGTGTCCCCTGGTCTCTGCCTCTCTGGGACATGGTCTAATTTAGTGATCAGGTCCTGACTGTGTGCTTGTTTAAGGAAGAGGGAGATGAGCATGGAGTGCTGACTGTTAACTGCAATTAGCTGGCTGCCTAATGAAATAGTAGTTGGGTGGATTAGTGGTACCCAGCAGGGGCTGTTCCCCTTGGGGTGCTGGGTGCCTCGTGCTCTAGGCTCCAGCTTTCTTGTGTTCGCAGTTGGATGCTGTGAGGTGCTCTGGTTGATTCTGCTCCTGTGGCAAGCTGCACGCCTGCTGTTTTGCTGGATTCTGCAGGAATCAGTGCCTGAAATAGCTTTGGCTGAGTAAATAGTGGCAAAAGCACATCAGACCCAAGAAATGCACTTGATGTTGGTAATGGAAGGTGCTTCTGGATATAAATTCAGGCTGGAATTTGCTGAAGGGTGGGACCAAGCACAGTACTGTACTGTGTTAAATTAGTTCAAGACTTAGGTGATGCATTCAGCTCCATCTGAGAGACCCTTTTCATTTATTTGTTTGCAGTAATAAATCACAAGGGCTCATGAAGCCTGCTGCATTACAGTGGTAGGGTGTTTTGGGCAGGGTTGTTCCTAAGGAACAACAATTTGGCACTTGTGACTGCCTTATAGATAAGACATTGTGTGTAATATAAATAACCACCTGTTATGTAGCTTCTTTCGAGGTGTGGGATTGGTGCAATCCAGCCGGCTCAGAGTGCACAGAGCTGTGCTCTGGCCAGCAGCCCTGCTAGTGCCCACAGCACTCTGGCAAGTGTTTCTGGGGCAGTGGGGCATAACACGAGGCCAGGGGCTGGGAGTTGAGGGTGGGTTGTGTTTAAAAACAAAAGATAGCTTTACAAGTACTTTTGTACTGAAAAATTAGTCTTGGGAAGGCACACCTGATCTTCCTCCTTGCTATTCACATACCTCACTGTCTGCTCTTTCCCTTCTGTCCTCAACACAGAAGGAATTGCATGAGCTCTCCTAGCAGGAGAGCTGTGGGGTGCTCAAGGGGTGCATGGTTCCATCTTCCATCTGCTACACTGGGATGCCTGTACTTGGTGCAGCAGGTTAGGCGTGATGTGCAGAGCTTTCTAATCTCTGGGAAGGCTGAGATCTTTTCTTTCAGTGGAAGAGACGAACTGTGTGAGCTTGCCTCAAGAGTGCAGCTTTCAGAAGAGTCGGGAAGAGTTGCTTTCGTTCTGATCAACCCTCTTACTCAAAGGAGCCTGCTGGGAATGATAGGCCATTATATCTCCCCTAAGGCTCGTGCCATTCACTGGGGTAGCCAACTGCTTTAATCGAGTGGTATATGGAGTATTCTTGGCTGGTGTGACCTGCAAGTCTGATAGCTGTCGGCATGGCTCAAAGCTCCTTCTGGGAATAACGCGTGCAAGTGTCTCTTTGTGGCTTTCTCTATTAGTGCGTATGGGGATCTTGGATATTAAACCCAATTAGCTGCCTTTAAGGTCGGGACGTATTTGACCTACCAGCATCTGTTTCAACTTGGCCTGAATTGAAGATCTTAGGAAGAGGGCTGTACAACTTTTGTAAAGAGGCTAATGGAGTGATGCTTTTTAAAGCACTTCCCTGCTGTCTCTGTAGCCCAAACACTTCAGGCAGGACGTTAGTGTGTGACAGTCTGAAACAGCAGCAGGCAGATACTGTGCTGGTCTAATCCTGCCGTAAGGAATGTGAGAGAGCAAACCGCTTTTTTTTAATGGCTGAAAGGCATTTTGTCGTTTCTCCGAATTCTGCCAGAATCCTGAGTGGAGGGTTTTTCACACGGCTTGGCTGGTTTGCTTGTGGGAGGGCTGGAGGACACAATGAGGTATTTGATTTTTATGCCATTACTCTGATGTGAAGCGTGAAGTCTGGGTTTACTTTGAGACAATGCAGAAGGAGCGCTTCAGATACCTGGGATACTTCAATGGCACATGGGAGGGACCTGCTGGAACGCAGACAGGAACTTCCCTGTTCTTTGTTTTGGATTTGAACCACGAGGCTGCTTTGGGGATTAAGACCTTTGCAGGATTCACCCTGAAGACACAGGAAACATGAATATCAGACTTACTTTTTTCACATTTAATTTAAGCCAGGTCTGTGATCTGTTGGGTCTTACCTTGTGACTCTGTGTCTGGGCTTGGTGCACTGAATTAGCAGTTGTGTGCTTAAGCGTGCTTTATTTAAAGCAGCTGCCAGCATTGATGAGCCTCTCCATGGAGGCGAGTGCTGTTGGAGAAGTGAAAAGGACTAACTGCTGCAAAATGAGCCTTCCAGTCCAGTGTTCGGTATTCGTCTGAGGAGAACAAAGTGTTAAAACAGCACTTGGGCTGGTTAGTGCTCCAGCTGTCTTAGAACAAATGGAATGGGCTTAAAAATGTCCCTCAAGTATGTGGCTGCATTGTTTTAAATCATCTCTGCTGGGGACTGCTTTCATGCCTTCAGCTTGCAGCCCTTAGCCTGTGCATGTTCTTTTTCTCCAGAGTAGTATCCCAGGTTAGAGGAGCGGCTTTTGGGAGGACTTTCTTGGCAACGGCTGACCTGAACACTTGGTTGTGGAGTCAAATCCTCTGAAGAGTCTGTTCTGTTTCCTTTTCTCTCCTATTATTGTCTAGCAGAAGGGGAATTAAATCACTTGCAGTGAAGTGAAGCGTCCTTGGGGGGTGGGAGGAGAGGGAGCTGTGTGCACAGAATATGGTATGGAAACATGTGTTGCTTTGGCTGGTGACTCCTCACAACCCCTCTCTTTTCCTTTCCCAGCAATGGTACCAGCATGATATCGTTGATCATTCCCCCCAAAGACCAGATTTCCCGAGTGGCAAAAATGTTAGCGGATGAGTTTGGCACCGCCTCCAACATTAAGTCTCGAGTGAATCGCCTTTCAGTACTGGGAGCCATTACATCTGTACAGCAAAGACTGAAACTCTATAACAAAGGTAACTCCTAGCTTGTATGGAGGCTGGCCAACTTCCCTTGCTTGGAAGCAGCCTTAAGTTCCTGCTGTGCAGTTCTGCTAACCAAATCTGTTGGCTTGTGCTGCTGTTTATGTTGATATTCAGGTATGTTGCCCATGGATGGCTGCTTCAGGGGTAGATCTTGGGGCTAGAATAGTGGAATGGCCCTTGGCTTTGATAGGATGGAATCCTGAGCCCGTCTTAACAGTGCTGACTCTTCTAAACCTGGGCCTCTTAAGAGCTGCTCCACAATAGTTTGTTTGCATTAAACTAGTGGTTTTCCATCAGGCAGAAATGTAGGTATGCTTTATGGATGCCACTGGGAGGAAATAGATCCAGGCTGTCAGATGAGTTCATAGCTACAGTCTTTACGCTGACGAGTGGCCTTCATTGAGATGGTCAGTCTATAAATCGCTGTGTAAGAACTAGGAAAACTTCATGTTGTTCAAGGGATGTTCAGGCTTTTTCTGGATTCTATGAACTTGCAAGCTGATGGGTTTAATGAACAGGTATATGTTCTTGCAGCTCTGTTGTACACCTTTCCATCAGCATTACCTTTAGCTTCCTGCTCTAAACTGTTCAGTTTAGGTGCGCTACATTTGTTTGTTTTCCATCTAGGAGGGAATGAAGTGGGGGAAATGGAAAGTAAAAGAACTTGAGAACTTCAGTTTCAACTCTATCTCAAGGCCTAGTAGTTGGTTTTTGATGCATACAGCTCTGAGTGTTTCTTAGTAATCTAAAATTGCCTATGTCCTTTGTAGTACCTCCAAATGGTCTGGTTGTTTACTGTGGAACAATTGTGACGGAAGAAGGAAAAGAGAAGAAAGTCAACATCGACTTTGAACCTTTCAAACCAATCAATACATCGTTGTACTTGTGTGACAACAAATTCCACACAGAGGTAAGAAGTCTCCCTTTGCCTGCTGGTCTTGCAGTAGTTGCAGTCAGGTTGCTTTGCTAGACTCACTGCAACCACCCTTGGCATGCTCGCTTCCAGCGGCTGTAGAACAGGAGGCTTTAATGAAGATGTCTTGCTGGTGAAGCCACTGGGTGATGGGCTGGCACTGAGAAATGTGTGATGCTTGCTGAAAGCAGTAAAGATGTTGTCCAGCTCCTGCTAGAGCTGGCTTTATGGCCCATGTAGTAACTGTTGAGTTTGTGTAACCCTCAGACATAAGCTTTCTTCTGTAATTGGAGGCAGGGTTTTTTCTTAACCTTAGAGACCCGTAGATCTTATTCCAAGCCAGGCATTAAAGTAATGCCAAGATAACATTAGTGCTGCCAGTCTAGATATCAGCTGTGTTAACTGGGACCCTTCGTGGAGAACTGGCACGTGTGTAATCTGTCTGGGGTAAAGTGGGCTTGCTTTTATCCAACTTCTGATCTTAGTTAAAAGTATGTTTTGAGGCATATTTAAATGGATGCAGATTGCACTTTGACTGTATGAAGTCAGTTTATTGTGTCTAAGGCCATTTTGGCTCTGTTGACTAACTGTCCTTCATGTCCATGGCATCCACCACAATGAATGTGTGGGCTGAAGAGTTAAAGGCCTGTTATTAAACTGCTACGACATGGGACTGATAGGCCCTTAAGTGATGTAGTTCTGCGTGCTTGCTTGGTTTTGGTGATCTGATCCACAATTTGGTTTCAAAGGTTAGGAGTACAGCAAAAAAAAGTACGCTTGTTGCACAGATGAGATGTACCCCTATTGTTCTGTTGCCCCATCAAGGATAAAATCCCAATCCATCTTTTACCCACCAGAAATAGCAAAACTATGTGCAGGTAGAGCTCTTGAGTGCTGCTGAGCCCACAGGTCCGTAGGCGATTGAAAGCAAGAGGTAA
Source organism: Phaenicophaeus curvirostris (assembly GCF_032191515.1). NCBI lineage: Eukaryota > Metazoa > Chordata > Aves > Cuculiformes > Cuculidae > Phaenicophaeus > Phaenicophaeus curvirostris. The sequence continues at coordinate 17,372,599 of NC_091406.1, read as the reverse complement.
ATAAGGATTCAGGAGAGAGCCAGCAGTGCAAAGCTAAGGGAGGTACTTTGTCCCTGGCATTGTTGGCAGTGGGTGGGCAGTGGTGGGTTGCCCCCTGCCCTGTCAGGAAAGGGATTAATTTGGTCCTGGCTGCAGCTGCTGCCTCAGGGCACTGATTCAATACAGAAAAAAGCGGCTGCTGCCCTGTGGTCTGTTCCCTAGAGGCAGCTGTTAATACCCTCTTGCTAGTGTGTAGCATTCCTCAGCGAAAGTGGCAGTAACTTGTGGAATTTGTGCTAACTGCTGCTACTGATGTGATTAGTGACAGCACCTTTCTCCATGGGCTGCTTGCTCTCCTGTGTCTTTTAAGTGTGTGATTATTTTACTTGGTATTGCTTGCACGGCAGAACCAGGCGTAGCTGTAAGTAGAAGCCTCCTGTTTGCTGCCTTGAGCACTGAAGCCTTTACTTGCCTTTCATTGTGTAGAGCTGTCCCTTTAAGCCAGTGTTTTCCCCCAGTGCGCGCCTAGAACTAAACAGGTAGGGCACCTGGCTCAGTACATCAACAGGATTCCTATGCAGGTGAGTTCATGTTAAGGAGGAGAAACAGGACATAATCTTCACCTTTTAGGCTAAACTTGCAAAGAGGAAGCTCCGACCAGGCTGAAGAAGCAGATTAAAAGCAATATTCCCTTTTTTGTGCTTGCTAGGCCACATAGTGGAATTGCTGACATAGAACTAATGAAGGGGGAGTTGGGGGAATCACTAATGATTGGATACTTTATTCAGATAAGAGGGAATCAAGAACATCGGCGCTGTAGTCATCTGCTCCCTGGCAGAAGTACCTGATAAAATTTCCTCTAGATACTTTATTGCCTGTGTGAAACTGAAGTAACTTCCCAAAAGGGATATAAACCCTGATTTCTGTCTGAAGGGCGGGATTTACAATGACTTATTTTGGTACCTTGGCTAGAACGTCCATTTCAGTCGCACGATTTGCTTGGCTCTGCCCCAGTTAAATAGAGTGCAATGTAATATGCCACTTCCTCCTCTCCTTCATCCTGCTTCTGGGGAATTGATACAGAATATTTTTTTTGGCCAGCAGATTCCATTAAACTTTAGTGTCTGTTTCTTTTAAGCTTGAAATCTGTAGAATTGGTTGTGTGGGTTTTGAATGAAGATGACTGATGGTTTTTATTCCTTCCATTCCTCCCAGCAATCAAGCTGGCAGGCATGCAGGCACTTAAAGGTCCTGTGCAGTAAACCAGCACCATCATTCTTTCAGTATTAAACCTGTGACTTAAAACAATCTAGCATTTGACAAGTTCTCTGTCCTGCTGATGTGTTTAAGCCATTCGGAAAGAGGATTCTTGCGATTACATTTATTGGGTTTGCATAAGTGAACAGAAGCATGTGTGCTGCCTGCTCTGGCTGCCCTGAGGGAGCAGCAGCTGACCGAGCCTTAGAAGCAATGTGGAATTTGGGTAGTTACAGACATCCCACACCACCAGAAGCAGGGCTGGCCAGGAAATTGGACAAAAGTAGCTCAAAAGCCTTTCTACTAAGTAGTGATTTAGTTGCTAGTCAACTTAAATGACCTGGCAGGATGAATTTTGCTTCCCAGTGTAAAGGGAAGTAAATTGAAAGATAATTTCATTTTCCAGCAGCCATCATGACACTTTTCTCTACAGCCAGTTAGGCACAGGACATTTACTGCTGCTGTCACTTAACTCTGCTTTGTGAGGCTGAATTTGTCACAGCCACTGTAGATTTCATCACTCCACCTTTGGGACTGCTTGGTGCAGCAAACCAGCAGTTGTGGTAGTTGGCAAGTTGAAAGCTGGTCTGTGCTGGGGCTTTGCAGTATAAATCTGAGCAACCAGTAAACTAAGTGATTTCTGCTTCCCTGGCTCAAAGGCTAGGAAAATTACTCTTCCAGTTTTGCCATCCGGTGAGCTGATGGAGCCTCGCAGAGGTGTGATCCGTTTCACTGAACGCTTTCCAGAGCCAGTCTTTAGGGTTTTGCTATTATACCTGCCTGTGATGCCATGTGAGGAACTGGTGATGCAATGACCAGCTTAACACAAGCTTAAATATTAGTCTTCTTTTTGCCCTTGGCAGTGTTGTGTGAGACAGTAACTGGGGTGGTCTCAACTCCTGAATCTGCTCTTGCTCTAGTTTGTTTGTAAAGATAGTAATGACCACCTGTGGAACTACGATTTATTGAGGCGTATTGTTCCTGGTAGCCTTTCTGAACCTGAATCATAGAATAGTTTGAGTTGGAAGGGACCTCAAAGCCCATCCATATGCAACCCCTGCCCTGGGCAGAGACACCTCCTACTGGATCAGGTGCTCCAAGCCCCGTCCAGCCTGGCCTTGAACACCTCCAGGGACGGGGCAGCCACCACTGCTCTGGGCAACTTGGGCCAGGGCCTTATCACCTTCATTGTGAAGAATTTCTTCCTAATATCTAATTTAAATCTTCCCCCTTCCAATTTAAAGCCATTCCCCCCCATCCTATCGCTATCCACCCTGGTAAAAAGCCCCTCCCCAGCTTTCCTGAAGCCTGTTTCAGTACTGGAAGTTGCTGTAAGGTCTCCTCATAGCCTTCTCTTCTCCAGGCTGAACAACCTCGGCCTCCACTTGGATGGGAGGTGCTCCACTCCTTGGATCATCTTCGTGTCCTCTTCAAGACCTGTTCCAACAGTTCCATATCCCTCTTACGTTGGGGATTCCAATGCAAAATACTCCATGTGGAGTCTCACAAGAGTGTAGTAAGGGGCAAAATCCCCTCCCTCGCCCCACGGGCCCTACTTTTCTTGCAGCCCAGGATGCAACTGGTGCTTACTGCTGACAGTTTTGTTTTCTGTTCCAGGCTCTTACAGCGCTGCTCTCTGATGACAGCAAGTTTGGCTTTATTGTAATAGATGGTAGCGGTGCGCTCTTTGGAACTCTTCAAGGAAACACGCGAGAAGTCCTGCACAAATTCACTGTGGATCTTCCAAAGAAGCATGGTAACACGCTGGCCTGTTTCTAGACTGTTTGCGGTAGAATGCCGTGGGCTGAGCTGGGAGGGTAGAAGCAGGGAACTTGGCCTGTAGGTGTTTAGCTTTCCTCAATTCTTTGCTCCCTTGAAATCTGACAGCGAAGCCTCTAGTCTGAGCCTTCTGTCAAAATTAATGAATCACTGTAATATGTGGTTCATCTTCTTAAAGCGGCGCTTTTTATTTCTTGGTGCATTTGACCCTTTATTTGGTTTTGGTACATTCCTAATTAAATATTACTAGCACAGACATTAATACCACTTGATAGTGTCTTCAAAGCTTGCATCTGATGGTGTTGCGTGCAAACCACAGTGAAATGCAGGGAGCTGTTCCTTGCAAGAATTGCGGAAGCCTAATGGAGCAAGGAAAATTCTAGCTCTGTTATACAATGCTCTATTGTAGTGATGAGTTCAGCACATTGTCTGTTAGCTACTCCTGGTTTACTGCCCTTCTCTGTAGATTAGAATGGGATGAGATGAAATAGAAACATCTTTCCCAGTAAGTTTCTGCAGCAGAGACTGTCGGGATGCATTGCATCAGCAAGAAAAGAATGTGAGGCTGCGTAACAAAGGAAGATGCTTTTAATGAAGGTAGCGAATGTGCACAGATGTTCAAAACTTCTATAGAATTGCAAGTCTGTACAAAACAAAAAGAAATCTCAAACATGTTTCCCTCTGTGGCATGCATGGAGAGAAACCTCTTGCTGTGGATGAACCCTCTTTATTCACTTGCTGTTTCAATTCACCCCCCTAGCTCTGCTGGTGGCAACTGATTTTGAAGGCTGCATCTGCCCTTGGCTTCAGTTACTCAGGGCCTAGTTGGGACCATGTACTCACTGTCCTGAGATGAAATGACTTCCAAACTGCTACCTCGCATCTGTTCTCTCCTACAGGTAGAGGAGGTCAATCTGCCTTGCGCTTCGCTCGTTTGAGAATGGAGAAACGACACAACTACGTAAGGAAGGTAGCGGAGACGGCTGTGCAACTCTTCATTTCTGGTGACAAGGTGAACGTGGCTGGTCTCGTTTTAGCTGGCTCAGCGGACTTCAAAACTGAACTAAGTCAATCTGACATGTTTGATCAGGTGAGCGGCCTTTTCTGAGCAAAGCCCCAGTGTTTAAGCTGGCAGTAGTAACCTGGTGATATCAGAAGTAGCTCTGGTATAGGGTGCTTTTCAGGAGGAATGGAACCTTGGTGTTGTAAGTGATTTGATCAAAACCAAATATCTAATGTAACCTAAAGAGGTCTCTCTTGCCTAATACCTCCTGTGAGGAGGCCAGATCTCCTTTTCTTAATAACAGTGCTAATAAGAAATCTGCCCTCCCTGGTGTGGACCTGGCATTCACATTTTTCATGCTCCCACATCTAAAGTAGAAGCTGTATTGGAATTAAACTCCAGTGAATCTAATCTCTGTGTCCCTCTTGCCTGAAAGTTATGCTTCAATATCAAGAATTCAGAGGCCCTCTGACTCAATCTCTGCTTGCAAGTGAAGCAAAATAGATTAATGCTGTGACTTATGCCAAGTACTTACTCTTGCGGCATTATGAAGTGGTCTTACGGCAGTGCTGTGTAATAGACTCTCTCTCCTCTCTCTTCTCTTTTTCTTGTTTAGCGGTTGCAATCCAAAGTGCTCAAACTAGTTGACATTTCATATGGAGGAGAAAATGGATTCAATCAAGCGATTGAGTTGTCAACTGAGGTCCTCTCCAATGTGAAATTCATTCAAGAGAAGAAACTAATAGGTATGTGACTCCATGCTCAGCTTCATCCTGAGCTAAGTGTGCTTAATTGAATGTGCTTGATCTTGCTTTAGACCTCCTGGTATTGCCTTTGTGTGCTGCCTCAGCCATGGGATGCTATAAGGTGGGCAGAGCATGATGTGTAGTGATTATTCCTGTTCCCTGGGCACCTGGAGGACTTGAAGGAGTGGGGAGTTTTAATGTTGTTTTTTTTTTTCCCCACCAAACTTCTTGGATCTTCTCCAAGAAGATCTTCTCCAAGAAGATCCAAGATCACCTTTGTTTTGAGCCTTCTGGTGACATTTGGGTGGGAGGGGAAAGAATATCTCCTCAGATTTTCATCTTCAGTAAGACAAGAGTTAAGATTTATTTTGTTTTAAGATTAAGGCAGTAGAAATGATCCATTGTTTGACTGTCAGCAGACATACTTTGCTAATTTGACAGCACAAGAGGGCAATAGTAATAACAGTAACTACCTTACGCTGACAAAACCCAAGTTAAATAGTGCCTGCTAGTGGATTACTCTGATTGTTTCGTAACAAAGGTGAGGCTTTGAGTGGAGTGAGATTCCTGATGGGGCAGTGTTTGGAGTTGACTTTCTGCCGATGAACGTCCTAAATTACATGCTCTGACATGTTACAACCCTTGTGTCCCTCAGTGATGTTGCAGTCTCCTCTTCCAGTTTCTTCTTGCATTCAAATCAAGCTTGTTAAAAATCCGTGTGGCATGATCAGTGTTTATGATGATCCCTTTCTCTGTATCCTGTCTGCAGGACGATACTTCGATGAAATCAGTCAGGACACGGGGAAGTACTGTTTTGGCGTTGAAGATACACTAAAAGCTTTGGAAATGGGAGCAGTAGAGATACTGATAGTCTATGAAAATCTGGATATAATGAGATACGTTCTGCACTGCCAAGGCACGGAGGGTACGTAGCACTTCTGTGACGCTGAAAGGTCCCTGAGGGTTTAACGCCTAAGCCATCTTGCTTGGATAGATTATGCTGGAGGAACTCACTGAGTAGACCTTTAAGGACTTGATCAAGGGAATGTTGGGTGGAAAGGTCACTAACTTGCAGCTTCCCAGCTGCTCTGGGGGAAAAGTCTGAAATTAGGAAGTTTCCACTGGGGAGAAAGCACTGCTGGGATGGGGTGGGTGCTTGTCACAGAGACAGCATGAAACCTGCCTTTCAGTTGTGTAAATGCAAAATATAGAGGGGAGACTGACCTCACCCTTCTGTCCAGAAACACAGTTCTTGGTGACTGCAGACAAACCCTGTGCCACAGCAGGGCCTCTGCCTTTCAGAAAGGCCGTGTCGATGACCAAACCCTCTGTAGTGTAATCACTGGCTGCTGTCAGTCTCACTGTCTTTAACCTGCATCTGGTAGTCCTATCCAACCTTATATATTTTTTTTTTCTTTCCATTCTCAGAGGAGAAGATTCTGTATTTGACACCAGAGCAAGAGAAGGATAAATCCCACTTCACAGATAAAGAGGTATTTCAGCTTTGGGGCCTGTAGATCTATTCTGACCATGCTGGTGCAGCATTCTGAATATCTGAGCTTAGCTTGCCGCATGCATCTCAGCGCAGTGACCTTTCTGGCGCTCAGACAAGACTTCAGGATGGCAGCCTGTGGCTCTTCCTGTTCACCGTCAGTGCAGCCCCTGGATTCTAGGCTTGCTTTTCTATAGTCATCACTGCTGCCAGTTCCAAGGTTGTGTAAATGAGTCGAAGCGATAGGCAGTATGGAGTCTTTGACCAGACTAAGGTCCCAAACCAGTACTCCCTGCTTACTGTGTGCTGATTTGGTCAATACACAACAATGGTGAAGTTAGAAACTATTACATGGATTTAAGTGCAAGGGAGTGTTTCCTTCTTAGATATGTTTGAAATGTGGATCTGTCATTCATTGCCTGTGAGTTTCTTGCCTGTACAGGTCAGAAAACCCTCTCTTGGGATGTGTGGAGAGTCTTTATTACGCGGCAGAGTAAACTGGGCAAAAAAAGTCTGTCCCTGGCGAACAGGGCGGTTGTTTCTGTCTCATGTTAGGACTGCCAGGGTAGCCATCTCCAGCTGCTTTCACCCCTGGTGGGGCAATTACAGATTCCTTCTATGCACAGAAGTTTTACGGGGTTACCTGCAATGACGTGGTAATTCTATGCAATAATCACTTGGCCTTCTACTTACAAACCTATGCTTTTTACCTAGATCAGTATTTCCTAGAGAAAACAGTCCTTGGTTAGATGAGCGGCGATGGACTGTGGGGTATAAAGTAAATCATAAGGAACAGTGAAAAATAAGGGTATAGCACGAAAAGACAGTTGAGCAGAAGAACAAACGAGGCGTTTTCTCTCCTGCTTCTCCACTGACTCCTGTCATGTGGAGGCCCAAAACACGAGACCTGTTAATATTTAATGTCTTGGCACCAGGAGCCTTCAGCTTGTGCCAGCACTTGTGTGACACAGGTGTGTCAGGAATACCACCCACCCTGGCAGCTGTGTCGGGCTGCTGCAGCCTGGTGTCTCTGTCTTGGGACTGAAAAGACAGTGGTGATGTTTAAGCCAATAACTTTTGTTGTGAATTGTGTCGCTATCTAACATCCAGTGACCATAACGTTTTCTTTTCCCCCTCAAATGTGTGCATAGACGGGCCAGGAACATGAACTGATAGAAAGTATGCCCCTTCTGGAGTGGTTTGCAAACAACTACAAGAAATTTGGAGCAACATTGGAAATTGTTACAGACAAATCACAGGAAGGATCTCAATTTGTGAAAGGATTTGGAGGAATTGGAGGTAAACTGCAAGAGAAAAATGTGTTTGTCTTTTTTTAATGGTTAATTTGATAATCTAGTGCCAGAACAAGTAGAAAGCTAAACAAATTGGTCTTACTGCTATTAGTCACAATACCAGTTTAAGAAACTGTTATGTTCATCAGGGACCTCCAGGTGAATTAATTCCCTGCTCAGTGAAGTGACTGCCTGTTAGTCAGCTGTCACTTAGGACTCTGTTCCTCAGATCCCCTTGTCCTTCAGCGGGTGGATTGTCCTTCCTCCCAGCTGCTCAGTTGCGGAAGGGCTGCACACTGCTTCCCTCTATCTCTGCACAGTTGTTTTGATGGCAGACCATGCCCTGCTGTGTAGAAGTGCTGCGTGACAAACACTAGCCGAGTTTCTGAAGCAGTTGGATAGCTGTTATTCATCTCTCAGAACTTCCCTGAACTTTGCTCAACTGTATTCCTCTTCTTTTCAAAATAAAAGTATTTTTGGCCCAACCTCACAGCAAAATGAGGCTTCTGAAACCCTTTAGTCCTCTTGGGCTCACTGACCAGTTTCAGCTGAGCCTGCCGAGGGTGCAGATAAACTCATGTGCTTCAGTTTGACAAAAATCATGAGCAGGATAGAGCAGAACCACCTGCCTGCACCTTATTTTCCCCAAACCCGGGATTCCAGGACAAAGCTGTTGCTTGTTTGCTGATAAGCCAACTGTGGCCACTTAGTGTGTTTAAGCTTATGGATGTAAAAGAGTGTATTGTAACAAGAGATTTTGAGTGGCCAGAGAACACCCGTTAGAAGGAAACAAGTTTGAATTGTTTGGCTACATTAAAAGCAACACATTCCTAAGTTTTTAGGGTTTGTAATTCCAGGAATCCTTCCTGTCCTGCCAGATCCAGCCTCTTTCCATGGTGGGATACTCCTTTCTACCATGCTCCAGCCCCGTAGTCTGGAAAGGAAATACTCCTTGGATACTTTCCACCCGTGTAAATGTTCCCAGGGATAAAGGCTTCCCAGGAGCCCAAGGCTGGTGTTTGGGGTGGGAAGAGTCCCATCCCAATATTGCTTTTACTCCATTAAATATTGCTTTTACTCCATTGTAGAAGTTATTTCGATGCCAGCTGCCTTCTGAATTTGACTGCTAGGCCTTTGTCTGGGTGGTTACACTAGGACAAACAATCTGTTACTGGTAACTTTTTTTTTTTTTGGAGCTACAGTCCTAGAATAGGCTCAGCTTCTTCCAGAAGAAAGCAGGTCCGTGGAGGATAGGCAGGTTTTCCTTCCTTCTGGCAATAAATTATGTTGGGCAGTGACATGGCTGTGGCATTTCCACTCTAGCTGTGTGTCTGCTGCCAGTCACCAGTCTGAGGAGAACATGCTAAGGCAGCTTTGGAAAATCGAATTACAGCCAGGGCTCGGTAAACTACTTGAAATGCCTTTCTAGCTCTTTGAATTTTGAAGAAGCTAAAGCGTGTTGTTTTTACCAGGTATCTTGCGGTACCGAGTGGACTTCCAGGGAATGGAATACCAAGGAGGAGACGATGAATTTTTTGACCTTGATGACTACTAGGTAGTCGCCCTGGGTCTGGCAAAATGTGCCTCGCCCCTCCAGCATCCAACCCAAGGAGCAAACTCATGGTGGAAAACACAACAGATCCCTGCCTTAGAATTGGAACATTTCCAGAACTTGATCCGCAAGCATTGGATTTAAAAAAGCGAAACCCTACACTTTGATTTGTCATAGTGTCAGTACAGCAGCAAACTACTAAGTTCCTATATGCCACTTTGAACTAATTTAAAAAGAATCCCAGTTTTTACTTTTACTCAATGGTGAAATTGGTTGCTCTTGTATTTTATGAAAATGATTTTTTTAACCTTCATGATACATTAACTGCTGTAAACCTCTTCCTTCAAAAATTAATAGAAGTAAGATCCTACTGGTTTGTTTCTTTTTACTTTGGAGAAATCAGTTGCTGCGTTTCGCAGCAACGTGACCCATTTACATGGCATTCTCAGCTTAGACTGCAGAAGAAGAAATGTAATGTGATTGGAGCCATTCATTCACTTCAAAAGAGTAAGAAAGGCACTTCCCTAGAGTGCTAGATTGTAACGTGTGGCTTGCAAATTCAGATGGTTTGGGGAGGCTTACCAGCCAAACGTGCTTTAATCTATTTGCGGAAGCACTGCTCTTACAAACTAGGAAATGCACTTCATTGATTGCAATGGAAATGCTGCTGAAGTCTTGGGCTTTAATTGGGTTTGAGCAGTGCAGCCATCAGGAGGGGCTGCTTTTTTTTTTTTTCAGTCTTGACAAAAAAATAAACCTACGATTTAAGTGAAGTAAGGTACACTTTGCTTTGTGTTGTTCCTCAGTAAGTTTTGTTTTTCTTTTTGCTTTAGGACTGCGTAAGGTTTCCTTGATTATGTGAATTTGAACCCACAGTTCTTTAATGGAAGCGGGTATTTTACAGGAATAATTAGTAAGCGGAGTCCTTGACTGACTCTCAGTACTGGTGCATTTGCAGCCTTGGATCCTGGTTGGCACAGGACATCCACCTCCAGCACTCAGTCTGTTACTGTAGAGGCTCACAAACCTCCTGTAAATCCGATGCTGAACTCTAATGCACCCTTAATGGGTGAAAACTTCTGGTTGCATCCAGACTCCAGGAAGCTTTTTGTCGTGCCTGCTCTATAGAATGAATTTTGACTGGCTAGAAATGGCTACGGGTTTTTCAGAGGGTCTGCAGGTAGAGGGTGAAGTGAACGTTGGCACGAGATAGTGCACAAATCTTGCTGCTTTTTGGGGTTCCAGGGTTCTCCGGGCACGCTGATGCAGTGCTGCTAGGTAGCTCTGTTCTTCACTGGCTCTGTCACTCCTGGTGCATCGGTCGAAAGCAGCTTCTGTTCCAAGTTGCATACCTGCCTATTTTTCCAATAATCCTGTTTCACTTGAATGAAGGGGGAGCTTGTCTTAAAACTTCTGCCACGCTGTTCTTTGAGGTCCAAAATTCCTGTCACAATGAGCAATATGATTTGTAACCCTGGTTTTTGACCTGGCAGATGGCTTTGCTGTCGTTCTCACGTGGAAGCTGGAATCGCTCACAAAAGGTGTATCTGGGTCCCCTGTAGTTCTACACAACCCCAGGTTTGAGCACCTTTGCGGTCTCCAGGGCGGTATGTTCTGGATTTTGCCATTGTAAATGGGTCTGATGTGACATGACAAGACCAGAAAAATTGGATGTAAATTTACAGTTTTTGAATATACTGCTTGTTGTTTCACATGATACATTAGGGTATGCAGCTCCTTTTTGTAGTTTTTATTTTTACTATTTAAGTTTGGAAATGATGCCAAATTTTTGTATTTCTTTAATCAATGTGTTCTCTTCAGTGATATATATTGCATTATATATTGATGTGTATATCAATATATACTGATATGTATTACACTCACACATACAAACACATTAAACGGGGGTGAAAAATCCTAGCCTTCGCATACTATATAGCCTCTGCAGAGAGATCCCGAGCAGTGATATCTTGGTGTTGTGATGTACAGAAATGGAGAAGAGTATTAAACCATATTTAAGAATATAGTACGGACTCCTGGTTTATTTTTCTTAGCCCAGGAAACTGCTTTACTCTCAGCTCGGTGCCGGCTTCAGGGCAGTACTTGTGGAGGTAGCTGTTTTGTAGCTGGTCTTGAGAACATCGCGTTCAGTCTTCGTACTGCGGAGCTCTTTGAAGCTGCAGCAGAGATTGAACTTCAGAAGTGGTGGGGAGAACCGGTTCAAAGAGTGTTACCTGTGGCGGTTACCTGAGCAGCTGAGGCAGCTGCAAAGTGCCTGCTGGTACAGAAACCTGCCCTTCATATTCCCCTCCCGGCTCACCTGCGTGCTTTGGTTTTCAATACCTTGTGTGTTTAGCCTTGAGTGTTTAGCGCAGGGCAGGCCCAGCTCCGAGGTGTGCTCCCTGCGGGGGCCGATGACTCCCAGAGGGGCCCTGCCCCCTTCCTGGCAGGGAAGGGGATAAGTAAAAGGCATCAGTAATATCAGGAGTTTTAACAGATGCTTTAAGTCTCCCTGCCTAGCAGCGGTTCTTTGGCTGAGGCTGAGCATCCAGCCTCTCGTGCCACAGCACCAGAATGGAGCGGGATCCGGGCTGCGGAGCCTTCTGCCCCTTGCTGTTCTGTGCTGGCTCACACGGCGATAGCTCTTCCCAGAGCTTAGGTGGCTTAGGTTCCTGTCTCAGATGTGCAGAGGGGAGAGTGTGACTCCTGGTCCTTGGGTCTCCAGGTGACTAAAGTTTTGGAGATGTGATATTTCTGCTGGAACAGAGATAGAAACGACACACAAGCCCACTGGGCTGCATCCCCTGCTCCCTGAGTCAGCTCTGGGAGCGGATCAGAGCGTCAGGACCAGATCAGCACAAAATATTTAGTGATGCCCTCATTCGGTGCACCAGAAAGCTGCCCCGGTCTTTAACCAGGCAGGTGGATGTGTAGAAACCCAGGGCTATTTCTCAGTTAACCCTTTACAGGTTGCAACAGCAAACCTGGTTTCTGCTTTTTGATTTCACATCCCAAGGGAAAAAGGAGCAGCGAAGCCTGGCTGCTGCAGTGTCCCAGGGCTGTAGAGTCCAGCAGCACAGCCCCTCTGCCCCACATGTGCTTGGATGCTACTCTTGCCCTCTGTACTAGTCCTCCTGATCGGTTCTTGGGTCTCTTCCCCTCTGTGTTTCAGTGGGAAAGCACAGGAGCAGCTGGTCTGCAGAGCAGCCAGGTCTGGGGATCCCTCTGCCTGCGTTGGTGTCCCCTCCAGCTGCCCTCTGGCTTCTGCAGCTTCTCCCCAAGGCACTTCCCACGAGGCTGCTGCGGAGTGAAACTGTTCTTCCTCACAGCTGCCAAAATAAGGTTGCTAGGCCCTGTTAACCCCTCAGGAAGCCGTTCCTGGCTCTGGTTGGCTTTTGTCCTAGTTCCCAGGGGTCGGCGGTAGCACTCGGATTTTCTCCTGTTTGAAGGTGCTGATTTACAGTCATCTTTCTTTCACCTCAAATATTGCAGAGCTGGCACGCGTTCTGCCTGGCGTATAAACACCAGCATCACCTTGCAGTGCTCGCTGGGGACACTGACCGCTTTCAGCCCCCTGGGTTGCAGCAACGGGGAGTTTGGAAGGGAGCTCAGTGAGGCTCGTTCAGTCACGAGTGACCGGAGGCCACAGGTTTGTATTTGCCTGTGGGCGGCGTGTTGTGTGCCTACTGCCCTGGGGGCTGCGAAGTAATAATTGCCCTGGAAGGGCTCCAATCCCCATTAGCTGGAATCATGAGAATCACTTTGTGATGCGGTTTAGGAGGCACGGTGGGGTTGGACTGACGGTTGGACTGGATGAGCTTAAAGGTCTTTTCCAGCCTTAATGGTTTAGTAGTTGATAGGAATGGTTGGACTTGATGATCTGGTGGGTCTATTCCAACCTGGTTATTCTATTCTATTCTATTCTATTCTATTCTATTCTATTCTATTCTATTCTATTCTATTCTATTCTATTCTATTCTATTCTATTCTATTCTATTCTATTCTAATGAATAGTGTTCTTTCCAGTGTGTTGCATGGAGCCACTTCTGTGCATCTTGAAGACATTTAATGTGTTCTGAGGGTCCCATCTGGCCGCACCAGTGCCATCCCGCACCTGAATTTGGCGGCGGCGTGTGCTGGGCGTGCATCTCCCCAGCCAGCTGCGAGGAGGCTCGCGTGAGCGGTTGCAACAGATGATCGGCTGCGGCTTGCTGTCTGAGGGCATTTATCTTCTTGTGCCAAAGGGCTTCAGCTCTTCTCAACGCTTCAGCTGCCCGTGCCTTACACCCTCTGTACTGCCTGCTGAATTCTTATTTTAGGCACAGTAAGTCCGTGCTGCTCTTACTGCATTCCCAGTTCGGTTTAAGTTGGCGCCCCGTGCTCAGATATTCTGATAAAGCTCGTCATAAAGGCTACTTTTTGTACAGTTGTAATTAAAGACAGAATTTGCCCTTTGTAACTTATTATTTCGGGACCTGGAGCCCAGCCTGCACTGTTGTTGCTAGCAGGCTACAAATACCATTGTCCTGGGAAGCCGAGCGCAGCCGGCGGCGCTGAATGACAGCTCTGGAATCTCACTCAGCTATTTTTAGTCACTGCTAAAGAAAAATTGCACTTCCAACACTTTTGGGTCTTTGTCAGTGCTTAAATAAATCAAAGGGCAAATCCTGACTTCTCGCTAACGAGTAGGACAAGGAGGTTACCTTAAACTGGGATAAAAGTGAAATGCGGGTGAGGGCAGTGAGCCCCAGCTCTGCCTGGCGGTCGCTGCCGTGCTCGGAAGGGGCTGCAGGGGCGGCACAGCCCCAGTCACCAGCCTGGCCTGCTTGATGCAGGTGGCCCATGGTCATTGCTGCGCTGGGGGGGCTTCTGTCTCCTTGCTCTCCTCCCTGTGCCCCTGCCAGGGTTGCTCCCCCCTGTTTCGCTCTGTCTCCCCTGGGTCTTGCGTCACCCCATGGTGGTGCCATGCGTGCAGGTCTGTTCTCTGCAGAGCCGTGGCCATGGTCACTCTTTGAAAGCCAAATCCAGAGGCAGGAGCTCCTGGAGGATGCTGTGTGCAAGTATCAGGCTGTCATATGCTTGACTATTCCCTTTATCCCCAGACACCCCTGTGAGGCAAAACCAGCTTCTAACCCATTGTTCCTTTTAATGCCAGAGCAGCAGTTCTGTGAGAAGCTGCTTCACCTGTTTGGCCACCAGGTTTCCACATTGGCAGGAGAAAACCTTCACTCTCGTTCACAGCTGAGTTTCCTTGTCTTGGTATTCGCTGCTGTGTGCTTGGAGAGTCCCAGGCGGCTGCTTTGCTGCTTTCTTCCCCTGCGCTCTGACTTCGGGACTTGGTTTGAAGGGGCCCAGTGGGTTCCCAGTAGCCTCCAGTTACCTGAGAGCTGCTCTGCACATTGCTCAGGCTCCCACAGCCCCGTGGAGGTAAGATGGTAGCAAGGGCAGTAGCTCCTGGAAGGACACGTGCATCCTGTCCGGCTCCGGGACAGCATCCCCAGGGTTTGGTGGTGGGTTTGCTGAAGCCCCAACATGAGAGCAGAGCACGCAGCACAGCAACGAGTTGGAGAAACTGGGGATGGTGACGGCTTGCGGCGCATCCGGGGCACTGCGGCTCTCCGGGTGGTACCTGGGGTCATCGGTGTGGCCACAGCCCACATCTCACACACCTCTTAGGTTTTGGGGTGGCTTTGAGGTTGTGCAGGAGGACACTGACTCAGTGGCCTGGTGTATTGGAAGGATGGAGAATTGCGGAATTGTTGAGGCTGGGATAACCTTTAAAATCATTGAGCCCAACCCTTAACCTCACGCCGCCAAGTTCAGCACTAAACCATGTCCCTAAACAGTGCATCTACCTGTCTTTTAAACCTCTGCAGGGATGGGGACTCCACCACTGCCCTGGGCAGCCTCTGCCAGGGCTTGAGAGCCGCCCTCAGGGTCACCCCCAGTAGGGCAGGTCTGCATAGTCACAATCTAAATTTACCCAACGGAGCAGAAAAGTTGTATTGTTTGAGAACAGGAGGGGACGGAGGCCGGCGACTTGCCTGGAAGCTAAAAATACATGGAAAAAATATTTTTGTAGCAAGGGAAATGGAAATGTAGAGGAAGCAAGAGAAATATAGAAGCAGAAGAGAAGAGGGAGGGAGAGTTGGTGTCATCCGAGCACTGCTGTTCTTGGATGGAACACTGGGTGGCTTTGAATGGTTGCAGATGTCCCTGGTTCTGCAGCCCCACGGTCCCCAGCCGCGTTCTCACTGCTGGTGCCCAGCTGGGATGGAGCTGTCTCCCTTCTGCATCCTCCGACCTTTTGCCTGCTCAGGTGGTGCCTCCATCTGGGTGTGGGGAGGGAACAGCACGGTCCTTATCACGGATACTTTGTGGGTATCTGCCTTTCAGCACAGCACGTGCCTCCCATGGCAGCTCCGGGCTGAGACCTGGGAGGTGCTCAGGGAAGCCAGAGCTGTTCAGCTGCTTGGAAACATAGAATCATAGAATAGTTTGGATCGGAAGGGACCTTAAAGCCCATCCAGTTCCAACCCCCCTGCCCTGGGCAGGGACACCTCCCACTGGATCAGGCTTCCCAAGCCCCATCCAACCTGGCCTTGAACACCTCCAGGGATGGGGCAGCCACAGCTTCCCTGGGTGACCTGTTCCTGAGCCTCACCAGGTGAAGAAATTCCTCCTTATGTCTAGTCTAAATCTGTCTCTCTCCAGTTTACACCCAGTGCCCCTCATCCTATCACCACAAGCCTTTGTGAACAGGCCCTCCCCAGCTTTCTTGTCGCCCCTTCAGATACTGGAAGGTCACTCTAAGGTCCCCCCAGAGCCTTCTCTTCTCCAGGCTGAACAACCCCAACTCTCCATGGTTCTGATAGTAAAAATGCATTTTCCTAACCAAACAGCGTCCTACAAGTCACAAACTAAATGTTGCCTCCGGGAAGTGAGGGAGTGATGCTACCCGGTGCGTTTGGAGGCTTCCCAGGCCAGATCCAAACACACGTATTCCAGCATCCCTGAACCAGGTATCAGCAGCTACCGTGAACTTTTAAATGTTGCTCCCTAAATGTGGAGCCCCTACGATGTTGCTGCCCTGGGGGGTCCATGCTCCACATCGCGTCATCACCCCCTTGCTCTGCAGGGCATTGACATCCTTGTGGTTTGGGTGGACACCAATGGATTGAAGCCACTTAGGTCAGAAAACAAGAAGGGAAAAGTCGACTTGGAGATCATCTGTGTTTAAAGAAATTGTGTTTGTATCTGTTTAAATAGTGGCTTGTGAGGTTTGCGTAGTGAGAGCTTAAACAGAGGTATTTTGGAGTGATCTCCAGGGCCCAGACGGGGCAGGCGATGGGGATGGGCAGAGGCACCGTCTTCGTGTTCCCGGAGCCAGCTTACGGTCTAAAAAACTCCAGGGCTGCTTAAGGAAGCTCCCGCTGAGTCCTTGCCTGCGGAATGCGGCAGGTAACCAGCTGGAAGGACAATTTTCATGCTTTGCATACAAGATAAAGCATGGTGACTTTCTGTGTGAAGCACAAGTGTTAGAGGTGTAGCAAGCAGTTGCCGTCATCTGAAGTCGGCCACCTTTGCTCAGACACCGCTTAGGAGCCAAGAACATATTTCTGGAGGGTGGGGAAGGAAGAGAGGATGTTTTAAACCTGTGTCATGGGTGGCAGCGGGCTGTCGGGACTGTGCGCTGCCGGGGACACGTCATGCTGGGTTTCCTGCCGTCAATCCCACTGTTTTGTCATGCGTTGATGTGCCTCATCTCTTCCTTGGTGCTCTCTGCCGTTAGCCACACTGGCCTCTTTTCTCCACTTAACTGCCTTCTTTTATTGTGCCAGGATGGATTTTGGCTTCATCCATGGCTGAGTGAATCTTCAACACCTCCCTCTCGTCTCTGTGCATCCCAGGAGTGACCAAGGTCTCACAGAATCACTAGGTTGGAAAAGACCCACGGGGTCATCGAGTCCAACCATTCCTATCAATCACTAAACTGTGCCACTCAGCACCTCATCCATTCATCTTTTTGAACACCTCCAGGGATGGTGGAAGTGTTGATCTGCTGGAGGGTAGGGAGGCTCTGCAGAGGGATCTGAACAGGCTGGACCGCTGGGCTGAGTCCAATGGCATGAGGTTTAACAAGGCCAAATGCCGGGTCCTGCACTTGGGGCACAACAACCCTGTGCAGTGCTACAGACTAGGAGAAGTCTGGCTGGAAACTGCCTGGAGGAGAGGGACCTGGGGGTGTTGGTTGACAGCGACTGAACAGGAGCCAGCAGTGGCCCAGGTGGCCAAGAAGGCCAATGGCATCTTGGCTTGGATCAGACACGGCGTGACCAGCAGGTCCAGGGAGGTTCTTCTCCCTCTGGACTCGGCACTGGTGAGACCACTCCTCGAATCCTGTGTTCAGTTCTGGGCCCCTCACCACAAGAAGGATGTTGAGGCTCTGGAGTGAGTCCAGAGAAGAGCAACGAAGCTGGTGAAGGGGCTGGAGAACAGGCCTTATGAGGAACGGCTGAGAGAGCTGGGGGTGTTTAGCCTGGAGAAGAGGAGGCTGAGGGGAGACCTCATTGCTCTCTGCAACTACCTGAAAGGAGGTTGTAGAGAGGAGGGAGCTGGCCTCTTCTCCCAAGTGACAGGGGATAGGATGAGAGGGAATGGCCTCAAGCTCCAACAGGGGAGATTTAGGCTGGACATTAGGAAAAAATTTTTCACAGAAAGGGTGATTGGGCACTGGCAGAGGCTGCCCAGGGAGGTGATTGATTCACCTTCCCTGGAGGTGTTTAAGGGACGGGTGGATGAGGCGCTGAGGGATATGGTTTAGTGATTGGTGGGAATGGTTGGACTCGATGATCCGGTGGGTCTTTTCCAAGCAGGTTATTCTATGATTCTATGACTCAACTCCCTCCCTGGGCAGCCTGTTCAAGCACCCAATGACAGATGAATGTCATGTGCAAACCAATGAAGTTCTGCACAGTCCTACCGAGCGCATTTAGGGCTTGCTTTGCAAAGCTGGGGCTGCCTTGCTGTACACCTACCATTGCCTTTCTGTGCTGAGATGAGCCTTGCCACGCATCACCCTGGTTGGTTCAAGGCCTGGGTCACACTCTTTAGCTCCAGCAGCTCCAGCAGGAGCATCCCAGGAGTGTAAGGAGGGGGATGAGGAGGAGGGTGCTGCCTGGGGCCTTTGTGCGAGGAGCATCCCCCTTGGGATGCTCAGAGCTGCTCCGGGATGTTGGGGGATGCTCCATGTGGGAAGGCCAGATCTCATGGTGCTGGCTCTTAGAGCTCATTAGTTTTTGTTAATGTCTTATTTATCTCAAGTATATCAGAGCTTATTTGTGAGGAAGGCAAGGGCTGGGTTTGAAAGAGAGACTGCCACATGTGGGAGGTCAGTGGAGACGGTGCTGGGATGGGCTCTTCTGCAGTGCTATAGCCAGGGACAATTTAAATGAAACAAAAATCATTCTCCTGCCCTTTTCCTTGCTGAGGCCAAAGGAGGGAATTCTGCCCCTCTGCTCTGCTCTGGTGAGGCCCCTCCTGGAGCCCTGTGTCCAGTTCTGGAGTCCTGAGTACAGGAAGGACATGGAGCTGTTGGAGCAAGTACAGAAGAGGCCATAGAGATGTTCCGAGGGCTGGAGCACCTCCTGTATGAGGACAGGCTGAGAGAGCTGGGCTTCTCCAGCCCAGAGAAGAGAAGGCTGCAGGGAGACCTAGAGCACCTTCCAGTCCTGAAAGGGGCTCCAAGAAAGCTGGAAAGGGGCTCTGGATCAGGGAGTGCAGGGATAGGATGAGGGGAATGGTTTTCAGCTGAAAGAGGGGAGATTGCGATGAGATCTTGGGAAGAAATGTTTTGCTGTGAGGGTGAGGAGGCCCTGGCCCAGGTTTCCCAGAGCAGTGGTGGCTGCCCCGTCCCTGGAGGTGTTGAAGGCCAGGCTGGATGGGACTTTGAGGAACCTGATCCAGTGGGAGGTGTCCCTGCCCATGGCAGAGGGTGGGACTGGATGGGCTTTGAGGTCTGTTCCAGTCCAAATCATTCCATGATTCTGTGGTTTTGGTGCTGTGCCCCACCCAGCACAGGATGAGAAAACATTTTAATTTCCTGTGTCCAAAACACGCTGAAGGCATCAAGAGAAAATAAAGATGTTGCTGGAATAGCCTGATAACATGTCCACAGGTAAGGTTTGCCAGAGAAACAAATGCATTGGAGCTGACCAAGGCAGGAAATAAATCATTAGCAGGGTGCAAAGGTTTTTGGCTGGTTTGTTTTTTTTTTTGTTTTGGGGCACCAGAGCTTTGAAGCAGCATCTCATTCCCCCCATTGGGGCTGTGGTTGCTGCGGGTAAGGCAGGAGAGCAGCTGGGCTGGAAGAAGCTGGAGTGGGGGTCAAGGATGGCCCAGGGTGTGTGTCAAGGCTCGTGGGGAAGGATGCGTGTGGTGGGGCTGGGGGTGCTGAGCCCCTCATTTCCTGCAAGGGCTGCAGGTGACTCAGGCTCCAGAGGTGCTGGACAAGACAGTTCCCACCCCCGAAAGTGTTAGCAATTGTTTGAACAAAGTGGAACAGTGTCAAAAACCTCAGTTAAAGGGGAGGATCCTGTAGGTGACAGTGCCCAGCTCTGCAAACCAGTCAGTTCAGATACGGTTCATTGAAATTTGAGGGTGTTCTTTTAATATCCCAAGGCTGACACTCTCTAAACTATTCCCAGCTTGCAAATATCCTTCTGAATCATGTGAGCTGCTAGGATTTTTTTGTATTTTTCACATGACAGGAAATTTTATTCCATGTTCAAGACCAGGTCCTGCTGTACTGGGGAGCAAGGGGTGTTATATTAGTGGCTTCACCAGCCTACGTATGAAAAAGTAACTCTGTTCTGGTTTCTTACACCTGAGAATTGTTTTCTGGTTTTCCTGGAAGACCTGAGGAGCTGTGCGACCTGTCTGACTTGGATGGGCAGTGGTCTGTGAGCAGAAGGGGTCTGTGGAGGAGTGTGAAGGAAGCCACGTCCTGCAGGGTGCAGAATGGGATCTTCTGGCTCTCTGCTCTTGAGGCCACAAGTTCATGTCCTGCTTTGTCACGTAGGAGGCGTCAGCTGAAGCAGCGCAACCCCAGCGCTGCAGGAAAGCAGCATGCATCTTGCTGGAGAAGGTGAGTCAGAACCCAGGCGGTGCAGCTGGCAGCCATCTCGCTGCCCACACCCGCTTCTTCTCCTCCTCCTCATCTCCAAATCTTTATCGAACCAACAAAGACACAGGACAGAAAACTTGGAGTGCTGGATCCCGTGCCTGGGTCCTGAGCAGCTCTGTGCTCTCTGTGGGGGTCGAATCACCCCAAAGCAGCAATATCTGGTCCCAGAGACCTATGGCCACATCCTTGTGAGCCGTGGCCCTGCGAGGAGCAACTCTGGGACAGCCACATCGGCTTTGCTGCTCCACATGGTCCTGCAGCAGGTGGCACCTCCTTCTTCACTCAAGAATGTGGGGGCTTTGCATTGACTTTTTGTTTTAATTATTTTTTATAAATAACAGTGTTCTGAGCCCCCTTTGCTCCTGACTTTGGTATTTTAGGACCAGGATAAGGATCGACTGCTTCTCTCTGGGCTGTGGGAGAGGGGTAAGAATCCTTCTGAATCGGCTCATTCCTTCCAGAAGTTTATAAAAATCATCAAAGCCTTGTGTCACCCCATTTTGGCTATAAAATATTTCTTTGAAGGAAGAATAAACATTTCATACATCAAGTGCCATCATCCCAAGCTGAGAGTTGGGATTGTTCAGCCTGGAGAAGAGAAGGCTCTGGGAAGACCTTAGAGCAGCTTCCAGTATTGAAAGGGGCTCCAGAATAGCTGGGGAGGGGCTCTGGATCAGGGAGTGCAGGGACGGTACGAGGGGAACGTTTTTCATCTGAAAGAGGGGAGATTGAGAGGAGATCTTAGGAAGAAATGTTTTGCTGTGAGGGTGGGGAGGCCCTGGCCCAGGTTGCCCAGAGCAGTGGTGGCTGCCCCATCCCTGGAGGGGTTCAAGGCCAGGCTGGATGGGGCTTGGAGCTTCTGATCCAGTGGGAGGTGTCCCTGCCCATGGCAGGGGGTGGAACTGGATGGGCTTTGAGGTCCTTTTCAACCCAAACTGTTCCATGATCCCTGCCTTAAGAGGAATGTAAACATTTTATCTCTCTCTTACCAGGTGGAAGTTCAATAATTATTCTTTCAGCAGGAGCATTTGAAACGGATCTGCTTGTGCTTTCCTTGTGCTGCAACTCGTTATTGGCCATTGAGTGAGCTCGGATCCCTGGCTAAATGGCCAAACAAACAACTGTAACATCCTAAGATGAGGGGTTTAGTAAACAGACTATGTTAGGCTGGGAATTTCGGGAAAGCATCCCAAGTTTGGGAAATGGATCCCCATGGAGCTACTGGAGGATTTGAGCAGCTTGCTCCTGCTGGCTCCATAGCAGATCCCAGAGACTCTGTCCTTTTGGCATGCCTACCTCTTCTTTTTCTTTATTTCCCACCTATCTGCAACCTGCCTGGGTCGGCAGTGCACTGGGAGC
Source organism: Phaenicophaeus curvirostris (assembly GCF_032191515.1). Taxonomy (NCBI): domain Eukaryota; kingdom Metazoa; phylum Chordata; class Aves; order Cuculiformes; family Cuculidae; genus Phaenicophaeus; species Phaenicophaeus curvirostris. Next base: position 17,350,955 of record NC_091406.1, on the reverse strand, counting down.
AGCATCCCTGCCTGTGGGGACAGAGGAGCCTTTCTGCGAGGCTCCTGCTTTTATCCTCATCCCACGGATATTTAACACCAAGGGGGATCCCTGGAATAAGGGATGGGCTGACAGGACGATTGCCATCCGACTAGGACATTCGAGGCCTAAAAAATGGCAGAAGATGGACACGGCCTTCAAAATAATTCACAAAACAGAGGTGGGGAGGAAAAAAAATTGAATGATGTTTGAACTGGGAAATACTTCTCTGCTGTGTCAGTCTGAATATTCTCCCCCAGGTGCCATGCAGTGCTGGTCCAGCACGAGCCAGAGCCAGACCTTCCTGCGTGGGAGGAGAGGTTGGAGGGGATTAGGGAGCAAATCCTGCTGTGGGGCTGGGCAGGCTCTGGGATCTCTGCTGGGAATCAGTACATGTACAGAAAATGTGGACTGGAGATTGTGGCTGTGTTTCGGTGGAGGTCCCAGCCCAAGGTGGTGGGTTAGGGCTGCATCTTGGCACAGCCCCAGCTCATTTAAATACTCAGTTTAGTATTTGATAGGAATGGTTGGACTCAATGATCCGATGGGTCTTTTCCAACCTGGTGTTTCTATGATTCTATGACTCATCAGGGCAGCCTCTCGTCCCCACACACAGCGGACGCCCACTGCCCACAGCTTTTGGGGCACTGCTGGTTTGTGACCTGCGATATAAGCTTGCCAGGGTTGGATTGAACACATGATTAGTTCTGATTTGAAATGGTGAGGATGACTTCAACCTCAATTCATTCTTGCGCTGTTGCACAATGTGGAGGTTTCTCTGGTGCCGGGGCTTTCCCTCTTCCACTTCCCCTTCGTCCTCCCAGGAAAACTTGCAGAGCGAGTCCTCTGAGGCTGAAACTGCCCCACCACCCTGGTGTGCTTCCCACCCCGCAAGGAAGGCCACGGTTAGCACTTAATGACCAGCTTTGTCCCTGCGTTGCTGATGGGTGACAGATCTGTCAGCAAATTGTGATGCACACAGGCGCGGTGGAGTTCCTGATAGAGCATGGATTAACCAGAGTTCAGAGCACACACCCAGAGATGTGCTCCTTGACTTACTGTGGTCCATGTAGGTGTGGGAACACAGTGCTCGGCTTCAGCAGACCCCTATGGGTTTGTATCTTGGAATAGATTTATCAAGAACCTGATTTTTTTCATTCATCTTATTAGATCTTGCCATGGATGCGCCCCTCAGTCCTGACAGGCTCTTATGTGATGGGTCACTCAGAAACAATTTTCCTTTAATTTACAGACGCAAGGATGAATATCCCCTGTTCTTGTTCTTCTTGGTATTCTGCACTAAGGCAACTAAGGCATTTCTTTTCTTATTTTTAATGCTTTCCTTAATTATTTTCAACCTTCTTCTCTTTCCTTCATCTTATAAAAATTGTTTTCAACATGAAACTATAGCAGATAACTCTCTGTGGTGTAGAGGAGGCCATGGAGATGATCCAAAGGCCTGCAGCACCTTCCATGCAAAGCCAGGCTGAGAGAGTTGGGGTTGTTCAGCCTGGAGAAGAGAAGGCTGCAGGGAGACCTTAGAGCAGCTTCCAGCACTGAAAGGGGCTACAGGAAAGCTGGGGAGGGGCTCTGGATCAGGGAGGGCAGGGACAGGACAAACAGTTTTGATCTGAAAGAGGGGAGATTGAAATGAGATCTTAGGGAGAAACATTTTGCTGTGAGGGTGGTGAGATCCTGGCCCAGGTTGCCCAGAGCAGGGGTGGCTGCCCCATCCCTGGAGGTGTTCAAGGCCAGGTTGGATGGGGCTTGGAGCCCCTGATCCAGTGGGAGGTGTCCCTGCCCATAGCAGGGGGTGGAACTGGATGGGCTTTGAGATCCCTTTCCAACCCAAACCATTCCATGATTCTTTGGTTCTAACTCAAGTTCCATCCAATGGCCACAGTTTGACACCCATGCCTCCTGCTGTGGCATCCATTGTGATAGATTAACCATTCAAACTGCCAGAATAAAACCATGGATTTACTCTTTCTTCAAATAAACTGAGAATTTTTGCCTTTTTATCTCAGCTTTTTATCTTTTATTTTTTATTCCTCTTTTCCTGTGTACTGGGCAACCCTTTCCATACTCACAAAAGTGGTCTGACTGTACTGCTGTACTTTGGAAAACTCGTAAAATAGTATCATGCTGGTCAGCAAATCTCTCCCGTGTATATTTAGACTGAGACATGCTGATTTTTTACTTCGATGTCACGAACAAATATCTGCTGCCTTGTTTGATCTTCAGAGTGAACATCTGATTACAGGGAGAGCAAAACTGAGCTGGATTTCATCCCACCTTATTCTTGATGACACCTTCGTGAGGTTGCAGCGTGAAGGATGGGGTATAATTTGACCTGCAAGTCCTTCGTTGTATGTTGTGATTCAAAGGTGGAAAGAATTCAGCTCAGCTGTCAGTCTGGATACCCAGGTGTGACAGGAAAAACCCTCAGATGTTCTTTGACATGGAGAAGGAGTGTTTCTGGTTAAGAGTCTGTGGGAGATCGCTCAGCCCAAGCTGATGTTAGCATGGATTTATGAGTTTGGGCTTTGTAGTCCCAGTCAGAGGGACATTGGGGCAATGGCAGGTTTGGTGTTCGTTTTGTCCAGAAGAATGTAAACCTGGCAGCTTTTGGGGAGCACAAAGGTTTCACCCCTGACCCCAAGCAGCAGCAGCAGTTGTTTGGTAGGAAGGGAGACCTGCTGCTCCTGGTCTATGAAAAAAAGCTTAGCTTTCATGGTAAGTACTTTATAAAGCATTTTTGAATGAGTAAAATACACCTCTGCTGACATAAATGTCCTGCAAAGCAGGTGTATTGTCAAGAAGAGAGGATTTTGCACCACACTCCATTTCTTAACCATTTGGCAGATATTTAAACAGGTAACGGAAAAAAACGCTTAGCAGGAAGCTATCGTGTCCATTTTCAGAGTTGCTAGTGCTGTGCTGTTACCCTAGATTGCTGCTTATGACATTTTTCCTTCCAATTTCCAATGCCGACAAATGCATTTGGTCCCTGCTTTGTCATCAGATCGCAGCCTGCGTGCCCTTGGCCACTGGAAGCACCTGAGCTTTCAGTGCCACCGATCCTGTAATCCCACCCAGCGCTCGCTCCAGCTGGCTCCCAGCAGCCGATGCTCGGTGCCTCTGCGGTGGTGGCAGAGGAAGATGCAGGCACGCTGCAGTCTGCCAGCACGATACAGACCCTAAAGGCTGAAAAAGCTGCTCATTGTGATCAACCACCACCATTTCCAATGTTTCCTTGCAAGTACAGCTCAGGAGACAGGACAAGAAGGAATGGCCTTGAGCTCCGCCAGGGGAGGCTCAGGCTTGACATCAGGAAAAAGTATTTCATGGAAAGGGTTGAGTCACCTTCCCTGGAGGTGTTTAAAAGGCGGGTGGATGAGGTGCTCAGGGACATGGTTTAGTGATTGACGGGAATGGTTGGCCTTGATGATCCAGTGGGTCCTTTCCAACCTGGTGATTCTATGATCTCCTTTCCCAGATCTTGCATTTGGCCCTTTCCATCTTCATCTAACCTAGACTGAAGGTTTCCTCAGGTGACGAGGACTGGCTGGTTTTGTCTTCTAAACTCTATGTGAGTCAGTCAGCATCTGGTGAATAACACTGGTTAAGGATATCCAGGATGGGTTGGATCTTCATATGGAATGGGCCTGGATCTTCATACGGAATCACAGAATCACTAGGTTGGAAAAGACCACAGGATCACAGAGCCCAACCATTCCTATCAAACACTAAACCATGCCCCTCAGCACCTCGTCCACCTGTCAATTAACACCTCCAGGGCAGGTGACTCAACCCCCTCCCTGGGCAGCCTCTGCCAGTGCCAAATGACCCTTTCTGTGAAGAATTTTTTCCTCATGTCCAGCCTGAACCTCCCCTGGCGGAGCTTGAGGCCATTCCCTCTCGTCCTGTCCCCTGTCACTTGGGAGAAGAGCCCATCACCCTCCTCTCTACAACCTCCTTTCAGGGAGTTGTAGAGAGCAATGAGGTCTCCCCTCAGCCTCCTCTTCTCCAGGCTCTCTCAGCCGTTCCTCATTAGGCCTGTTCTCCAGCTCCCTCACCAGCTTCGTCACTCTTCTCTGGACACACTGGGGCGCTGAGCAGCTGGGGGAGCGAAGCACAAACAGGTCCTGTGGCCACTGCTGCCTGACCCTGACCAAGCGAGGATAAGTTCTAAGGGCACCCGACTGGGCAGAATGGGACGCAGGGACCTTCCAATAACCGCAGGGGCTACAAGAAAGCTGGGGAGGGGCTGTTCCCAAGGCCTTATAGTGATAGGTTGAGGGGGAATGGGTATAAATTGGGGAGGCGCAGATTTAGACTAGTCATAAGGAAGAATTTCTTCACCATGAGGGCCGGAGCCCCATCCCCGGGGCTCCCTCACGCTCCCCCGGCCCCGTCATGGCGGCGCGGGGCCCGCCGGGAGCGCCCTGGGCCAATGGCGGCGCGAGTCCCGCCCCGGGCGCGCCCTCAGCCAATGGCGTCGCGCGGCTCAGGCGGAACGCGCCCTCCCCCACTGGCTGCGCGCGGCAGGCCGGAAGCGCCAATGGGACCGCGAGACTCGCCTCGGCTCTGCCTCCGCCAATGGCGCGGCGCGCACACCCGCAGCGCCCCTCGGACCAATGGCGCGGCGCGGCACATCAGGCGCGCTCTCTCAGCCAATGGCGAGGCGCGGTACATTCGGCGCGCTCTCTCAGCCAATGGTGAGGCGCGGTATATCCGGCGCGCTGCCTCGGCCAATGGCGCGGCGCGATGGCCGCCGGCCGGCGCCGTGACGTCAGCGCGCACGCAGCGCGCGGGGCCGGGAGGGGGGGCGGCGGCGGCGGCGGCGCGCGGCGGGGCCTGGCGGGCGCGGGGCGGCGGGGCCGGAGCTGCCGCCGCGATGGAGCCCGACTCGGTGATCGAGGACAAGACCATCGAGCTGATGGTGAGTGACTTCGCCTCTCGCGGGCACCCCGGGGGCCGCCCCGCAGCGGAACGCGGCCCCGCCGCCCCCGCCGCCCCGCCGTGAGGGGCCTGTGGGGGGGAGCGGCCCCGGCCTGTCCCGGCCCCTCGGTCCCGGCCCCTCGGGAGCGCTTAGGCCGCTGGAGCGGGACGACGGGGAGCGGCGGCCGGGTGGGGGCGAGGGAAGATGAAGGGTTTGGCTTTTAGCGCACGCGAATCCTATAGAATCACGGAGTGCCCCGAGCTGGAAAGGACCCACGAGCATCGTCGAGTCCAGCTCCCGTCCCCGCAGAGATCTCTGCAGCCAAATCGTAGTGGGCCCTGATTTTACTGCCTTTAGGGGTGAATAAAATGAAGTCGGGAGCTCGAAAGGAATAATAATTGCTAAATACCCCCCAATTTACTTGTCATAAACGCGATTTGCTTTCACCCCGCACGATTTCACGCGGTACTGCAGAATCAAGCGGTAAAATGTGAATATTTGCTTCTTGGGTGCTCTTATGGTGAGCTGGGTTCAGTGGAGACATTATATGGGCTTTTAGCCAGTACCGGCCTTGCTAATCTAACCTGGAAAACACAAATTGTCTGAGTTTTCTGCTCTCAAGAAGCAGGAGTTTAAAAAGAAGGAGAAAGCCGACCTCGCTTTGTGATTTTGTTCCTGGTCACCGAGGCCGGTGGCTTAAAAGCTGTTCTCCTCCCTTCTTCGCCCTGATCGATTGGGTGATCCTGCTCTCACCCGTGATGCCATCAGAGCAGGCATCCGCACAGGAGGAGTCGCCTGCAGAGAAGATGCCTGCTAAATTCCCAAGGTGTAAAGTGAGTTCTAGTGGATTTTATCCTACCTGGCACAGTTACTGAAACTCCTCAGCCTGGGGGTGTGTGAGGCGCTAAAACAAGGTTTGAGGCTGGAAGGTGCATTTGCCTCCCTCAAGTTTCTTACTTGTCTCTCTGTAAATGCTCTCCCGTTTTAAAAGTTTCTTCTGTTTGGGGCCAAAGTGTGAGCAGCCAAAGTGTGAGCAGGCAGAAGCAAATGTAAATTTTTCTGATAATTGTACTCTCTTTTTACAGCTAGACCTGGGAAATTGGTGTGAATATCGATGAGGTTATCGAGATTTTTATTACGTAGGAGGAGGTTTAAGAAACAATTTTTTTCTCTCTTTCACTATAAATTGATAAATGTAAAAATTTATTAAGACGAACAATCGATTCTGTAGCTTCCTGTAGAAAATGGTACTCTGTAAAATGTAGTTTATAAGATATAATGTTGTTGAATTTAATTTCAACCTTAGCAAAGGCTTGCCTGTGAACACTAGTGTTCGAATATGAATGCTTCGCTAAAATCATTGAAAGTTATACCAAAATGAAGACATGGAGGAGGTTTTGCCACTTCATGTGTTGCAGAAGATAAGATTATCCAGGAGATTTGTTTAAATACGCGAAGCAGTAGGAGAAGCTGTATGGACAGAGTTCTCAGTCAGTGATTTCAGTATTGTACACAAACCCTTTATCGGCTTTTAATGCTGGCAGCAAACATCCCTAACCCAGGGATCATCTTACCCTGTCAGACTCAGTGGGACATTTTGCTTTGTTAGAACGTTATTATTCAGTAAAAGCAGAGTGTTTTATACCTCTCTCTGATACAGGAGATTGGTTTTTGGTTCCCTTTGGGTACTCAATTGCTCCTCTCCACTGCCAAGGATGACTCTGTAGTAAATACAGGAGCAAATGTACAATGCAGGAGTTCTGAGGAGCAAATACAATGTAGCTCTGTGGCTGATAAACAAGAGATAATGTGTCAACATGGTAATTGCACGGAAGTTTCAGAACGTGATGTTCTATCCCTCAACTGTGCCTTCACTGGAGACATCATTTGCATTTATTTAAAGAGGAATCAGTCACGGAAATAATACTGCTCTATTTTTAAGGCTGAAATCTAAGAGAAATATGTGCAGCTTTCAGAGCAACAACTTTCATTTACTCTGGGAGGTTTTAGCGAGTGTTCTGAAGTCACTGTATCTTTTAGCACAGCTTAAGGCTTGACATCTCTCTTTCTAGTTGTGTAGATCGTGTAATCTGACCGTGTTAATGGTGATGACCAATTGATTTAGTGATCACATTTCCTGGCTTTCATTTGCAGATGGCATCTACCTCTACAGATGAGATGCCCGTTGCCTCTGGAGGTGATTTTGAGAGGCCCAAGGGCTCCAAGTTTGCCTGTGTTGGCTGCAGGAGGTCCGGGTTTAGGCTAAGGATGTATCTGATGGTATTGGTTTTCATTTAGATACCTTTGTTCTTACGCTGTCTCACTTAAATGCTTTGCGTGAGTGGGCAAACTATTAGAAAATGAGTAGTGAGGAAGTAATCCAGAACAGATGGAGGGCTGGCCGGAATGATTGAAAGGGCTCTTTCTTCCCCTGGTTTTGATTTTCCCTGTGAAATTAGATAACTGTAACCTTTTTGCTCTTTTAAAGAATCAAACTCTTTTTTTTTTTCTTAAGGTGAGGTGCCATCAACAGTGCTTTGTGAAACAGTTTTTTAACTGCAGATTCTGAGTTGTGTACAAAATCTGTGTTGTTCTGTTGCCTCGGACCTGTTATATGTGTTTGTCTTCAGTACCTGCTGAAAGCCTCGTGTTTCTCATTGCTCGCAAAGCTTCACTGAACTGTACTTTTGTTTTACCAGCAGGCTTTCAGAGTAGGAGTAATTAGCTTCTTAGTGTCTATTTAAAGTGGTTGTCAAAGAATGCATACATATGGTAAATATGTTTTTTTTAATACAAGTTATGAATTTATGGGGTGAACTGTGTGCAGCCTAAGGTGGAGGTAATCTTAAAAAAAAGAAAACCCATTGCTCCCAGGCTCTCATACCCCCCAGCCAGTATGGGACCTGGTTCCTGCCGCAGGAAGCCAGCTGTGTGTAATTCTTTCGCTTACCGAGCTTATTATCGTCTGTCTTTCCACTGTGTCCTTGATACACATGCTGTTCACCAAGCACAGATCCCCCTGCTGCAGAATTGGCAGTTCAATGTAACACTGCACTGTGGCAGGAGTATGAGAGGGTTATGGAAAAGCCGCGCCTGGGAGTAAAACGGACAAGTGCTTGTTTATGGTTGAATTATCATTTTTTTCTTAAAGTTACATATGCGGAAAATACTCTTCCTAATATACTGCCTTTACTGTCCAGAACATCTCTCTCTGTCTATCATAAAAGTGTCCAGTGCTTAAGTGCCTCTGTAAATAATAAATGAAGAACTATAATTGAATATCTTGCCAAGAGTCTTTAAGTTTCTCCTGGCAGGACTTTGATGTGAGCTGAAGGCCTTCAAATTCAGATGGTAACCACCTCAGAATGCAGTGTTTCACATCAGCGTGCCTGGCGAGTGGCCTCAAGTTCCTTGGGTTACTGCAACTGGAGATGGCTGTGCCCCCAAACTATTTAAAGCTTTATAGTGCAAAATAAATCTTAGCATTCTGTTTGGAAACTAAAACACAGCTGCTGTGTATATCTCAGTAGGGCTGTAGCATTCTGGCTTTTTTCTTCCCTCTCTGTCTCCATCCCTGCAAGCCAAGCAGGCGGTTACATTTTTGTGATTTTTTTTTCCCCCCCCCACGTATTCTTAGAGGAATCCTTCAGAGGGTTTGATTCCATAGCGATAGAGATATGGATGGACTAGACAGCAGTCATCTTTGCATCTGAAACAAAGGAGGGGCTGTTCTGGCTAAAGTATGACTGTTTTTTTATCTAAGGTTGCGGGTAGATGGAGAGTGAGACATCTGTAAACCTGGTGTAAACTAGTTTAGCCTTTTTCGGGAGGATAAAAATCTATTTCCTTTGCAGTTATCTTTTATTAATCTTTGGTAGCTAAATTAGAATTGGGAGCTGTATGTCAGACATTGAAGCACACAGTGATGGCATGCTGGACGGTTTTATCCATTGGGAAAAGGGAACTGGCCTGATCAAGTGTCTGAAGAGGTGGATTTAGGGAGTCACAGAGGAACCCTTGGGGCTGGGGATGCAAGGTCTGTGCTGCTGCCCAGGCTATCAGAGCAACAGTCACATTTCAGAGAGAGGAAGGATGCAAATACAGAGAGAACAGATTGCTGTGGCTTTGGCAGCAGTGCAGAAAAATGGGAAGGAAGAGCTTAAGAAAATGAACTGGAGCAAGGCAGCTGAATTCAGAGCCCTTAGAGCGCTGATGAAATGAAGGAAGTGGAAGGCTATATCTTTTGGGAAGGGTTAGATCAAACAGTAGAGGGAGTGGAGAAATGGGGTGGTGAAGGAAAGGGGGAATGCAAAGGTGCAGGAGAGAGGTTACAAAGAAAGAAGTTGTCTGAAGTTCATGATAGTTAGGGCAGCAGCCATCAGTTTGTACAGGTGAAGGAAAGCTGCAGATGCTTCATTGGTAGGGAGAATCCTGAAGCTAAATTGCTTTTAGTTCTTAACAGAAAAAAGTTACGTTTGCTTGGGGAGAAAAAAACCTGGTGTCTCACCAAAGGCTTTTGAAATCCCATTTGAGATTCAGAGAGCTCACGATGCAGTTAAATTTTCTAACACGACTGAATTTCTCGATCTTTGCAACAATGCTGAGCAAGTAAGCTGCAGCGGGGAGAGTTCAGCACGTGTATGGCTTCCTGTGTGCGTGAGCGCCACTGGACAGTTCTCGGGGTGATGAGTGCCTGTGAGGTCTGGCTTGGGACCAGGAGGTCCCGAATCATGTTTATAAATCCAGTGTCCAGGTGTCAGTGTGGAATGAGATCACTTCTCTGCCGGCACGCTGCTGTGCCCACCAGCTGACCTCTCTGAAGTGCTATTGGGTTGCTCCTTCAAAGGGCTGTAAAGCACATGTATGGTGTTTCTGCATTTCAGTCTGTGCTGACTGTATCCCTTAGGCGGAGTCTTTGGACGTTGCTGAGAATTTGGGTCACCCATCAGCGTTGCAGCAGCATCTCAGCAAAACAAACTGCCTTCTTGTGAGCTGTACCCTTAGAGAGGCTTGGGAGCCTGCCTTCAAGGATGGATGTGCCTTTTTATTTCATATGTGTGTTCTGAAACACCTTTGCTGCTTGTTACATCAACTTGATGTGTGTCTGTCGATGCGTTACGTTTTATTGCTGGCGAGTTTAGTGGTCACTGTTGCTTTGCCATTTTCAGTTTCATCTTCCTGCGCTGCTTTGAGTGCTTGTGCAGCAGTGTTCAGATTGAGATTGCTGATGGGTTTAAAATGAAATGGATGGTGCAGCAAACATGCCAATGTGAGAAGGATGATGTGTGGGAGTAAATAAGAGACCGTGGTTATGAGAGGGCTGCTCCTTGATAAGTAATATTTTTGTTATGAGGGAGAAAATAAATTGAAGGGAAATGAGGGTGTTTACTGAGTTATTTAAACTAATGCTGATTAATAACAATACTTACGTTCCAGCTTTTTTCTCTGGTGATGTCTCCTTTATACTAATGCCACTGCTTATGTTGTTGTATAATCTGATTTCTCGGTTTGATTTTCATGGTGTTGATAGTATTTCATTATTCACAGAAAATCCACTTTTTCTGGAAAATCCCTTCCTTCCCCAGTTTATTGGTATATTCATGCACTCAGTGGTGCGACATCTGAGAACCTACTCCATTTCCCTCTACTGTTTCCACCCATTTCCCAATATTAGTAGTGCACAACTAAGGCCAGAAAATGCAAAAATAACACAAAGCCATTTGTATTTTAGCGGCAAAGAACATGCTGACTCTTTTTGGAAGCTTTTGTTTGCTTCTCCTGCAGGCTAAATTAACACTGGAAGCATTTGAAGGCATGTTGTCTCTTCATTGCTTTGTTAATTCAGGTCCTCTCAGGAATTGCATCCCTGTGCTTCTGCCCCAGGAAATTAATGTTTTTATTGGGGAGCAAAGAGCAGTGCGGCTTCCCAGGCCCTTTTTTAATAGAAATGCAGACAGAAATTCGTAAAGTCTAGGTAGGTCCCTACTTACTAGGAATAGGGGCTGTTGTGCTTTCTGGGCAAATTGGTAAAAAAGGGTTTTCAGGTCAACTTTAAATTGTGACAATGCTATGAAATTCTGTTTTGTTCACTGACTTAGAGGAGAAACCCAACCGCGCATTCAGAGTTTTGAGTTGTGGGGCTGTGTTCCGAGTTTCTAGCTGTTGAGATGTTCCTGAGTATGGAATTCGGCACAAAAGTTGTGAGCTTGCATCCTTTGCCTTTTAGTGGGGTGCACCTTTGTGTATCAGGATACCTTGCTCGTTGATACTTTGTTCCAATCTTCTGTCCCTTTCAGACACACCAGTTTAAAGATTTCAGGCAAAAATACCTACTGCTTTTTGAAAAATCTATGCTTGGAATCTGTTTGCAAAGTTTAAGTTACAATTACAGCTTGTATTTGATAGAGATCTTTTAGGTGGTTCTTTTTGGGCAGGGAAGGATGAGCCAGGGAAACTTGACATTCAGGCTGTCTCCATTGCGCTGGTGCTCCTCGAAACAAAAATCAGCTCTGTGCTGTAACGCTTGCAAACACTTTTAAGGAATGCCTTTATGGTGAATTGCCGCGCCTTCCAACATCCAGCTGGCTCTGTAGCAACTTGGCAAATCAGAACATTTATATAATTTTGATAGCAGGCTTCTTACTGAGCTATATTGTACTCTTGAAATTCTGAGTCATATGCCCTGACATCTTATCGCCTTACTTGGCAGCCTTAAAAATCATAGATTGGACATGCTATCAGGCTTACAGTGCTGCTTTGTCCTTGAAATGTCGCTCTATAATCGACTCCTGCTTTACCAGTGGTAGAAGAGCAGAAAATGACCCTGTGGTGAAGGTGCTCCTTTCTTCAGGGTGCACTGGGCAGGCAGGGATGTGACTGTCCTCAGTGAGAGTTTCTTGGCCCAGCTGTGAGCAGTGGCTGTTCCCCCCACCCTTCGCCAAGCTGCTGGTGCTTTGAGGCGTGGGTGCAGTTGTGGAGGCTGAAGAACGTGTGGTTCAGCTCTTGGGGCTGGAGAGCAGAGGAAGGGGTGAGAGGCGGCAGAGGAATAGTTGTCTGTGGATGTTGCAGCCTTATGTTCTAGAAAGCGTTGCTGTTGCTTCTGGCTGATGTTGGGGGAGATTTTGTAGGCCACATCTCAAACTTTTTGAAGATCTGTCTGGCAGGTGCGCAGTCTGGTCTCTAGGGTGCGCTTTCCATTACACAGTGTGTGCTTTTGACTCTCCATCTTCCATTCGTTAAAGCTGCTTTAAATTAGTCACACTCTGAGTGTGCTGCTGGAGGTCCTGAATGAAGGCCTTTTATCATCTCACTCGGTAAGAGGTGACTTTTTCTTGTCACAGCAGCAGCAAGCCTGGGCTTACTCTCTTCTAGATCATTTCCAGAGATACAGCGATACTGAATGTTCACTGAATTCGGTGCTGTCATTCAGATCATGAGTATTTTGACTCCATCTTTGTGCTGCAGCTACATAAGGCAAGTCAGATAATTTTGAGTCTGGGAACAGGGAAATAATAATGGCAATAAAATCTTTTGGAGCAGATTCTGGGAGTTCGTGGAACAGGCTTGTGAGGCATTAAGCTGGTGGTTGAAGCTTTAGCATTTGCTTTGCTGTTTGCATTGTAGTTTCTTCTCATCTTCCTTTGTCTTTGCAAAGCGAGCTGTTGTTCCAAAACACTTATTGTGCCTTGGGTGATTCAGGGCAGGGGAAAGAGTGATTTCTTGTCCCTAAATCTGTTTCTTTGTCTTAGATCCACCAATCCGATGACCCCACTAATGTAGTTGTTACTGGACTGGTAAGGTGCCTAGGCTGTGCCTCTAACAGCATTAAGAGTACATAATTGGGATTTCGTTCAAAAAAGAAGTAGGTACACCAAGCTGAAGATGATTGGCTGCTCTCTTTTAACAGACAAGTCTGAGAAGGAAAACCCATTCGAATCCCCTTTCATTCTGGATTGGTGGATCTGAAGCCCAGAAACAAAGTTTCAGGTAAGAAGTCACCCTGTACTATATCTTGCTGCTTCTGCTTAGATGAGTTTGTCTGCAAATTCAGTATCTTTCTTTAACTGCTTAATGTCCCCAAGGCAGTAGAACACACCAAGTTAGCTGCTGAACTTAGCATAGGAAAGGGCACATTCAGTAATTTCATGGGCAGGTTATTAGGTAATCTAATCGCAGATCTGTTGTGAGAACGTAACGTAGACTTGCCTTCTGTGGAATGGCAAAGCGGTGTCCACAGGTATGGGGCATTAATGAAAAGGCTTACAGATACTGCTTCCAAAAGAAGAAACCAGCTTTACTGATGACTTCGTTGAACTTCTCAGTCGAGTTGAAGAAGGTAGTAGCTCTCTTCTCTGATGAGTTCATCAGAAGCTTAGAGAACTTGTCTAGCTGTTCATAGCACAAATTCCAATGGCTGTATCCCGCCAAAATGCCGTTTGAAATTCTGTTGTGGGCAGCACTTGGAGTCAGCCTTTAAATCCTTCATGAGATTTCAACAAAGTTCTGTACTTGGTTGTTCCTAAAGCATAGCTGAGCTGGTTGTAAGGCACGATTCTCAAGAGGAGCTTTAAAGTCAGAGTGGATTTATCTCGGAACAGGGGGAGCATGGTCATATTTTGAGTCACATTCATCTGAGGTTTTGAGATGACTGGAAGAGACTGCAGCATGTTATCTTAAAGACAAGGTTGGAAAGTGTTTGTGTGCATTAGGAAGGAAAACTGGGTGCCTGGCTGATAGGAAAATGAGGTTATGTGCGTTACTATCTGGTGTGAATGGGAGACCTACACCTCTCCTAATGCCCAGCTTCGTTGTGAGTTAGCGCTTTAATGAACTCAGCAACTCATTTCTAAAGTCAGTGTGATGCCATGTGCCTCAATTCCTTCTGATATTAATAGCCATAACACAGAGCTGCTTGAGTGTTCTCTTTTGTAGCAGCTGTTAAAGCAAACGTTAAGGCCTTTTTACTTAACTAACAGTAGAAGAAACTTTTTTAGGTGCTGTTGACCTCGTGTATTGTTTTAGCACTGCGTTTGCTTTGCCGTCGTGGTATTTTGTGCAAAAATGATACTTGAATTTAATCAATGAATACATACATAATGAATTACTTGTGCCCAGGATATGATTGTTTCCTCGTTTGATTTTTTTTTAAGTATTTGCATTTTATTTGTTTAAGGTGGAGAAGTCTTTTAAATTTATTTTTTCTTTAAATCTGAGAGAAAATCTAAGGGAAACGCTTATTAACCTTAGTCTGACACATTTCTCACAGTCTCATCTAGCATCAGATTAAATCTTTCCCACACACCAGTCAGATGCACCTTAGAGTTAAAACTGGAAAACCACATCTTCCCCTGGAATATTTGCTGTTCAGGGTGTGCCTTTTTCTAAAATGAGGGAATGGGAAGGCAGAAGTGACCTTGGCATCTTTAATGATGAAAACTGAAAAGAGGAAATAATTTAAATATACTGGAGGGGGAGGGAAGGAAGAGGAAGCACAACTGTGCACTCCTGCTGATTAAGATCCCGATGTTATGATATTTAATATTGCTTAACTTTGTGAAACATGAGGCAGACCTACCAGAGGCAGTAGTGGAGCTGACGTGGGCTGGAGTGCAAGGATATGCTGGTTGGAGGCTTAGTTCTTGCCTGGGCTTTGAATCTTCTTTTTCAAGAAGTAAAATGTAAGTCAGCTATCGAAGGCTGTGTAGATACTCCCCCTGCAGCAAACCCCAGATGTGAAACCAGCACTTTATTATGTGTGGAGCCCAGACTTCACATGCATTTAAACTCGTCATTGAAGTGCATGCTGCCCTGCCTCTACTAGGTTTTTAGATGGGGTTTTTATTATATTTAGGTTGTGTTAGGCCTCATCATTAAAAACTCTATACAGAAAAGAGTCTAAGACAACTTTTAGCATCTAGGACAAGTTTCAGCCATGTTTTTCTGATTGTTTAACTCATTCAACGTTTCTCCTCTCTCAGCTGGCAGTGCTAAGTCTTTGCAGGGTTCCTCTTTGTTTCCCAGTTACGATTTACCATGAGGAGGTGTGCTGCTGTCTCTGCTCTCAGTAATACCTCTGTTCCTGCTGCATAAGAGCATCAGAAAGCTGTTTTTGCTTTGAAATGGCCTTTTATTTCATCTAATGTAGGATACATTAATGCAGAAAGGAATATCACAGTTCTGGAGTTTTGAAAGTGTGGGAATTGGGTTGTACGTATGCGAAGGAAGCAAGAGTTAATCTCAATACTGTGCATATTGGAGAATTTGGATGATTTCATTTAATGTCTGGAGTGACTTAAGTAAACACATTAGGATTTTCTTCCTGGTCTTTTGTATCTTTCTGAAAATGAGCTACCGCATCTCATGAGTCTTATCCTGATGAATAAATTATAATGGGTGTAAGACTGTTGTTACGTGCAAAGAAAGCATTTAATCTTTTCTCCACTGAACCCATATTCCTTTTGTAGCATCCGTTTGGTTGTAGCAAACGCATACTTTGATCTTCAGGAGCTGAGTGGGACTGCGTTACCGATCACCCTTCTGTGAATTCCTTGTCCTATCTAGAAGAACGGTGTGGTAATGAGGAGAATTTATCTGATAAATTATTTTCCTTTTGTCTTACTTTGTATTTCCTGATTCCTCACTTAGTATTTTCCCCCAATGGAAGCAGCTTATGTGCAGAGCTTGAATGGCTGGTGGAAGGTTGTAACATTGAGCGACTTTGATTTTGAACAGCAATCATTTTGCTAAATAGATTTTTCCAATGCAAGTGTGACTCAGCTGTGGGTTACCTGTTTTTCTAAAATAATCTGATAACCATAAAGGAATAATCAAGAGCGCTTCACCAGCTAAAATGATTTTGCTGCTCTGTGGATACTTCTTTTTGAGAAATTTACTTTTGCATTTGTGGTTTGTTGAAGAACAGAAATGCAAGAGTAAATTAGATCTAAGACAACTTCCTTGACCTGAGAACGTAGCAGTTCTTGAAGCAGAACACTTGAATGCCTGTGTAAAACTCCATGGATATTGAAATATGAATGGTACTCAAACAGCCTTCCAATTCAGACACTCAAGACTGGATGTGAGGTTGCATTTTGGTTGTGGAAAAGGTAGTGATGTGGTGGCACTGATCCCAAATGACTCGTACGGAGCATGTGAACACACTGCATCTCTCAAGGGACAACTTGGATTTGACATGAGAATCGGAGGAGTACAAAGTGCTGCTCTTGGTCTGCCGTAAATTGTTTCTTTGTTTTTGAATACCTCAGCAAAGAGATTCAGTGTTGTGCCAAAACGCGCAGCACAGCGAATGTGTCACCGTGCCAAGCCAGGCTGTCACTTGGGGAACACACGTACTTGTGTTACATGCATGCCCCCACACTTTGTTTCCAATTCAGTAGTCACACTTCTGAGCATACTTTGACATTTTTACTTTTCCACCTCCTGCAAATATTCAGAGTACTTGTTCCGCTGTCTGGTTGGTTCAACACTGTTGTGCTTGTCACTGTTTAGAATGAAACACTTAAGGTAAAAACACCAGGTAAGAGGGGATGGAGTTTGCTGAGCGGTTGGCAACTGTTCCCTGCTGAGTGTAAAATAATACTGAAGGCCTTTGAACACTGTTACTGTATTATATTTTTTCTGCCATATTGTGATTAATGCTGATTTTTGAGTAACAAAGATCTGAGCTTGATACTAAATTTGATTTAGGACCACGTAGCTTTCATAAACAATCACGCTGTCCTTAAGACTAAGTTTGCTCTTCAGAATACCCCTTTTCTAGCTTAAATCTGATCAAGTAACTGCTGTTACTAAACAGTTCTGTTGGTCTAGGCCTAAGTTGAAGTGAACTAAGCAGTAAGTTACCAATGGTGAATGGCATTCAGATTTCTTACAGCTAAAAATCTGAAGGGAATTCAGAATGAGGGCTGAAGTTTTTGGTTGTACCTGACTTTGCGGGTCTGAGTCCCTGTGAGTAGCTGTGTGGACATCCAGGACATGTACAGACCTGGCTGAGGAGCTTGTTTGTTGTCACTAGGAAGTTGGGAAAAAGCATTTCACACTTCAGGGTTTGTAAACGATTTGTTAGATCCTTATATTCAACTTCATTTTCTGATAAGAAAAAAAGTTGCTGTAGGAAGAGTGAATTAATATAATCAGGAATGCTAATGCTCCTTCATTTGTTTTACTGTGTTTTTCTTTGAAATTTTAAACCACCTCCCCTTGACAATCTTTTTTGGACTCTGTCTAGAAACTGATTTTCAAATACAAGTTTCCCAAACTGCAAACACACCTATAAATTTTGATTCCTTAAATTATCTTGTATAAATAAAATGCGTATGGTGAAAAATTCTAAGTCTTAAAAATACTTTCTAAAACTTCCTGCACTAAGGCTTGGTTATGTCAACTCTGTCAATAACAGAGATGGCAGTGTTTCCATCCTTGGATATCCCTCTGAAATGAAAGGTTCTAGGACATTTTACAGTGCTTTAACAATAGCAGTGCTGTACATCTATGAGAAGTACAAGGACTTATAGGTAATTTTTTTTTTTCCTCTATCCTAAAAGCTATGCATACAAAGTTAATTTATTGGAAGGAACACTGCTGCATGCTTTACTATTAATATAAGAAGTCATTAGCATCTGACCTTTAAAGGCATTGAAGCATATTCCTTTTTTAGTGATGCTGCTGAGAATTTATACTTTAGAATGCAAATGCATTTGCGTGGGTTTCCTAAATTTGAGATGCAAGATTGAAACCTAAATCTTGAAAGATAATTTCTGAGGCTGGACCAGCAAAGCCATTCTTGGTAGACAGAATTAAAATCAATCATAGAATAATAAAATCAATGTATAACTCTTTCCAAACATAAGGCATCTAAAAGACCAGGATGAGAGTTTTTTTTACTTGTATTTATTCTTTTGCATCATTCAATCCCTGCCGTGCAGCTGTAAAGCCCCTCTTTCATCTGCTTGCTCCTCCCCTCCCAGGAGTGCAGTCAGATGAACAGGCAGCTATCCTGATCTGAGTTGATTAAAACTCTGCATTGGCAATTAGCTTGTTACTTAAAGTTTGAGCCTCAGTTTGCCTTATCTTAGGGTGCATGGTTCTCTTATCTGCCAGAGGGTTTGACACTGGCTTAGATGTGCCTTTAATAGGATGCCCATGGGCCAGGGTCATTTTCCCTTTCCCAAGCTTTATTAAATAGCGCTGCATCTCCCTGGGATCCTGACAGGAGGCAAGTGAAGACGTAAGTTCAGGCTCGTTATGCAAGAATTAAATCTTTAATATACTGTTATGCTTTTATTTATGACAGTTCCTATGCAGGCAGGGTCAAGAAATAACATGACAGGGAAGCAGATAAATATTTGCACATTCCTGTTTTAGTGTGAAGTAGAAAACAATATTTAATTAGTCGTATTGTGCAATGTCGTTGCTACAGCGGTGTGTCCAGTGATTTTTATAAATCCTATTATTCAGAGTTTCGTAATGCTGTGGAAAGGTTTTTGTGTGGCTCGAACTTGCCATGGAGATGGCCTCTGATGTATTTTGAACCAAATTAAAAAATGGTTCTCAAATTACCCAGATTTTTAAGTTCTTCAAGTTCAGCTTATTTAGCTAGAGTAGTTCCTAAAAGAAAGCACAGTCTAATAACTGGAACCAGTGATTTCCAGCTTATAATCTGTGGACTTGTGTACATGTAAACTTGTTATACAGGTTATACACACAGTTCGGTCCATCCTATATGAAAATCTTAGGAGAGAAGTTTATTGTTTCTCGATCAGTGACTTTTACTGAGTTATGAGAGCAGAATTAAATTTTCACTTGGCCCGTATGTTTAAAAATGCAGAAATTTATTTGGGCTTTCATGACTCCCTGCAGCACTGCACTGAATTTTAGTGGTTCAGTGCTGCAGGAGCACCGTTCAGGTGTTGTGCCAAGTAAGATTAAATAATGAAACGGCTTAGAAAGGAAGTTTCTTGGATTACATATGCTTGTTTTGAAGCAGAACTATATATGATCTATATGAATTCATCTTAGTGGGTTTGATCAGTACATCCTGTCTGTCTTTAAACATATAGAGATGGGGGTTTTTTGTCTAATTTAAATGAAGGTATTTTCCCTGATGTCACTGGCTGACTGCCTTAGAACAAATCTGGGTACGAAATTTCAAGTGTTTGTGTGAGGAGGCGTCAAAGTAAATTGTGGCAAAGGAATTATAGATATGTGGAATTAATTATTTGATAACTAAATTAAAAATCACATTTCTCTAAACCTTAAATAAGAAACTTTTAATAATAGATAACTGAATTATTTTGATATTGAAGGAAGAGTATTACTATATAGCATAAAGATCTCTATTTTTACCTCTGTACGTAAGGTGTATGCCCCCATTCTTCACATGACAAGTACACAGTACAGCGCATCCATATGGAATTGCAGACTTCCTCCTGGATTAGAGAGAGGATTCCAGTGTATTTTGTGATGCTGAGGTCGTTCTTCTCCTGTTTTCAGTTTAATTTCTCTCATTAGCACGGAGATGAAAATGTTAGGCTTTCTTTTGTTTTATTCATAAGATGTGAAATAAAAAAAAAAAGGTTTCTAACCGGTCCAGTGGCTCTGGGCTCCCTCCTTCCTCTCGTTACTGGCACAAACCGCTCTCCCTGAGCCTTCACCTCTGCTTTTCCACTTTCAACTTTGGTCTTCTTTCTTTTAAAGATTTGATGTTATAACTAAATTGGAAACTTGCGTGGAAAATCTTGAAAGCTCAGTCTGTGCCAAATTTTAGAGCTGGGTTTGTGTATTGTTCAGTAGTGAGGAACTGGATCCTTGTCCTGAATTTTATCTTATGGTTATGGAGCGTGTGTACTCTTCTGTCCTTAAAAGGAACTGTGAAATAATGTCAGGGAGCTATGAGGGGTTTGGGGAGTCTGCATCAAATTTCTTCATCTTCAGAAAAGAAATAAAAAGGATTTCCAGACGTTTCTTAAATTTTAGTGTCAGCAGTGGGGAGTCAGCTTGGTTCTTTCTGGCTTGGGTGGTGGTACGAGTAATAACTGCAATTAGGAGACAATTTGGCTTTGGGATACCCTCAACTACTGATACAAGCTGTTCCCCCAGTAACCCATTCAATAGAGATACAGTGCATCTGGACTAAGCTGGGTTTGCTCTTGCAATTTGACCTCAGCTGGGTGTGGTTCCGCTTTAAAAATACCCAAATCCTTGTGTCCCTGTCCTAGTACATCAGCTGTAAGCTCAGACGTTAATGCTGGCTTTGTTGTAAGGATAAATAGTTCAAATTGAGAGAATTAGACAGCGCGGGGTGCCAGACCTTAAATACTGCAGCTCCTCTGGATTGTACCCTACAGAACTGCTCCCCAAGCTGAGTGCACAGGTCAAAACCTGGTGAGCAGCCACAGCCAGGCCAGTCTGGGTCAGATCTTTCCCTGTGGCAGCAGAGCCGCTGCTGTGGGCAGTGGGTGCACGGACGAGCTGATGGACCCACACTGTAACGACTCTGATACCTACCCGGGGGAATGAGTTTCAGTGTTCGTCTGGGCGCTAAAGCCAAGTGGTTGCAAAAGAGGAAAATCGGCTCGTGTTGTCCTTTCTGGGACAGAGGGATGGCTTTTTTTCTGAAAAGGATCTTCAGTCATTATTTTACCCTTGGCCGCTAATCCTATGCTTAATGTAGAAATAACATAGATAAGTACCCACTTTAACTTACTAATGAGTTGCCTGCCTTGAGTGATTTGTTGTGGCATCTAACTGCTTCTTCTCTTCCTTCCTTTTTGTCACCCTGCAGTGTTCTGTGCCAAGGTCTTTGTGGCTAGGCTGCTCCAACCTGGTAGAGAGCATGTGCGCACTGAGATGCCTGCAGAGCATGCCCAGTGTCAGATGTCTCCAGGTGCCTTTCTTCTTTCTTGTTGTAAATGTTATGCGTATGCTGTTGAACATTTGTTAAACTCTCAGGACTCTGTTTAATCAATTGTTAAGTCTGCTAAATGTTTTCTTTTTTTGTGCATCCTTTTCTGAAACCTTCTACTTAACTGCACTGTAGGAGTAAATCTTAAGCGAGCTTTCTGTACAGTAGACTCTGGGGGGGGTGAGCTTTTGTGTTTGCCTGCTTACTGAAGTTGTGATATAAGTAGCATAGTCGTGCATGTTGCCTGCTACATTTTTGCTTTCTCATTTAATTTTAAAGACAATAACATGATGAGCTTTGCCATTTCTCTTAAACTGCAGTGAACTGACTAGCCTGTATTTGTGTGATTTGATTTAGAAAGGATAAGCTTTTTATGTTCTACTAAGCGTGATCCTGGTTATAGCTTTACATTACAGTCATTACGCATGTTGAATACAAAACAGTTACATGGGGTCCTGGAGCTCTGGGTGGCTCTGTTAACTCAGCTTCTTAACCTTTAAAAAGTGAAGAACAAGGGTTGGGGGCTTTGCCTTGTGCTGAAGGCCACTAAAGCTGAGGTTTTCTGTTGTTTTTCTTCTAGTAAGCTGTTGAAGCTGAGCCTGTGTAGTTTATAGAGGGGGCATTGCTGCTGTTTCTGCACTGGTTTGGGAGGGTTTGAAAATGGTACAAAGGGAGGTTTTGATACCAGTTAACAATTCTGAACTCCCAGAATATTTACTTTGGAAAGAAAATGCAGAACATGTAGTAACTGTGTGGCACTAAAGTGTTTCTGAGAGTTACATTTTTAGCAGAACGTAACTATTATTAAATGTCAGTATCTTTGATAACATAATAGCGTTATTCAGTGGTGCAGTCTTTCATGTGTATAGAAGGAGTCCTTAAAAGAAATTGCTTTTTGTGAGTGTGAACTTCAACAAATTGAGTTTTGTTTGCAGTCAGTCCCTTCGAGTTCAGATGCTGGATAACATGAATGCCTTGCCTTAGAGTAACCATTTCTTTCAAACCCTTTCCTCTTGCCTGCAAAATGTGACCACTTGAGTTCCAGCAAATTTGAGTTTCAGAATTAATGTCTTCAAAATTTGTGCTAAAATACAAACATGTTTTTCTGTTAGAATGCTTTGTTTCCAGTTTTGAACTACTGTTCAAGGAGGAGGGGACCCATGACCAAGATAAATTTTACAGAGATTGGCACTACATTATGGCCAGATAGCGGGTTATAGTAAATGCTTATAGTCATGGCAGGGCAAAGTCACTGAGGTTTGGTGTCTGTCTTAGGAATATTTACAAGATAGATCTAGTATAGGATCATCCTGCTCTCCTTCCCTGGTCCTTGCCATTCACCCTCTCACTGGAAAAGTAAAATAAAGCTTTCTTCAATGGGAATTCTGATTTTTTTTCCTCTTGGACCTAACTTGTCCATGGCCAAAGAGCATCTCTGCATTTTTCAGCAGGTGCTCTTGGTTGTTTTGAAGATGGGTGGTGATGTTGGAAGGAGGCTGGATGGAGCCTGGTGGGCCAGGCTGGTCATAGTTTCAAGGCTTGTTGGTGAGGGATGTGGGCAGTGAGCGTGGAGCAGCTGCTGCTTTGCTGTCACGAGGCTGCTCCTCCGCACAAACCTCGGGCTGCAATCCAACGCTGCCTTGCTTAATTGCTCTCTACTCAACTTTTGAATTTGTGACTTGTGCCTGTCTGTATTAAACAGCCGGTGGACTGTGTCAGGAAATGAGTGGTTTTGCTGCTGGTGGTGGGTGTAGATCTTGGTCTCGTGCAGTAAAAGGCTATGGGAAGGGCTACCTGCAGGACTCCCCTGGATTTCAAAGGACTTGTCAGGCTGTGGGGTCCCTCATGAGCTCACATTCCAGCTGCAGGCAAAGTTTACATGTCTGCAAGTTCCCTATGTGGGAATTGCAAGGACTCTTTGATGATGAATCTCCTTAGTTAGCACATCATGACAAATGAACTGCTTTTTTCCCCCAGCTGAACTTTTCATTAAAGCAATGTTACAGACAGAAAAATCTATATACTCAACTGAAGTAATAGAATGTTCATAATAAATAGGTTTACTTTTCTTTCTGCTACAGTGTTTATCAGTAGGTACATAGTAGTTAACTGTAAGAGGAAGAGGTGAAAGCTTAGGCTGGATGGTCAATGAGTTATTTGATGCAGAATACATTGTGTTACACACTTCTGTTGATAATATTGATTAAAGGATAAAATACAAACTACTTTGTTCATGAATATGCTGTTTTAAACACAAGATTTTTGGAAACCTGTTATCACACCGATATGGTGTCGTATAATTAAACTAATCCAGCTGTTCTGTCAGGATGCATCACTTGGAAAAATGTCTCAAACAGGAGTTGTTACAAATCTGTCAGTTTTCACGAAGTGCAGATTTGAAGTACAGGTTCATTTGTGCAGGCTTTTTCTCCATGTCCTGCAGGAATTTAACAATCCCAGAGCATTTTAGACCTCTAATAGTAACAGCTCACAAGCTTAACAAAGTGGAGTAGCAGAGTACATCACTGTGGGGAAAACCACGCTGTTTAAGCACGTGGGTTTGCTTCAGAGCGGTCAGGAGCTCGGTGTGTGGAAACAGTTTTGTGTATCCAGTCTGTTGTCTTTCAGGAGTGGCTGAGGAGGGATTGCACTGGGGGATGTTGGACCCCTCTGTGTGTGGCTTGTACTTTTCTGCTGGTTGCCCTCTCTTGATGGACTGTGTAGGGAATAAGAGGAGTAACAGTACAGAGCTGATGCCTGGGCACGCTGCTTAGTAAGGTGCAGGAAGCACTTCGGTGATTTGAATTCTGTTAAAAAAATTAAGACTGGATGGTTTGATTTTTTTTGAAAAAAAAATCTGATTTTTGTGGAACTGCAACTGGGAGTGAAAGGGGTTGAGTCCTTTAGATGCATCTGTGGGAGATACTTAAGCAAACAAAAAAGGTTCTCCTTTCAGGCGTGTGACAGGCGAAGGGGAACTTGGAAGTGAAAGTGACACCAGCTGCTTTTCCCCATTTTTATTTTTGGTGCCATGCCTTGCTCTTCATTGTTTCCTGAGCTCTAAGCCCACATGTGAAACAAGTAGGGTATATATACTAGGAGGTGTTTGTTCTGTAGCACTTGTTGAATTAGCAAAATGGTGATTAGTAGGGAGCTTAAGGAGGTAAATGTAGAAGGCCTTTGGTGAGTCACAGAAGTTATCTGGGAGTTGTATCTGTTGTCTTTGTGAGTTGTATGTGTGCACTAATTGGCAAAAGGATCAGAAAGAAGGAAAAAGCCCTAGTCTTTAAATCTGGAGCCTTGTGGCTTTTCTTCAAGCAGCTCTTAGTGCTTTTTTCAAGCATTTAGGCTTCCTGAGTAATCTCCCATCAGTCTAAGAGGTGAAAGCAGAGATTAGGTTTACTCTTGCCTTTCCCTAATGTTGTTAGCAGCCATAAAACCTAACCAGGCTCCTCTGAAACCAAGCTGTAACATTTTAAGTAAATGCCCTCTAATGCCAGTGGAGTGGAGATGGTGTTCCAGTTCTCCACAATTCACCTGTTTTTGTGTTTTGTGCTTTTTCTCATGCAGTCAGAGACCTCTGTAGTTCACTGGAGAAACACTGAGCGCTGTCAGTGAATGGAGGAGGGAGAGAGATAATTGACTAAAAAATATTTATTCTTGTTTGTGGTAATTTGCTCTCATTTATTTTGATTTTCAATGGAATTAATATCATTTGGAAATAAAGTCCTTGATGCTTATTATCACTTGTTATTGTTGTATTGAAAAGCATATATTGAATGCCAGATCACAATATTCAAAACTACTATAGATACTGAGGCCTTATTTTTTTAACTACTTAATTATCTTTATAATGATTTTGTGCCAGGGAGCTTACCATTATGAACATACTTGGATTCAAGTAGTTGCTATTTTCATCCTTTCTTTGATATGGATGTAACTGCAAGATTAAAAGCATATTGGTCTTTTTTGTAAGTGTTTAGAGAAACTGGTTTTTTTTGCTAGTTGTGCGGTGGAGCCATAAGGACACATCACCTTCACTAGCTTCATCCTCGGGAAGTGCTACAGTAGATGGGAATGTATTTTGTCCCTCTGGTTTGGGAAATGGCTCCAGCAGCCCTGTCACACAGGAAGAAGCGTCCAGTGCTCTTATTGCTGTATAGAAGCCTCTGCAGTGTGTGTTGAAGCCTGATCATTAAGCAACAGGAGAGGAGTACTCCAACATCGCTTTGAATTATTACATAGCATAGAGTGTGATGAAGTAGTGCTTTGAGAATAAAGTATTGGAGAAATTACATTAAATTCTCCTAGTAACCAGATACTACTCATTCAACTCTTTCTTCCTGGTATTTAGAATCATAGAATAACCAGGTTGGAAGAGACCCACTGGGTCATAGAGTCCAACCATTCCTATCAAACACTAAACCATGTCCCTCAGCACCTTGTACACCCGTGCCTTAAACACCTCCAGGGAAGGTGACTCAACCACCTCCCTGGGCAGCCTCAGCCAGTGCCCAATGACCCTTTCTGTGAAATGTTTTTTCCTAATGTCCAGCCTGAACCTCCCCTGGTGGAGCTTGAGGCCATTCCCTCTCGTCCTGCCCCCTGTCACTTGGGAGAAGAGGCCAGCTCCCTCCTCTCCACAATCTCCTTTCAGGTAGTTACAGAGAGCAATGAGGTCTCCCCTCAGCCTCCTCTTCTCCAGACTAAACACCCCCAGCTCTCTCAGCCGTTCCTCATAAGGCCTGTTCTCCAGCCCCCTCACCAGCTTTGTTGCTCTTCTCTGGACTCGCTCCAGAGCCTCAACATCCTTCTTGTGGTGAGGGGCCCAGAACTGAACACAGGATTCGAGGAGTGGTCTCACCAGTGCCGAGTCCAGAGGGAGAAGAACCTCCCTGGACCTGCTGGTCACGCCGTTTCTGATTCAAGCCAAGATGCCATTGGCCTTCTTGGCCACCTGGGCCACTGCTGGCTCCTGTTCAGTCGCTGTCAACCAACACCCCCAGGTCCCTCTCCTCCAGGCAGCTTTCTAGACAGACTTCTCCTAGTCTGTAACACTGCACAGGGTTTAATTGCATTTAGTTGCATTTAGTTGCACTTTGCCCTGACTCTTTTAGAGACATCAACTGTCTCTTTTCTAAAACTCTACTCAGTTTGTTCTTGCTTATTCAGACACACCTCCCATTGTGTTGTCTTTTTTTTTTCCTACACCTTTCTATTTATTTTGTCCTTAAAATATTCAGCTTAATTGTGAGTAGTGTCCTGCTTTTCGTTTTGTGTTCACGTGAGGGGTCTGCAGCTTGGAAGCTCTAACAGAGCACTGAGTCACTGCAGGAGCAATAAACTGCTCACTTCCAGAGCTTCCAGCATGAGAAGCCAACTTGTTCCTCCAAAAGCCGTATCTGGCAATTCCTGTAGTGGCCTTCTCAGCCTTACAGCTACCCTGCCTCCTCCCAGCCCATTCACCCACTGGCGTATTCTTTGATAGCGCGTTTCGCTTTACCTGTCCTTCGTCCTTGACTTCTGCACAGCAGGATGTCCAGCTCCATCAGTGTTTCTTGAACTGTATTTTCATTCTTACACCACGTGTCCTGATGTTGGATACAGGAGGAAGGTGACATTGACGTAGTTCTTGCCAGTGTCATTCCTGCTTAGATTAAGACAGGGTGTATTGATTTACTCTCCATAAGCGGAAGCTGTCTTCACAAAATAGTGGTCTTAAAAGCCCTTTCAGTTGGCCAATTTATAATTTATTATAGAAGAAGTTAGGATTTGCCAGTGGCAAGTGGAGTTCTGGAGCGTTAGGGCTTTGATATTAATGCCTTACAATCTCATTCCCTACAGAGGAATTATTTGCTAGCAGTAGTGAATCTCAGTGCTATCACACAGAAGGAAGTTTATCTTTCTATTTATTGACAAGATACAATTTAGCTTTAACTTGCTTAGCTTCTGTTGGTTGATGTTTGTGTTCAGATACCAGAAGAAAGTACAACATCGGAAATTACTGTTGGAAAAAAAATGAGGCAAATGAAGGTTTCTGATTTATTGACCTGAAAACTTCCACCATCCCTTTTTTGCAGCACAAATTCAGATGCAGACATGAAGCAATGTTCTTAAAATGACAGTGAGTGCAGAAAATGTGTTCCGCTAAAACTTTTTCCTGCGGTGCATGAAATCACGAATCGGAAGATGATGAATAGGCTGTCGCTGTGTAGTCTGCATCCTTTTGAAAATGTTATTCTCTGTTAAAATGAGTTGCCATAGCCAGACAACTGCTTTAATGCTTCTGTTAGGTTTGCAGTGATTTACAAATACTTCTTTGACATGTTTTCTCTATTTTGCCTCAAGACAGTTGGGACTGTTACTGTTTCTTTTTGGAAGTAGTCCAACAGGTCCATTATAAAGCAATGAATATTTGATTCTTTTCTTTAAAGGAACAGAATGTTCCCTCCAATATCTGGAATATTTGTGCTTGGCCCTTTATTTTAAACAGTCATCTTTTTGAGACAGAAAGCTTCAAAACTAAGGATAGTGTTGTAGAAGCAGTTAAAGCTATCCATGCAGTAGGCCTGTCGCTGGTTTGTGCAGTGAGATGGTCTGAATCACCCAGTTTGGTGAGCTGATGTGAAAATGTTCAGCTGCCCTGTTAATCAGCAGCAGCACTTCCCAGTATTGTTGTTTCTTCAGGCTGAAGCTGAAGTCTCCTCTCAAAATTAATCACAGTTTGGATTTTGGTTTCGGGAGTTTCTCACAAGACCTTGGTTATTTTATTTTAGTTGTTAGTATGTGTGTGTTCCAGACTCTGAGGGCTGCTGGCATAGATTGCATAGTGGTGTCTGCCAGCCTGCACTCCAGAATCACAGTGTATTTCTGTAGCGAAGTGCCCCAGACTGGGGCCAGTGCCGGGCATGCAGCCTCTCAAGGGCCAAGTCTCTGACAGTGGCAGCAGCTTCCGGTGCTTCCAGATGGTGTGGCCATGGCTTGTTGCTAGGTTGAGACACCCACAAGATAATTAAGTGTAAAATGCAGGGACTGAGAGTTTTCTAAGCATGATTTATTACCTGAAGGGCAGTGTTGCGATAAGCACTTTGTTCAGTCATCCTTTGTAAATGTGAGTGCTTTCAGCTTTGTGACTTCAGTTATTGACTACGCCTGTTCTTCTCTAGGGCCAAGAAGCGAGACCTTCTCTTCATTGGGCCAATTCATAGTTTATTTTTATGTAGAAGAGAGTGGTTACTTACTAGACTACTTTAGCCTTCAGCTAGCGTGCTAGTATTGAGCTGTGAACCAGAGCTCTTCCTCTTTAGTTTCCTCAGCTGAGGACCAGAAGCATGTTCCCTGATGTCAGAAGACATCAGAAGCAAAGGGAGTCCATATGTGTAAGTTTTGGTTCCTGGTTTTCCCCGGACACTTGAGTTAAGTCAGTCCCTTGGAGCTGGCTGTGGCTCTGTCAGTTCTGGCTGTGGTAGGTGTGCAGCAAGCGGTGGCAGCAAGTTTGGTAGCAAATGCAGCCTGTGACACCGCTTTGCAGGTTGGGGTCATCTGCACCAGCTTCGCCTGCGTGGGGCTGTTTGTTACTGACCCCCAGCCTTCCTGTGTGCTAGTAAAGGGGTTTGATGGTATAAACAATATAATACATACCGGTGCTTTTTTACTTTCCTGTTTTCAGCAGGTTTTAGAGGTCATTGAGGCTTGTACATGTCATCCTCAGGCTGCAAGCTTGCTTAAACAGAGGAGTGACTCCTTTCAGGAGCCTGTTTCTCTTTCTAACCTGCTTTTCAAGTTATTTCACCTGTGACTGTTAGGTAGGGGGGAGTTTTTACCTTCATCTTTTCTTCAGAATCTGCCGATATTCAAAAGTTCATAATTTACTTAATCAGTAATCTTTATGATAGTAGGAGGAAGTGTTGATGTGACTCCTTCTTGAGATATTTCACTGAGCTGCTGTCTGCTGGAAGGGAATTCTGAACAGAAAAAAAGTAATGTGAGCTTAGAGATCTGGTCCTTATTCCTTTGAATCACTTGCCATCCTGCTTTTTGTTAGTGCTTTTCTGCTGTTCCATTTAGAGATCACAATCCATAATTTCTTACCCAGAAGGAGAAGTCCCTAAGGAGGCAAGTACATTTCTTTGTGGTGGATTCCTGTACCAACACAAGGTGCTAGGCTCTGCCTCAGTAAACCCCGAGCCATGGCTTACAGCTGCAACAGATGTGCATCATTTCAGATAGAAATATATAAAAGCTGACACAATCAGCCTAAGCTTCATGTATTTCCTCAGTAGTGGGCAGGAGCTGTTATTCCTGATGCCCTTTACAGGGCGTCTGCAGAAGATCCTGCCTTTGAGTGGTGTTAGGCACACCTTTTGTGTTTTCTCAGCTTCCTTTAAAAAGGGTTTTTTTTGCTGTCTGATCCTGTTCTGCTGTGAAGAAGTTTGCTATGTAATTTGTCTTGCTTTCTGCCTGCCTTCCAGCAGTGCCGTGCTTCTATGGGGAGGGAGCAAAATCTTCCTTAGAAGAGCAATATTCCTATTGCAAGGCAGTCTGTTCATGGTGCGGGTCGTAGAGTTCTCTGCCTTGCAGGTGTCTTTCCCAGGGAAGAATTTTCAAGGAAAGAGAAAAATATAATCAGATCTTTCTCACCAAGGAAAAGAGCCCTGCATTAAAAGAGGACAGATAATGGTAAAAATTTAAATTAAAAAAAATATTCATGAATGACAGTGGACCTCAAAGTTCTGTCTGTATAAGACACTTGGTAGCTGATAGTGAAATGCCCTGCTTCAAAAATCACTTGAACACGGTTCAGGTGAAGATATCTAAGTGAGATGTTTAAACTAGAGAATTTCTTCAAGGGATATGGTACCAAAACAGTGTTTACCATGATGTAGCAAGAATCCTTGTAAAGTTTTGCCCATGTTGGCTCAGGCTGCTAGAGCAAATGTCATCTGCGAGTCTCCAGCTTGTGTGTAAGCAGGTATGTTGGGAAAACTGTTAGTTAGGCTGAACGCCTTTGAATTCAGTTCCTGGATAGTAAAAAAGCAGGATGCCTGGCTTGTCATCACCCTGCTCTAAAGGCTTTTCTATTGTCCTGCAGTATCTGTTAAATTCTTTTTAAGCCCTGTTAACTTCAAAGTTAGCCTTCAGGGCAGCTTGTTGGAGGGAAAAGCCCTTTTAGATCCCGGATCAGGCCTGGCACTTTGTTTGATGCTGTTCTTTTTGCTCAGATGTGAAGGAAACAGTAGTTTTCCTGCTGAAGTGGCATCCAGCCCAGCTGTCTCCAGGCAGCGAGGTGATTGCTGGCACACTGGGTGGTCACAGGGTGGGTTTCAAGGCCTTTCCTATCCGCTGCCCATGCAGCAGAATTGCCACCTTTTTTGCAAAGTGGTGAGCTGTGACATAACGTCCATCACTGATGTGACACAGATTATTTTTAATCTGCCCAAAAGAGGAACCTGAGATATTGGGCAACTGTGCCTCCCGTTCTCAAATCCTTCTCTGTAGAGTCTTTTAATTATGTGCTTTTTTGTATTAATCAGCTGTAACTGGAAGTTGTAAGGGGAGAATTGCTTGCCTTATGGATCAGGAGCATTTAGACATCCATTTTATGTCATGTGAAATCTAAATTGTGCAATGGCACTTTCCTTTTAATACCTAGATAAAATAAGCATTGACTGCAATGTGTCTCCCTGGGCAAGGCAGAGTGGGTCTCCCTGGGCAAGGCTGAGTGGGTATTCGAAAAAATTATTTGTGTGAGTTCTTTTTTTTTCCATGTATTAGTGAAAGCTTGTCTGTTTAGCTGATGGGGGTCTGTAGCCTTTCTTGAGATAAATTCTCTCCAGAATTTTGTTTGCTTGGATATCAGCAGTTACAAAAGCACACTGAAGTTGTGGATAGGTAAATGTCTGTGTTTCAGACAGTTAATGAGTGATGAGGATTTCCAGGATAGATGTGATGGATTGAATCAGTTTGAGTTGCCTGCTCTGGAAGATGTTGCCGCACAGCTTTGGAGGGAAAAACTGGGCTTACAACAGCACGGGATTCTTTCCTGGAGCAGCTGACTGGTTTTAGGCTTTAGTTTAATTGACTGTTTCATTGTGGTGGCTACTTTTTCTCTATTTCTTTTGTGTGCAAATACCTTCTATTTTGCAAAAGACAAATAATTGAGGGTTATTGTGATTCTATTATTTCAGACTCCTCAGGATTCTGAGTAACCTTTCTGTAACTTTACAGAAAAGGTTTGTACAGAAAACTCTTTAAAATTTGGTTAAAGTTTTGCTGATCCTCAGGGAAGTGCAAAACCCAAAGAATCTGAATAAATCCTGAATTAGCTCTGTTGGCCAGGAAAAGTGGAGGGAGGTGGTGTTGGCGTTTGTCACTCAGCCACTCAGACTAGAAGCACATGTCCACTGTTTCTCCTTCTGTTCCATTTTATTGAGGGTTAAAGGGCTGGGGACCTCTTCTATGTCTTAGGGGAAGAAAAGAGTACTAAGCACCAGTGGGTGTGTGACACAGTAGTGGAGAGGAGAGAAAAATTGATCAGGTTTGAGAACAACAGCTTTAGTGGTCTGGATCTTCCTCTGGCTGCAGTGTCTGCATCCCTGCTCCCCACTGATGACCATCCTTCCTACAGCTTTTGGGACACCTTCAAGTTGAGGGCTGTGCCTGGCTGCTGGCTGGCACAGTGAGCTAACTACTTTTAGACAGAGCTGGTTTCAAAAGAAACCAGCAGGAGGTATCTGAACTGAAATTACCTCTGGGAATCTAGGAATAACCCTTGAAGTAGTCTAACTTTGCATCAGGCAGCCAAGTTGCAAGTGTAGTTAATCTTAACATAGCGTAATTTATTTTTTTGATGAATGTTAATTCATCTAATTACAAGCTTAGCCTGAAATTTGCTTCTGAGGTGTTACTTGCCCTACCTTTAATCTGAAATACTGCTAATGGTCTTATTAATTGTGTAGAGGAGAGTGGTGTGTGTTCTTAACAGGCTGAGCAGAGAATGGATTGAGAGCAACCCTGAGGAGAAGGACTTGGGGTGCTGGGGATGAGAAGCTCAACGTGAGCCAGTAACATGCGCTTGCAGCACAGAAACCGCCTGTGTCCTGGGCTGCATCCAAAGCAGTGGGACCAGCAGATGCGAGAGGGGATTCCGCCCCTCTGCTCTGCTCTGCTCAGGCGAGACCCCATGTGGAGCCCTTCAGTTCTGGAGTCTTGAGCACAGAAAGGACATGAATCAGTTAGAGCGAGGCCAGGGGAGGCCACAGAGATGATTCGAGGGCTGGAGCACCTCCCGCACGAGGACAGGCTGAGAGAGTCGGGGTTGTTCAGCCTGGAGAGGAGAAGGCTGCAGGGAGGCTTAGAGCAGCTTCCAGCACCAGAAGGGGCTCCAGGAAAGCTGGGGAGGGGCTCTTGATTAGGGAGTGCAGGAGGAGGACAAGGGGAACGGTTTTCAGCTGAAAGAGAGTTAGATCTTTAGGAAGAAATGTTTTGCTGTGATGGTGGGGAGGCCCTGACTCAGGTTGCCCAGAGCAGTGGTGGCTGCTCCATCCCTGGAGGTGTTCAAGGCCAGGTTGGATAGGACTTCGAGGAACTGGATCCAGTGGAAGGTATCCCTGCCTGTGGCAGGGGGTGGAACTGGATGGGCTTTGCGGTCTCTTCCAGCCCAAACCATTCTATGATTCTACCTTGGTTACCCATGAACATAATACAGAGAAAGATGTAGCACACAGGTTTTGTACCCTGTGCTGTACTGCAGGAAGTGTAATTTGAGTTTTGCCTGGCACCTGACTGGGGGTGCCCACACAGTGCACATGCTTTGCGTAGCGATGCTCCATTTGAACTCCTTTGCTTGTAGGAGGTGTGTGCAGGGGGCTTCAGGGCTTTGAGACAGAGCACTTGTGTAGGAATAATGTGTTGTAGGGATGAATCAGCCAGCTTGAAAATGTCTTGGCTGCTAATAGAGTCCTTGAAGTCGGCAGCTGTTTGTCTGCTTACTGGGTTGGAGCAGCTCTGGAGGTACAAATTCGAGCAGTTGCAGTGAAATGGAACTCAAAATAGTTTGTTTTCCTTATACAAGTCCCGTAAATGAGTTGATGAGTGAATGTGAACAGGTTTATTTTCTTCCCTTCCAGAGCAGATGCAAATTTAGTATTATCTTTTCCCAGTATTTTCCTCTCAAGTTTCCATTTGTGATTTGCTTTTTAGTACAGGCAATAAAAGCTTAAAGGGACTTTTCACCAGGTGCTGAGGCTGTTTCCCAGGTAGCAAATGCTACTTCATGTTTCCATTATACAAAAAACAAAAGAGCTTGGCATACCTAACCCTCGAGTTCCAGTTCACCTAGCAAAATCCAGTTATTTAAGGTAGCTTTTTGTAGTGTAGTTGTAAATGGTCCGGACAAATTTGTAGTGCAGGAGAGGTGCCCATGGTGCAGTGGAACTCTGAAAACTTGTTACATTAATTTCTGGAGCTCCAGTGAGTTTGCTGTCTAGGTGACATGGTTTGACGTATCTCTTGAGGCTTACGTGTACAGGGAAAAATACTGTTCTACTTGGTGATGCATTAAGTGCAAGTAGGTTTTACTTGAATAGATTTACTTGGATTATTAATTAGATGAAACATTAGCAATAGTGTTAGTGCAAACTCAACAATAGTAATTAGAGCTGAGACCTTGAGGTAACTTCTGAATTAAAAAACAATAACAAGAAAACTGGAACCTTGCTCCAGTGCCTGTGTGCCTTGCTGCAGCCTGGGTGTCATAGCTGTGTTGCTGATGTAAGTGTTTTACTGTTAAAATCATTATTTGCAGGCAGAAAGGATTTCTAGTTTGGGGTATTTGTACTCTAATGTTGTGATTAATTCAGAAATGTATTAGGGAGACGATTGAACTGTTGGCAGTGATTATCAGTGATAAAAGCCTAATGACTGCTCTAATTTACTATGAAGTGTTGAGAGTTCTCTTCGCTGGGCAAGAGTGTGATGTACTGCACACAGAGCGTATCTGCCCAGAACGGGTGAGTGAACCTGTAGTTACAGGCGTGAACTGAGACAGCTGAGAAATGAGCAACACTCCTAAACTGAAGGTGTAATTAAACCTTCCCTTGGGCTCTGAGTCCAGCCAGTTTTCACCTGAAGTAAAACATTATCCATAAGGCTCAGGTGCAGCATTGCAGTAAGACTTGCTGGCTGTCGCTTACTGCTAGGTGCTCTTTCACAACCTAAGATTCTTTTTTATTATTATTAATACAATTTTTTTCAATTACTAGCTTGAGCTGACCATGGAGGCTTTATGAAAAATGTTACAGTGAGGCTTAGTGGAGCCCCAAACCTTCCCCATCTGAACTGAAAACTGCATTTGCCATTTTTTTAGGAAGCCGATTCTGCACAGAACTAGTGCTTTCTGTTTTCTTCAGCTCATGGAATATTTTTGGTTGGAAGGCACCTTGTAAGGCTCGTCCAGTTCCAATCCCTGCCATGAGCAGGGACGCCTTTCACTCCATCAGGGGCTCCAGGCCCCATCCGAGCTGGCCTTGAACGACTCCAGGGATGGGGCAGCCACCACTGCTCTGGGCAACCTGTGCCTGGGGCAGGTGTAGTGATTAAAATAGATGTACATGTGGGTCTAGACATGTTTATATTCAGCAAAATAGTTTGCATGATGTGCAAGCTTTTCAAGCCTTTGTGGTTTGGAACTTGAAATGGTTAATTTAAGAATTGCACAATTCAGTACTCATTGTCCTTGTAAGAACAACATATTAATATACAGGCAGTTTTTGATTAGTGGCTCTTTACTCCAGACACTTGGAGAATTAAATGAGAGTTAAGGGTTGTTTGAAGCAGTTTCACAACTAACCTGTTAGCCATGATCCCACAGTACCTGTTGAGGTCAGCCATCCCTGAAGAAGTAGAAGAGCTATTTACATATTTACAAAAAAAGCCCCAACCATGTGGAACCTGAATTGGCTGATGGATCAAAAGCCTCCTCCCCATCTAAAGTAGAAACTGTACCTGCTGCTGAAAGCACTGAGTGTCTCTGGGGACTGCAATGGTGGTGTTTCTTTTCTAGCGATGTCTTTTCACTGAGTGGGAATACAGAGATGCTTGAAAATAGCTGTAACTTGGACAGAAGTAGCACAGGTTTTTTGTTTCTTGCTCCATCCTAAATCGACTGCAAATTTTAGCACTGACTAATTTTAAAATCCTAATCTTCCTGAGAAATCTGTGTTGCCTGATTCCTGGAGCTTTCAAAGCCTGCTGGGTGGTGTTGCGGGTACGGTGCATCCTCCGCTGCCAGCTGGGCTTTGAGTAGCTGATGGAACTGCTCTGCTGGGGGGATCAGACTGCAGTTGTGTGTGCCAGTGCCTGTCAAAGGGAGGTGCCATCACCAAATCCTCGGCTGTGGAGTCAGAACCCTTGTTTTATGAAATTGGATCAGTGTAGTAATTCTGAACTACAGAGCGTTTTTGTGTATAGTTTCATTCTAAAACCAAATTCTATGGTTCTTTCTTATGTGGCCCACACTGCTCTGACTCCTGAGGTTAACTTTTTCTTAAGTCAGGCATATGAAATATTAAGTGATGTGCAGCTTGTTCTTTACGGAAACTGAGCAAATCAATATTGCAATGAGGTTGAAGTGAAGACTGATACTTTAGAAACAACGTTAAAATAGTGGCACTAATTTCCAGTCACCAAAGCACTGCTGATAAAACAGAAGAACCTGCTTGGAATCTTTCGAAGCTGCAAAAATAACTGTTCTGAGAGTTCAAGGGGAAGAATGGCTTGAGATTTTCTTTCTCTGTGCAGGGACAGGAGCAAACTGTTGGGCTTGGGGAATGTAAATCTGGACAGAACTTTAGGGGCATCAAAACAGGGGTGTGAAAGCATTAGGTATCTAATTTTAAACATCTCACGTCTGTAGGCTGTGGTCAAACTACGGTGTTTGGTTTTAGCAACTCGAAACACGAACTGGACAACTGTGCACTGGTGCTGAGTTTACCATGTAATCTTTGTGTTTAGTCAGAGGCCAAGTAAAAAATGCTGCCTTATTTTCAGTATGAGAGTTTTTTCTAATTTGGCTTCAGCTGTTGGATCTTGGTAGACTCTTTTAGTATTTCAAGTCTATTTTTGTTTGAACTTGCAGCAATAACTACACTAAAATAAAACCTGGCAGCTGGCAGAGTAGCTTGCTAGGTAAGAAATGAGCTTTATTGAACTGAATTTATGCAGATCTCTAGTGCTTACATCAATAGTTTAATTTAGGCTGAAACAAGCAGTTACTGAAAGAGATGTCAAATATTGCCATGTCCGTAGTCTGCAGAATTACCTCGCGAGTTAAAATCATAGAATATCTCGACCCGTAAGGATCATCGAGTCCAACTCCAATCATTAAGGTTGGAAGAGACCTCCAAGGTCATCCAGTCTAACCATCAGCCCAACTCCACCGTGCCTGCTAAGCCTTTCCTGAAGTGCCATGTCTACATGCTTTTTGATCCCCTCTAGGGTTTTCTGTAGGCACCTTGAGTGAGGTTAAACTTGTAGCTGGAGGTGTGTGTACCCCAGGCAATGGTCCAGGCTTGGGGAAGAGTGGCTGGAAAGCTGCACAGCGGAAAAGGATGTGCGAGTGCTGGTTGACGGCAGCTGAACATGAGACAGCAGTGGCCCAGGTGGCCACCAACATCCTGGCTTTAATCAGCTGTGGTGTGGCCAGCAGGATTAGGGAAGTGATCATCCCCCAGTACTTGGTGCTGGTGAGGCCACACCTTGAATCCTGCGTTCGGTGTTGAGCCTCTCACTACAAGGAGGACAGTGAGGGGCTGAAGTCTGTCCAGAGGAGGGCAGTGAGGCTGGTGAAGGGGCTGGAGCATTCACAGGTCTTATGAGGGGTGGCTGAGGACCCTGGGACTATTTAGCCTGGAGAAGAAGAGGCTGAAGGGAGACCTCATCGCTTTCTGCAGCTCCTGAAAGGAGGTTGTGATGAGGTGGGTGTTGATCTGTTCAACCAAGTAACAAGTGATAGGACAAGAGGAAATGTCCTCAAGTTGCACCAGGGGAGGTTTAGGTTGGATATTAGGGAAAACTTCTTAACTGACAGAATGGTGAAGCCCTGGCAGAGGCTGCCCAGGGCAGGGGTGGAGTCTCCATGCCTGGAGGGTTTCAAAAAATGTGTAGACGTGACGCTTCGGGACATGACTTAGTAGGCACAGTGGGGTTGGGCTGACAGTTCTTCTGGGTGATCTTATAAGTCTTTTCCAACCTTAACAATTCTATGATTCTATGCATTGCTGGCACTGTCTTCTCTTTATTGCACAGTTTGGATTACTGTCCATAGCTTTTTGTGCTCACTCCTTTGAGTCGGGAATTTTTCATGTTATTCCTCTGTATCTAGCCTATGGCTGTACTTCTGTGGGAATTTTTTAAGGGATGAATCCTTCCAGAGGTTTGGGTAAGGATGCTTTGTAAATCACCTCCTCCTTCTGACCTGGCATTTGGAAGCACTGTAGTCTTCATGCATTTCCATACAGACTGGTGTATACCGATTTTGAGGGATGCGATAAGTAAGGGGTTTAGTCCTTGCAGCGAGAAGAGTTGATTCAAGTGTTGTTCAGACTGTTAGTGGTTCTCCAGCTTCATTTAGTGTTTGTGCTACAGTAGATTTTTATTAAGAGTCTCTCAGTAGTTAAAAGAAGAAAATTCCCTCATGTCCCTGATGAAGTACTGAGATGTTGTTAATGAATACTGCTTAACAGGTTCCTGGATTAGAAATGGTGACCACTGTATCCTAAGGAGAGGCTCACATTCATTTTGAAATGCTTTAAGCTGTTCAGGGTTTTCTGGCTCTATTAAAAGGAGGAAGCCACAAGGGTCACGTGCTTGTTGCTTTTAGAAAGTAGAATGGTTACCCAGCTTTCTTCCCTACTGGTGTGGGCCAGTTGTTGCAGAGGACGGTAGATTCCTCTCCTCCTCTGAGTGAATGTCTAATTAATACCTTCAGCAGCCTTTGTCCTGGCAGAGCTGATTCCAGGAGGCAGTTAGAGTGTACAGAGCTCAAGCTTAATCTATTTGACTTCAAGATATCCAAGTATGTATTAGTTATTTCGTATCATTTATTCAACTTCTCTGAGGTCAGATATAGATGGGGTTTGTTCTAGGAGATCAGAGCCTGTTTAGCTCAGCTGTTTTGATTAGTTTTGCTTATTTTGTAATTTTAACTGAAATTTCCTGGTGTCTTTTCCAGTGAGTGGGAATTTTGTCAGAAATTAAAGACTTAGGTTGGTCTTTAACTTGGATAAGAATTACTGGTGTGGACTCAGGGGGAGCAGGAAATAGGTCTTGTTTTCTATCAATTCCCTTTTCATTATAGCTGAAAATGTAAGAATTGAAGACTGCTATTCTTTTCTTTTCAAGGTATACACCTATTTTGTAGTTTTATCTCTCCATCCTTTGTATCCTGTAAAACCATTCTTTGGTGGGGATGAGTTCCTTGCTGTAGCAACCTAGCCCTGTTTGCTTTACTAGGTGCTACTTCCACAGCTGCCTCTCTTGTCCCAGTTCCTGGGACTGCTGCTGTCACTTATATAATTGCCCTCTCGATACTGGAACTAAAACTGGGTTAAAGAACAAAGCTGCCCCATGCTGTTTCTCTTCAGAGTCAATTAAGTGACTGAAGGCACTCCCAAGTCCTGAAGTGTGGTGCAAACCCAAGTGTTATCTGCCTGTAGCTAACAGGAACCTGGTTAGCCCTTACCGGCTGGATAGCTGCATCCTTTCTAAAGGAATCTTTTTTCATAGACCTCCCGAGTTCATCTACAGAAAAACTTGGGTACTTTTGCACCTAATGCCATACAGCCGTGCGTATATGGAACTGTTATGCTAGAGACACCGCTTTAATTCCTACCAGCAGTCTGAGGATCTTCACTGAAACTGTGATTTATGAAGATTTTTTGTCATTGGGGATCATTTATGGCCTGTTTTATTTTGGAAGCTTTTCCTAATCTCCAAAGGGAATGAGCTTTATGTGATTGTTCTGCTTGTCAATGCCTCTTTCTTTCCAGTAACTCTTGAACCGATTTGCCATGTTCATGTACATTTCACAGAAATCCCAACGACTGGAGGTATTGTGGAGCAGAAGCACTAAAGAAAGCTTGAAGCTACTGCAGAACTAGGCAAGGAATATGCAATGCAAATCTTCAGGAACCAAACTTTTACAATTCTACAGCTTGTAGGGTGATATGTAAACCAGCCGTTGTTGGTTTTAGTGTTAACGAAAATAAAGGCTGAGGCTTTTCTCAGTGTAGCTTTATTCAGTTGGGTTATAGGAGCTATAAGGCAATGGAAACATCTATGCTTAGACTCATTATTATCACTTTGGTGTTGCTGCCGTTCCCAGTAGGGGTTGGAGAGCACTTATTCTAGGCTGACTAATTAAGGAATGACAGCTGGTTGGAAATATCATTCAGCTTTTGCAAGAGCTGTGAGCAACTTAACAAGAATTTCTGGAAAAAATGAATTTATATGCAGGATTAATTGACAATATTTAGAGGCTACACTTCCACTGTGAGGCTTTTGTCACGATGTGGGTAAAAAATCAAGGCTGCTCTTTCAGAGCCTGCAAGTGCAGGTCATTCTTATCACAGGGACTCACAGCCTTGCAGAATCACTGAATGAGAGGTCCTGGTGCTGCTTGGCAGCAGAGCTACGGGGAAGTCGAGTGGGGTCTGTGTTACAGCCACTTCAAAGCTGCTTGGGAGGCCTGCTGAGGTGTCCAGCATGGGAGCTTTATGTAGAAGGTGGGTGGGGTAAGCAGCAAGATGTGGGTTGAGAGGAGGAAGCAGCATGATGAAGGGAAGAGCTGCAGCTGTAGATGATAGAATCGTGGAATAGATGCCTATCTTCCTTCTTGCACAAGAGCCAGAGGCTTTCCCAAGCAAGTACTAGTGACACCAGCTGTTAGGAATTCTGAAATTCTTCTTGTGCCAAGTGCTGTGGATGTGCAGGATGGATTAGAGTCGTCAGATTGCTTCTTCCAGACAACAGGGCAGGATCCACCCAATCATCTTTCAGGCTTCGCTTAGGAGGTGTGAGTGCTTTAGAGACACAGGAGAGCCTCTATACAGTGTGTAAAATCCATCAAGTTAGGTTTCATGTGTCCTGGGCAATTACTCCCAAGGTAAGTTTTTAAGAAAGAAGTGGAGAATTTATTAGGAAGAATAATAGGGAAATAAGTTCTATATTTACGAGTAGAAAGAACCCTAAAATATAGTAAGGAAATACAGAGTGAGGTTAGGGAGGGAGAAGAGAGAAAGCAATTAACACTGTTGTAGGTGCCATTAAATTAAGGGAGCTACCTACTTCCCAATTGAATACATAAATGCAGTATTAAATTTATAGCCTAAAAATTGATCCATGTAGTCCATCCTCACATTCATGGCTCAGACATTGAGAGGTCATGGAGACATCTGTCAGTGGCAGTACTGCCTGTGCCAGGTTGCCCATTTGTGGATCTAAGACACTCTCCTCTTAGCTGAGCTGTGCCCTGATGCTCTGAAGGAAGAGGGACAGGTGGAGAAGGGCAGGAGAAATGCATCTGTCCTGCTTCTGCCTTGTATCAGTGGACCTGCTGAGGATGTAGCATCTCCTTAAAGTCTGCTACTCGGATTTCTTTGCCTCAGGAGCGCAGTAGAGTTGAGTAGGTGCAAACTTGCTGTGCAATCAGTCGCCTAAAGTTGAAGTCTGATCATTTGCATGAAGTCTGTGTTCTTGCACGCTTTATGTTACAGTGCTGCTCTGCCCTAGTTCTATTACATGTTCCTGAAATGAAAAGCCATTACATTTAGAAGATGGTTCTTCTTAGCCTGCATCCTGGAGAGCTGGCAATGGTCTCCAAGGTGTTTCCCAGTAGAGGAGCAGAAGAAAGCAATGACAGCGTCTTGCTACACCTACCAAAGAGAGGTTAGATTGGGATTAAGCCAATGTAACGTGGGATTTCTGCAGAGTACGCTGACCCCAGCTATCCATGTTCAATTTTCTTCATGAGAGTTCTCATTCCTTGCTCTTAGCTCACAGGATCAATACATATATTTATGCTTTGACTACAACAGGGGAGGGGATATTCCTTACTCATTTAAGCGCACAGTAATTGAAAACACCGTTAACAATGTATAATCACTGTAATAAGTATTTCTACACATTCAAATTTAAAATACAATTAAAAAAGCCTGTGTGTAATTCCTTGGAGTGTCGTTTGCTGGTGTGGGCCAGCTGGGTACCAGGCAGAGTACGGCTGAGTTGTGCTCCCTCCTGCGGCGGGAGAGCATCGTTTGACGTTGTGTGCAGATCAGTGATAGTGCTGGTTGTGAAGAGGGTGTAGTTATGAATAACTGGAAGGGCCCTCAAGAGACCCTAATTTTGAGATTGTGGAGTGATAGCACTTTTCCAGTGTTCCTGTTCTGTGTATGTCCAGAAACACTAAAACACATGTATCTGCAGGGTAACACAAAACCTTCACTGTCTTTGCCCACTTTGGATTCCTCACTAGCCATCTCCTGGGCTTGCATTGTCATCGTTAAATGAATGGTAACCAGATAGATTTGAGTTTTCCCATCACCCAGTGGACATAGTTTTCATAACATGATCTTTCGTCTTGGTGTTGCATGTTTTTTCATACCTAACGGCAAGGCAGAAATGGCTTCAAGGTAAACTTGAGGCAAAGCACTGGTGGAGGAAGGCTTTCTGGTTCTGTTGGGGTAAATCCCTTGTGCAAGAAAGAGGAGGAAATGAAGCGATGAATGCTTTTGATGTGGAATGGTGTTTTTATAGGGATTGGATGTAGTGAAGGGGTTAAGCCATAGTCTGTGGTGGCAAGAGTAGAGGAATTGCGTGACTTGTACTATCATGTGTTTTACTTGAACGCGTTGTTCCTTGTTCTGCTGAGACAGCTGATAGAGGGGAAAGAGGGCTACAATAAATGCAGAGGGTGTTTTAAGACATTCAGGTTTTGAGGATAGCCCTCTCCCAGTTGTCTTCTGAGTGTGAATGGTGGGAAGGACAGGTTTGGGGAGCTAAAGGAACAGTGACTGTCTGGGTGTGGGGTAGGAATAGATGGTGATAGTGGTGTGGGCAGCAAGGGGAGCTGGGAATGAAAACACAGGCAGGGAAGAGATGAGCAAAAGATTTTGAAAAACTGAGATAAACTCTAAAAGAAACATTTGTAGCTGAAGTTCTTACACCTTGTGGTTGAACAAAAGGAAGGAGAACAGTAGGGAGGAGCAGCAGGGAAAGCGCTGTCATTAGATCAGGGTGAGGAATGTGTGCGTGCCAAGGGTTCTAGGACACAGAAGGGCAGCGAATTATGGAGCCATTCTGCAGTGAATGGTCCCTCCTCCTCCTTGTGGTACGCTAGAGCTGGAAAAAAATTCATATTCTGTTGCATCTAAGTAGCATATAGTGATTTTTTTTTTAACCTAGACGTATGCAATTTAGCTTTGGCAGAAAGCGCTAGTTGATTACTTTGACAGGTTTAATTACTTTGGCTTGAGTAGGATGAAAGTGAATTTATTTCCCAGTGAGAAAAGCGTTGAAAGGCTGCATGAAAACCTGTCAAAGGCAATTGAAGAGGGCTTGGGGAGTTATCTTTACAGTAAATGGAATTGATAAACATGTCAGTTAAAAGGGGAATTTATTTATAATACTCAGGTTTTGTGGCCAGAAATCTTTGATAATTCCATTCACTGGGAAAATGAATTTTATCTGCTCATTTGATTTGCTTTTTCATAATGTTTGTAGAGCAAGGAGTTGCCATAGAATAAAAAATTGAAGTAATAATTCTGTTTTTTTTCCTAGAACACGTCAGTA
The DNA here is from genome assembly GCF_032191515.1 of Phaenicophaeus curvirostris. NCBI lineage: Eukaryota > Metazoa > Chordata > Aves > Cuculiformes > Cuculidae > Phaenicophaeus > Phaenicophaeus curvirostris. The sequence goes on along the minus strand of NC_091406.1, from coordinate 17,308,224 downwards.
ATGGAGGATCAGAATGAAGATGAGTCTCCAAAGAAAAATACCCTATGGCAGGTAGGACTAAACCTGTGTAGAGGGAGAGTTGGCATGTTTTCATATGTTCCTGCTTTTGAGAAACTTCCAAATCTTGCGTCTCTATAATCATCCTTGTATGTAGTTCAGTGTATCATCCTAAATTAGCTCGGCCTTCAAGTGAAGGATGATGCTGGTGAAGAATACTAGAGAAATTGCTAGATCTTCTCAGATTTTGTAGTTTGTGCTGACCTTGAAAGGGCAATTCTGCATTAAAGGATACTTGAGAATACAGTTCAGCCTTTCTGAGCATGCAGCTTCTCACGTCAAAGGGAAAATTCCACACTTTCCCATGGCAAGGAGTTGCAACCAGTTTGCTTTGAAGAAGTTTGGGATATTTTCAGAGCTGGCAGTTGTTCCTCTGCAGCCTTGGTCTCCCAAAGGGCTCACAAGAGCCTGGCAGCAGTCCTTGGTTCTGTTTCCTAATTAGCAGTAAGATCTGGGGTGTTCTTTTGTAGCATCCATATTTGTAGCTTAAGCTCACAGGACTTTAATCATGTTTTTATGTCACTGTTCCAAACATTGACACGAGCTGTTTTTCAAGCCCTTGACATCTTGTAATTCTCAGTCTTCATTTATGGGCAAGCAGCTCAAAACTGACATGAAGGTCTTAAATTCTTGTGTTCATTAGAGAATTGATACCCCACATTGGTCTGTCTCTAGAAGTGTGTTATTTTAACTGTTGGAACCTTGGTAAATCATTAGTGGAGACAGACTGCAGCACGTGGCACAGGTAAACTGCAGTACGCAGCTGGAACCACTGCTTTGATCTGGAAAAGTTTTATCTAAGAATTAAGTTCCTTGCTGTTTAAATGCTAAAAGATGCAAGGGAATTGAAGTCTTTCAGTGTAAGAATTAGCTTATAACTTGAAGCAAGGTCCTTTAATTGATTTTTGTCTATGTAAGATGAAATCTGTATGGCATAACTCATAGCTTTAAGAATGCATTTTGAAATATGATTCTGTTGGTTATTTGTTTGCATCTTCTCATGTTTTCTTCCTCGAGAGAGTCCTTACAAAGTTGTTCCTGTTCTTGTTTATATTTAAACACTGATGTCCCTTTTTTAAAACAGATAAGTAATGGGACTTCATCTGTGATTGTCTCAAGAAAAAGACCATCGGAAGGAAACTACGAAAAAGAAAAAGACTTGTGTATTAAATATTTTGACCAGTGGTCTGAATCAGATCAGGTTGAATTTGTGGAACACCTTATTTCACGAATGTGTCACTATCAGCATGGACATATTAACTCTTACTTGAAGCCCATGTTACAACGGGACTTCATCACTGCGTTACCAGGTAAATTAATATTTATTTTACAGGAGGGGCTTTTGTAAGTATTTTTTTGTTTAATACTTAGGATGTATGCAAACTTTGCAAAACAGCCTCTTCATTTAGAAGTGTGTCATGTATGAGTAAAGTGATGCTTCCTTGTCAAAAGAAGTGTGGGAGGGTGGCTGAAGTCAGTCACTTCTGTGATTAATTGAATTGGCCACTGGATGCCAGTGTTGTTCCATGTTAAAGTAGGTTGAGTAGTGTATCCTGAAGAATAGTTTGTATTTAAATTGGAACTAAGAGGTCATAAAAGTTGTATCTCTGCAAGCTCTGGTCTGACTTCCTTCTTTGTATGAACCTCATGAGTGTAGAAAATGCTTTAGATGTGTTTTTGTTTGCGACATCATCCTTGTTACATTCTAGATTTGTTCTAAGTTTTCTGAATCTTAAGTAAAAAGCTGCCTGCATAGGGGAGTGAATCTTGTTTGCCTGATCTTGTTACTGGCTCAAGAGCAAAAGCACTTGTGGATTATTGTATAATTCAGCCACGATTCCTTCCTTCCATTGCTCAACACCTCTTCTGCTGCTCATCAGTGTGAACCTGTATTAAGAGCTTCAAGAGGAAATCTGTTCTTAAGCTTGCTGTATGCATTCCTTAAAACATGGAGCAGTAAGAACAAAGTGTGTAGAGTCTTTAGCATTCAATCTCCTGGTAAGCTGTGTATTTTTTCCATTAATTTCTGGAAGGAATTGTATCCCTGGATTTTTGCTCTTGGGGAGAATGATTTGTTCAATTCCTTGAAAGGTCAAAGTATGGATATTGTTTCCAGAGCGGGAAATAAGTGATCATCGTGTTCCGTTTGCCACCAGCAGTGTAATAGCACAGATTCATACCTACATTGAGTGAGTAGTAGGGGGATGTTATCCCAGGAGTGCCAAGACATGACAGTGGATGCTGAGGGCAGCTAAGGAGGGATTACAAATCGTAAAAGGATTTGGTACCCGGTCATTTTTTGAGCACGGAGACCACTGAAGTAAAGTTCCTTTGAAGTTTGGTCATATTACAACCCTGAAGGTTTTGTAGCTGTTGCTGTGCTCAGGTGTCTTGTGGGTATAGGCTGCCCTGGGGTCTGGGGCATGTTATGGATTTCTGTTCCCTTAACTGCTGCTGTATTTCCACAAAACCTGGAGGAATTTCACTTTTGGAGGTGATGGGGGATTTTGACTTATTTGAGCTTCTGACTTTTTAAAAATCTGGTTTTAACTGTGACTGATATTATACAGAATTGGAAAAGTTATTCATCTTAATAAAGGGCTTCTGTCCAGGGATCCGCAGCTGTCCTTGAAACGCCATGTCTTCTTAATGAACAGCTTGGTGATGTTAGAAGTGCTGGATTTGGGGTGCACGTGTGTGTCTACTGTGGAGATGCAGTAGCTGATCACAGTTAGCTTCTCCTGAAAACCGTGGCTTAATCAACTAAATATTAATGAGCATTTGGTGCTAGGGTTTCAGTTCCAGTAAGAGTCTGAGAAAGCCTTGGGTTAGTGGAGGGAATAAAAGCACGCTGAGCACTTGTCATTCTAAAGACTTGATATGCTCATTCCATAGAACATACTTCTCCAGGCAGGCACTCTTACAATCATGGAATCATTAAGGTTGGAAAAGACCTCTAAGGTCATCCAGTCCAACCAGCATCCCAGCCCCACAGTGCATACTAAATCATGTCCCCTCCAGAGATGGAGACTCCACCGCTGCCCTAGGCAGCCTCTGCCAGGGCTTCACCACTCTTTCAGTAAAGAAATTTTTCCTAATATCCAACCTAAACCTCTCGTGGTGCAGCTTGAGGCCATTTCCTCTCAATGCTAAATCTTCTGGAGAACATTCCTAACCTGTGTTAAACCAAAGTCACCTTAGGGTGGAAGGTTTTCTTGTACTCTGAGTTTATTTGGAGATTTGCTCTCCTTAGGAACCCTGTTCTAGCCCTGTCTCTTTCTGACTTGCATGAAGGGTTTAACATGCAACCTGTGGATTTCTAATTGTGGAATACGCTCTGTGCAGGTATTTGTGCTTGATTCAGAAACTCCTGCCTGTTGTGGAAAAAACAGTGATGCAGTAGTCTGAACTCTGAAAGGCCTTTTGAGTTCTGGTTTCATGCTGACCTCTTCCATATCTTTGAAATGATGATACAGGTATTATAGAACAGGGAGAGAACGCCATCACCACTGCCACCAGAAAACCACAGACTGTGCCCTTGTTAAGTTCCATGGATGCTTTGAAGCATAGCCTTTTTATTAGAGCGTTCACTGGGAACTTCACTGCTCCTTGGAGTTCTCCTCTCCTCTTTTGGTGGAGGAGAATTATTTAGCTTGTTGCCAGGAGATGGCAGTAACAGATAAAATTTTAAGATGTTATTTTGTGTATGACTATCGCTTGAACATCTTCTGTTTGTCTGCACTGTCTCCTTTGGGAATTGCTCGTCTCCCATCTGATGTGGTCATGATTTTTATACTTCAAAAACTACTCACAACACTAAGGTGTTAACAGTATATTCACATGCCAGCAAGACTGCTTTGAACCTTCCTCTGAGTATGTTTCTTGATGGCATTTGTCTGATGGCTCAGCTACAGAGCTTGCAGTTTACGGTGGTTCGTTCTGCTCTGTTTGCTTTGGGAAGTGCAATGTTTTGTGCAGATAATTCTTCTTCTTTCTCTTCAAAATGTAAAGTGTTACGTAGACACATAGAGGACTGTTTGTATGATTGCAGCCATCCAGATGTACTGGACGGTCACTTGCTCCATACAGGCTCGTCTGTTGAACCTGACTATTTTATACTGAAGTCTTCAATAACCATTAGATCTGTTTCTGCTGAAGCACAGTGTGTGCCCTGTTGATCACACCTGTAACCTTCAAAATCTGAGACATGCTTACTCAGCAGACCAGTTGGTTTTCTTTATTTTTATCTGGCTGTCCCCTCCACTTCGCTGAATTAGCTTGTCTTTCTGATAGCCAAGGATTCATGATCTGAAATGAACTCTTGAAAACAACCTTGCAATGATTATGTTTTCCAGAAAAAGCTTGAGAACTGTTCAAATCGCATATCATCCCAGTAAGATAAATATATCCTAAATACTTTTTACTTAGAATCTGAAAGTTGTTATTTACTAGAAAGATTAGAAGGCAGCACACTGGAAGACCGCTTTTACAGTGTCTTCAAACTGCTGCTGCAAGGAGATGGTGCAGCTGAGAGCTGTTCTGAGACACAGTATTGTTAGGAGATAATTAGCTGGGGTGGAAATGGTTGTGTTTGAGACCCAGCACTCATTTGGACCTTGTTTCATTTCAGTTATTTGAATCCAGTATGACTGGTATTGAAAAATTCATATAAAACCCACATACATGTACGTTGTAGGAGCTTTCACTGGTCTTTAAAGCCTTTTTGTAGTTCTCTAAATTACATAGAAGAAATGAACAAGCGCTCCTCACCTCCATTTGTTGGCTTCCCCTTTCTTTCTGTTCATTTTTATAAAGGCTATGCCAAGTTTAGTGTGCAGTGGGGGACTATATGAACAACCTTTCTGAATTCTTTAAAGAATTAGCAGCAGTTCTTTTGATTTTTCAGCACTGTTTGAAGCCTAAAGTAGGCTGTCATGAGATAAAGTGGAAAATGAATAAGGTCGTCATCTCCTAGCTTGAAAGATTTTCTTCATGCTTGGCCAACTGGCATCCGTTATTCACAAAAATGAAGTTATTCTGGGTCTCTGATTTAGTGGAGTTTTTGAAAAAGCAAAATTGCAGGGCCTTGGAAATAATTAGCAGAATCAACAGTGAGATTTTATGGGACCAGTGACACTGTAGTTGGAATATGAACAAGAAGAGTTTGATTGCTATTTTGAATTTAGTGCAGGTCTGTTTTGATGGGGGTTTCTGTGTACATACCCCTGTGCAAGTGCAGTCACATTTTTAAATCTAGCGCCTGTGGCAGAAGATCTCGGCAAAGGCCATAAGAAAACACATGCAGCGTTCTACCTGGTTTGTCTTGGTGACTCTGTGGTGGCAGCTTACTGTATTTATCATCTTTACTGATGCGTTTATTCTTTCTACCAGCTTCAGCTGAGTTCCCAGTGCTTTTGGAATTTTATATTTATGAAATAATATTTTGCAACATGTTGCCTTACATAGACCTGGATCAGTGGGCAGGATCCCAGTTTGGGTATATTTCAACTTCTGGCTTGTTGAGTGCATTTAGTATGTAAATCCAACTCATCCAGGATATAAAAGGATTCCAGGGTTTATTAAGCTGTTTCTGGTAGTTAAGATTTTCATGATGGAGGTGAGTGCGGGGATAGGACTAAGGGGAATAGTTTTCAGCTGAAAGAAGGGAGATTGAGATGAGATCCTAGGAAGAAATGTTTTCCTGTGAGGATGGGGAGGCCCTGGCCCAGGCTGCCCAGAGCACTGGTGGCTGCCCCATCCCTGGAGGTGCTCAGGGGCAGGTTGGATGGGGCTTGGAGCAATCTGAGCCAGTGAGTTGGATCCCCATGGCAGGGGGTTGGAACTGGATGGACGGGCTTTGAGGTCCTTTCCAACCCAAACCATTCCATGATTCTATGAAAGTCCATGTTTCCCTAGTGCACCAAGAACTATTGCTTGTTGACCAGCACTTCCCATGCTGCAAGTGAAATTAGGGCGTAGGAGGTCGCCCAGGTAGATGTTGTTTCTGGGATGACTTAAGTACTGCCAGAGGGCTTTCATTTGAGGTGATGTTATTTCACTTGGGAGTTTGTGTGGTACATTGCTGTGCTCATCCTGTGATGCAGTAAAGCTGTGGTGTCAGGTCAGCAGTGTGCAAACTCACACACTGCTCCCTTGCATGGAAGGGAGTGTGTCCCAAAGGTGGGGGAGTAGCAGGTGTGGGAAAGATGCTGTGGGAGTACCTGTCCATATGGCTGTTGTAAATACATTGGGAAGTCTTCGTGCTGCTAAACTGAATTTACTTTTTGCTGGGATTTGCGTGCAGAAGCTGAGCTGTCACCTCTCATTATTTGAGCTACTTGACTACTGCTGATAGTGAGGTTCCTTAGCTGATGCTCATACCAGAAACAATCGCATCAATTCCCACACCAAGTAAATTCTGTGTTGAGTGTTCCAGTCTGATTTACTCAGCTTGAAGCTGTTACAAAACACTTGTTTCTCTTGGGTTTTTCCATAGCTGAAGAGAGGCCTCAAAGCCCCCAGCTTCTGGCATAAGTCGTTCAGTAGTCAGTCTCTAAGTGTGGAGTCTAGTGACAGTAAACTGTGAATCAGGATAACTGCCTTGGGATAACCACCATTTGCCATTAAAGCATTACCGTTCAGTTCATTCTCATGGATTTTCTGTCCCTACACCGGGGTGCAGGGCAGTGTGGCTCTGCTGAACCAAATTCAGGAGTGGGTTTAACACCTGTGGTTTATAGATGAAGCTGAAATACAAATGATGTCCTTGGATTTAGTGCAAGAGAGGCTTTGCAGAATCCTTCCTTCTGTGTCTTCTGGCTATGCCTGTGGAGCCCTGTCTTCTGCTGTGCTGAATTATTTGTTATTATATGTAAAGGAGTAGTAAAAGAATCAATATTTTATATTTTTATTACTGCTGCTTAGCAAAGCACCTGCTTGAAGCTTATCTTCTCTTTGGATCGTGTAGCCTAGTGCATTACATCCTCAAAAAGTCCAGGATTCTGTGCCCAGAAGCAGCAAAACGCTTTCTGCTGCTTGTGTAGAATCATAGAATGGTTTGAGTTGGAAGGGACCTCAAAGTCCATCCAGTTCCAGCCCCCTGCCATGGGCAGGGGACACCTCCCGCTGCAACCGGCTGCTCAAGGCCCCATCCAGCCTGGCCTTGGACACCTACAAGGAGGGGGCATACAGGCTATATTGTGATGGATTGTGGTTTGTGCAGCAGGCAGACTGTACTAGAAAAGGAATCAAGTGTTAGGGATATTTCAGTGTATCTATTTGGATTAATTTGTAACTGATGCTTCTACATATGATAACTTAATTATGACATTGCTCCAGTGCCCTAAAGCAGTGCTGGTGCGCTCTGAATGTATTGCAATGCTTGTTTAGCAGTTTACTGTGCAGTGATTGACATTTTGATTTCCTTTATTTCTTTGTAGAGCAAGGCTTAGATCACATAGCAGAAAACATCCTTTCCTATCTTGATGCCAGATCACTCTGTGCAGCAGAGCTGGTGTGTAAGGAATGGCAGAGAGTCATCTCTGAGGGAATGCTATGGAAAAAACTGATTGAAAGAATGGTACGCACAGATCCGCTATGGAAGGGACTGTCAGAAAGAAGGGGTTGGTAAGTACCTTGATAATAACCAAATTCATCTTTTACAGTGTTCTCCTTTACAAATGTCCCTAATTATAAGCTCAAAAAGTAAGTTCATAGTAAACTCGTAGCACCGAGATCCTTCCCTCTGCCCTGGACTAGTAGGGGCAGCCGCTGTGAAAACTGGCAGCTCCCACTGCTACTTAGGCTTTGTTCCCTGCCCTTCTGTGCACCAGAGTTTTTCAATGGTTGCTTCCGTGGGGTGTGTCTGCAGGGAGAACAAGCACGTATTATCAGCTCACGAATGAACAACAACATGTTTTGCAGGGTGTTTTCTTGAGTGAAGTGTTTCCAATTCTACTTTTTTTTGCTTAAAATATAAAACAGCAGCTTAGGCTGAAGAAGTCTCTCTCAAAGAGAAATCATTTACGTATGTGGCAATGGAGTTGTTCTATCCTATCAGTATCTGAACAGCTGAGATGTTCTGCTTTAGAAACCTGCTTTTCTGTGCTCTCTAGTGGTGTGCCTAAGAAAATGCAAGGCATAAGGTTAAGAGCAAGAGGACAGCAACCTGTTGGCTAAGAGCCTTGTGAAGCAGTGAACCCTAATTTGGAAAACCTTAAGAAAAACCTTTTTTAGTCTTGGGCTTAAATACAGCTGTCAAATTGTAAAGCCACAGGGGTTGCACTAAATAGTCTTAGGAGTATTCTGTGAGAACATGTCATAAGGTTTAGTTCTGTGCAGGCTTTGAATTCCTTTGAAGTTTGGATTCTTCGCAATACATTGAAAAATATGTTTCTGGTTCTTTCTAGGGATCAGTACCTGTTTAAAAACAGACCAACAGATGGCCCCCCAAATTCATTTTACAGGTCCTTATACCCAAAGATAATACAGGATATAGAGGTACGTTTTCTGCTATATCGTATCTGCAGGAGCAGTCATGTTGCGTGTTGTTAGTATTTCAGAGATGGTGCGTGTTGGAGTGACAAAGCCTGTGTGTCTGTGTCACTGCTGCTTGCGAGCTCTGGCTCTTCAGACAGTGTCAAAAATAGCCTCAGTAATTTGCTGCTGCTGTACATGCATGACAGTGTTACTTTAAGAGTTAACGCCATCTTTTTGGCATTCAGACATTTTTGGAACTCTTCTGGGATGATGGATTTTAATAAAACAGCTGTTTTAGGAGACTTACTACTCCAAGACAGTTCCATGTATTGCTGAGTGTTTCCATGTATTGATGATGCTTCCTTAGAAAAGGATTAAGATAATGCCTTAATCACCAGTCATTTAAACTGTGGCTCATTTTAGTATTTTAGATTTCTAAAGCAGTCTGTGTTGCAAACAGCGCTTTCTCCAGCATGTGGGATTCTTCTTCCTATTTCAGGGTTTACTGAGAACAATCAGTCCTACAATGAGGAACAGAGTAGGGGTATTGGTGGTAAAGAGGCTGTAGAAATGATTGCTTTCTTTGGTATACAATTTTGCCTGTCTTATTCAAGAGTTACAAAGTTGGGCTCATTTGCTTATTTTTAAACATTTCTGATAACTTGGGATCATCTTGGTGTTCTGTCTACCAGCAGAAAATCTGCCTTGCTCAGTTTGCTGTGTACCCGCCACAAACTCTTAAGGTTAACCACAGACTGTAATAGATGTATTTCAGCTACGTAACGTATGTGAGATTACTGGTCTGAAATTCATCAGTGAGGAAATGTATTTTGATGTTTAAGACAAATATGAATTAATGGAATCATTCTGCTATGGCAAATGTGAGTTTGTTGCTTGGCACTCAGTAAACAACCTTTTTCAGAACTCTTAACCTATCTGTAAAATGTATCTGCTGGAAACATAATCCAGTTTTCAGATATAACCCTTGCTATGTGATTTATAAACACTTAAAGATGAAGAACTAAGCATGAGATGTAGTCTAGGCAAAATAAGATCAAACTTGGTATTGACTTGTGAGCTGAACGAGACATTTTATTATCCAAAGGGAGCTGTCTGCCCTCTGTAAGGAATGACAGAGGGATGCCGCACTGATAAACACATAGGATTAAGGAGAGCTTAATGTGATGTTTTCTTGTGTTCTGCAAAATACTGGAAACGTTCAGTAGCAAAAATGGGTAAAATGTGATGTGAAAAGATGACCTTTGTGATGATGAATAACCCCGAAAGAGTTTCGTTATAAATCAGATTTTTCAAGTTCTTTTTCTGAAACTCATTTGCTTAGGTTTAAGTGGAACATTTGCATAGGAATTCTTATTGTTAGAGAAGGGAGTGTTCCTTGGAGCTATTCTAGGGCCTTTGAACTGCCAAAATCTGCTATTTGGTACTTTCTTCTTTAGTTGCTGTGGATGTGCAAATAACTGCAATGAAACAGCTCCTGAATTGGACGGATTTTGCTAGTATGAAATAAACAGGAACAAACCAAACCCTTCAGGCTTTGCTTGTTGCTAATATATTAAGTGTAAAATTGTTCAGTCTCTTAAGTGTCTGGGAGTGCGGAAACAAGTATGGCACTGCAAATAGATCGTAGTAATGGACATGTTTATGAAAACTAAATTTCATTAAGATAGCTGTAAATATATTAAACCTTCAAACTGGGAAAAAATGTGCACGCCTTGAAAAGTAAGGGCTCAAGTGTTCAGTGTGGATGAAAAACACATGGGTGATTGAAGTCAAGAAACCCAGATTTATAACTCTTTTTGAACCCTAACTTTTTTTCCAGAGTTTCCACTCATAAGCTGTTAATTTTCCCTTATGTAATACTCAGGTGGATGATGTGATAAATGTAGAATGTGCAGAGTAAGGGGTTATCCTGTGTCAGGCTCTGGGCTGGAGCTGAGGGGAGAACGTGCTGTATGTGAAACGCACCGTGCCACTAGGGCTTAAAAACAGGAATGTGAGTAATAAGCGTGGGAAAAAGGGGTAGCTTTTCAAAGAGTAAACTGTAAGCTGTTGCCATAGTTTCTGCCTGTTCCAAACTGCCTGGTGCAATCCAGCTACTTTTACATATCACTTTTACATATCATTTCCCTAGTTTCTATCTAATGCTTTTATCCTTCTCGATGTTAAATATTACTAGGGCATGCGGGAAACTCCCCCGTGTCTCAAACTCGGAGGCAGAATAGAGAAGCAGAATTAGGGCTGCTCAGGGAAAATCTTGAACTTCCCATTCCATGCTTGTGTCTACAAATATATGAAATACCTTTGGTTGCGAGTGACTGTCAGTCACTTGGGGCAGAATTTAAAGTGTTGGCAACCAACCCCAGCTCTGTCGATGGTCCTGTGGATGCTTTGCTAGAGCAAGATAGCTGAAAGGAGCCAGGCCCAGCCAGCTCTTACCTCTCAGTAAGGGTAAGCTTCTGCCCGAATTCAGGAAACAAATGTGTCTTCGTCTGCTCTCTGGGGTGAAGTCTGTCTTCAAAACACAATGGCTGCTACAAGAATCCTCACTGCTTGGTTTATACAGGGGATGCATTTCCTATTCCTGGTTCTTTGAAACTGCTCACCTGGAGGGGGAAGGCAGAGGACAGGGTATTTGTGCCGCATGAAATGTTTCCCTCCTTTAAGTATTTCCTTCAAGCTTTCTGAACTGCCGCTGTTTTCCTGCCTGGAGTGGAGTTTATGTTTTTGCTGATAGTCAAGGGTACGATAATTCTTCCACTTCCCAAAGTCTATTATAATTTTTCTAATAAATCTCCCTCTAATAAATCACTTTTCACAAATCGCTTCCCTAAAGGGCTGTCAAAAGAAGCTTTGAACAGTATTTAAAAATGGAGATGGCAAAAATAGCAACAAAACTCAGCTATGTGTCCAGGAGCACTTAAACTTTTTCTCTCCTTATTCTGTTTTTAAGCCTAAAGTCATGCTCTCCCTCAGTTTCATACTTTTCCCATTCCTTCATTTTTCTCAGAGCAATGTGCAGAAACTCTTAAATAAGACTTCCATCCTAGCTGTGATGAAGAATCTTGTATCTCTGAATACCAAAATGTTTTTTCTTCAAATATTTGCCTGGAACTTCAATAACATCTTCATGTTTCTGTCAGAGGGTTGGAGTTTGGGGAGCTAGTGATGAGCCAAAGGCTACCATATTAGCATTTATATCATTATATAAGTATTTTATAAGATAAATATTTTGTGTCTGAAGGGCTTGACTTTTTTTTTTTTATGTAGTAATATATATTTGATGTAACACAAATCTTGTCATTCAGTATTTTACCTGTGGAGCACAATGATTAACCAAATTCTGCTAGACTGTTTCTAACAATAAGAGAAGTTATTAATAACTTGCTGCAGCTGGTACTAAATTGGACTGTGGGTAGAGATAAACTCCAAGGAGAATGGTCTCTCTCCTTTGGATTGACTGACAGAATTAGAAAAGTAACTCAATACCTGAATTAACAATTGGAAGGAAAACTGAGGTAAACAGTTGATAAATGATAAACAGTAAATTGGAATCCTTTCCCTTTTGGCATTTTGGGTCAAAAGTCCATACAACCACAAAGTGTCATTAGCTACAAGGTAATACGGGCTATGACTTCGCAAAGGGAGGTTCACTCACTTCCCTGAGAATTTATTAATGCCAGTATCTGTTTAGTTCATGCCAAACACATTTAGGAACACAATGTCACTTCTGAAATCATTTGATTTGAAAATAACAGGACATTTAGAGATCTGAAACCAAGTTCTTGGAAAGAGGTCATTATTCTCCACCTCTACTGCAAAGCCAAATATTTAATTAGGTTCCATTTCACCAGAGGTGGTCCAGGAATTTTAAATGCCTCCAAGTCAGATGTTGAATTGCCAGGCTTCTTTAGGAGCCTTTTTAAAGGGTAAAAAACCCTGATTTAGGGCTTATCCTAGAAAACGGAACCTGGGTTTGCAAGACCTTGTTTATAGAGATAACCTGGTTGGTGTGGAGTATCCTGTGCTCTGGTGCAGTCTCCAAGCATAGTGAAGGTCAGTCCTTTTGATGGGATTGTGTCAGTCAGCACGTTGCCAGGGTGGAAAGTTTATTACTGCTTGTTCCAGAACCCCAAGTCCCTGGATGTTTTCTCTGTTGTTTGTGAAGCTTGGCCAACTGTTCTATTTTCCCCTCAGGGTCAGCACTAGTATCTGTTTCTTGTGATGAGTTGAGAAGACTCATGTGCCCCTCATCTTTAGGCACGTGGCAGGTGCCATTATCTTGTTTCCACGGAAAGTTAGGTCCACCTAATTATGATGAGAATTTCTGAAGTGTGAATTTGCTGAAGACTTTGATAACACGTGATGTCAGGCCATTGGATAAACACTGGGCCTTCTTCTGAATTTTGAGCAAGTTCAGATTTAAGGACTACAACTGAAATTTTAAATGTGAAAAGGGGAAAAAGTCAGCTCTCACCCCAATCCCTGCCAGCACCAGGAGGGCTTTGTGGAAGTTGCAGTGTATGATTTCTGAGGAAATCAGTTTGTTTAGTGCTGTTCTAATTACGATGCTGGAGAAATTTTATGTGCGTGTATGGGGAGAATCTGGTCAGCATTATATGCCTAGAAATCAGCCAGCCTTTGAAGTCCCTGTGCACAGGCACTTTCCAAAAGATGTTTCTCAAAAAAAGAAAGCAGTCAAGGAGAGGGGAGGCTGTTAAGCTGCAGGGACAAGCTCTTGTGCTGCAAGGCACAGGTTCCAACTCATGTCTGTATAGGGTAGAAGACTTCTTTTTGGATACCCCTAGTATGGGGTGGATCCTGGACTTGGTGTTTTCATTCACTTTACCTGCATCACACCTACTATTTTTCACAAATAGGCAGAAAAGGCTGCAGTTTTTCTTCTGCAGGTTGAAAAAAGGATTCACTGCACCTACTAGAGTTCTTTGAATGCCCCATGCTCTAATAGGGCCTGATAAGTACCTATTCAAATATAACCTTGTATTTTTATGGTGCTACACGTACACTTAGTTATTGTCTCCAACGGAAACTAAAAGGTACAATAACTTTGTTGTTCAGCAGCCCTGTTCTTTGTCAGGTGTTGTGTACAGCCCTGATGCGTTGTCACTGAAGTGTCTCGGAGGACCACGCTGTTTTCATTGCTATTGGCTTGTGCTTTTAACATTTCCCCTCCAGATCTGGAATTTACAGCAGTATTTCTCTGTCACTTTGGTGTAAGCTGGGGTCCAGTTAAAGTTAGTATAGTTTGATGCTGCATCTGTAACCTGAAATTTCACTGTCTCTGAAGTGTGTTATACCTACAATGAGTGTAGAATGGTTGGGTTGGAAGGGCCCTTAAAGATCATCCAGTTCCAATCCCCTGCTATGGGCAGGGACACCTCCTACTGGATCAGGCTGTCCAAGGCCCATCCAACCTGGCCTTCAACACCCAGCTGGTGGAAGTTGGTGGAAATAGGAGAGAAAACCAGCACAACCCATCCATGGGTGTTACTGTGATCATTGCTGCTTGCAGCTGCAGAGTTGAAAAAGGTTTTGTTCATCAGATGCTGTCTTGGAATCCCTTTTAGGATGTCATGCTTTGTAGCTGTGTTTGCAGAGGTGCTTGATAGAGAAGATGGACATTTCAGGGAAGAGGGACTGCTTTGTTCACCTGCATCCTCCTGTTACAGATTCTCCTGGGCAGGAGTTGAGGGGATTCTTTACTCCCTCCCTGGGGAAAAAGAACAATTGTATGATCAGATTGAAGAACGTCTAGTGGAGCATCCCATCTCTGGACAGCATCCAGTAGCAGATGCGTGGGGCAGAGCATGGGTATGTGATGCAGCTGCACGTCATTTACGTGGGAGTTACCAAAGCCTTTCTTTCATGTCCTGCCTCATCTTCTATCTCCCCTAACTAATGCATCACTACCACTGTCCTAGGCAGTACCATAGTCCTGATGTTGAATTACTGTTCCTGAGGTTCAGAATTTCTTCAAATCTTCTCCTCGTCCTCAGCGTATTCCTCTGTCCAGATTTATCTCACTTGGCATCATAAGTTCAATCTTTTCCTTTACATGTGGCTCTAAAAAGGGTTCAGCAGAGCAGCAGTGAGCCTTGGTAATAGCTTTGCTTGGTGGACCTTTGAGCAGCTTCTCACATATTGGATCAATCACATGCAGAAAGAGACAACACTTCATCAGTTTATATTGTCCACATTTGGATCTTATCTAAGCAGCTGTAAACATGAGGAACTTAATTTTTATGTCTTGAGTTCTGCCAAGAAATCATGATTTCATTGTAACACTTGCTAGGAAAAGCTTCCCATTCCTTTTACTGTAGTATTGTTTACATTTTTTTTAATTGTTCGTGGCTTTTCTGGTCTTGGAATTCATACTAAAAATGATATCTTGCCATAAACTTCTCTGAAAGTCAATGCAGTGTTCAGACATGGAATGGCGCTTGGTAGGACACTGCTATCTTTTTGGCCTTGCTTTAATTTCAGGCTGTTCTTCAAAACATAGCCTGAGTAGCCTGAGGTTTTTATAAATCAAGCCAGAAGCCCACTTTTGAGTTATTGGAAGTTTTTAACCTTTTTCTTGTGGAAGTGGGCCTTTCTGCTTGCATTGAACAAATGCACACTGAATCACAGAATAGTTTGGGTTGGCAGGGACCTTAAAGCCCATCCAATTCCACCCCCTGTCGTGGGCAGAGACACCTCCCACTGGATCAGGGGCTCCAAGCCCCATCTAACCTGGCCTTGAACACTTCCAGGGATGGGGCAGCCACCACTGCTCTGGCCAACCTGTTCCAGGGCCTCCCCACCCTCACAGGAAAACATTTCTTCCTAAGATCTCCTCTCAATCTCTGCTCTTTCAGCTGAAAACCATTACCCTCATCCTATCCCTCCACGCCCTGATCAAGAACCCCTCCTCAGCTTTTCTGGAGCCCCTTTCAGTCCTGGAAGCTGCTCTAAGGTCTCCCCACAGCCTTCTCTTCTCCAGGTTGAACTTCAAATATATACATTATATTTGAGTGTTATATAGTGGATCACTATTGTCTGTTTGTTAGACTTGTTTTAGTTATTCTCAGTGAAGGGTTTTCATTATTTTCAATTGTGAATAATCTAAAGTAAGAAGAATCAAGAGCAGATTCTTTTGATGAGCAGTCATGCCTGTGCTTTCAGATCAGTGGTGTAAATTTTGACTTGAACACTGAACAGTTTTCCTGTAAGAGACAGTGTCACACGGCTTCCAGTTGTACAGCATCTTCCTTCTACATTTCAAAGCATTTTGAGAGTAAAACCCAAATGTAATCACTCTTAGTCCTGTAGCGTAACGTTAATCGGTTTGATTAAGCTTTTTCATGGAATAGTGTAAGAGAATTAATAGGTAAAGGCTAGAAGTAGGATGATAAATAGCAAGATGCAGTGGTGAGTGGCTTGCAGCACTTGGTGTTCTTTCTTGTAAGAGCAGTGCCAGTTCACATTCAGGATGTTGGTATGGACACCTGTATCCCCTGCTGCTTGCTTCTGAAGACAGTTGCTGGCTCAGGTGACAGTGCCCTCCTGTCTTGGTGAAGGTATTGTCAGGTATACCGTGCCTGCAGCCAAAAGTCTTCGTCTTCTCCGCTGAGGTGCAAGCTCTGTAGAACTTAGTGGCCATGTAATTTTCTTGTTCATCATTTCCGTTATGCAGCTGGTCTGGGTGAGAGGTGTTTGATGAAGGAGGTGTAGGATACAGTGCAAGTGCCTCTTCTGTCATACTGCCGTGGTGCAGGGATTTTATTGCTGTCTGTGTGCAATTCCTGCCTCAGTGCTGATCCAGTTCCTGTGGTCTCCTATGGGAGATTTCAGCTGTCTTTGCTGCTGCGTGCCTGCTGCCAGTCCTTAGCTTCTTAACAGCAGTGTTTAGAAGTGATAATGTTAACAAGGAAGGTGGTAATGCTCTTTACTTGCAGGGTTTTTGTCCCTCTGTGGGCTGCTCTGGAAGAAAGCTTTGCTCCTGGCATGTTTTGGCATCTGTGGCTGTGAGGCAGTCATCTGTGTGGTCAGAGATCTTGTGGCTCAGGCGGTTGTTGTAATGACAGGACAGCTCGCTTTCTGCGGGTTCCTCTTGAGGACCAGCTCAAGCCTTCTAGGTAGTTTGCATCATTTAGCATTTCCTTTTCAGCCTGAGGTACAGACTATAAAAGCTCTTTGGCCCACACTGACAGCAGCTTGGAGACCCAACAGTGAGTTCCGGACTCTAGCCATGATCGAAGGAATTAGTATCCTTCTTCAGGGGCTTGATGCTTTTTTTTTCCCCCTCCCTAATGATTGCAGCCTCTTCAGAGAGTCCTAGAGAGGAAAGACCTCACAGATGTGGGGAACTTGGTGCCATGGCCAAGCTGTCACTTTGTCTTTGCTTATCAAACCCTCTTAACTTTGTACTCAAAGCTTTTAAATGTCATTTCCAACCTAAATGATTATGTGAGCTCCATAAGGAATGAAATGTTAAGCCTGATGTCATAAGTTCATTTGCTTCTGCCATTCCTCTGCCCCAGTCAGGGGGAATTTTCTTTTTTCCTGTAGAATAAAGGATGTGAAGAAGAAGAGTTTCTGATTTTTAACTGCCCCTAGTCTCAGTGCCTAATGTTTCAAGAGAAATCCTTCCACGTGTAATGAATGCGCAGGTTCCTTTTTCATTTGTTCTTCCTCTTTTGTCCTGCAGGAAAATTGTGTGTTCAGAAGGAACAGCAATTCCTTGGTTTATGGGATTAAGATAAACCTACTTACTCTGCAATAACATTCACAGGGATAAAAATGCAATTTTTAGCCAAGGAGCTGAACATCATGTACATTATCAAAGGGAAAAAAATATGTTTCTGGTAGATTATCCTTAACACTTCCAATGTATAGTTAATGTTCCAACTATTCATCCAGATGAGCTCCATCTCTTTTTACTGTGCATCTTTGTACCAGTGAACATATTCTGGCACGGTCAAGGCTTGGCTTTACCTCTGCATCTTGGGCTCATTTCGATGTGTACTTTTGCCTCTAAACGCCTTTTTGATCCATTTGTGCATTCCTGCAGCTGCCAAATGGCTCTCCTGCTGGGGCAGATGCTTTGGCTCCAGTGCTTGTTCTTTATCCCTTGTACGTCCAGGTTTTGTTGGTTGCACAGCATTTGTCAGCTACTTGCTGCTTTTCTCAAGTGAGCGTTTAGAAGAGGATGAGAAACCTTGTTTACTCTGCGTGTGTGATGAGGAGATAGTGTTCTGCAACGTCTTGCTTTTAGTTGTGAAGCCTCAGTTTAGAGGCAGTTGTCTTGGAGACTTGGAGGGGGATCTGTGGAAAATGCAGTAGTGGGTGTTGCAGACGTTAGTGTTGGGTTTGGTAGCATAAATATGCAAATAAACCATGGGTCTTTTCATAATTGACTCAGTAACAGTCCATAAACCAGCAGTTTCTTTCTCACCCCTCGTACGTGCCCGCCTACTTGGCGTAGACGCCGTTTATTAAGATATCTCCTGGACAGAGGCTGCAGATGAAGATTTTACTGACTGCGCTATCCAGTAACAACCAGACATTTCCTATAGCCAGAAGCTTTAATGCGGTTGCCAGTATTGTATTAAACATGTTCCCTTTCAGAGGGTCCTCCAGGTTGCCCACCCACTCAGCCGTATTTAGTCATCTAAAATAATGTTATTTCTCTATACATACACATCTGTTTTCACTCTATTGCCAATTGAAACGCTGCTGTATATTCTCTGTGTATTGTGGCCATTTTCCCAGCGTATTGAAAATTTACGCGGTGTAAAGGGATTTTACAAGTTCTCGAAAAACATGAAGTATTTTCCCACAGTAGCCACACCACATAACGTCGAAACAAAATGACATCTATTCACAGAACTAAAGCGTGCACCTGCGTGTGACTTACTGCTTCATTGTGCCTTTGTATAGAGATAAATAATCTCTCACTTCTTTTATTTGAAGCCAACATTTTCTTATGGGGATCTTAAGTCACTTCCTATAGTGAACATGTGAGGATTAAAGCAGCCAGTGTCTGAAATGTCCAGTGAGTGTTCCTCTACTTGCTTCTGGTTCATTTGGGAAGCCGTTATAGACAAAATTTCTCGTTTTTTTATGTTCTTAATATATTCTGTAGCTGTTGGAAATCACCGTCGCAGGAAGCTGAAGTGTGAAAGTGCTCGAATGGTGTTAGAGCACTCAGCAGCTTGAGTAATCCAGCGTGTGTTGCATACAACTGCTTAGTTCAGAGCTTTCCAAGAACGTTGCTTTAGGGAAACTCCCTTCGACTTCTTAGAAATGAATGTCTGAATGTATGCGGTTTCTACAAGTATTGAAATTGGCCAACTCAAATCTCTGATGCTTTATCTACTGTACAGTCAGTGTTAGTATTGTATTTTTAAACGTCTTGCCTTCAGATCTTTAATTACATCGGTTCATGCTACTAATTTCTAAAATCCTCTCCTGTTTCTCAAGAGTCACCTCTGTAGCGGCAAAGGGATTAATGAGTTGCAGCTCTGCCCTCCTAGCACAGATGATAAATCTTCAGATAAAACACAGATGAATCTTCAGATAAAGCTTGAGAATTGCCTGTCCTTCCTCCTCTGAACCTCCATCCGGTGCTAAGCAAGGAGCCTGATGTGCAGTTTGCTGCCTTGGAGGCCGGAGGCCAGGGCTGAACCGGCAGCTTCAGATCTGAATGTTTTAAGCCCAGTTCCCAGTGTGACAATCAGCACCGCGCTGCCTGGCTGGAAAAGCTGATGCCAAAGTGACAGATGACTTCCTGTCTTAATTCCATTAGCTTCCCCACCAAACTGGAAAGGAATGAGAGGGGATGAATAGCTCATCATCGTGCTCCTCTAGAAGCATCTCTTAGTACTTGATTTAGACAAATTTCTGTTCCCCTTCAGGTTTGTGTTATGGCTATGGATAATACACTCCAAATTGCATAATGGGAGACAATTGAAGGAGCAAATGCTTGAAAAATGAAGTGGTAGGTTAGTTTTCCCTTGGAGCAGTCATGTTTTCCTGGAATTGGAATGTCATAGTTGCACTGCACTTTTGTCTTTAATAAGCATTTCAGTTGTTTTCCAGTCCTGGAGGAGCTGCAGTGGTGCCTGCTATTGCATTGAAAGTTAGGATTTGGTTATAAATACGCTTTTCCAATCAAACTGGCAGTCAATCAGCTTCTCCCCAGGTTTCCATGCAATATTTGGGGGGGATCCCAGGGAAAAAGGCAAATAAATGGCTGTTCTGGTGCCTGTGCTGGAAGACAGAAAGCATCCCAGCCTGTCTGGGTACTGCAGGTGTTGGCCTGGAGTTCTGTGCCTGGATTCTCTTATGACTGTTGGTACGAACGTTCTGTCTGAAATGCCACATTTCTTTGAAACCATCGTTTGTTGTCTTACAAGTAATAAAGCTGATTAAGACATGGCAATCATCCTGCTTCTACTATGAATTAATATGCAGCTTCTTAAGGTGTGTCAGGTCTCTTTCCTTAAAAATACCTCTCTGAATGAAAATGTTAAGGATTAGACTTCCACAGGTTTTAAGGAAAGAGAAAATGTAAGTTTGGGTTACTTGAAATCTCATAGTCCCTGTTCAGTTTTATTTTTATCAGGCTTTAAGGTGCTTAGAGGAGAATTTCATATCTCAAAATCCCTTTCTAAGGTGTGTAACATCAGTTAATAAGTGAAGTGACTGGGTATGGAAGGAAAGGTCTAGGAACTCCCATAACCTTACTGTGGGACTCAGTGGTTCTGTAATGTTGGTTTCTCGAGTGAGACTGAGCATGGCACCATATGAGATTTTGGTTTAATCTTTGCTTCTGTCAGATGGTTGTGTAAATATGGGGGAACTGAACCGTTATAACAGGTTACTCACTAATGGCTCCTTTGGAGATTCTCATTAAGGCTAGTTAACCATAATTTTCACCACTGAACACAGACGCTGTCATGATGAATTATAAAAGTCCTAATTCTAATTCATTGTGTTTTGTGTAATTTTATTAGAGGCGGAGAAAAGACCCATTTAAGTTTTAGGTACTTCCAATTTAGAGATGGTGTATGCAAAAGTGGGAAGATTGCAGTGTGTGTGTTGGAGCAGGCATGCTCGAGATGCAGCCTCGTGCCTAACTCCTGGGTATTTCCCCTCTTGTTAGACTATAGAATCTAACTGGCGATGCGGACGACACAATTTGCAAAGGATTCAGTGCCGCTCGGAAAACAGCAAAGGTGTCTACTGTTTACAGTATGACGATGAAAAGATTATCAGTGGCCTACGAGATAACTCCATTAAGGTAAGCACTTCCTTCAGTCTTTTCCATGGAAGTTAATGGGTGATTCTGCTTCGGCTGCTTGTCATCTTGATGATTTCTCTTGTCTGTTTATGGGAGAGTGTTGATCTGTACAGTGTTTGTGAGGATGTGGCATCTTCTGTAGCCAAGCTAAGTTCTCACCTGCACTTTGGGGACTATAGGGACTGTCAGCTGGTAGATTGATACTGCTGACAGCAGAGAGGTGCTGGTGACACCAGAGTTCACAGAACAAGAATGAAGACTGCATTCACCTCTGTCCTCAGGTGTGTCTCTTTGCCGTTGCTAGTAGTTTCCTTCCTGCTAATAGGTTGCTTTCATGCTAATCATCCATGGCTTTTAGCTTTTTGTGGTCACTAGTTATTTCGCTGTTCTGTCAAAAATTTGCACTGAGATTTCCTCAAGCTAAAAGTGAGGACAAGCCCCCTGAGTGGACAGGCTAATGACCTATGGAGTCTTCCAGCTGTCTCCATTTTTTTCATTCCTTCTCTGTTGCAGCAACATTCCAGTCTTGGATCCACGTTCTTGATAAGCCATTTGTGCTTCTCATTTTTAACAGATTTGGGACAAAACAAGCTTGGAATGTTTGAAAGTATTAACAGGACATACTGGTTCGGTTCTCTGTCTGCAGTATGACGAGAGAGTCATTGTAACTGGATCTTCAGATTCTACAGTGAGGTGAGTGTGAAGTTTTTGCACAAAAATTAGAGTATCTGGACTGGGAAAACTTAGTGATATCCAAGTATCAGTAAACATCCCTACCATGAATGTGATACTCTGTTCCATGAGCAAGGAATTCATACTGAGCAAAGCATCACATTCAGTAATGTCCAATATGAAGGCGTTCAGGTACAGTTCAGTGGAAGAGCCTTGTTTCCTCTTGGTGTCTGGCATTGCTGAACCAGTGTCAGTCTCTAAAAGTTTTAAGAACTGATCTAAGCACACTTCAGGTCCTATACATTTAGAGTTTTTCACTTCACCTAAGTTAGTAGGTAGCCATGGAGGGTGCTAAATCTGAACAAACAGTATAAAACCAAAAGGAACCCATCTTGGATAGTATTTGTCTTGGTCTGTTCCATCAGTTTATACATCATGCAAGTTCTAGTCATCCTGGAATGAGTTGTAGCAGCAGTTTCTCTTAGCAGTTGTCCCAGTTTAGCTATTTCGTGGCCTAGTTGTTAATTTGTTGCTTATGAGTCTGAGACTTGAACTAGGATATGTCCCTAGCACCCATCTTCCTGCATTCCTTGGGCCATGAGAGGTCTTTAGCAGTCAGAGAGCTCTTCATTAGAGACAGCAGCAGGGGTGGGTGTGTTTGCCATTTATACCATGCATAGCCATCATCCTTCATTGGGAGTAAAACTCTCTTCTTTTGCAGAGTTTGGGATGTGCATACGGGTGAAGTTCTCAACACGTTGATTCATCACAACGAGGCAGTGCTTCACTTGAGGTTCAGTAATGGCTTAATGGTGACGTGCTCCAAGGACAGATCGATTGCTGTTTGGGATATGGCATCACCTACTGACATCACCCTGCGCCGTGTCTTAGTTGGCCATCGTGCTGCCGTTAACGTGGTGGACTTCGATGACAAATATATTGTGTCAGCGTCAGGGGATAGGACCATTAAAGTAAGTTGGCAGAGCTCTGATGTAGCTCTGCGTGCCTACCAAGCCAGAAAAACTGCTGAGTGTATTCAACTCTGAAGAGCCAGGGTGTTCGTAGCAGTTCTATGCCTTTTTCCTTACCGTGGAGCTTGCTGCTTCCTCTTGCTAGCTGTTAATGTCTTTATGCGCATAACTAGACTCGTAACATTTTTGTGGCTTCTGTTGTACAATTGCAAAAAAGTGAAGCCTGTTTTCTGTTTGAACTCTAGTTCCAGGATCAGTTTGTTTGTTAAATGTGGCACATTCTGTGCCTTTTTCCAAGCGGTACTTTTTATTTCAGTTGGCAATCCTGTTTCAGACATGAAATTTATCAGCAGTTGCCTTTCCTCACTACGCCTTCCCAACAGCTCAACTCGACTTTGCTCTGTTTGAAGAATTAAGAGGCTGTATTTGAAGACTATTGCATACCAGAAGATTTGAGCTACCCAGAGTATATTAATACAACAAAGGCGTTTCCACCCTTCCCTCTTTAGAACCAGAGCTGCCTTAGGCTGCGCCAAAAAGCTCTTGGCGACTTAATGTCCAAATATCTGCCAGAGATCCTGCTCTGCTGTTAGTTGGAAAATGAGCCACTGGATACACTACATTGTTACAACTTCAATTACAGTTCGTTAAAAGTGGGCAAAGTTGATTGAATTGTTTAAGAAAGAAGCAGCCACCAAACTTTATAGGCCACGGTTTTGGCGTTCTCTTACCAGTAGGTTGCTAGCAATGTCTTTGATTAAAAAATGTGGGGGTTTTGTGTATATGATAACATCAGTTTTTAAAAACGATTACTGACTTCTCAAGATTCAAGTGTAATCCAATTTTTTAAATCATTTGGGACAGTCTCTACCACCTGAAAATATTTGTATACGGCCCCTGGAACTTTTCTCATTGACCTGACATGCAACAGCGGTGCCCATGGCTGTTGTCACTGCTGTGTCCCCATGGACGTAGCTTTCCATTAATGCCAGGTTCTGCTCTTTGCCCAGAAAAATACTATGCAAGTCTTTTTTCCACTGTCCATTAGATCTCAGCCTCAGACCGCTTCCATTTATGAATTCATAATGGCTTCTATTGAAATTCAAAAGCCTTGTTTGGGTGGAGTTCTTAGAGGAGCTCTTATCTTTTGTTTCACAGGTCTGGAGCACGAGTACATGCGAGTTTGTCCGTACTCTCAATGGGCACAAGCGTGGCATTGCCTGCCTCCAGTACAGGGATCGACTAGTTGTCAGTGGATCTTCAGACAATACCATTAGGTGGGTGCCTGCGAGCTTCTGTTGGTACGTGACAGTGCACATTTGCAGGTGTAAAAGCAGGATTCCCCTGACCTTTGATGCTGTCCTGCACTGCCACGCGTGCAAAAGATCCTTGGTGTGTCTTGCTGTTGGAGCAAATGATTTAAGAGTGAAAGTTAATGTAGTGTGAAAGTAAACATATCACATCCCTGTGCGAAAGTGGGATAGTGAGGATTTATATCAAATGTCAGCAGAACCTTTGTCTATTCGTAGAATCACCAGGTTGGAAAAGACCCATCGGATCATCGAGTCCAACCATTCCTATTAATCACTAAACCATGTCCCTCAGCGCCTCATCTACCCGTCCCTTAAACACCTCCAGGGAACGTGACTCAACCACCTCCCTGGGCAGCCTGTTCCAGTGCTCAATGACCCTTTCCATGAAAATTTTTTTCCTAATGTTCAGCCTAAACCTCCCCTGGCAGAGGTTGAGGCCATTCCCTCTTGTCCTGTCCCCTGTCACTTGGGAGAAGAGCCCAGCTCCCTCCTCTCCACAACCTCCTTTCAGGTAGTTGTAGAGAGCAATGAGGTCTCTATTGCTGTAGTTTATCAGCTTACCTTCTACTTAGGTGAGGAAGACGTCACTGGTTCTCTTAGTTACTTTTCACCTCTAATCATTGATTCATGCAGAACCGAAAAGTGTATCAAAGTTTCCCAAGATAACGTAACATGTATCCAACCTTTACTTGTATGTCATTTTGAATGACTAAATTAATTTCGAGACACTGCATCTGCAACGCAAACTTACCTCCGTAACATCTCATGGTTCTCAATTTTGGAAGAAAACCGTTCCCTAGAAAACCATTCAGTAGCTGGCTTGAGTCGCTGCCTGCGAGGCTATGGGGCGGTGCTCAGCCTGAAAGCTGGGGAGGGGCTCTTGATCAGTTTGTGCAGGGGCAAGATGAGGGGGAATGGTTTTCAGGGGGGAGATTGAGATGAGATCTTAGGAAGAAAAGTTTGGCTGTGAGGGTGGGGAGGCCCTGGCCCAGGTTGCCCAGAGCAGTGGTGGCTGCCTCATCCCTGGAGGTGTTCAAGGCCAGGTTGGATGAGGCTTGGAGCCCCTGATCCAGTGGGAGGTGTCCCTGCCCATGGCAGGGGGTGCACCTGGATGGGCTTTAAGGTTTTTTCTAGCCCAACCCATTCCATGATTCTATGATGATTCCATGAAGTATTCAGCCTTTGTTCTCTATTCTTTTAAGGCTATGGGACATTGAATGTGGTGCCTGTTTAAGAGTATTAGAAGGCCATGAAGAACTGGTTCGATGCATCAGGTTCGACAATAAGAGGATTGTCAGTGGAGCCTATGATGGGTATGTTTTTGAAAGCAATTTCTAAAAGTTTTGCCTTTCTTAGTAAAGCGTCTTCTGAAAGCTATCAAGACTGGTATTCCCTGGTGTAAGGGTTCTCTTCTCGTTTGATTAATAGACCAATATTTAACTGAATGGCTTCTGTGTGATCATTTCCACACAGCAGGCTGCAGTTTTAAGTAGCAAGGAATTGCTTTTCTGATACTTTTTATCACACTCCTACATTGTGTTAGTACTCAACTTTGACTTTCTTTAGTAAGTAAACTTTTGTCTGGCTGATGTGGTGTTCCTTCCCTTAGGAATTGCTCCTTGTCAGGGCTGGTGTGCTTAGACTAGGTTAGACTTTCTGTGTTTATAGGACAGCAGCACTGGAGATGTTTATTGCAAGTGTAAATATGTCTTGTGGGGCTCTCAGAAGTCTTAAACCATTTCTGTTGGGTTGAGGACAGGAGCCCTGCTGTTAACGCTTATGCTTTGCTCGGTGTTTTGGGTGCGCAGTGGATCCACAACAGATTACATGCTTTAAGTGAACAATAGTGTTACTGAACACAGTTCTTGAACTGAGTTTATCTCTAGTCTTTTATTTGCGTTTAGTGTCTCACTCAGGTTGGCATTTCCAGTTTAATTCTGGAACCACTGGAACCTTGCTCTTCATCAGTAGTGCTGTGAGCTTTTGAGATCTGTGGTTCCAAAGTGGCTTCTGCATACATATGACCAACCCGCATGGACCATCACAAACATCATTGTATTTACTGCTAAAAATAAATACAAAACTGTATTTTTATGAGATTTAGTGTTAGTATTTTAGTGAAGAAAGATTCTCACAATTTGCTTGATCCTGATGAACTCACTGTAGGGAAAATCTGCTGTGCTTTCCATTGCTTTAGATGTTTCTTCTATGCTTATACTTGAAATGACGCTTTCATAATAACCTTCTTATTTTCCTTTACAGTAAAATTAAAGTTTGGGACTTGCAAGCTGCTCTTGACCCTCGTGCCCCAGCAAGTACATTATGCTTGCGTACGTTAGTGGTATGTAAACTTAATTCATTTGGGGTTATTTGAAATCTTTTAGTTGGCAGTGTTGTTTTATTACATTACGGTGGGATAGGTGAGAAACTTGGGATGTTTTATCAAGCCTAGGCTGCTGCTTGTTCCAAGAACAAAGAACGAATTGTTATATCCTGAGTGATTTGGATCTGAGCTTAAAAGAAAGAACAAGTTTTTCCAGTTTGAGATTCTCAGATAGTCTTAAAAAAAAAAAAATCATGACCACTGTATCAAATCATTCCAGTAATTAGTACGTTTCCATAATATCATTGTAGGGCTGGATTGCCATTTCCTCTTATTAAAAAGGGGGGATTAATCTTGTGAGCCTTTCCCAAATCTTCCTTCTAACCCTTCCGTTTGGAAGGTAGATATGTGAAGAGGGAAGGGTGGCTGAGTCAAACGGATTACCACAGGAACTCTGATCGCTTCAGAGTACTATCAGGTTTAAAGCTGTTGCTTGAGCTACATTATTCTTTGTAATGAGGGTTTTGGTTTATTACAGTAGACTTAATTAAAAATAGATTGAGGAAATGACTTCTTTTCACCAAAATGTGCATGAAATTTTACTTCAGGAGTCAGTTTACCAAGCTATAGCAGCCACAACCCAAAGCTGTTGTTGATATGTGATGGTAACTGGCTTATTCAGTGTGTGTGCTTGCCTTCCCAACACCTAAAGAAGTGATTACATGGCCAGAAATGTTTCTCATTTTCCTTTCTACTCGGTAGTCCTTTCACAGACATGAGATTTAACTATTCTTTTATCCCACATGAATGTAGTGCATTTAGCTTTACCGAGAAGGTTGATTCTCTCCCTTCTGGGTGCACTGTAGCTCAGGTTACTGTCTGGGGATCAGCCAGACAGCTCCGGGTAGTTCTCTAATAAAGGTAGCATACCTGCTTTAAATTTATGACAAGTAGAAGAACCCTTTCTGGGCCTCTTAGTGCCATTTTGAGATAGATGTCTTGGAAGAGCTGACGGAGCATGATGTTATAGTGGCCTTCCAGAATCTCAAGGGGATGTACAAGAAAGCTGTGGGGGGACTTTTTACAAGGGCATGTAGTGATAGAACGAGAGGGAATGCCTTTAAATTGGAAGGGAGAAGATTTAGTTTAGACATTGGGAAGAAAACCTTCACAGTGAGCAGTGTGTCCTGGCTGGAGCTGCGATGGGGGTGTGTTAGGGCTCTATAAAAACAGAGACCACAGCGATGTTGAATGCAAATGTTCTGTAGAAGGAGCCCTGGCAGGTTGTTGGTGCCAACCAACCTTCCACATTGCTGCTTCCTGGTTAGAATAGACTGCTTTTCTCATTAATAATTGTGACCTATATGGCTGGCCCCTCCAGGGAAGCTCAGGGTGTACAAGCACTAGGTTTGGAAGCCATGTGTACTGCTGAAAAACAGTTTACATACAGAATCAGCTTTTCTAGACTCAAGTGTAATTATAACTAAGACTTTTTTAACCAGCACCCAGAGTTTGAACTAACATTCTGTGTCCAGATATATGTGTGGGTACACATGCAGTGAAATGTTACCCTCTCCTTGCTTTGCTAACTCATTCCGTATTGCTCACAGGAACATTCAGGACGTGTCTTTAGACTCCAATTTGACGAATTTCAGATCATTAGTAGTTCCCACGACGATACAATTCTGATTTGGGATTTCTTAAATGTGCCACCCAGTGCCCAGAATGAGACCCGCTCTCCGTCTAGAACATACACTTACATCTCCAGATAACAGTCTGCACTTTACTGCCCTCAGAAGGTAAGGAACTACTCGCTGTTCTTGGGTGTATTATAAATATTTGAAATTATCACTCTGCTTGCAGGTTGGCTTAGTCAAAACAAACTGATATTTTCCTAGTATGTCTTTGTGCTACTTCTTTTGCCATCTAGTTTTTGTGTGGTCATGCTTTGGCTTATGAAGCCTCAACTTATAATACTTATCCCCTTCTATAATGCCTCCTGTTCCTAACTGGATACTTATATGTTTTTATGGAAAGTTGTTATGTATTCATAGCATCCTTGGAAACTGAGGAGACTTGGTGTGTGGCACAAGCATTGCAGACATCCTGTGAAATCAGAGCCTTTTAGAGCTCCTGATGCATCTGCTCACTGTGTGAAGCTTTGAAATGAGCACTGTAACATCTCTCCAGTAAACTGAGCGTGGGTGTGATCTTTGGAGAAATGCACATCAGAAAGGAGCAGTTTGGTGATGACCACAAATAGCGGGGAAAGCTTTCAGAACTGAGAATTACATCGTGCTAGGCAACGTGACAGCTCTGGAGCTGTCAGAAACTGCGCACATGAACTTGCCTATTTTGTTTCCATTTTTCTGCAAGTCAGCTTTATTTCAATCTCAAAGTACGGTGGGTAAAAGCTCTGCTGTAGATCTGTTTGTTAGGACAGTCGATTCTTTTCCTTATGTCATCTTTATTGCTGCCAACAATTGCACTGCAGACTATAAACAGCTGTGAACACTGGGACTTTGGAACAGAGAAACTGTCTTACCAAACCTGAGTTGGAGCCCTGTTCTCCCGTGCCCTGTCTCTGCCAGCACTGAGACTGGATGCTTCCAAGGAAGTGGAGACGTAACATTGCCCCAACAGGAAGGATTTATTTTAGTTAAAGTAGGTAATTAATAGTCTGCTTAAACATTGTGGGATAGGCTTCTCCTGTCTTCATATAAGCATGGGTTTTCATTAGTTATCTGTATATGTTTAACCCAGCTACAGCAATGAGTTCCTCCGGTTTTCCCACTCCTCCTGTAGGATCTCTGCTTCTGGCTAGGAAGCTTCTTTGAGATACTGGTTCTTAAAAGTCAGCTCTCTCTCACCTGTAAGCACTCCTCAGGCAACTGTTGGCTGCCTTTTGCGCTAACTGAACTTGAAGCCAAGATAATGTCTTCTCTGGATCTGACACTTGGATCTGTCGGCTTGTTACATTTCTCAGAGGGTCAAAGCAAAAAGCTGGCTGCTGCCAGACCGAGCTGCCTTTCTGAACCTGTGATTACTTAATATAATTAGGCCCAGGATTACGGAAGAAGTCTTATGCTATGTAGATGAGCTAGTGTGCAGAATCAGTAGTTAACAGAACCTTCCCTTAAAACCACGTTTTAAGAACAGTGCTGCAAGGGTAGTTTGGTAAAAGCCATGGAATTTCCTCATCCTGCTGCAGCAGGACAACAGGATCAGAAAGGCTAAACTGCTGAACCTAGAGTTTGTGCAGAGTGGGAAGAACAATTTGCTGGGAGATAAATCCTGCAACTACCCCAAGAGCCAGGTCTTTCAGTGCAGCTTATCTCTGACTTCCACTTCAAAACCATGTCAGATGACACACTTGCATCCTTGTAGAAAATTTGGTGCTGTCGTGGATGCTAATGTCCCTAGGGACTCGATGATCCGGTGGGCCTCTTCCAACCTGGTTGTTCCATGATTCTGTGACTTTGTCCTGCTCCTTTTAAGACAGAGGTACTGGCATTGGCTTCCATGCCACCTGCAGACATAGCAGATGAACTGCTGCTGTGGGAGCTCCAAGGCTTGTGGAAGTTGAGTGGGTTTCCCTCTCTATGGAAAACTTTTTTTACTTCTTTTCTGAGTAATTCTATTTCTTCCCTTGCCTTTTCAGGCAGGTAGAATAGGCTGTGGGAGAAAACATCATTCGTTTTGGAACAATCTCCATCTATCTTCCAGGTTATACATGAACGCTTTCTACTCTTAACTTATAAGACAATTTGAGATCGACAAGTTCTTTTCTTGTTTCTTTTTTTTTGTTTTGTTTTTGTTTTTTTTTTTTTAATTATGTTTTGCAGGCCTCTTTCATTAGTTTTTATTCATGGAAAACCATTACATAGTGTGTCTTAAGCACAAAAGAAACTAGGAGTTGACTAAAATTTATATCTGTTTGTTTAACCAGTAAGATGCTGCTGTCTTGCTTTCCCCTCTTGCCACACGCAGCCCATGAGACCCAGTGTCACTGCGATTTGTCAGCGAAATATGAAATGCCTTTGGCAGTGTGTTCTATTCAAATTCTGCACGCTTGACAGTCTTGCACATCTCATGCCTGACTTGTTCCATGATGCACAACCAAAACCATGCAGCCCTCCATATCCTGGGAGCTGTAACGACAGTCCCTTAATAATTATTTCCTGTGGAGGAGAGATGCTGTGATGTCACTTTGACAGGTTTGTCTGACTTAAGGATCCAAAACACATAAATCTACATAAAATCATGGTCAAACAGCTAATATTTCATCGAGACATTTAATGAAACAGTTTTACATGCTTTCAAACATTATAGCTTTCTGAATTTTGAAGCAGCCCCGTACGCATTTTTACAAGGCTTGCAATGTTATGCCTCTTCAAAGCCGATCGTTTTTGACAGCCCTGGCGGTTGGCTGCGAGAGTTTTATTGCTTTCTGTTGAATTCCTGTTGTTTATTGTAACATGATAAAAATTGTTACCATATGATAGTCTAATATTCTTATACGAAGCACCAGCCCTTGGGCTGGGGGAAGGGAAGTCAAGGGGAAGATGTTTAACCTTCCATGGGAATTTCATATCAGAGGAGAGAGTGGCTCTCTGTAGCCCATAAAAAATGGGTTAGGAAGTGGCAGGTAAGATCAAAGTTCAGGTTTAATTACACTAACAACTTAAACTGGCTCCAAGCTGATCATAGAGTCGTGGCTGGAAAAAATAACCAAAATATAAACCTACTTGAGTGTTTTGTCTGTTTTCTTAAAAACTTGTTTATTAAAGCAGCTGAACTTGCATCCTGTGCAGAGTTTGCTCCTCTGCAGTGTGGAGAAGAAAGGAACATTCTCTCACAGTTGTGTGCTGGTTGCTGTTCCAGTAAATAGTGCTCAGCACGTAGCAGCCTCACTTGGGGTCACTCCTTCATCCCCAAAAAGGGTTTTGGGTCTTAGAAAACTGCCAGCATTTCAGTGACCCCTCAAAGACTGCTGCCAGTGAGTCTTGCTCTTACTCAGCTGAATTCGGAGCATGTTCTACAGAGCGAAGGCAGTGTCTGCAGAGGTGCCTCTCTCCTCAAAGGAAAGACTGCTAGCACAGAGAGAAGTGTTTAACGGCAAGCACGCCCTGAATGCGCTGTGTAACTTGTGTTCCTCATGGGTTTTCTTGCCCTTTTAGTTTCAGACTGCGGTGCAAACAATGGTGTGGGCCTGCCCTCCTCCAGCTGTCTCCAACCATGGCTTTTGGATTTGTATCTGTTGTTGGTTCACCTTGACTTTTGTCTCTTTCAGGGTTCCACAGTCTTGAACTACTGGATTTTTGGCTACTACATGCCTGAAGACGTTGATCGACAGCTAAAGTCAGAATTGGTTCTAGATGCTGTGTAGATGCAAAGCAGCACAAGTCTATATCTAAATTTCTTAATCTTTCCTGCTCTCAGTGGTCATCTTTGAATTTACTACAAAGTCACTGACTCCGAGTAGATGAATTTCAGAAGCCTGTCCTTCCCTGCAATGAGAAATCCAAAGCTTCACATGTAAATTGTCTGTAGAAACTGAACTCTGATGGGTTGTTTTTCAGAAATAAATCAGAAGTCAAGAAAGGACTTGGCCTAATTTATATTGCTTTGCACTTTTGTCTGACTTTAAAGAAAAAACATTCTCCAATGAAATTTGGGTGCCAAACACATGCCCAGAATGTACAGAGCTTTGCGTTCCGAGTCACCATTGTCCTTTAGCCTTTACTCTCATGACAGATCCAGAGCCTGTTTTGTTTGATAGGAGTGTACGTTGGACTCTTAGAAATATTTCTGAATGGCTCAGTAATATTTTTGAATTACAGTTTACTTGTT
The DNA here is from genome assembly GCF_032191515.1 of Phaenicophaeus curvirostris. Classification (NCBI taxonomy): domain Eukaryota; kingdom Metazoa; phylum Chordata; class Aves; order Cuculiformes; family Cuculidae; genus Phaenicophaeus; species Phaenicophaeus curvirostris. Next base: position 17,276,232 of record NC_091406.1, on the reverse strand, counting down.
TCTGCACCAATAATTTCTTTTAAATTAAAGATTACCTGTAATTCAGGCTAGGTTATCTATACTAGTTGTATAGCACTGTCTTTTTTTCCTTTTAACTGTGCTCTGTATTACAGCCGTCCCACGCTTCCTAATGTTTGGTAGAGTAAAACCTTTCCATGTGTGCTTGCCTCATTTCAAATACTGTAAAAGCATGTAGATATAATGTACATAACAGTGTCACCTCTGGGTGCTGGGAGTCAGGATCTCCTGACACTACACACTAATGCAAACTGTGGTAGCACTTGGCAGCAGGATGTTCTAACTACTGGCACTGTAGGGGTTGACAGGAGTTACCAAGACATTTTCTCTGCGAAAGGAGGTTTTCAGTATTCGTTAGGATATTTTTTTTTTTTTAATGGGAACTACATATTTTAAAATGTAATTTCTAAACTTTTGAAAAATTAAAAAAAGTTTAATTTATGTTCTGTATCTTATATTTTTGTGCCGCAGTATTTACCGGTGTCTTTCTTTTAATACCAGCAGGTTCTCACAAATGCCTGCCGATGTCCTTCCTTAGCATTAGTTTGGCTGCTCAGTGGAGGAGGCGCCATGGGCCAAAGTTTAAATTTATTTTTGTGTGATACGTGACACTTCCTTACAGTGCGGTGGAGGTCCCTCCGAGTCTAGTTACCGAGCTGATCGCCGTGCTGGTTTTCTTTTCCATAGCTATCAGCTGTTGCGATGTCCTGCTGATGGTTCCTCTTCGTTAGCGTGCTCAAATTGGGAAGTCTCAGGAGTTTCTTCTTACATTGTCGTAGTCTCCCCTCTAATTTATGTGGTCATATAAGCGCTACCGTGTTTTTCTTGTGTCAGAATAAGACATGGGTAAAGGCAAGCGTGACCGTTTCATCTGCGTTAGCCATGTGTGACTACGCCTGTCGATGGCTTTTCTTCCGTGCTTCAGTCAAGCTCTGTGTGACATCCACCTGTTTTCCTGGAGATGCTGTGTGCTGTCATAGAAATGTATTGTCATTCCTTTGGTTCTTTGTACGCCCTGTATTGTTTGTCCTCTGGCAGCGTTTGCATTTTTCCCTTTTCCAATCAGAAAGGTCCGATAGCTGAGGGGTTGCTCTGGTGTTACGGCCGCTGTTTACGAGCTAGAACACGTCAAGGTGTTACCAAACCGTTACAGAAGCGCAACTTAAGGTTTTGTCCTCACCCTTCAAGCTGAGAGGTATTGGGATCAGCCTTTAAGTTAAGCACCCAGTTACGTGTTACTACAACAATTTTTATTTCATCGAGATGACTGAATGTGACAAAGTAGAGGATTACAAACAGGCTCCTAAGCATCCCTAAGATTACTTCTTGGTAAGCTTGACAGTAGTTCGTGAAAGTGTCTTACGTTACCCTTCTCATCTAACGGCTTTAATATTAAACTGTTTAAAACAAGAAATCTCTCACAGCCCTGAAGAAAAAGGTATTTGTTTCCGAAGATCGGAGTCCTCTTTTTGTTGGTTTTTGGTTCTTTTTTTTTTTTTTTATTTTAATGCATGTGTAAGATTTAAATTCCTGTTTTTCCTTGGGAGATAATGATATTTGAACATGCAGTCTGAACTTCTTTGTGCTTTGTGTAACATAGCAGTGGACTTTTGTGATTGGCACCCAAGGAACTCCACTCCTGGGATTCATGGTAGTGATCCTGGCTGCACTCTGGACTTTATTTTGCTAACCATAATTGAGCAACTGTACATTACTGCTATATTAATGTTTCAAAGCACTGGGATAGTCTAATTCTAACTTGTAATTATGTTTGCCAATTATGTTTGGAAAGTTGGTGTATGAACAGCTTCTTGAAACTGTTAAATTGTACAGATATCGTTCATGATCTAAAGCTTTGTACTGTGGAATGTGCTTAATAAAAAAAAAAAGGTTTGAACTTAATTAAAAGACTGGATCGGTAACGCCGTCGAACCGAGCCTCGGCATTGGGTGTTGGGTGATGCCAGCGCATTGGGAGGAGGCGGTGAGGACAGAGCTGAGCTGGTTCTCCCATCTCAGAGGAGCTTGGCTCTGCTTTGCTGCAGCATGTTTGTGTCGTGCATCCGCAGAAACGTCACAAGAAGAGGTTTTACTTTATCAAGAATGTAGATGATAATATCTTAAAAATTCTGTGTCCTTGGCTGCAGTCTGTGTTCATGCGCTGAGCCCTGTGCAGAGATGGAGTCTTCCAGTGCTCACTGTCTCAAGCAAAACATTTTATTGGGTTTTCTTTAACTGATGTGCAGTGCCTGGTGAGAGATTGATTCGGTGTCCTCAGCTTTGCCTGCTACCCCCTGGTCTGCTGTCAGTATTTTGATTTGTGAGTTAATTTGGCTTTTAAACAATTGGAGAGGTTGCTGCTGTGTGGTTAATGAGTTGCTCCGGTTCATTTTTGCACGCTTGGACCAGGTGCGATTGATCGTGCAGTTTCTCTGCCGCTGTCTCGTGCCTTTAGCCCAGCAGGACTGACGGGACCTTGGCCGTGTCTGGGTGTGAGGGCGGTGGGGGCTGGAAAGGTCTTGTTAAATCTCACTGCTTTGGCCGTCCCTGTGGCCGATGAGCTGGCTCTGTGCTGACTGCCACGCTCACTGGTGACCTCTTGAAAGTGTTGGGTTTGGGGAGGTGTGCACTGGAAGTGCTAACCTGGAGAAGAGGAGGCTGAGGGGAGACCTCATTGTTCTCTGCAGCTCCTGAAAGGAGGTTGTGATGAGGTGGGTGTTGGTCTCTTCTCCCAAGTAACCAGTGACAGGACGAGAGGAAATAGCCTCAAGTTGTGCCAGGGGAGGTTTAGATTGGATATTAAGAAAAATGTCTTTACTGACAGAGCGGTGAAGCCCTGGCGGAGGCTGCTTGGGGCAGAGATGGAGTCTCCATCCCTGGAGGGGTTCAGAAAGCGTGTGGCCGTGGCACTTTAGGATACGGTTCAGTAGGCATGGTGGGGTTGGGCTGATGGTTGTGCTGGATGAGCTTAGAGGGCTTTTCCAACCTTAATGATTCTATGAAATGTTTTTAAAAGTGCTATAAAAGTCTGAGCTAAGCATGTGAACAAAGTTCTGGCTAAGTATTTGCAAATTCACCCTTCAAAATGTCTCTCGGGTGTAGATCACTTTTTATTCTTCTTGGCCCACTCAGATACTGGATAATAATTTTTGAAGCAACGTTGCTGCTGCTCTGCTTGGAGCTCCAATTCACAGAGAGGAAAGCCAGTAAACTATGTTTTGTGCTCGAAGTGCATTGTAAAACATGAAGCTTTGCTGAACTAAAGGGGCTGTGAATGTCTTGCTGGATGTCATTACCCAAATAAGCCATAAAAGCTCTGCGATAGATACGGAGTATAAACTTTGAGGTCAAACTTTAAAATTCCATCTTACCTGGGTGGCCTTTGGTTGTGGTTGGTTTGTTGGGTTTTCCCCTTGCAGTTGGAGGCTGTTTAACAGTCATCTGTTGATTCCCACTGGAAAACTTCACAGTGAAGCCGTGGAGGCACCTCTGCCGGGTGCTCCCACCCGTCCTGCTGTGGTTTGGGGCCCCGTTTGACTCTTCCCACCCACTTGAAGGCTGGGAGCGACGCGCTGCCCTGGGCGCGATGCTGGGGAACGCCCCGAGCGTGTGCGGGCAGCGAGGGTGGATCTGGGGACCATCTGGCCCTAGTTAAGGAGAGGCCATGGAGCGTTCTCGGGTTGCAAGGTAGGAGGTGGACCTGGCCGTGAACCGTGCGGTGGGTTGGGGTCGACCTCGCTGGCTGCCTCGCTGCGGTGTGGCAGCTCCCTGTGTGGTGTTACTTGGTGCTCCTGGGGGCTGGGAGAGCCCGGGCTGTGCACGGTCCATCCTTCCAACAGCTTTTGGTAACCAGGCGGTGGGGTTTGCCCTTAAGAATGGGGTGATGGGGATGCAAGGCCCCTCAGCGCCCTGTGGTGGGAGCAAGGATGCTTTTGGCAGCCAGCTGTGTCCCTTCCCTGATTGCCACTGCGTGTTGGTTTGTTCTCTGGGCGGTGGTGGGTTTCCTGGCCTTGGCACAGGGATGGGCACCCTGTGTACAGAGGAAGGACGCGTCAGCAGCGGCTCAGGTGGGCAAGGGGGCCACCAGCATCCTGGCTTGGATCAGCCACAGGGTGGCCAGCAGGAGCAGGGAAGGGATCACCCCACCCTGGGCTCAGAGTTGGTGAGGCCGCACCTTGAATCCTGGCTTCAGTTTTGAGGCCTTCACTGCAAGAAAGATATTGAGATGCTCGAGCACGTCTGGAGAAGGGGAACAGAGCTGGGAAAGGGTCTGGAGCACGAGTCTCATGAGGAGCAGCTGAAGGAGCTGGGGCTGTTTAGCCTGGAGAAGAGGAGGCTGAGGGGAGACCTCATCACTCTCTGCATCTCCTGAAAGAAGCTTCTGGTGAGGTGGCTGCTGGGCTCTGCTTCCAAGGAACAAGGGATGGGACGAGATGAAGTGGCCTCAAGTTGTGCCGGGGGAGGTTTAGATGTTAGGGAAAAAGGCTGCACGCGGTGGCCAGGGCTGGGCTGCGGGCAGCGCGGTTCCAAGTTCTGACCCAGCATCTGCTGCAAAGCACAGAGAGCTGGTGCCCAACGCCAGAGTCTCTGGCTCCCTGGGGGCTGCGGGGAGGAGGACTCAGGCTCTGGGGCACCGTGAAAGGATGCTCTGGCTCTCCATCTCCGAACATACCCAGCCACGCATTGCAGAGGCTGCACTTTGAGCTGGTTGTCAAGTGTGGGTGCTCCCCGCCAGGTGCGTGGGGCTGTTAATCATGTCATGGACCATCTTTGGAGAACAAGTGGTATGAGGAGGGGCTGAGGGAACTGGGGGTGTTTAGCCTGGAGAAGAGGAGGCTGAGGGGAGACCTCATCGCTCTCTACAACTCCCTGAAAGGAGGTTGTGGAGAGGAGGGAGCTGGGCTCTTCTCCCAAGTGACAGGGGACAGGACGAGAGGGAATGGCCTCAAGCTCCGCCAGGGGAGGTTCAGGCTGGACATCAGAAAAAGATTTTTCACAGAAAGGGTGATTGGGCACTGGCAGAGGCTGCCCAGGGAGGTAATGGAGTCACCAACCTTGGAGGTATTTAAAAGATGGGAGGATGAGGCGCTCAGGGACATGGCTTATTGGTTGATAGGAATGGTTGGACTGGATGATCCGATGGGTCTTTTCCAACCTGGTGGTTCTGTGGTTCTGTGATCCTGGCCCCTTTCCCCATCTCCACGGCAGGAGCTTTCCTACCCTCTTTTCCCCAGGATATCCCTTTTGTCCCCATGGCTGGGGTTTCCCTGTATCTTTCTGAGCTCCTTCACCCCAGAATCCTCCCTGCCCGCAGGAGGCTGCTGCTGCTCTCCCCTTCCAAGAGCTGCTCAGCTGCCACACGGAGCCACTGCTTGCACAAGTCAAAACCCTCCAGCAGGATCGGAAACAGCAACTTTCCCTTCTGGAGAAGCACGAGGGGTGGATATTTGTGGAGGTTTATTCTTGGTACTTGCTGGAAAGGCTCCATGAACAGCAGCGGCTGCGTGTGCCAAGAGGAGGAGAAGATGGATGGAGGTGAGTGCCTGCTCCGGGGAGACATTTCCCCTCTGGAGGTGGAGAACAAGCTGTGAAATGTTCTCGCTACATGTTTATGGATCTGCTGTGCAGGCTGCCGTGGCTCTGCTCCCGCACACTCACACGAGATGTGTCGGTGCGGGATCGGCCTCCCTCGCATCCAGCGGGGCAGCTGGGTGGCCCCTTTGGTACTGGAGATGGGTCTTAGGCTGAAGTAGGAACATCTTTCCTTGTGTGCATGAGTATAAAAATCCCAATTTCATCTTTTCCTTGGCACAGGCCAATGCAAATAGAGGGAGATGCATTTGTATCTCCTGACTATTATTTTTTCCAGAGTCAAAAATTTTCTATTTCCTTTTCCTCTTTTTTTTTTTTTTTCCCTTTGAAGGGTTTATTTTTAATTTCCCAACACATGATGCTTTGAAGAAAATGGTTTGCTTTTTTTCCTGCAGGTCTTCCACCGAGATGGGCTGGCTCTTCCATGCTGGAGGGGAGGCCGAGCCAGGGACCAGCGGCTTTGACTCTGCTGGATGATCCTCTTGTCCTGGAGGGCGATGGGCAGAGGTGGTGCCTGCCCTTTCAGCTGAAGGAGACCCTGGGGCGCCCAAGGAGCCACCGTGGCAGCAAATGCTGTTCCTGAGCTGGCACATCCCTCCGGGAGAGCCTCTGCTGAAAAGAAAGGTGCCTCCTTGATGCCCCTCAGGTAGTTACTGAGATGTGTCCTCCCCTGGTCTAGGGACAGCCCTGGAGTTTTTCTAGAGCTGCAGATGAAAAAAATCAGAGAATCATAGAATAACCAGGTTGGAAGAGACCCACCAGATCATCAAGTCCAACCATTCCCATCAATCACTAAACCATGCCCCTCAGCACCTCGTCCACCCGTCCCTTAAACACCTCCAGGGAAGGTGACTCAACCCCCTCCCTGGGCAGCCTGTTCCAGTGCCCAATGACCCTTTCTGTGAAAAATTTTTTCCTAATGTCCAGCCTAAACCTGCCCTGGTGGAGCTTGAGGCCATTCCCTCTCGTCCTGTCCCCCGTCACTTGGGAGAAGAAGCTGAATTCCAGCTCACCTTAGGGTCATGTCCCCATTTACCTTGAGCTCTGATGGCCCTGTCGTTCACATGAATGCTGATGCTCTTCTACCACTGCACCGCAGCACTGGCCGAGCAAACAGGACACAAATCCTGTAAATTTATTTTGTAAATAAACCCAAGCAAACAAAAGCTGTAGAGAGATTTCAGGATGGGAATTTTTGAGCTGGAAGGAAATCCTGGGGTTGGTAGAGCCAGTGCCTTTGTGCAGCTCCCCATGCTGCACGTTTGAGCCGCGTCCCGGGGGAGGCTGAGTTTCCCATGGGATCTGCCTGCTCAACATGGGAAGTGAGTTACGGGATTGAGTTCTCAGCGCTTTTCCGAAAGAGTCAGTCCGGATTCATGCCTTTAGCACCTGTATTTTTACAGCACCAACCACAATATCCCGCTGGATGAAGATCAAGGCCTTTGTCCTTATTTTCAAGGTGTGTAACAGCCTGGGCTGTGGATTTCTGACAGCCGAAAGCTTCCAGCCTGAATTGAACAGCACGGCATCGCTGGCTATGTGGGTGAGTAAAGCACATCATCTATGCAGTGCATGGATCTTCCTCTGAGAGCCTGGGGGATGTCCAGGAGCAGAGGGACATTGCAGGCACCACTCCATCCTTTTGGAGGGCCATGGGGAGCCTAAGAGCCAAATTCTTCTAAAGAAAATGCGTAGGAATAATCATAGAATCTTAGAATCACCAGGTCATCGAGTCCAACCATTCCTATCAATCACTAAACCATGCCCCTCAGCACCTCGTCCACCCGTCCCTTAAACACCTCCAGGGAAGGTGACTCAACCCCCTCCCTGGGCAGCCTCTGCCAGTGCCCAATGACCCTTTCCGTGAAAAATTTTTTCCTAATGTTCAGCCTAAACCTCCCCTCGTGGAGCTTGAGGCCATTCCCTCTCGTCCTGTCCCCTGTCACTTGGGAGAAGAGCCCAGCTCCCTCCTCTCCACAACCTCCTTTCAGGTAGTTGCAGAGAGCAATGAGGTCTCCCCTCAGCCTCCTCTTCTCCAGGCTAAACACCCCCAGCTCTCTCAGCCGTTCCTCATAAGGCCTGTTCTCCAGCCCCTTCACCAGCTTTGTTGCTCTTCTCTGGACTCACTCCAGAGACTCAACAACGCAAAAAAAAAAACTTGGGAAAGAACCTCTTCTTCTCCCCATCCCCAGCAGTGCTTCTCCTAAAAAATTCCAGGCCAGACCAAATCTACGGGAGCGCAATCCTCCTTGAAGATGCTGCTCCATCTGCAGAGGAGGAGAGAAAAAGCGCCGTGTGCTGGACACAAGCTGCATTGCTTACAGCGTCGTTGAACGAGGCTGTGACCATCAGTGCGGTTTGAAGCCCACCCTTGGGGATGGTAAAATTGCATTTTGGTTGCTGTGCTATGGCGTGATGGGTTTTCCTTGAGCTCCAGCCTGCCGAGTGAGCGGCCGTGCTCTATGTCAGCAGCAGGTTTTATGACCCCCTCCTTGCACCGTGTTGGACCCCACGTCCTGCGGCTCCACCATGCAGCTGGGTGCAGGAACACTCATGGACTTCTCCAAGCTCCAGCTTTTCCTTGGATCCTTCAAAAACATTTGTGCTATATTCTGTGGTACTGAAACAGGACATGAGCCAGTTGTTAATTGCTTACATACCAGCAAAGTATATTGCTGTGAGAGGCTACACGGCTTGTACAGCATTGTTTTTATTTTCCAGTAAAGGGTTTTATTGACATGAAGCTGGAATTCAGGACATAAGATGACAAAAGTCATCAATAATTACCCAAATCTACAGATAACAGCCTATATTTAGGGCTGAGTCCAGGTACTTCAGCAGGATGAAGGACTTATTTGAATCTAGACATCTCTTGATTGAGTGGTTGAAGCTCGTTCAGTTTCCCTAGGTGTTTCCACTATTGATAAATACATGATATGGGCTCACTAAAAGCTGTTAGCACTGACTGAAATAGTTAATTTCGATCCTTAGAAGATTTTTCCTTCTATTTTAGCATTTAGATTTTTTTCGCTGTTCTATATGGTAGTTTAACAAGTCAAAATTACAATGGAACCAAAGAGGGATTCCGCAGAATTGTCACCGTGGTTTATGCATCTCTGCACCACAGAACTGGATGTGTCCAATTAGGCATTAAATTGACTGCTTTTTGTGTTTGATAACGAGCTAACGCTGCTCCACTGCCTTGCCTGAGCACCATCAGCACTGTGGGAACAGTATTTAGTTACGGCTGCATCTGGAAAGGTTTGGAATCGACCACCCTCTCTCCTCGTATCGTCTTTCCTACTGTCTGATCGCAGCTGTAAACCCGGAACAGCCCTCGTGGTTGGGTAAATCCAGCACTGCCGGAGGAATGCGGGTTCTTCTTGTCTGTGGGATTTCTGGTACCAGCACAACGAAGCTCCTCGCCAGCAGATGAACCTGATGATCTTGCAGGTCTTTCCTGTCTAAACACGGCGTCTCTGATGAGTTTCGCATGTGTCTGCACTCTTCACCCTGCAGCGTGCTTGTCGGCCTTGTGGTGTCTCCTGGGAGGTGCTGTGGAGGAATTGATTGAGAAAAGGCACTTGGAGTCCTCCACACGCTCATCGTTGACTCCAAATCCCCCGGGCGGGTTTGGCAAGCCCTACGTGAAGACATCCTGCCGGCTCCTCCCCAGCGCTTGTAGGCATCCATTTCATCGGCACATGCTCCTGGCGAGCTCGCAAAGACTTGTCACCGTTTACAGCAGATGCCACGAGACTCAAGCTGTGAAAGGAGAAGTCCAAACCACCAGCAGCTGGATTGGAGCGCAAACATTTCCCTCTTGCGCTGAGTGAGGAAGAGAGGGGTGGGGAAATGGCCAGGCTGATGTTGCCCTAAACCTCTGGTTCCCTTTGAGTGGGAGAGGAAATGACTTTGCATGCAGGCTCCTGGTTTTGGGGAGAGATGCAGGCATAGATAGGCCTGTGGGCTGCCAAGGACCCTTCATGCTCCCTAATCCCCACCCTGCTGCTCCAGAAACGACGTGGCCAGCAGGTCCAGGGAGGTTCTTCTCCCTCTGGACTCGGCACTGGTGAGACCGCTCCTCGAATCCTGTGTTCAGTTCTGGGCCCCTCACCACAAGAAGGATGTTGAGGCTCTGGAGCAAGTCCAGAGAAGAGCAACAAAGCTGGTGAAGGGGCTGGAGAACAGGCCTTATGAGGAGCGGCTGAGAGAGCTGGGGGTGTTTAGCCTGGAGAAGAGGAGGCTGAGGGGAGACCTCATTGCTCTCTCCAACTCCCTGAGAGGAGGTTGTGGAGAGGAGGGAGCTGGGCTCTTCTCCCAAGTGACAGGGGACAGGACGAGAGGGAATGGCCTCAAGCTCCACCAGGGGAGGTTCAGGCTGAACATTAGGAAAAAATTTTTCACAGAAAGGGTCATTGGGCACTGGCAGAGGCTGCCCAGGGAGGGGGTTGATTCACATTCCAGGGAGGGGTTTAAGGCACGGGTGGATGAGGTGCTGAGGGACGTGGTTTAGTGATTGATTGGAATGGTTGGACTCGATGATTCGGTGGGTCTTTTCCAACCTGGTGATTCTATGATTCTGACACGGCAGCCCACCCCACTTTGCAGCCCCTCTCCATGTCATCCTTCCCTAGACCTGGCTTGCAGACAAAACTGGGTGTGGAGGGGCATGGGGATAAGAGCAGCACTGCAGCAGGGTGAGGAGCAGCCCCATGGTCACCACAAGTGATGGTGGCAGGGAAAGTTTGCTTAGCAGAGATGCCTCATCTCTTCTGGTTGCACCCATTTCTTAGCAAAGATGATCAGAGGGCTGGAAAACCTCTCCTGTGAGGACAGGGCTGAGTGAGTTGGGGTTGTTCAGCCTGGAGAAGAGAAGGCTCCAGGGAGACCTTAGAGCAGCTTCCTGTATGGAAAGGGGCTCTAGGAAAGCTGGGGAGGGGCTCTTGATCAGGGAGTGCAGGGATAGGATGAGGGTAATGGTTTTCATCTGAAAAAGGGGAGATCGAGATGAGACCTTGGGGAGAAATGTTTTGCTGTGAGGGTGGGGAGGCCCTGGCCCAGGTTGCCCAGAGCAGTGGTGGCTGCCCCATCCCTGGAGGGTTCAAGGCCAGGTTGGATGGGGCTTGGAGCCCCTGATCCAGTGGGAGGTGTCCCTGCCTATGGTAGAGGTGGGACTGGATGGACCTTAAGGTCCCTTCCAGTCCAAACTGTTCTGTGATTCTGTGAAGCTTCTCTTTGACTGTGGCTCTTGCCCCTGTGCCTGGTGCATGATGTGCTTTAGAAGGGAAGTTCAGACCAAAAACCAAGAAGCCTGGGAGCCACCTGAGTGCAGCCACCCCTGTTCTGCCAGCCCAGAGAGACCCTGTCAAGGACGGACGATGCTTTCCTTGCTAATCGCATTTCAGGACATATAATCCTGACTTCACACTTTTTCCCAGACAATATCTTTCCATATAATCTTAATGATTCCTGCTGCAATAACAAATAGGCAGCCCTGAGAATAACTTCACACTTAATTTCTCGTGCCAAGAATCTCACCACTTGGCCCTTCTTTGGGTGTTTTCCCTCCAATCCATCTGCACAAACAGAAGCGGGCCAGTTCTGTGCCTCAGGAATGAGGAGATAAAAAGGCAATAATTTATTTTTCCACCAAAGCTCGAAGTATTTTATAGAATTTGCTAAAGTTTTTGTTTCAGGAAATTTCATCATGTCTCCAGGAAAAAAAAAAAAAAAGAAAAAAAAGCACCTAATTGCCCTCAGATTTTCTAACTCCCTTTTCATTTTTGTAATATGAGGAGGTCTAGGTCATCTCAAGGTCACTGCAGTTAGTGTTGCTTTAGTGCACCTCTGTGGATACCTCCTTTCTGCAGCAGTTTTTCCTTTAAAAACAGCCCCAGCCTGCTGCTGTAACAGCCACTTTCCTTGGCAACCCTTTGCATTCCTTTAGCATATGGAAAGATTTTTTTCAAACACATCCCAGTGTATGTCGCTTATAGGTGAACCTCCCCGGCAGGAGCTGTTCGAGTGGTGCTGTTAGAAAAAATCACAAGAAGAATTCCCTCAGCTTTTCACAGAAAGCTGCCATGTCCCATTATCCAGACTGGAATCTTAATGTCAAAATAAAATGCTGCTGGTTATCAAATTAATAAAAATGTTTTGCTTGGGAAAAACTTGATTTGACCACCCTCCCAAAGCTGCCTTGATGTGCTGGCTGACAGAGTTCCGGCTGGTGAGTTTGGTCCAGATTGGATTTACTTTGCTCTTTCTGATCTAGCTTTGCAAAGCTGTGGACTCCAAATCTTCTACCTTAGAAAAAATTATGTGTCCTCTTGAAAATGGAGCAAATGCTGCGTCTGTATATGCTGTAGAAATAGAGTTTAAAAAAAACAACAAATGAATCATAGAATGAATCATTGAATGGTTTGGGTTTGAAGGGACCTCAAAGCCCATCCAGTCCCAGCTGTCCTGCCGTGGGCAGGGACACCTCCCACTGGATCAGGGGTTCCAAGCCCCATCCAGCCTGGCCCTGAACCCCTCCAGGGATGGGGCAGCCACCACTGCTCTGGGCAACCTGGGCCAGGGCCTCCCCACCCTCACTGCAAAACATTTTTCCCCAAGGTCTCATCTCGATCTCCCCTTTTTCAGATGAAAACCACTACCCTCCTCCTATCCCTGCCCTCCTTGATCCAGAGACCCTCCCCAGCTTTCCTGGAGCCCCTTTACATACTGGAAGCTGCTCTAAGGTCTCCCTGCAGCCTTCTCACAGGCTGAACAATCCCAACTCTCTCAGCCTGTCTTTGCACAGGAGGTGCTCCAGCCCTTGGATCATCTCCGTGGCCTTCTCTGGACTCGTTCTAACAGCTCCAGGTCCTTCCTGTGCTCAGGACTCCAGAACTGGATGCAGGACTCCAGGTGAGGTCTCACCAGAGCGGAGCAGAGGGGCAGAATCCCCTCCCTTTCCTTGCTGGTCCCACTGCTTTGGGTGTGCATATACCTGAACAGATAAGACAAGAAGAAGACAGGAGAAAGGAGATATTCTCTCTGTTCGTTGCTAAGGTGCTGTGGCACAGAGGGAAAAGCAATTTACATCTTGGATAAAGCCTATGACTGGGTCGTTGCCTTGTATGAACCTCTTGTGACAACCCTGTCCACAGCAAGGCTTTCCTCTGGGCATGATCATCTTAGGCTGGAGTTACTGGGTGTTTGAACCATATGTTTAAAGCAAAGCTGATGGGTTCTAAATGAACCCTCATGTTATCTCCATCTGGTTTTGTCTCTTCATGCTGCTGGATTCAGGAAGCGGCAAAAATTTGCCAAGTCACAACTGAAAGGCCCAAATTCAGACACCAGTAGGAGAGAGGAGCCCAGGCAGACGGGTGAGGGAGGAGATGCTGCCACACAGACCTGCTTCCTAATCAGGTACCTTCTAGTAGTGGTGTGGAGGGACTGACTGCTGGGCTTGGGGAGAGAATAGATCAATGGAGAGGACTTAAACAAGGAGTGCAGGAAAGCTGGGGAGGGACCCTTGATCAGGGAGTGCGGGGTAAGATGAGGGGAATGGTTTTCAGCTGAAAGAGGAGAGATTGAGATGAGATCTTAGGGAGAAATGTTTTGCTGTGAGGGTGGGGAGGCCCTGGCCCAGGTTGCCCAGAGCAGTGGTGGCTGCCCCATCCCTGGAGGGGTTCAAGGCCAGGTTGGATGGGGCTTGGAGCCCCTGATCCAGTGGGAGGTGTCCCTGCTCATGGCAGGAGGTGGGACAGGATGGGCTTTGAGGTCCCTTCCAACCCAAACCATTCCATGATTCTATGACTGCGTAGCGTGCTCCTTGGCCGCCTGTGACAGCAACAGCCATGGAGCATCTTCTCAAGCATCGGAAAGGCTTAGTGGAAATACAGACCAGCTCAAAGAGTGGAGCGCAGCAGCAGCCACCAGCCAAGGCGCTGGGCTAGCTCCATCACTGCGTGCATTTGCCAAATGCATGGGGACAGCTGCTGGACTAAGAGGCTGCGGGAGGACCTTAGATGATGGTGATGCTATGCTAGGGAGTTTAACTATGAGCAGGACTTGGAAAAAGCTTGGTCTGGAAGTTGTGTTTCCATGGGAGTTTTTTTTATGCAAGCATGTGCTAAGCAGCATGCTGGGCTGTATCCTGGTACTGAGATATCCACGTCTTTATTTGTTGAAAAAAGGAGGAGAGCCTTCACTTGCTGGAGGTACGCTGGTCCTCACTTCTTCCCACCTTTGATTTAGCGTCTTGCCTAGCACTCTTTCTGGATATATAACAGGTCTGGGACATGTGGGAGTGCGTGTTGTTCATCTTGAAAAAATATTGTCTTTTCACTAGCAGCATCCTTACCATTCTGTGAAAAAGTTGCTCTGTGCCCACAGCCAGTGATGCCTTAAGAGAAAGTGGCACTGGTCCGAAAGGCAGGAGAGGTCAAACTTGTCTTTGCTAAAGATCATATTTCAGCAAATGGAAAGGCTGTAAACGCCTGCACTGGTTGCCTTGACAGGGCTTGGAAAGAAAATTGGAATGGAGGGAGAAAAATCATGTATTCAGGGCAAGAAGAGCAGTGAAAGCAACACTAATATTAGCCCTGCACGACCAGTAGGGCAAATAGTGATGCTGAAGAGTGAATTGACTTTTCTTTCAAAGCCAGGCTTCCAGGGGCTGGTTCACTGCAGGGAGAGCCTGCAGCAGGCAGGGGGGTTGGCAGGTGCTTGAGCTAATTTGCACACCTTGATGAGCATGGTAATGCTGTCAAATGCGAGCATGTGCCGCTTCACAGCGCCTCGCACTTTGAAGATACTTTGGGAGCTTTCAGTGAGCAGAATGTGGGTCTTGCAGGGCAGAAGAATTAAGCATCCCGGTGAATTCCTGCAAGAGAAATGTTCTTAGTCCTGTTACTGAGGCAGAAAATAGACAAGATGCCCCCTTGAATGTTGCTCTTGGTATATTTGCTGGGATATGCAGAGTTCCTAAACATAGATATTTGCAGTTTTGAGCCTGTATTTTCAACCTGGTTTCTTGTCTTTTCACTTTGTATAATCCTTGGGGAAAATAGAAAGCCTGCAGGCGTTTGTACTAGAAATGTAGTTGAGGTATGACAGGGCCCTATTTATCACAACCACAGGGTGTAAAGGTGTGGACAAAATGGGCAGGGACACCTCCCACTGGATCAGGGGCTCCAAGCCCCATCCAGCCTGGCTTTGAACCCCTCCAGGGATGGGGCAGCCACCGCTGCTCTGGACAACCTGGGCCAGGGCCTCCCCACTCTCGAGGGAACAACAGTCTTCCTAATGTAAATGTAAATCTCTCCTCTTTCTGATTCAAACCCTTCCCCCTCATCCAGTCCCTGCCCTCCCTGATCTAGAGCCCCTCCCCAGCTTTCCTGGAGCCCCTTTCAGTGCTGGAAGATGCTCTAAGGTCTCCCCACAGCCTTCTCTTCTCCAGGCTGAACAACCCCAGCTCTCTCAGCCTGGCCTCATACTGGAGGTTCTCCAGCCCTCAGATCATCTCCATGACCTCCTCTGGACTCGTTCCAACAGCTCCATGTCCTTCCTTGGCTGACAATGACAAAGAGTACCATCAAACAAGTACAACAAGGACATGCCTGTGCAGCTGGTTTGGGTTTTTTCTCCATGGTTCCTTTGGAATGCACAGTTATTCTGCAGGGGTGCAAGAAGGAAGGCAAACATAGATACTGTATTTGGCTAATTAACCTTAAAGCAGCCTCGTTTCTTGGGAACAATGGCTCAGAGCAAACTTAGACCAAAACTTCCTTACACTTCTTGCTTTTTTATGTCATATATTTGCTCATTTTCCAGTTGCCATGAATCTGAAATGTACTCCTGTGCCAGGAATAGTGGTCTGGAGTGTTCCATGGGGCGCTGTATCTTTCTACAGGTAAAAGCCTTTTACTAAGTCTGCTTTTGTCCGATTATTTCCTTGGTCTAAGCTCTGTCATGACACTGTCTCAGATGTCAGTCAAAGTGGTGGGATCTATACCCCAGCCGTGAGAAGGTGCTGGAGCTGGAGTGGAGTCTCTGAGAAGTGAGAGCAAGTGTGGGTAACCACCCCTCGTTTGGAGATGTGGGCTCTGGCGTGGTCCAGACACTCATCTGCTTGTTGATAACTTCACATGAATCATTTCAGTCGGCCACAAGATGACCTTCATCTTGCTTAGGGGCCCACGACCATATAGAAAGGAAAATTTTGTAGCTATTATTTCAGGGCTTAAGTTCTCTCTCTCACGACCAGACACATGGCCTAATATCTGTTGGCAAGCTGGGAATAGAAAATGAAACACCATTATATATGATCTATTTACAGCTGTACATGTGCTGGTGCCGATCCATCTGTGTTCCAGGCCACGTGCCGCTTGGGGTATACTGGGAGGGGAGCCCATTTAGAAAACAAGGTCGCAGAGCAATGCATTTCAACTGATAATATTGGATAAGATGTTTCACCCTCAAGGTTTTATTTTTCTCCGGCATCTGATGACCACTGCGAGACAATAGGAGGGCTGAAGCCAGGTTATTAGCTTTGAATCCAAGAGAGTCCAGCCCTCAGTTTGGGACCAAGTTCCATGGTGGGGTTGTCAAAAGGGCTCTGTACATCTGATACCATGGGCTTTTGATAATCTGAGCCATGTACGGGGCTGAATTTAAGCAACGCTTTCAAAAATGGTAATAGTTATAAGCTGAAAGAGGGGAGGTTTAGACAAGATCTTAGGAAGACCATTATTCCTGTGAGGGTGGGGAGGCTCTGGCCCAGGTTGCCCAGAGCAGTGGTGGCTGCCCCATCCCTGGAGGGGTTCAAGGCCAGGTTGGATGGGGCTTGGAGCCCCTGATCCAGTGGGAGGTGTCCCTGCCCATGGCAGGGGTGGGACTGGATGGGCTTTGAGGTCCCTTCCAACCTGAATTATTTTATGATACTGTGAAAATTGTGCCTCACCTGTGGTTTCCAAGAGGTCTGAATCCTGCATGGCAATAAAGTCAAGTGTCCTTCCAGGTGGTATGGGACCCTCCTACCCAGCTGGTTTTCTGGTGAGCGTATTATGGATTGTGTGCATCTCTTGCTTCACCCTTACCATATTTTGCCGTATTTAGGCAAATAATAGAATCAGGAACAAATACCATATTTTTTTCTGTTGGAGATTTTCCTGGACATACCCATTTCTAAGAGTCTGCCAGTCAGAACTGGCTGAACACTCCCTATGAATACATTTCAGTTTGCAGAGTCTCGGTGAATTATTTGCCGTGACTTGGTTTTGCCTATTTACTGTGAGTTATGCGGGGTGAGTGATTAATCATGTACGGTGGGTGCTTTTGTTTTGGTTTGCTTTTTCACTCCACTACCGGATAACTGAAACAAGAGGAGTGAAATAAGGAAATTCAAGTTGCCATATAAAGACTTCCAACATGAAAGCTAGAGCCAACACACATTCATGTGAGAGCTGGCGAGACTTTTACTTCTTCCACTGCCTCTATGACATTTTGGCAATTCCTGAGCCCATTGCTGAGTTTTTAACTTGTCCCATGTGACATGATCCAAATATGCTGGGCCATGCTCCTTCTCGGTTACTGCAGTCATACAACAGGCATCCAGATATTCCTCTTGAAGGAAAATTGGTAACTTTTTTTGTGCAGGAACATCGTGGACTGGATTTGTGTCGGCCAGTGCTGCGGTGCAGTGGTAGAAGAGCATCAGCATTCATGTGAACCACAGGGCCACCAGAGCTCAAGGTAAATGGGGACATGACCCTAAGGTGAGTTGGAATTCAGCTTCTTCTCCCAAGTGACGGGGGACAGGACAAGAGGGAATAGCCTCAAGCTCCACCAGGGGAGGTTTAGGCTGAACATTAGGAAAAAATTCTTCACAGAAAGGGTCATTGGGCACTGGAACAGGCTGCCCAGGGAGGTGGTTGAGTCACCTTCCCTGGAGGTGTTTAAGGGATGGGTGGATGAGGTGCTAAGGGGCATGGGTTAGTGTTTGATAGGAATGGTTGGACTCGATGATCCGGTGGATCTCTTCCAACCTGGTTATTCTCTGATTCTATGATTATTCTGAGGTAGTTCAGGTACATTCTAGTCAATTTATACCTCGAGCTTTGACAACTTTTTAAATGTAGGTTGGTTTGTTTGCATGCTTCCATTGCATAGTTCTTAATTGTGTGGGGGTTTGATTTCTGCTTCCTTCTTTCTATCACTTATAATACCCTGTCTTGACTTTTGAGAGATCAGAATGATTTGGACTACTTGTCTGGGTTGTTCCCTTGATAGGGAGGAAGAGTGGAGTCTATTTTCAAAACTTCTTCTCTTGGTAAGTTATTTACACCCTTGGACAGGATTTCGATGGCAAAGCTGACGCTAATAGCAGGTGCGGATCTATTTTCAGAGCTCTAGCAAGATCAGCACTGCCTCTCAGCACCTCCAGCCAACAGCAGTCAATTCTCTGCCCAAAGCATCCCATGACACTGCGATTCGGAGTCCTAACTCTTCCCCAGCACAAAACGGGGCCCCATTGCAGAGAACATGAGCTTGGCATGCAACCTGGAAATGATTTCTCTCCCATATATCCAGCCACCTGGCTCAGCTGTGGATTAAGGAGGTTGTTCTCCTCGCTTACTTTTGGTGCCACTCCAACAGGGGTTGTCTGGCTGACAAAGGGAGCAAAGCAGGTCCCTGGGTGCGTATCGCACTTGGGAGGAACGGTGAGCGTTTTGGCAGACCAGGCTCACCTCCCCGCTCCCAAGTGAAGCCACTTGCACACTTGTGAAGAGAATGGACATTGCACGGGTGTCCTGTCCCTGCCACGCAGCCCCATGGGAGCTCTCAAATACAGCTGTTCGCAAAACCTTACAGGGAAATGAAAAGTTGGGTAAAATTCCTAAGGCAGCAGAAAATATTACTTTTTCTTCTTCAAAATGAAATAAAACTTCATAGCTTAGTGATATCTTTTTGGCTATTACCTCTCCAGTGCTTTATCCTGTTGGCTTATGCACATCCATTGCTGTTGCTACGTCTGATATGACTAAGAACACAAGCCTTTCTTCTGGGAAATGGGCTTTCTTTGTTAACTTGTCTTCTCCCTTTTGGCTTGGCTGAGAAATCGCATAATAAAATCCAAAGCACCAAAATAAGATCTTTTAAAATTCCATTTCTTGCCCAGACTAAGGAGCCCAGTGATATTCCTGATGAAATGGCAGGGGCAGAGAGCTGAGAAAATATATTGTGATTATTTTAAGCAGCTGCTGAAACGTGAATGTTTACCAGGATGAATCATTTTATAGTGCTTCAGTTTCTCCAGTTTGGCCCCAAAGACAACCAGAAATAGAGCAAAATATTAAATTATATATGTATTCTAAAGGTAAGAATAAAGCTGGCAAGATGACATCTGTCACCTCCAGGGAGTGTATCCTATCCCTTGTCTAATTCCAGTGATTTGTGTGCAGCAAAGTTCCTTATGTTGAGGATTGTACAACTTCTGTGGCGCTACATGCAATTACCTTTTACTGCCTAGACAAACTGTCAGAGCATTAACCTGAGGTTTTCCATGTAATGGTCCAGATGCACGCCGCCCTTGAAAAGGCCCATAATTCAGCTTATTTATAGCTGAATAAAAAACAATGCCTCCAAATACAAGTCAAAGTTCAGAGAGATTGGCTAGTAGAGCATTTTAAAGCCTAGTTCTCAGCAGGTTATAGGGCTGGGGAGAGGCCATAATAGGATATTGAAATGTTTTTCTTTTTCAGACTTGGCAGTATATTCCTTGACATCCTGTTATAATTTTATGAGCTGGTTGAGATTGTCGTATCACTTCAGTTCCTGACAAGCCTCCAGGTTGGGAGGAACATGAACCATTGCCTGTTGTCCACCTACATGTGATGCTGGAGATAAGTGGGTAAGTGTTTGATTCATAGAATAGAATCATAGAATTGTGGAATGGTTTGGGTTGGAAGGGACCTCAAAGTCCATAGAGTTCCACCCCCTGCCACGGGCAGGGACACCTCCCCCATGATCAGGAGCTCCAAGACCCATCCAACCTGACCTGGAACACCTCCAGGGATGGGGCAACTTCTCTGGGCACCCTGGGTCAGGGCCTCCCCACCCTCACAGGAATATTTCTTCCTAACACCTCACCTCAATATTCCTTCTTCCAGCTTAAAACTCTTTCCCCTCATCCTATCCTTGCACTCCCTGATCAAGAACCCACTGCCCAATAGAATCGTATCTGCCTGTGTGCCAGAATCATTCTCCTGCCTCTGTGGCAGGAGATCATAGAATCATAAAAACATTTGGTTGGAAAAGACCTTTGAGATCATAGAGTCCAACTGCACCTGCCCACTGCTAAACCGTATCCCTGAGCAACTCATCTACCCATCTTTGAAATACCTCCAGGGATGAAGACTCCACCACTTCCCTGGGCAGCCTCGGCCAGTGCCCAATAATGAAAGCAACCTACAAACTGCCCAACAGTTGTGGCATTTTAGTGCCTGAAGGCACTGTCCCAGATCCTTTGAACATCCCACTCTAAGTCCTGTGTTCTAGTGCCGCTTCATGCATGGAAGCATGGGTGTAGAAGCCAAAACCAAGCGAATGAATATGTGAGAGGAGTTTGCTGTCCAGGCTATTCGGTTGTCCCATGCGTGGGCTCATTTCACATGGTACTGCAACTCATAGTGAGCTGTAAACAGATCCATCGCAACATCTCACCTGTATGAACTGATTTTTGCATCTCTTTGATTAAAAAAACATTAGCAGTCCACCTTCTATTCCTTCTCCAAGTGTTTTATGTGCTGCTTCCTTTAATTAAAAGTAAAAAAGTAGATAGATTGAAGGGAATTTGCTATGTGGTAGTTATATATGTAACAAAAGTGCATATAGGACCTGTCATCTGTTTCTTTTTCCCAACGAACTGCAAAGTCAACATGCACAATTATGTTTATACGAACAGGCCAGAAAAAATGGATGGTTCATCAAATAAAAGGGGTCGTGTTTGGCTCTGCTGGGCCAAGTGTTCGGCTGGATCCCGTGTATTTATAAAGTGAGAAAGCAGAGCATATTTGAAAGTGCAGGTGTATAAATATTTCTGCCTGATCTGCTGGAGTATTTGAAGTCTCCCTCAAGCCGCGGCTCTGACTCACCACTTCCCAGCATGTGGGAAATGCTGCCTTGTGGGCAGCAGCAGCCCAGATCCTGGAGACAACATTGACCACATCCCCGAGGCTGGGATTGCATTGCTGTAAGGGAATTGCCCAAGGAGCACTAGAAGATGTCTCCAGGGTGTCCTCCACCCTTCATCCTGGCTGTAGCAGCATGATGGAGGTGGGGCCAAGCAGCAACTGAAGGCTGGGGTGGGAGCTTCATCCAGGGTAGAAGCAGTAGGTTGACTCTGTGGATGATCTGAGGGCTGAAGCACCTCCCACATGAGGACAGGCTGAGAGAGTTGGGATTGTTCAGCCTGGAGAAGAGAAGGCTCTGGAGAGACATTACAGCAGCCTTCCAGTACTGAATGGGGCTCCAGAAAAGCTGGGAAGGGGCTCTTGATCAGGGAGTGCAGGGATAGGACCAGAGGGAATGAATTTCATCTGAAAGAGGGGAGACTGAGATGAAATTTTGGGAAGAAAATTGTCCTGTGAGGGTGGGGAGGCCCTAGCTTAGGTTGCCCAGAGCAGTGGTGGCTGCCCCATCCCTGGAGGTGTTCAAGGCCAAGTTGGATGGGGCTTTGGGCAGCCTGATCCACTGGGAGGTGTCCCTGCCTATGGCAGGGAGTGGAACTGGGTGATCTTTATGGTCCCTTCCAACCCAAACCATTCCGTGATTCTAGGTGCTTCAGGCAGATGTGGAGCTGACCATTTGTTTCCCTGGCCTGCCATCCGCGGAAGAAGGCTGCAACTTAACTGCCAACATGGAAAAAACATCTCAGTTTTTAAGTCTAAACTTCAAAGCTGGTCATTATATTTAATGTCACAAACCCCCTAATAATCCTGAGGAGGGAGAGCGGAGCAACAACGTTTGGCAGGCTGACACAAGCTGCAGACGCAATGCAAATATTATATTAGTTACTTCCCAGCCATGACTTCCTCTGGGGTGCTGTCACTGCTGCACATGGAAAAGTAAATCCTTTCATAATAAAACACATGCATGCACAAATATACACACACGCATCCAGGCACGCACCTGCAGAGCCACAAACCCAACAGCTGCATCACTCAGGCTTTCTCAGCAAAGCTCATATAAGATCTCTGTCTGTTGTAGAGTAAATCTAGGGTTTAGCTAAGCTGCAGTCAGCCAACGCCGGGTAATATGCTTGTACAAAATACCATTCCAAAAAGCATGTAGACACGGCACTTTGTGACAGGGTTTAGTAGACACGGTGGTGTTGGGCTGACGGTTGGACTGGATGAGAGTAGAGGTCTTTTCAGACCCCAATGATTCAATAATTCTATTCTATATTTTATCTCCTTTTCTGCATGTAGCTAGGGAGTCTGTGACTAAATAAAACAATTATTAATAGCTTTTTCTCACTTATACCTTTTCTTTCATTAAACTGGCCTTCTATGTAGAAAACTTGACGAAGTAATGAAGAACTCTTTGAACCATAGGGACAGAAAGAAGTAGATCATCTACGGTAGAATTTGAATCGCAGTAATGTTTAATAGCCAAAGCCAATTAAGCATTGTTAGTCCAGCAAAACTGACTTTGTCTTCAGGGAACATCTGGCAATTTTTGTGCCCAACTAGATTTGGCAGGCAAGTTCACCGACAGGAAGAAAGGGAAACCCACAAGTTGGTTATAATATTAGTGCTATTCCATGGTTAACAACAAAATATTTTAAGCTACAAAGCTGCTGATAAACTTTCCTGCCAGCAGGAGAATTGTTATATTTCTACCAAACTCTGGTGTCAGTTTTACTCCAGGAGCCCTGTGAGCATTCCCTGCTTCTGCCAGTCTGGTGATTGCTTTGCCTTAATCCTGCTATTAAAAGACCAAATCTTGACCTTTTTTGGTATTCCTGAGTGTAAAATTGAGTCTGTGTGCAAATGTGTCCTGGCTACAGGCCCGAGAAGGAGCTTCAGCTTTGAAGAATCATGATGTTCAAAACATGATCTTGCTCTAAGGAAAACTGTGGCACTAGTCCTGCTTTCTTCAAAAGTAGCTGTGCCCATGGTATTTAGGATTCCTGGTATGTAGCTTTCCTTGGGCCATACATTGATTGAGATATTTGAGAATATTGTTTCTTTAGCTCATGGTGAAGGAGACCTCTAATGTAAACAATGTGATATTTTGGCTGGGATAAAGGGCATCACCCATGTTACCTTAATTGCTATAAACGTGAGCTGAGGAAATCATACAATCATAGAGTTATTTGGGTTGGAAGGGACCTCAAAGCTCATCCAGTTCCAACGCCTGCCATGGGCAAGGACATCCCACTGGATCAAAGGCTCCAAAGCCCCATCCAACCTGGCCTTGAACACCTCTAGGGATGGGGCAGCCAGAGCTTTTCTGGGCAATTTGGGCCAGGGCCTCTCCACCCTCACAGGAAAATACTTCTTAATAAAATCACTCTTGGGTGTCACGCTGTTAGCATTTCCTATTTTAGAGTTTAATTTCATTATAATACTAGAACTTTATAATTCTGGTAAACTTCATAGAAGAGCTTATCGACAACTCTCAACACTGGCATCGTAACTCCGAAATGGATCCGTTCCCACAAGACCTGCCAGTTGTGCTTCTCCCTCGTTCATCATGACGCTGATGAAAGCCACTAGATGTCACTGCTATATTGCACTAATAAAGTAAAAATAATATTTTTCTGGCAATAAATGTCCTGACTCACAAGGAAGTTGGGTTATAAAAGCCATGGATAGTTTGGATTCCTTCCAGTTAAAAAACAAGACAAAACTTTTTTCCTTTTTTTTTTAAACTAAAAATATTGGATCAGAGTTCAAAACAGTCATTTAACAAATAACATTGACTTGTATTTTAAAAGGAAAAATACTTTGAAGTTAATACCAAGTAAAGAAACTTGGTCTGTGGCTCGGTGAACTGAGATGATGGGAAAAAATTATATCTGAAGGTGTACAGTGCTAGAGACGAGGCTTGACTAAGTGCAGGGTTGAGGACGTTCAGGAGTACTCAGATTCTCTTGCTCAACCAGAAATTGAGGCAAAAGGCCAGTGAAATAATAGTAATGGCTGTAATAATATTGTGTGTTTATATGGTGCCTTTCATCTCCCAGGTTTCCACGCTGCAGTGTCTAGCTGACTGCAGATACAATAATCACTTCACTAGCCACCAAGAAGGAACCACCCTTGGCACAGCCATGGCAGCTGTCAAACAGCACATTAGGAATCGCTGCTCCAGTTCAAAAAGACCATGAGGGCATTTTTTTAAGCAGCTAAAGAGCATTTTAACAGGTCAGCTCTGCCTTTGTCTCTCTTGCTGGGGCTAGTTCAAGTTCAGGCAGGTCTTTCTCTCTTCCGGAGGGGGAGGAGGTTTGGGTGGTTTTGTTTGCTTTATGGCTTTGTTATTGAAAAACTGGCAGGTGAGCACAACTTTTTAACACTTCCTGGAAAGGAACTTAATATATCTCAAGTGGCCACCTGATTATACCTTACTGTTATTCAACTGAACCCTTATATTTTTCTTTTGATGTCACCTAGGGGAGAACCAGTCAGATTTGAGTTAGACTTCCATGGGTAATGAACATGCTGGACTCCTGATGATGGAAGAGGCAGAGATTGTCCTAAATTCTCATGAGAAAATGCTCAGCTGAGGTAGAGCCTCCCTTCTCTATCCAGGGAAGCTCATTCTTGAAGATGAAGAATGCAAGGTTGAGAAGAGAAGAGAGAAGAGAGGAGAAGAGAGGAGAAGAGAGGAGAAGAGAGGAGAAGAGAGGAGAAGAGAGGAGAAGAGAGGAGAAGAGAGGAGAAGAGAGGAGAAGAGAGGAGAAGAGAGGAGAAGAGAGGAGAAGAGAGGAGAAGAGAAGAGAAGAGAAGAGAAGAGAAGAGAAGAGAAGAGAAGAGAAGAGAAGAGAAGAGCGGGAGGGGCATTTTTTATCCCAGGTGAATCCTTTGCCTACTGTCTACTAGTAAGTGATCTGGTCATTTTCATGTAATTTGATAACGAGCGTTCTGGTATGGACGTGAGAGCACATATTAGGAGGGCAGAAGCTATTGGGAGTGTAGGATCCTGCCTCAACTCATTCTTGATTTTGCTCTCACGGCAGAATTAGTTGAAGTTATTGGTATTTTTCAGAGGAGCATTTCATACTCTGAGGAAGATCAGCGCAGCTGCAGCCTGGGGCAGAGCCTCATCCTTGTGTCCAGGTAGGTCCTGCTGCTGAGAAAGATGGAGATATAACATTCTGTACTAGTACTGGTGCATGTGATCATCAAGAGAAAGCAGTTAGGCTCACTGTCAGGACTTGAGTAGCTTTAGTCTGTGTCCACTGCATAACATGAATGGACTACACTATGAAATATGTATAAACACTGCTCTGGCTTTCATCCCCATCTGGGGAGCTAGTTAACTGACCTCAACTAACATCAAAGGTAGGTGAGATGGTTTTTGAAGTGTCTGGAACTGTGCTGGACACGGTATGAGAGAAAAAGTCCTGCTACACATCAGCTTTGAGGGAAAGTGCCTACTGTGTGAGTGTGCTCTTCTCTGACGATGCTTCTGTTTTAAAGTTAGCTAAGATAATTTAGGTGGATAAATCTATGGTTTGGAAAGCATTTTGGGGCTAATGGCACTGTATCACTGTAGGCTTATATTAAATACCTGGTATCCAGCAAAAAAATCATCCAAAGACACAGACGCACTGTTACTAAAACTGGGGCTAAAGCTAGTTGGTCTTTCTCCTGATGGGTAGCACTACAGAGTTTGTATGTTCTAGGTCTGGGTAAACTCCCAGATGGAGAAGGAATGAGATGGAGAAACAAGGCAAAGGCAAGAACAACTCACTTCCTTGGCTTAAGTTACCGACAAAAGCATGAAAGCCTCAGCCTGCAATATAAATTATGACCTATCAACTCAACCAGAGTCATAATAAGAAGGGAGGAATAAGATGAGCAAGGCAATAGGGGAAAAGCGAATACTATGAGTAATGGCAACAAGAGGTTAGTTCCCTAGAAGTTGTCTAACCACATTAGATAGCACAGCTTAATGATTGAGTCTAGGCCCAGTGTCTAGAGAATAAATCAAGTGTTTTTTTTTTTTTGTTAATAAAACATTTTCTCCATAGCAGATGGATTTAATATCTCCTGTATCCATACTGTTCAAGGCTTAGAGTAGGGATGCTTTTCCAGGATAGCATTATTGATGGCTTCATTTCCAAGGGATGCAAACTCAGAGAGTTCTCTTAGGCCTTGTTACTATAAACTGTTAAGAGAGGATTTTTGTCTTGCTCTTCTTTGTTTCTTCCCCTTCCTTCCATTTTTTTTTCTTAAGTGTTTGCTGCTGATCGACTTCACTTTTCTGGGACCAGTTAATTCCTTCCACTCTTCATTCTATCTGCTTCTCTCCCTTGCTCTGTAACTTCCACACCTCTCAGATGTCCAAGTTGTGGGGACTACCCTAGATATTGCCAAGCTGACAGAGGTAACAGGCAGTGCTGGAGTCAGTGTGCCGCTGAGCTCCCCTTCACTCACTGTGCCAGCTCTCCTACTTTCCAACCAGCTCCCACATTACTCTTTGCCCAGCACAGTATAGAACACTGGAATGGTTTGGGTTGGAAGGGCCCTCAAAGCCCATCCAGTTCCACCCCTGCCATGGGCAGGGACACCTCCCACTGGATCAGAGGCTCCAAGCCCCATCCAACCTGGCCTTGAACCCCTCCAGGGATGGGGCAGCCACCACTGCTCTGGGCAACCTGGGCCAGGGCCTCACCACCCTCACAGCAAAATGTTTCTTCCTAAGGTCTCATCTCAGTCTCCCCTCTTTCAGCTGAAAACTCCGATAGTTGCTGTAGGACACATCCTGCCCCCCTGCTTAGACAAAGATGGGATTCAATTTTGGATTTGGATTGTATTTTGTCACCAAAAATTTATATACATGTAAGGATCAAGATTTTCCTACTATGATTTTTACTTTTCTTTAAATATATGAAGGGGGGTGACTACAAAATTTTTTGAGTAACGGAAAATTTTATTTGTTATTGATTACTGGTATTTTTAACCTGATTCATTAAGAGTAGCTGAATTTAATTTCTTAGTCAGCCTGTCAATCCTTCCTCTTTGTCTCCCTCCAACCCACTCCCTCTCACCTCAGCCCTTCCTGCAAGGTATATGTGGTGCACACAAGACAGTGTTATTCCACAATGACTAAGTTGTCCTGAAGTGTGTTATGGTTTAATAACAACAGGAATTAGGTTTGCTGCTACCAAAACCATTTTATTATGACACATCCAAAGACATAAAACCCTCTTGTGCAATAATAAGGGGAAAAAACTCTTTCCATCCACTTGTACAAAAGAAGGCTCGAGAGATTAGGACTATAATACGAAGAAAACAAACATGATTCAGTGTAGAAAAATGTAGCTAATATGTCTAAAGGAAACTGCGAGTACTTAATCAGACAGAAAGAGATTTGGGAAGCAGCATTATTGGACATGACCTGTGAGACAGCAAATCAGATATTAAGTAGATAATTATATGTTTTGCTGAGATGGCACTGGCATCTTGGGATTAGGGATGTGGTGTTCAGTTGTGTGTGTCCCAGTTGGGTGGAAGACATGAGTGAGTGTGTAGAAATGAAGTAAAAAATATGAAGAAAATCAGAAAAAATGAAGAAAACAATCAGATGAGGGAGACAAAAAATTTGGGGGAAATAATAAAAAAGAAATAAAGTATTGGGAGTGTAACTAAATGACAGCACAAGGGAGGGTGAAGGAGTTCAAATATTTGAAAGCACTGAGTGGGAAAAGGGACCACACAATGAATGCATGAGATGAGGTCTAAAGGGTGACAGGAAAGAAAATTTTATGTTGACTAAAAAGGGAGGACTGTGGAATCTCCTAAGACTCATAAAGGTTACCCCATTCTTCCATGTTATTTAAAATAAATACATGAAAGTACTAGGAAATAGTAGACTAAAGAATTTGAGTAACTTTGGGCAGGAATGGGAAAGAAAAGGAAAGTTGAAGTCAGTCTTTTGCGTCTCCAATTTATGGCTGATTCAGTCTCATCTCACTAATGTGCTTTGGGATGACCTTGTTTGAACTTCAATGGATCAGAAGGTTGGGTCAGGTTTAGCGAAGCTTATCTGAGTTCTCTTGCAGAAATGCCCCATCCAGCCTGGCCTTGAACACCTCAGGGATGGGGCAGCCACCCCTGCTCTGGGAAACCTGGGCCAGGGCCTCATCACCTTCACAGGAAAATATTTCTTCCCAAGATCTCATCTCAATCTCCCCTCCTTCAGCTGAAAACCGTTCCCCTCACCCTCTCCTTGCCCTCCCTGATCAAGAGCCCCTCCCCAGCTTTCACTTCTCTTCTCCAGGCTGAACAATCTCAACTCTCTCAACCTGTCCTTGAATGAGAGGTGCTCCAGCCCTCAGATCAGCTCCGTGGCCTCCTCTGGACTCGCTCCAACAGCTCCAGGTCCTTCCTGTGCTGAGAACTGGACGCGGGGCTCCAGGTGGGGTCTCAAAGAGCAGAGCAGAGGGACAGAATCCCCTCCCTTGCCTTGCTGGTCCCACTGCTTTGGGTGCAGCCCAGGATACGGTTGGCTTTCTGGGCCCCCGCCACACAGGTAAGGGGTGGTTGCCCCCGGAAAGTTTCCTATTTGCTCAAGCGTTTGAAACAGAAAGCATAACCTCCTCTCCTCATCAGTCCTTCTAGTCTTAGGCAACTCAGAGCTATAGTCTCAGGGCTGCTGCTGCTGAGTTAAGTTTATCAGATTTAGTTAACCAAGGTAAAAAATAACGTACAGTTATAAATGAGAGTGCAGCATTTCTTCTGTTTTGGTAGTGCACCCACTCTGACTAGATATCAGAGATGAAAAGGCAACATATTCTTGATAATAAACACTTAATGAAATCTCTTCGGATCTTACAGTGAACTTTGGTTCACGTCTTATTTTCTCCAGCCTATTTGTGCAGCTTCGCATATTACACAGAGAATCAGGAAAAACATAAAAATGCTAATACTTGTGAAGTTTTCTGGTTGGTTGTGACCTCTCTTTCACCTGAGCAGGAGCCGTGCAGACATACAGCTGAAAGCTTGCAAGAGCCTGTGGTGCCTGGGAACGGAGCCACATGACCTGCAAGTCTCCTGTTCAGTGGCTTTCGCATGGGCCGACAGCGAAGCAGACGGGAAGTGAGAGTTCACTGAGAAACAACACATCCTCACTGGTGATGCCAGCCTGAATTCCTGACATACTGGCAATTAAGCCATAGGCAACTGCCAATGGCTCTCTGGCCAGCCCAAACAAAAAGTTCCTCTTGAATGTTTAAAATTAGAAATAAGATATTACCCAATTGGACATCACAATAAGAGCAGTTGCTCACACTTGCTCAGAATCTTTATAACAGGTTTAGGACTGACTCTCTCCCCTTGTTTCTCGAGGTTGCAGGTACCTAACCCTGATTCAACCTGTCACAACTCTGCTAATACGGTTGCTGGAGCATCACACAGGGCAGAGTGTGTGACTATGAAACGGCAGCGCCTTGTTTGCTTGGAATTTGTAAGAAATAAGAGGTAGTTTTTATTGTACTTAACAGCCTTTTAAGAGTGCTTTAACGATGCACTGAACCTCTCAGGTCTATTAGACCCCCTCAGGGTCTATCACTTGTATCTCTTTGGAGACAGCGGTGTAAAGAATCATCCTCATCCTGGAGCCTGAGGGAAACCAAGCAGCAGAGTCTGCTGTCCTGGGGACTTGTCTACTGTAACAAACAAATAAATGACTTTGAATAGAGTAAGTTCTGAAAATTAATACTATTAGTAGCGGAAAATAAAGGCTCTCTGTTCCATAACTCTTATCAGCACAATGCAAAACTTCCCTGTGAGAATGAAAATCACCTCTGTCCTCACCTGCAGGACTTGGAAAAGAGTCAGGCAGATGGACAGACACACACCCAGAGAGCACCTGGTGCCTTGTTGTGTTTTCTCCCTCTACTTTGGTTTCAGAGTTCTTTGTTTCTGCAGCATTGGTTACCACCCACCTAACACAACGTGTCTTTTATGTAGAGGCTCTGCAGCTTAAAATAAAAAGCCAGCCTTGAAGCTGCGAATGGAATGACTTTGGGTTGCAGATGGACTTGTCCCAGTGGAAGAACTGTGGCATCCACCAAAAGTCAAATTTGTTCTTCCAGAGCTCAACGGTTTAGTTTAGATTAATAAAAAAAGGGTGGTGCATCACATCAGAGCTTGAGTTCTCTGTCACTGTGGAACAAAGAGCAGTTAACGCGCCACCAGCATCTGAACGGGGCTTGGCAGGGCTCTCTGCAGCTGCAGATTTGAGAGCAACGTTAGAACTGGCTCTAAGAGATACTGCTGCAGTGGGAGTTGATGGGGAAGGGAGGGGTGATTGTTAACTTGAATAGCATGATTCTGGGTTATTATTTATTTTATTATTGGTAATGAATTTTTTTTTTTCCTTGCTGAAACTTAGGCCTGCTCCAGTCATCAGCATGAGGTTGTAGTGGGGACTACTGCCTGCTTGCCCTGATAATCGCTCTCTCATGTCAGGGTTGACATTCTTCTGTGCATGCACGATCATCATGTTTTTGCCATTGGGTGAGACTTCTAGATCAAAGAGGTTTATGAGCAGAACCTCCAATGTGCTTGAGGTTTGCCCATCACTGCATGATACTTCCCAAGAGCATATTTCCTCATTAAAAAGTAGCCAGACTTGTTCCTGACTGCGTTATGGTTAGTTTTGATTCAAGGCTGCCTCCAGAATCAATGGGAGTGTGCTCTTGGAAAGTACTATACAGGGATGGGGGAAACCTCAAACATTTTGGAGGTTCAGTTTGGAAACCTCTTTGGTTTGGAAGTCCATCAAAAGCGTGTCATGAGATGGTTAGAAGGCTGGGTGGGGTTTCCATCTGAGGCTAGAGTGCAAAAGTGAGAATTGTTTAGCTTGGAAGAAGGAAAGGTTGGAGAGTGAGTGAGGTGTTTAAGAAAGATGCCGTGAAAACTAATCCACTCCTCAAATTAACTTTGCTCCCTAATATGAGAGCAAGGGGTCAGTTAGTAAAAATAAAACAGGGAAAATATTTTAGTGTGGACCATTTAACTAGACTGTTAAGAAGTCTGGATCCCCCAAAGCTCTAGACAAGAAATTGGTACAAGCAATGTGATTTAGCAGAAATGGCCCTGATTTTGAGACTTTGCTGTGTGCCCTTGAGCAAAGTTTTCTCTCCACTAAGTGCCTCCTTGGTATGTCTTGACTGTGAAGGTTCTAAGTAGAGTGGAGAATTAGTCCTAATTGTGTGCTTTTAAAGCTTGCAGGTTTGGGCTGTTCAGGCACTTAACCATCACACTGGGTGTCCGATGGAAATTTGAAAGTGCTTACGTGACAAAATCCTGTAAGGAATCCAGTATCAGCTTCTTTTGAAAAGTCTACCAGATAGGTGTTTTCATCCCAAGTGCTTATACACAAAAAATCCTGGTTGTCTTCCATTGTATCTCCCAGTAATACAACAGGTTTGCCAGCACCACCTCCTCTTCGGGTGTACCTGGTGGTGGTAGGTACATCAACCTATGAGATGTCTAGGTAGTAGAAAAGAAATAAAGCTTATAAAGACTGGATTCTGGATAAACTTAGGAAAGAAGTCATCCCAGTTCTGGAGAGTGGCTCAGAGTAGTGATGGAGCGATGGTTTACTCCGAGATTGTTCCTGGATAAAGTACCTTGCTGCTGAGGCCTCAGCTGTCAGTTTATCTAAGTGCTCCTTCTGTTCTCTTCAGAAAGCTCATGATGCACTTAATTCATAGGAAGGGATCAATGAAATGTGATTTTTAAAAATATAAACCATAGATGACAACGTATAGTACCAAATCCAAAAAGGAGCTGAAAATACAAATCAGACTGGATAGACTGGGGCTGAGGGATTAGTCCCTGAGGTAGCAGTGTGAGACAAGCTGACATGGAATAAAACCAACAAACACAAGGTCATCTGTCTCTGCTGACAGATAAAACAAAGCAGCGTAAATAGGCAGTTTTGTAAAGCCTCCAGGCTGGCACTATCAGTCATAGCCCAGAATTGTATTGGATTATTGGATGGTGGGGTGGAGGGGGGAAGAGGAGGAGAATTTTGTGCAAGTATCAGATTATCCTAAGAGTAAGAAGCAGGGGTTTATGAGAGGCTGTATTCTTAATCACCTTTTCCACCTCACTCACAGCCTGGAGATGCTTGTCAGTCTGTGACCCGGGTGAAGCAGGGTGAAGAAGTCACCACTGCCCTGGGAGGAGAGTGCTAGGCAGTAACCTGCTCTGCTAGCACTCCAAACCCTGGCTCTCCTACCTAGCCGAGAAGCCTTCAGTTGCTCCTCAAGACAACATTGCTAACACCTGGAGGTGTTTATCTCACAAACTATTAAGCCTCCATTAGGTTTTAAGGACCTAGAGCAAGCCTTCGGATATGATGGAAAATGCAGAGGTACTTGGCTTATCAGAATAGAAAGGAGCAAAGACAGTTTTAAAGCCTCCAAGGGCTGGAACAGCACAGCACGTGGGTCACGGGCACAATGACTGATCCCTTCCTTGGAACAGGTAAGAGCCGTGGTTTCTTGAGTCAAGGTTAATGTAAAGCCCCTGTGAATAACATTACTCACCACTGGATGTCATTATTTCTCTATAGGAAGGCATCAGGGACACTTCTTTGGCAGCAAAATTGTTTTTATTGTCTTTTTTTTTTTCTCTTCTTCTTTCCCTCCCCCAAATAAAGAGCCTCACATATGGGATATTCAGGTGTTTGGCACCTTTCCACTTGGCTACGGTAAGCTCAGGAACCAGATTACGCTTCTTGTTTTCCTAGGGTGGAGAAGGTTTACAGCCCTGTGATGAATACGGTCTATCCTTAAACCTGCAGCTATCAGGCCAGATCGTCAGCTGGTGTAAATTGTGCTGCTCTGTTGAGTCAAAGAGGCAATGCCAATTTAAACAGGCTAAGGATCTAGCCCGTTATGTCTGCTGCTTTCAAGTCCCACTCGGCTACAGCCAATCCTTCCTGCTTCCTCATACGCCTCCTTCTTGCCTCTGTGTCCCACATTTCTATTAGTGTTCGTCCTCCTTTCTGTCTCAGCTCACTGTTAGAAAATTTCCTCCAAGCGTTGGTTTTGGTCACTTTTCCCCATTCTTTCTGCTTCTGTTTGTATTGTCTTCAAGATGCCCCTTCCAGAGGTAAATCTGGAAGGAAAACTTTAGAGAGATGGGGACAACTGGAAAAGGAAATGAGTCATAAGCTCTGCTCAGAATCTTGTCCATCCAACATAATGTCTATCTTGGCTTTTTGGTTGTTCTGAATTTGCTTCTGATCCTATTTCAGTGTTAATTTTCCACATGAGCCCCTCCATGAAAACTTTTAATATTTAACAAGCGATGTGGGACTTTACTTTGTTAGTTCCTGATACGGGCACAGAGAAGGTCTGGGAGGAGGTTCATTCTAACATAACCAGCAGCTAACCTCCTGAAAGGGCTATTGTGCCACCTGTCAGTGGCTGCTGTCACAGATCCTACAATTATAGGAATTGGTTGGAAGGGACCTTAGAGCCCATCCAGTTCCAAACCCCGCTGGAGGGGCAGGGACATGTCCCACTGGGTCAGGTTGCTCCAAGCCCCATCCAACCTGGCCTTGAACACCTCCAGGGATGGGGCAGCCACCACTGCTCTAGGTAACCTGGGCCCTGGCCTCATTACCTTCACAGGAAAACGTTTCTTCCTAAGATCTCATCTCAATCTCCCCTCCTTCAGCTGAAAACTACTTTGGCTCATTCTATCCTTGCATTCCCTGATCAAGAGGCCCTCCCCAGCTTTCCTGGAGCCCCTTTTGGTAGTGGAAGCTGGTCTAAGGTCTCCCCAGAGCCTTCTCTTCTTGAGGCTGAACAACACCAACTCTCTCAGTCTGTTCTTGAATGGGAGGTGCTCCAACCCTCAGATCATCTCCGTGGCCTCCTCTGGACTTGCTCCAATAGATGCTCTGCACCATCCTCAGCACAGAAGGGAGATTTACTTTCTGAAGGGCAAGGAACAGGATGGTGCTGTTGACGGAGCTTTAAAGCACAGGTTCTGCTTCCTTCCAGTGAGTAGTTTCCTTAGTACCCTTCTGACAAAATTTGGGTTTGGAGGGGGTCTCAGGCATGATGGCTTACAGTGTTCTTACATTTTTCAATCGCGTTTCTTTACCTCAAATGAAAAGTTAATTAAACTAGTTCATTATTCTTACAGCAACAAAGAAGAAAATCATCTTCCAGCATCACAGTGATAAAACAGACCAATTCTTTTTATATTCTTTACATTTATTAGGGTATGCCCATCAGCTCAGGTACAATATTATGTGAAGGATCTTGAAGAGTGTTTTAATGATTGCAAGCGTGAAGGCCTGGATAATGGCACCTGCTCGGTCAAAGGAGCTGCTGTTTGTTCTTTAACAAATCTGCCTGCCCCCCTTGCCGTGATGCCGTGATGGATATGGTGCCTCTTTACATTACGCATTGTCTTTCTCTCAAAAGGTGTACCCTAAGTTCCAGGGATGCATACGTTATTGTTGGTGATGATCTGGTTGTGCCCTTCTGCATCAAATCAGTTGGCTGCTCTGCTAGCAAAAGCTCTGAACCATGGCTAGAGAAAGTAATTCAAACATCTTGTTTCACACAGGGTTCTCGATGAGATGAGGAGACCATTGCTGTTTGAAAAGGTGGCATAGAAAATAGCAAAACAGTTCCATGAGATGGGCTTCATCCAATTTATGATGGATTTTTGGTGTAAGCAAAGGTAATTTGTAACTAAATAAAGGGATGATGGAGCTGTTATTGGGCTACAAGGATTAGGATCTGTGATGTAATGAAACCATACAGCTTCAGATGGTAGGGATAGGTCTTGCTTTGATGAAATGGAATTAAATTCTTAGTTTCCCTGCCAAAGAAACACAACAGACTAAAAAAGACTTGGCATCTCCCATGGTGAGTATTTTAGGATTAGATAAACTGAAATGTTACTGAGTTTTAATGTCAAAGTGTATTATAATCTCAAATGTAGCTGTAACAACACCTTCCTACCAATTCAATAAGTAGTCAGCGTGGGTTTGGAATCCTCACTGGGTTTAAAATGTATTAAAAAATATTCTTCATTTGTACTCCTGTTACCTTATCTAGTCATTAGTCTGCAGCAGAGAGAGGTGTATTCTGCTCAGATTGTTCAATGGTAATTAATTTTATATCCATTTTATAATTTCCATGTTTTATCTGGACAAATGGTGTCCCTGGCAATGAGATAAGTAGTGAGCAAGGCACTTTCAGGGGCTGTTTGGTACGTCTGATGGCTAGTGACTTCTGAACCCTTGATAGGGACTTTAGCCCTTTACATTAGCTGTCTCAGAGGTCACCTGAGGTGTCACTCTGTTAAAGAAACGGAGGAGCGCTATGAACAGGCGATGCTCTCTGTGTGATGTGTTAGAGAGTGAGCCACTGGTACTGGGCATCTGAAGAACATTCATGGTCAGAACCTCCAGGGTGTCTGACTTTGAGTGAAGTAAATTTGTGTTTATTGTTTGTTTATCAACACACCGCAGGAAATATTTGAAATAGCTTTGCAGATCTGAAACCTCTTGTGAGGTGAGTTGTAAGACAGATAGGGGAGGGGCTGTGTAAGATCAATCACATTGTCAGAAAACAAATCTAAACAGATTCAGCAACATGAAGCCATCAAACTGAGACTGTTCTTCAAGGAAATAATTTAACCGAAAGCATGACTGGTACTATAAAGGTGTCTCTCTTGGTCTTTGACACATTGTGATTTTCAAGTTTGATGCCAACATCAGTTATTTTACTCCAAGAGAGTTAATTTTCTTAGTTATTTTGCCTGCTGTTTGTTTTCTAATCTGCATATATTTTTTGTTTATCACATGAGTGTTTAGACTGGACGTTAGGAAAAATTTCCTCACTGACAGAGTGGTGAAGCCCTGGCAGAGACTGCCCAGGGTGGGGAGGAGTCTCCATCCCTGGAGGGGTTCAGAAAGTGTGTGGCTGTAGCACTCGGGGATGTGGTTTAGCAGGCATGGTGTGGTTGGCTGATGGTTGGACTGGATGAGCTTGGACATCTTTTCTAACCTGCATGGTTCTATGATTCTAGTGCTCAACGATCGATATCTCATAAAACTGAAGTTCCTGCAGTGTATAATGCAGAGCTAACGCTGTCACAGGTGATAGCCACACTGCTGAGGGGTTTTAGCTGTGTAAATGATTTAGATACTTAACTCCAGCGTAATAAATAAGGCTTAGGCTTCTTTGTGAATCTTAGCTATCGTGCCTGTGCTTTCAATTTGATGACTCACTGCCATAATCCATCTGCCCAGACCGGAACGTGGCAGGCATTCTGTGCTAACAACTCAACACAGTGGTTTATTTTTCTGAAGAGGAGATGCGAGGAATAATTTGTCCAATTGAAACTTCAAGGTGAGTCACAGAGTGATGACAAGGATTAACTTCCCGCAGCCTAGTCTTATGACTGCAGAAACATTTTAGTGAGTCTTGCAGGAGACAACAGAGCTGGAACACAACTGGCTGTCCATCAGGAATGACCTTGGAGTAGCACTGGCAACGCTGGCTTTTGCTCTCTGACTATGAATATGAAGCTTTAAAGGCTATTTTTTCCCTCTGGTAGTGAATATTTTCAACTGACTGGCCAGGACTGAGAGCTCTCATCAATAACTGTGAAAGCATACT
The DNA here is from genome assembly GCF_032191515.1 of Phaenicophaeus curvirostris. Lineage (NCBI taxonomy): Eukaryota > Metazoa > Chordata > Aves > Cuculiformes > Cuculidae > Phaenicophaeus > Phaenicophaeus curvirostris. The sequence continues at coordinate 17,239,725 of NC_091406.1, read as the reverse complement.
GGTGTTAATTTAAGAGCTTTGCTTTTTTCAGCTAAACGCTGTTCTAGGGGAGGTTAGTGTTCCTTTCTGACTCTTCCAAAGTGCAAAGGAGGAGTTCATCACATAAAGACTTGTGGCGTTTCAATTGGATTGTGATACCCAACTCCTTTTGGGTGCCCTGAAAAATGTCCCTATGCATTCCTGCTGGGCTGGTTGAAAGCAATTTGCCTCATTTCACATCCTGAACTCTCAGGTAGCCCATCTACCCTTGCACTATTAACCAGCTCCAGAAGAAACCATCTTTTAATGCGTCCTTTAAGAGAACACCTGATGGCAAGAATATGCTGACAAAGGCAGCAGCATCTCTCGTTGGTTGGGTAACAAATTAAACTCTGCTTGTTTCCTCAAATTGTAGCTGTGTTCTGGACGTTTTGCAGCTGCTATTTCATTAACAAGAAGTTCATAGTGTTGCCAATAAAAGATATGAAGAAATAATTTTCAAGCAATAGATTTGACTTATCTTCTTGTTCTAGGGGCTCTAAAGTGGACTTCAATTATGTTCGGTCACAGCTGTGTCAAACTCAATTGCCCAAATTAAACCTGTTCCCAACTGCCTAAACCTGTTTTTGTGTCAGGAGGTCTATGTAACACTTCTCAGAGCTCTGACCTAGTAAATGTATCCTCTGGAGTTGCTTTTTTTATTTTTTTTTTTTTACTTTTTCCCCCCCTAACACCTAAAAATGCAGTTCTTTGAACCAAGTATTCAGTAAAAGGCTCTGTGACTGGCTGTACTGCATGATATGTGCCATGGAAGGGGAGGTGGAAACAAACCAACTGTTTCAAGATATTAAATTGGATAAAGTGAAAAGTAGCCCAAACTATGTTAAACAGTAAAAATGACTTTGCCACTCTCAGGGCTTAAACACAGATCTTGATAATGACCGTAAAATACAATGATGCATTTCTCTTAGATGAAAAAGGAACAGATACACAATGTTCTCTCTGGCTTCTTTGGAAAAGCGTTTAGGACCTCTTATGTTATATGAAGAAACAGGAGAAGCAATTAGCACCGAAGCCAAACTGCAGCTCTCAGTCTGAATAGTACTTGACACAGAGACCTGCTCAACCCTATGGTTTTGTTCAAGTAATGAAGTGTTGCTCAGTGTAATTAAGGATTGCCAGACTTGCACCCTGAAAGTATAATAACAGCTTTCATCATGTAGGATCTTAAAGCATGATGCAGACTGCAAATCAAGTTCTCTGCTCCCTCTCTCTCTTTTCAAACTGAAATTAGACACATTTTCTGCTCTTTGAGGATGGGTACCACATTTAGAAAATGTACCTTTTTTTGTTGAGCCAAGCACCAACAGCTTTACTGGCAGTAGTTAAACCCATAGCACTAAGGGGGGTACTTTCAACAGATTCTATTGTCTTCTTGGCTTATTTGTAGCTCCAGCAAAGGTTATCCTTGCTCCACTCTTGCTGCAGAGGCTGTCTCCTCCCAGCCTCTGACAGCCTGGAGCCTGTTCTGCAGAGCTCACTCACAGCCTGAAAAGTACAACTGCGACCACAAATGTTAAGACTGGCGATGAATTAGGTTGTTTTTTTTTTATGGATGAGATCTATTTCTTTCTGATGTGATCCTTTGCTATCCTGGTTTGTCATTTTGGACCTCCTAGGTTATCCTGATGACAAATAAACTGCAGGTGCTTTGAAGGGCACCTGCTATATCACCTGGAATTGATGTAAATATATGAAGTACTCACAGATTTTGTCTTTTTGTTAAACCTAATGTTACATGTGCTATTGTACTGTGTGTGTTGAGAAGCAACAGACCTGAATAGCATGCATGAGAAATGACGCACAAAGCCTGTGAGTTTATATACTCGTTTTTGGGCCAAATACTTTACTGAGGGGGATTATTGTGAGTTTTAACTTCTGCAGCTGTTTCTCTGTGTTCCTGAAAATTCAAAGTTCAGTCTCATGTTACACTGGGGCAAACCAGAAGAACTTCATGTTTCAGGTACTGCCCACTGCACATTATTCTCTCTTCACAGCATCAAATCATGGTGCAACTGGGATGAATTTGTCTTTCCGTGAGGCTCTTTGTCTTTATCTCTCTGAGTAACTAGTCTTCTGGCCTTAAGATCATCTATGATACTAATTCCTTCCAGTATTGCCAATTTTTACAGTTTAATCATAAATCTGCTGGAGCTGGATTTGCATTAAGGCGAAACACATCAGTCATCACACTCTGTTCTTGCCTGCCTGGGGGAGAACCCTGTTTTGGCTGGATTCATAGAATCATGGAGTGGTTTGGAAGGGACCTCAAAGCCCATCCTTTTCCAAACCTCTACCATGGGCAGGGACACCTCCCACATGATCAGGTTGCTCCAAACCCCACCAACCTGGCCTTGAACACCTCCAGGTTTGGGGCATCTATTTTCTTCTGGTAAAATAGATGGATGCCTGAGAGATCAGGCAATGTTCTGTCCTTCCTCCAGGAAATGGAAAAAAGTTGTGAGATAGGAGATGGGGACAAGAGGAAAAGAAATTAGTGCTATAAGTGATAAAATATTTTTGTCCTGCTTTGAACACCAGTTGTTCTTCTCTGTGTTTCTCTCAGCCACAAAGCCAGATGGGAACCTCTGCAGGGAAAGTCTCTTATCTGTAGAAGGACAGTAGCTTGAGGAGAACAGAAGCACAATGGCAAAATATTGGCAAAAGATGGAAGATAATCCTGCAATGCGAGTTTTGGGGACAGCTTGTATCATCAGCCAGTGCCTCCAGCCAAACCATAATCTTTCCTTTGTTCCAGCAAGAGTTTCTGTGAATCTGGGAGTGCTGCTAACAGGCTGTCAAACGAGAGAGAAAAATAGGAGGGAAGTTAAAATGTCAAAGGGCAGGATACAAGCTATTTTTAAGATGCCTGTAGTGTTTTGAACCAGAGCAGTTGGCCAGGAGAGACTGGTGAGAGGGTGTGCAGAAGCTCTGCTTGTCCTGCCCTGTGCGGGGTCTGTCACGTCAGCAGGTGCCCCCATTGCTGATCTCCACCACCATCAGGATAGCCTGAGGAGGGAGCGTTTCAGGTTGATTTTTATTGCTCTGACGCATGAGTGCATGGTTTATGTGAGGGGCATTGTATGTTTTTTACTTTCCGGAGCATGGTGGGAGGCACAGTCCCTCCCAGCTCTGAGAAGAGCCAGCTCTCTCCTGAGGGGAACCCTCCCCCCTGCTCACTCAGCTGCTTGCTCCCAGCTGTGCTTGCTGCAATTGAAGAGCAGCCAGATAAAGTTGTCACAGGTAAAACGTGCCCTGTCTGCAGTGCCCAGACCTTCCCCGCACCACTAACACTGCTCCATGGTGCAAGAGGGTGAATGGTTTGGATGAAGAATTGTTGGGAACGGGTAGAAAAGGAAGGGACACTGGTTCTGGTGAAGCAATGGGGTTAAATGGAGAAGCTCAACATGAGCTGGCAGTGTGCACTCACAGCCCAGAAGGCCAATTGTATCCTGGTCTGCATCAAAAGGAGTGTGGCCAGCTAGTCAAGGGAGGGGATTCTGCCCCTTTGTTCTTCTCTTGTGAGACCTCATCTGGAGTGCTGTGTCCTGTTCTGGAATTCTCACATAAGAAGGAGATGGAGCTGTTGGAATGGGTCCAGAGGAGGCTACAAAGGTGATCCAAGGGCTGGAGCATCTTCCATACGAGGGCAGGCTGGGAGAGTTGGGTGTGTTCAGCCTGGAGAAGAGAAGGCTCTGAGGAGATCTTTATAGAGACCTTCCAGTATCTGAAGGGACTACAAGAAATCTGGGGAGGGACTGTTTACAAAGGCTTGGAGTGATAGGATGAGGGGCAGATTTAGACCAGACATAAGGAAGAATTTATTCACCATGAAGGTGGGGAGGCCCTGACCCAGGTTGCCCAGAGCAGTGGAGGCTGCCCCATCCCTGGAGGTGTTCAAGGCCAGGTTGGAAGGGCCTTGGGCAGCCTGATCCAGTGGGAGGTGTCCCTGCCCATGGCAGGGGTGGAACTGAATGATCTTTAAGGTCCCTTCCAACCCAAAGTATTCTATGATTCTAAGTAATAGCAGAAGTCTGTACTCAAAGAACACAGTCTTCAACTTAGGAGTGCATTTCTGTTCCCAAACAAGTTAGCACCTATGATCCCATTTTTAAAGACTCCTAGGGGGAAGACCATTCTCCCCAGTGAAGGTTATTGCCATATCACCTCCTTCCGGTCCCCAGGTTGCAACTCACACTGATAATGGAGGGAGGGTGAATGCACCACATCTTACTACTTCCCTCTGCTTGCAGCAGGCAGGGGAGGATTGAACCATGAACATGCATCAGGGTACCCAAAGCCTCATCCAGCCTGGCCTTGAACACCTCCAGGGATGGGGCATCCATTTTATCTCTGGGCAACCTGGGCCAGGACCTCCCCACCCTCACAAGAAAACATTTCTTCCTAATATTTGATCTTCATCTTCCCTTTTTCAGTTTAAAACTGTATGTATATACATATGAATGTGGCAGCAACCCCATCTTTCTTCACTTAGAAGGTACGAAAAGTCTTCTGTGACAGCTGGTGGCAGGAGGTTGGATATAGTTGATAGGATATATTTATTTTCTTATATAATGAGCATTCTCTCTCTTTGTCCTTTAGCTGCAGATGGCTTTGAACTGGGGACTCTGTGAACCCTGGGAGAATTCCCAGGTGTTATATGTGTAAGAATATAGTTATGAGAAGGCATGTGAATTTTTGAGTGGATCTTTACTACTGCACTAATAAACCTTAAGAGACAGCAACCAATGCTGAATTATATGGAACCAGGTTAACGTGTGGTGACAAGAATGTAATTGCCGACAAGTCTGTCTTTTCTGGGCATGTACAGTGTTCAGTTTGGGTAACGACAGACTTATCTCTGTATTTGGAAGCCAGTGCCATGTTGCATTTACAGCTTAATACAAAGAAGTGGAATTCTTTTGTGCTTCCGTGAGTGAGCATAATTACTGTTGGATGTGAATTTTAGGTTGGCCTTCCCAAATTGCTCACCACTTACAGAGTTCCCCTGCAAGGCAAGACTTCTCCTTAGAAGGGCCAATGCTGTGGTACCCCTAACGCTTCACGATATTGGCAGTATCCTAGATGTTTCTCATGGAAAAATGCTGCTTTGACAGTTTTTCTGTGACCTGATCTTTGGGTGTTAGTCAGGTTTCTGGTAGATGCTGTGCTATTGTTTTTTTCAGTAGTTTGGGGTTACAGTAAGGTTTACAGCCTGTCATTCTGTTGTTCCACAAGCCCTCTCCTGTTCAGTGATGTTGCACCAAATACACGGTGGGGAACAACGTCTTCGCTCAAGCCAATAAATCAGATCTCTTTCTATGCAGAGTTTTAATGAGAACGACATTTTCTTACAACCACATGTTGAGCTGTACAACAGAGTATCAGACTGGCTTTGAAAGCGCAGCTCTTCTGTGAGGAACTGCTTGGGTTTCTGTGATGTTGGCCCATGGCAATGCAAGTAGCCCAAAGAAACACAGATGTATTCTGTAGTTTTACATACAAATAGGAGAATTTTCCATACTGTGAAGAGCAGCATGCCTTCTTTCAGATGTTGAAGCAGAGTTCCTCAATATCCAGTAGAAGCCTGAAACTAATATTTCTGGTTGACTTGCAAACTCCAGAAGATGCTTCTAATCACAGCAGCACTCTCTGGTTCAGGCAGACACCATGTGAAATTTACTGCTATAAATGAAGTTCTTCTACACTTGTTTTCATAGGATGATGATGCACCCAGAACTTAAAACCTCAGAGCCTGTTTAGAAAAATATAACTGTGGTGCTTTGTTGCTGAGGGCTTTTTTTTACAGTTGATTGTTGTTTCCCAGCTTTCTTACATCACCTCCACTGGTGCTGCAAGGCAGATGTAGGAAACTTTGTGTAAATGTACTCAGTCAAGAAGCCATTGTGTCACTGCGAGCTCTTCAAGATGTTCATTGCAATGTAGCATAATTGGCAAGGTCACCATGGAATAACTATGAAGTCTTTAGGAAAGTTAGAGAAGTACTTTACAGGTCACCTTTATTTTTCCTACCATAGATGCCATGCTTTACAGGCTTCCTTTATGTCACTATGTATTATTGAAGTGGATAAAGAAGTCCCTGTATGTTTAGCTGAGTAGAATATTAGATGTAGTTTGGGGGCTTTGCCTTAAAAGAGGCCTGGAGAAGAGGAGGCTGAGGGGAGACCAGTGCTGGCCTCTTCTCCCAAGTGACAGGAGACAGGCCGAGAGGGAATAGCCTCACACTCCGCCAGGGGAGGTTCAGGCTGAACATTAGGAAAAAATTTTTCACGGAAAAGGGTTGAGTCACCTTCCCTGGAGGAGTTTAAGGGACGGGTGGATGAGGTGCTGAGGGACATGGTTTAGTGTTTGATAGGAATGCTTGGACTTGATGATCCGGTGGGTCTCTTCCAACCTGGTGATTCTATTATTCTATGAAATTGAAGAAGCACCAGATAAAATAGTAGGCATGGTGCTGTTAGGCTGACAGTGGGACTTGATAATCTTGGAGGTCTTTTCGAACTTTAATGATTCTGTGATTCTATAATTCTATGGAAATATGAATGTTTCGTTAACATAAATGGGAGCGTGAAGCTTGCTGGAAAGAATGCATTGAATCAACTGGCAGCATACAGAGCTGTGGGGTTTATTTCTGTTGTAGTGGTGCTTTGAGATTCCCCCAGACTGTGTTGTTGTTGCACAGGTGGCAGCATATGATGTGCGGGATAAAAGAGCGCTCACCTGGGAGAGCCTGCCATCTAACTGAAAAAGGGCATGGGAATGGAGGTGGTGGTATTTACACTTTAAAAATCACAAGCTGAGACCTGGCAGAGGTAAACGCTAAACAGAAGAGCTTGTAGTCATAGAATCATAGAATCACCAGGTTGGAAGAGACCCACCGGATCATTGAGTCCAACCATTCCTATCAAACAGTCAGCAAGGCTTCCTCTGGGTTCCCAGTTCCTGTAAGTCATTCTTCGAATTGAGGGTGTGAAGCCCACCACCATCATCTTCAGGTTAAAGCCCCTACTGAGTTTCTACTTTGGGTGTAGTTTTACATTCATGAAGGAAAACATAAGATTAAATAACTGGTGAGCAGTTTAGCATTAGACAGGAAGGTAGTTGTGTATAGTGACGCCGCTGCCCCTTCCTAAACCAGCCCCAAACCAAAAGGTGTGTTACAGTCTGGTGCTGTCCCTGATGTTTCTTTGTAATCCTGACTGTGTGTTTGGACCTTGAGAATTCTTTCATACAGGTACATGCTAATTTATTGCTATACACTTTGGGACACTTGTTAGTAGGCACGGTGGTGTTGGGAGTGATGGTTGGACTGAGCTCTTTTCTTACAATCATAGAGTCATTAAGGTTAAGAGTGTGGAATATTATGATTTATTACCTGATAAACAATTAACCCAGTGTTGCAAGATCGCTGCAATTTGTGGATTCTATTCAGAATAAATGAACACAAATACATGCTGCAGAGACCCATGGAGAAAGCTGGGACAGTAAGAATTGAGCACTGCAACGATGCCAGCCAGCTCCAGCATATCCAGCCATCTATTTTGAACTTTATTTCTCTCCTTTTGAAATTTCAGGTACTAATTTTCAAGCAAAGCTGCTCGTTTCAGCATATCTGTTGAAAATTCTGTTTTATAAATTTTTTTATATTGAAACCAACTCCTTACACAAAATGCATCACAATTTGAGCAACTCTGGAGTTGATTGAAATACATAAACTAAAAGATGTCCAAGTTAAAACTTGTGGAAACCTGAAGCTTTCCCGATTATTGAGAACCTTTGGAAACCTGTGGCCCCTTCTACTTTGTATTATATAAGTGATATACATTTTTAAAGGATGACTTCTATGTCTGGTGGCTAATGCAAATAGCTGTACTGTAGTTTTGGCCAAGTTTGTGAAAGACCCCAGAGGTACAAACACAATCTGAAATTTAAACATATGTAAGAAGGTTCAAATACTCCTCTATTCCTAGAAAAACAGCCCTAGCAAAGCCAGTATGAAATTTTAGTCCTAAATATATTGTAAGTACTGCTGGTAGTGCTGCCTGTAATTAAGCTTGCCTCACATTTCCCATTATAAGACCCTGTCTCCAATGGTGTAAAACTTTGCCAAATTTTAACTGTTTGGGCTGAGACTTTCCATGCTGAATGTCTGCTTCAGATGAATTGTTTGGAAAGCTTCAACAAAAAATGGTTACACCATTTCTGGGAATAAAATTAAGACAAAAAAATATTTTCTTTTGCCCATGCAAACTGAATTCTGGCATTTCCTAAGGTTTGAGTGCGTGGGTCAGTAGCCTAGTGTTTTGTGTATGTATGTTTACGTTTCCTTCAGAAAGGGAGAGTTTATAAAAGAATCCCTACATGGACATACTTGGATAGCTAGAGAACTTTTAATTAAACATGGAAAATGTAAATAATTTAATTGGGTTGGCAATAATGTAATTACATGGATTTATTGTTTATCCCTGGGCAAATCTCTGGAGGCCTGATCTCAACAACCCCATCTTTCATATGGGCATGGACTATGGATTAGTTTTAATATTGGTCTCTAATCTTTTATTTCAGCTCTTGGATATGAGGTTTGGCCAATGCTTTCCTCCTCCACAGTTTGCTGCTAGGCTGATCTTAAGTTGGCAGGGAATTTTGATTTGAGTTGTTGGAATACACCCTAATATAATAGAATTGTAGAATTGTTTGGTTGCAAAAGACCTTTGAGATCATATAGTCCTACCATACCTGTCCACTACTAAACTGTATCTCTGAGGAGACATCAGCTAAATCTGTTCCAGTAGCAGACTTGATCTTCATCTGTTTGAAGTGAGGGTGTCTTCTGTCGTATTCTGTGAGTCTCCAGGTACCAAAACCATCCAGCAACCTAATTTTAGTTGGATCTCTGATGGTTTCTAGTAGTGAAAATTTGACTTGCTAGTCTATAAATCTTTTGCTCCTCCAGAGAAAGAAGTTAAAGGAATATCCCAAAGTTTGAACTTAATAAAATGGGAAGGAAAGAGAAAGAGCAATAGGCACTCAAAATAATTTGGAAGAAGATTGTTTTTCTAGATGCACATAAAATAGAGTGGAGAGGGGAGATATCGGCCACCTTTACTGCATGTACAATAGTGCAGTTTCATCCTGCTGCCTGCAGACTCCTTAAACAAGGAGGGATGGACACTCTCTTGCTTTTGGAAAACAGCTTAGCTGTTGTTTCTGCTTATCGTGCTGGCTGGATTTATTTTCTCTGCTTGTGCTGCCCCTGCCTTGAGCTGTTCCCTCTAGGTGTGGGTTTCGGTCCTAGCACCTGCTTAGGAAGCAGAAAGATGCTGGGGCCCCTGGGTGTTGTTTGGAAACTGCTCAGAGGCTGAGAGTGAAATTTGCATCTTTGGGTGTGACAGGGCAGCTGATCTACCTCTGTGTGGACATCGTTGTTTTAGTGGTACCATCAAGGCAAGCTCTCTTTTAGTTGTGTATTTGACTTTAATGCATTGATTTTTTTTAATGGAAAAATAACAAGGTTTCTGGTTGAACTATTTGTGAAATAATTCAGATGGATTTTTTTTTTTGAAAAGGAGAAATCAGGTGTGTAAATGATATTATTTGTTGTTTTAATATTATTGTTGTCAGGCTTTTTAATTACAATCCTCATGATATTCTTTTGGAAAAAAAAAGCTGCCAGCTTGATACATTTTTCTGCATTATTGGCAAGAGCTGTGACAACAATGAAATAATCTTCTGTCTCTGTGTTGCAGGCCCAAGGCAAGACTTGCCTTTAAGTATAATAACTCTCAATAAATGTAGTTTGATCAAAAGAACCTGCATCTCTGCAAATTCATAGAATCATAGAATAGTTTTGGTTGGAAGGGACCTTAAAGATCATCCAGTTCCAACCCCCCTGCCATGGGCAGGGACACCTTCCACTGGATCAGGTTCCTCCAAGCCCCATTCAACCTGATCTTGAACACCTCCAGGGATGGGGCAGCCACGGTTTCCCCGGGCAACCTGTGCCAGCACCTCACCACTCTCATAGTGAAGAAATTCTTCCTTATGTCTGGTTCAAATCTGCCCCTCTGCAGTTTATACCCATTGCCCCTCATCTGTCACTATAAACCTTTGTGAACAGTCCCTCCCCAGCTTTCTTGTAGCCCCTTCAGGTACTGGAATGCCTCTATGAGGTCCCCTTGGAGCCTTCTCTTATCCAGGCTGAACAACTCCAACTCAAATTACCTGAACTCCCTCCTGAGGCTAATATTGACTGCCCTCAGACAGGATCAGTGCAGTCCTCCCTCTTCTAGTTGTGGACATTTTCCATTAAAAGAAGGAAAAAAGCCCTTTGCTCCAGCCTATCAGGGAAGGAATTACCAGAGGGCTATAAGCTCCATTCCCACTTCAAAGGCTTAGGAGCTGACTTGGATTAGAGTCCTGTCTTGAATGCTCTCCTGTAGAAGGGCTCCATCCAGCAGCTAACAAGCTTGGCCCTGTTGTGTCTCTGGACTTGGTCCCTCAGAGATGGGAGTGGCGATATACACCTAAGCGGAAGTTGTCCGCATAGCATTTCTCTTGAAATGTTGTCTCTGTCCCCCTCCGTTCCTAAAACATGTGTGCATTCTTTCAAGTTAAATTTCAGTGGATGTGGTATTTTCCTTCACTTCATCTCCTGAAGGGGTGTTGATGTGATTAAACAGCTGCTTTGTCCTGCCCCAGAGGTGGGTGCCCTTTCCGAGTGGCTGAAATAACTCCAGCCAGCCTACAACTTGCATGAAACTGCTGGGATTCCTCAGAACCAAGTTTATGGAGGAGCAGAATGTATGGCAGGTGATTTGGAAAGGTACTTTGTTGTGTACGTGGGGTCACACCTCCCACATGTATCTGTTACCATATGACTTTTGTTCTTGATTCAACAAAATACTGTAGCAATTTTATAACTTTCCTTATTGAAACTCAAACATTTAACTAAAAACCTGTTGTACTGAATAAAAGACTTAAGATATTAAGCTTTCTTCAAGAATATTTCTTGGATTGAGCATGACCTGAAAGCCTGCTTCGTATTAATTATATGTACCAACGTGCTGCCTAAGTTGTAGTCCTTGCTTTACTTTCTCAGCTGCTCTGTGGGCTTATTTTTTTTCATACTTTGAAGGTTCAGAACAAGAATGAGCTTTCACTCTTATTTATTTCTATGGCCATCTAGAATATTGCTATAATGTAAATGATATCTATAATCTTGATGGGCTTCCAGTGAGCATCCTGCTCTTGCAGTTGAATCTTTCTAGAGCTGTTGATCACACAACATCCTTCTGGGAAACTGGCTAACAAGAGTTTATTAAAAGGTGTATTCACAATATTCTGTCAAGGCAATGGTTTAGATTCAGTGAAAAGTGTTCCTTTATTAAAATGTAAAGCAGTGTCACATTTTGAGTTTTAGACTGCATTTACATGTTGCTGGGAACTGTTTTTTTTATGAACAACATACAAAAATGATAGAGTCATAGAATGGTTTGGGATGAAAGGAGCCTCAAAGCCCATCCAGTGTCCCCCCACTGCCATGGGCAGGGACACCTCCCACTGGATCTGATTGCTCCAAGCCCCATCCAACCTGGCCTTGAATCCCTCCAGGGATGGGGCAGCCACCACTGCTCTAGGCAACCTCCCCACCCTCACAGCCAAACATTTCTTCCTAAGATCTCATCTCAATCTCCCCTCTTTCAGATGAAAACCATTCCCCTCATCCTATCCCTGCACTGTCTGATCACGAGCCCTTCCCCAGCTTTCCTGGAGCCCCTTTCAGTGCTGGAAGCTGCTCTAAGGTCTCCCCACAGCCTTCTCTTCTCCAGGCTGAACAAGCCAGCTCTCTCAGCCTGCCCTCATTGGGAAGGTGCTTCAGCCCTTGGATCAGCTCTATGGTCCTATAAAAGTATAAAACCATTTTCAGATTTTTCATAGTCATGTATTTTTAAGCTAGTAACTTCTTGGTACAAATCGTTACTCATGCAATTTATTAGATGCCCAGGGAGTGCATTGCACCTAGAAGTCATGTATTTTTGCCATGCAGGTGATGAAAATTTGTCTCAATGTAGCATATTGTGTCACCATTCAGTAGCTGGACAGGAGCTCATCACCTCCTCACTGAGCAGAAGCTCTTTGTAGGAAACCACATGTGTCAGAAAGTACTTTTGATCCTTAATTCCTTTTGCAAGTGAGAAGTAATGCTTTGGATGTAAAATACACTGCTTGAAGAATAGCACAAAATGCTTCACAATACTTAATTTGTCATGGGAGAAAAACTGAGAACAGAGATCATTGTGGCAGTAACTCTTGACCAAACTAATTTAATTTTTCTCAGTCTTGGACTTACTGTTCCTGGAACAGTCTAATACTCTAGTTTGTATTGAGGAAAAAAAAATCTATCGATTGTGCCAAGGGCATGAGATGTTTAATTAGGTTTAAAAACGCAGTATCCTTCCTCTCTGTAAAGCTGTTTCTTGTACTCTGTCCCACTTTCTTGGATCCCAGTTCAAAGTGTGATACAAGATCTTGCTCTGACTTACTAATTTACTTTACTCCCAAGAACTGCTTTACATGGTTTATAAACTATTTTTCTTAAGTCCATAAAATGAAAGCTTGACTTGCAGGGTGTTGGTTTGTCAGTTTTATAGCTTGTGCAACATAAAGTAAAGACATTTTTACCATGACATATTCATTCTACACGAGCTGCAATGCCTTACGTAGCACAACTGCAAGGTTCCTGCTGGAATTAACGATCTAAGCTCATACCTGTGAAGGGATTAAAGCAAACATTTAGGTGTTGCTGGGATCCGTTACATAGTAAGAAAAACTTTTGACCTTGCTGACAGCAGGTTTTTCTTTGGCTGTTGAAATGCAGGAGGCAGAAGTAAAAACTAATGGAATTGGCTTATTCCTCACTTTCTCACAATTAAATTCGGCAGTTCTGAAATGGCAGAAGCACATTGCAACCCAGTGACGCCCTTGCTTTGCACCAGTGTGCTCTGAACTGTGTTGCCATGTATGCCAGATGGTAGCTTTGCTCTCTGGGCATTACACTGGTAATTTCACCTGCTGCTTTGGTTGTGCAATTGTGAAAAAGAACAGGTGGCTTAATTTCTTTCTTACATACCAGCAGCTATTTGTTCACTTCCTACCTTCTTACAGAGAAAACAAGTGAAAGGCTGTAATGGTGAGCTGGAAAGTCACGTCCTTAATGTAAGGCAGACATTTAACGTGAAATGGTGCTAAAAGTATGTTTGGACACGATGACCTTGGAGGTCTTTTCCAACTTGGTGATATGGTTCTATTATTCTAAAGGTCCTTGCTTTCATGTTTACTTATAGGTGCTCCTTGTTAAAACTTCTGCTCCTATTCTTTCATTTATATCCAAGCAGCAGCTTAATTGGATCACAGAGGTTTTTTTAACCTCAATAATTTCCCTTTCACTCCTCAAACAAAAGAGGAGATCCCACACTCCAGCTGTCTTCTGTTTTGCAGAGTGCAATGGATGTTGCTGATATGTCCAGTGATGAGGTTGAGTGGAGCTGGACAGGCTTCCAGAGCAAACGGCTGCTTTCCATCTGTTCAAAGGTTTGGCTTTGCTTTTGATGGAAATCTCTTGCATTACAATGCAGTCCAATCCAGTGAATAACTGCCTCTGCAGTTAGGAAGTGTTTTCTAATGTTTATATCTTCATTATGACTCTCAGTAGCTTTATCTTGTCATTTTGAGAGAACCTGTAATGTAAATGCAACCCTCTTTTAGAAGCTGATGATTTGTCTTAATGAAATGGACTTTGACATATATCAGATGAATATTCCTGCTTGTGCTGATGTGATTCTTCTGAATTCCCACATTCTGTATGCTACTTGAATATCCAAGGTGAAAATAAAGTAGGTTATTTGTTTTATCCTCTAAGTACTTGAAGAGTAATGCAGTGTTCTTTAGTCCTTTTTGCTCTAAACAACTTCATTTTTTTTCTGGTGTCTCTTTGGACATTCTGTTTTTGACTTGTCTATTAATTTGTTTTCTTCTGTAGCCTTGCAGATTTATATTTTTGAGAGGAGTTTTCAATACAGAATATTATATCTGAACTGAGATCATCCAATGCTGAATACAATATGTGTTTCTTCACCATGAGAGCCGTGAGGCACTGGCACAGGTGGCCCAGAGCAGTGGTGGCTGCCCCATCCCTGAGGTGTTCAAGGCCAGGTTGGATGGGTCTTGGAGCCCCTGATCCAGTGGGAGGTGTCCCTGCCCATGGCAGGACGGCTGGAACTGGATGACCTTTAAGGTCCCTTCCAAACCTAACTATTCTATGATTCTTACGCTACCTTTTGTTTATATGTACATTTTTTTCCATGCTATGATGTTGCTGCTTGATGTTCAGATTCCTTGATTATAATTCCTCAATTTGTCTGTGTGTTTAGTACCAGACCAAAGGTATTCCCAGTTTCTAATTTATGCTGCCGATTATTCTTGGCTCAGACTCAGGCTTGCATTTTTCCACATTGAGTTGAATTCCACCCTCCTGACCCCCTCAAACCATTTCTACAATTTGCCTCTCTACTTTGTGTTTTATTCCCCTCTGCTCCCTTTACAGCTCTGTCTGGCTCTATGTTAGTTGTGTGTTTAAGCGGTATGCTACCTATTCCATCACTTGAGTTATTCAAGAAAATACTAAATAGTAGCTAGGACAGAACCAAGCAGAGCTGGCTCAGTGCAGGAAATTGCGATACCGACTTGGTCAGTTTGATTTTGCTTTTTTTCTACCCAGCTTTGCCATGTACATTGAGATGAAGAAATGTCTTGAGCAGCATCATCAACACATTATTAAGTCAAGGTATTCCTGCTCCTGTCCCTGTTGCCCTGTCCAGTGCTTTTGATAATTTAGGGTATGAGCTACATGTGCTTCTTTTCCACAGTCTATGTAACCTGTCTGTCTGCTGCTGAAGGAAATAGAGATTTGATGTGATTTGCCATTGAGAAACCCACGTTGGCTATTGGTCATTTCTGTCTCTTGCTTAAAATGTTTGTGTAATGATTTGTTCCAGCATTTTTCCAAGAACTGAAGTTAAGTGAAAAGGCAATTGCAGCAGTCTCTGAAATTTTCAGATGCCAAGTAACCTGTGATGCGATGTGTCTGGGGCAGATCAGCTATAACAGTGGATCCATTTATGTGCACTCTAACCTTTCTCCACCAATGCTGATGTGAAATTGTACATCTTCCTTTGCTGCTGGGTTTTCAACCTCTGCCATTACTACTTTTTGAATCTGCTACTTGAGTTTTTGGGGTAATAGGTCTAATTAGATGGGTTGCAGACAACAAGGTCTCCAGCAAAATGCTGGGACTAATAGGAGGCATTTAGTGTTTAATTCGAAGTGTAAAAAACTCACTGCAGTTTAAGCTAGTGCAGCTTTCACCTCTTGTCACTGGATATTATTGTTAGCTTGTGTTTATAAACAAAAGTAAAAACAGCAAACAAAATGGTTTTATTAATTAAAATTTATTTTATAGAATTAAATATTAAAAAGGCTTCCTTTCAAGGCTCGAGCAGTCCCTCAGATGAGTCAGTGCTGTGTTTCTCTGCAGTGGTTGAAATATGTCAGGCAGGTGTTTCAAAAGTCCTTATGCTGCGGGGAAATATACTCTGATGTAATCTGCCTAATTTGACTCTTTGAATTACTTTCAAGAACACTTGCTGTTTGTAATGGAAATAGCTCACTAACCACTTCAGAGAAGACTTTGTAATGTGAGCTGGTAAAACTCTGCAGGTGTAGTGGGTTTTTTTATTTTATTTAACATCTTAGGTTTGTTTACTTTAATGTGTTAGTGAAAAAGTGACATAAAAGTGGTTTAACAAGTCATTTTTCATTCGAAAAATGTTTTCTTATTAACAAAGTTAACATCCAGTATTCTGCAATAGAACTACTAACTCCAGGAAACCACATTTTGCCCAGGAGACTATGTTTCCTGAGACTGAAATTCCCCAAAGACTTTTGTTTGGGGTTGTACATACCTGAGGCATTTTGGCATAAGCATCAATTAAAAAAATGGGAAATGGCATTTTCCTAGCTAATTCTTGGCTACTGGAGGGAGGTTACTGAAAGCCCTCTGTTTTACTGAAGCTCTACTTCAATTTACATTTCCCACCCCTCCTATGGAAGTTTATGAATTAAACTGGGTTTGCCTCAAGAAAAAGGTCCTGAGATGCTAGAGTTCATCATCCAAACTATGGATATAAGCAGTGTACTTGAACAAAGGTTGTATACATTGTCATTTGGAGAAGCAGAAAGCCAGCTGTGAGGCAAATTGAAGATGGTGTTTGACACGACGGCTTTGTGGTAGTGACACACAAAGATATTTAAGCTGGAAAAACACCCAAAGAAAACTGATGATGACCAGCCAGTGCAGCCATTGGTTTCCAGGTACCACGTAACTGAGTCACTGGAAATTTATTCCCAGTTTGGGTAGTGTGTTAGTGAGATTTATTGGTGTGTGTACGCTGGTACAGCTATATTTCAGTAAAGGTAAAAAGATTAACAAACTAAGCCTTTATCAGAGAGGGCCACTTTATCAGAGAGCACCTCCCATAGGAGGACAGGGTGAGAGAGTAGGGACTGTTCAGCCTGGAGAAGAGAAGGCTCCAAGGAGATCTTATAGCGACCTTCCAGCACCTGAAGGGGCTTCAAGAAAGTGGGGGTGGGACTGTTTACCAAGGCTTGTAGTGGTAGGATGAGGGACAATGTCTTTAAATTGGAAGAGGGAAGATTTAGATTGGACATAAGGATGAAATTCTTCATGATGAGAGTGATGAGGCGCTGGCCCAGGTTGCCCAGAGCAGTGGTGGCTGCCCCATCCCTGGAGGTGTTCAAGGCCAGGTTGGATGGGGCTTGGAGGAACCTGATCCAGTGGGAGGTGTCCCTGCCCATGGCAGGGGGTGGAACTGGATGGACTTTGAAGTCCCTTTCAATCCAAACCATTCTATGACCCTATGATTCTATGACTGCGTGCTGTTTCAAGGAAACACTGTTTTACGTGATATTTAGTTGTGGGACTTAGTAGGGATAGTGGATTTCAGTAGTGTGTTGTTTTTTGTTTTTTTTTTTAAATGGGCCCTTATTGTATTTCATCGCCCGCGTTGCTTCCAGTTGTTCCAAGTTCAAATATACAAATGGTAATGCAATCTTGCTGATGCCTGCCTTTGCACCTGCAAGGTTCACAGCATTTTATCCTTGGTATTGTGTCAGGCTCAGGAATCAGTTTTAAACATCCATCAGGTGGTTATTTCAGAACTTAAAACACAGCAGTCTTTTTTCAGTCAAGGTAACCAGTTGCCCTTGCCAAGTCTGGAGTTCTAAATCAAAGCCATTTCTGAATTATTCAGGCACAAAAAAAAAATCTGAAAAATAAAGTTGACAGCGGTGAGGGCTTTTTTTCCACAATCATCTACCTCAGAAACAGCTGAATGGGTTTTATAAGACTTTCCAAAAATATCCCCCTCTACGCTAAGGGCAGAGTTAGTTGAAGAGCAGAAAAACTTAGTAAATCTCTACAACTCACTTTCTGCTTTGACAACCCTTTTCTCTTCCTCATTTACTAACTAAGGTAATTCACACAAGCATATTTTGTTTGTAATAGTATTTCAGGAAGGGTTGCCCCTCGTGTAAGTACCTATGCTTATGAAAAGGTTGCTTGCAATTCCTTATTTTCCAGTGCAAGGGGCGTGGTGTCAGTCAAAGGTCAAACCAGTCACTGAAGCGCTCATGATGTGTGAACGTTTTCTAGCTGAAGCTAAGACTCGAGGAGGATCCCACGGACTGAAGTAAGTCTGATAAAAATATAAAGTGAACAATGACAGTTGAAGAAAGGTATTTTTTAAAAAAAATATATTTTCATTTTTTGAAGAAAAAAAACAACTTGTAAACAGGTTGCCCAGAGAAGTGGTGGCTGCCCCATCCCTGGAGGTGTTCAAGGCCAGGTTGGATGGGGCTTTGATCAACCTGATCCAGTGGGAGGTGTCCCTGCCCATGGCGGGGGGTGGAACAGGATGGGCTTTGAGTCCATTCTGACCCAAACTACTCCATGATTCTATGAAACATGATGCACGAGGAAGGAAGAATCACTAATATTTCCCCAAGTATAGTTTGTTTTCCCAGCTCAGAATGTGCCCAAATGAAAGACATTTCTGTCCCATTAGTTACTTTAATGGAGAGTTTACAAATTAGTTTTAATGTGTGTTCACACTTCCTTTGCATTTCAGTGACATTGTGAGTTGTGTAGCAACTATTTTCATTCGAGCATTGTCTTTGTGAACTGTGCATGCATGTCCCAGGATTGCCAGGGTAGTTCTAAGTAGGTGGAATAAAGAGTTAACAGCAAACAGTGCCCCCTTTGCATTCCCTCTGAATGAACCTTGATGATTTTGTGCTTTATAGGATGATCACATAAGTGGGAAGCCATAATGAATTAGCTGGTAGTTGTTCCTGCAAGGGTGCATTTTATTACATAGGGACATCTGGGGAGCACCTCATGTTCTGCAGCATCTATGGAAATGGATCTGCATTCCAAACCATAGCTGATTTTGACTTGTAAATCTGTTTTTATGAGGTGTGTGTGTGTGCGCTTGCCCCAGGAGAGTGAATGCCATTTCCAAGCGGGCATTTGGATACCATATGCTTAGAAAATGCTGGCTATCGGTCAGTAAAAGTGAAGTGCCTCCTCTTGGTAAATGCTGCACACCTTTTTAATGAAAGGTTTATCTCTATAAAATACCTTGAGAAATGATGAGCGATAGAGGGAAAGCTTGAGTTGCTGTCTGTGGTCTGGTCTGAAATTTAAGCTGCTCAATAGGTCCTGAAGCCAAGGTTCACAGCCATCTGAAGTATTATCTTTCCATCCATTCCATCAAACCCACCCTAGTGTCAACAAAAATATTCCTGTGTGGTTCAGGTGATGTGAATTTGGCCTCACATGGGTTTGGTGATTGCATGGCAGCCTTAGTATTTAATTTCTAAATTTAATCTAGTAGCTTCATTTGTAAACCAGAAGTAAAGCTGTTTTTTAGTTTAGATTTAGCTCAATTAAGAACTGCGGTGTCTCAAAGCAAAAGTCAAAGCACGGCTTTTGGGAATGCACAAATCTGAGCAGCATGAACTGCTGGGCAGTACTCTTTGTCTTGGCAAAGTCTGCAGTAGATCATTTAATAGCTCCCTCCAGCTGCTCCTAGAAAGATTCAACTGTTTTAAAGGGCATAGCAGTGATATCACAAAATTCATGGCTTGAAAGAACCAGACTGTGGATGTAAAATTTGCATTATCAGGACTTACAATCTAAGATGGGTGTTTTTTTTACCCTGTTGCTGCATTAACCTGTAAGGCTGAGCACCAGCCAGGTGTGCCATGGGATGCGGAGATGCCTGCCCTAATGCTCACAGCAGGCAGCATTTCTATGGGAGTTAATACTAATGTGTTGGATTTGGGGAGAGAGAAGATCTACAACATTCTCTAGCCTTGTTCTTCCCTCCCTTCTCTGTGTCCACATTCATCTTCTAAATCATAAAGGATGAATTCTTAGCATAAGTGTCCAATGACAGGATGGTTTGGATTGGAAGGGACCTTAAAGCCAACCCTCCTGCCATGGGCAGGGACACCTTCTACTACATTGGGTTCCTCAAAGCCTCATCCAACTTGGCCTTGAATATCTCCAGGAAAATTATTTTGTACAGGCAGCTCTGACCCCCAGTCTTTTCAAGATGCAGTGATATAGCAGAAGGCTGCCTTTTGTTACCCACAGTTGGTCACAAAGCACTGTGGTGGGGACAGATGTACCCTGAGGATGCCTGATGTGAAAGCTTCAGTCTCAGACAGGTCCCTTGGGCTGGGGACAAGGAGGCAGTGAAGCAGCAGCAGCTCATGAGAGAGTGAGGAGTGTGTTGACCCTGGTCCTGCACCTCTGCTGGGCAGCACTGGCCAATTCAAGTGCTTTATCTCAACTAAGAATCTTAGGAATGTTTTATCTATTAGATATTATTAGCCTGTCGTATTACAACTTGCTGCATTAAGGTATTTGCCTCAGTGATGCCACATCTCTTACCTGCAAGTCTTTCACTCCTCAATGTCACTGCCGATAAAGCAAGAAATCCAGTCAAAATCTGCACTTCTATTAATACAAAGTATCTTGTTTTTCAATTTTTTTGGGGAAAACATGATGTGAAAATAGCGGTAGCATCTAGAATGCAAAAAGCACGTGCAAAACATCCTATACATACTCTGAACGCTTGGTGCTGGCAGTAGCATGGCTGGTAAATAACTTATAGTGGTTACCAGAACTAATGTGTGAATGTGCAGAAGCTCCAGTGGTTTTTGTGTAACAGCTCTAATGTTTTTGTGGGTGTTTCCATAACAATGGAAAACAAAGTTGTATGAATAAACAATAAACCACATGGGCAAATGCAAACATGTATTTACATGTGTAAACACACATTTTCATAGAATCATAGAATAGTTTGTGTTGGAAGGGACCTTCAAGATCATCTAGTTACAACCCCCCTGAGATGGGCTGGGACACATTCCACTAGATCAGGCTGCCCAAGGAGCAGATCTGTCAGCCAAAAGGCAAGGAAAAATCCCTACACCAGTCCCACCATCTGACATGAGGAAATACACAACCCTAGGGCTTGCTTGTTCCATCCAGAGTGAGGATCTCCTCTCCAAGTCCACCTTGGTGGCAACTTCAAGTTCTGGAGGAATAAGTTCTTGAGATACTTGGAGCCCATGTCTGTAGCATGTTATAGAGTCTTGGGGAATCTTCTGGGTATTGAGATAGACACTACGAGATTCCGAACAGTCAGGGAGTAAGGGTGAATAATGAGATTTATCCTTACAAAGAAAGAAATTCAGAACTTCGAACATTATCATGTTTTGTTTCTGGGTGATGACAAAGAATTCAATGGGTTTGTGTCTTTCAGGTATTTCTGGCCAAATCACTAGTCAGAGCAACTTGGACTAAAAATCACTCCTGCCAAATTACTGTAAGGCTTTGACTTTACACTGCTTTCTCACTGTTTTGTGACTTGTAGGTATGTTGACAGATTCTTTGTTCTGATTTTCAAAATACCATTTTCTGAGCAGTGAGATGATTTCTAGCAACACTAGGGTCCGTGTTGCTTTTGGCATAAGGTTGAACATTTGTTCAGTTATTTCAGATAATTTTGTAAGATTTCAAGAAAGGCAGCTCTCTGGTTCTGGCCTGAGAGGTGACCGTCTTGGACATGTCTGGCTTCCTGATAGGTTCATAGAATCGTAGAATCATAGAATCATAGAATAACCAGGTTGGAAGAGACCCACCGGATCATCGAGTCCAACCATTCCTATCAAAAGTTTTATCCAGGATGCTGCTGCATTTGTACATTGAAGATCTTGTACATTGAAGATCCTGTACATTGGAGTGTGTGTTGACCATCTTGCCCAATTCAGAGCTTTCCATGCGTCTCTCATGCAACAGACAGACCCACCCTTAGTGTGCTAAAAAGCTTGCATACAATGGCAAACTCGGGCTTGATCTCTTGTTGATGCCTGTACTGTGTACAGCTGGGTGGCTGGGTAATGCCAGCTAGCGGTCATGTGGCTTCTGGCCAGCACTCTGGCTCTCATGCTCTAGCTGCATCTGTAATCCTGTTTTTGAAGCATTTTTCATTTTCATAGTCTGTTTGCTCTGGAAGGGGTACTCTGTGCAGGCAGGGATTTTGTGTAATGGTTTTATGAGGCTGAAGTAAGTATAAAGATTGAGTGACTTCTCTCATCAGGTTGGCTTTCCTCGGGTCAGACTTGAGGATAGAACTGAGTTTTTCTTCCCTGAGAATGAGAGGCTGGGACACAGACTAACATTTGATAGAATCATAGAATTGTTTGGGTTGGAAGGGACCTTAAAGCCCACCTAGTTCCAATCCCCCTGCCATGGGCAGGGACACCTCCCACTGGATCAGGTTCCTCCAAGCCCCATCCAACCTGGCCTTGAACCCCTCCAGGGATGGGGCAGCCACCACTGCTCTGGGCAACCTGTTCCAGTGCCTGAACATCCACTGGGATTGTGATTGCGGAAAGGGGAGATTCAGGCTTGCTGTGCCCACTCTCAGCATGACAGGATGTTTCTAGGGTGTTACTAGTGATGGGGTCTGAGCCACAACTCCTCCTATACTGCCAAAGCACTAACCAGTATGATGTGCCAGGTGTAAAGAAGACAGTTCTGTGTCAGGGAAGAGCAAGTGACGCTGACTTTCATGGGTTTCACAGTTTTCTCTTGGTCTTTGAAGACCTTGTATTCAGAAGTCATTTGCCTGTGTGCACCTGTTTGCTTAAAATATTTTTTTATCCCTCATCAATACAAAAGCCAAGAAACATCTTTGGGTTCAGCAAAAACAGGACAAGTATTGTTTTTCTGAAACTCGTGATTGTGAAGGCAATTTTTTGATGTTTAGAAACCTGATGTTAATTAAGTACTTCTGGTTGTCATTGCTGGATGGGTTGCTCTTGTAATTCACAGTCTGCAGAATGGGGATAAATATTTTCCTACCACATAGAAAACTCATGTTTAAAATGCACAAAGTCCAGATACTGAGGTAGTGGAGGCCATATAAATATCTAAGATAAACACACTTACACCAGGATTAGAAAATATATTTTAATCCTAACCGTACTCTTTCTGTCCTTTTCAACAGACTTGACGATTTGGAATATTCCTGTGTTGAGAGAGCCATCAAGGCAGATTAATAACACTGTGGATGTTTTATTTTTGTATGTGGGCAAGATAATATCATTAATATCTGTCTTCCTCTGCCTGGCTTCATGTGGATTTTGCACAGAGCACTACATTAAAAACAGATTACCCTGCTATGACCCACTGAGTTTCCCTTTCCACCCAAAAAAATACAGGAGAGAGCCAGTTTGCTGTAGTTCAAATATAAACGGATGTGCTTCACCAGCGCTCTGGTATGCTTTGTAGTTTTTAAAATAGAATGAGAATGCAGTGAAAAATGTCAGCTTTGCCATCACCTCGGGGTTGTGAGAACCCTGATGGAGGAAGGTGCTGCTTGTTCTGCATTCTGCTGAGCAGGTGTGTGCATCTGCATGGGCTTCCCAGCCCTTTCTGGATGGGGTTCACCCCCTACATCACGTTCTTAGAAAATAAGTTTGGTCCAAAGCCAGGAGCAGTGTGGCAGTCTTCCCATGGATTTCTAGGGGCTCTGGATCAGGTCCTTCCTATAAAGAGGTCAGGGTGGCTTTTTTTAAGGTTTCTGTGGCAACTTAAAAAACCACAGCAACATAAATGTTGTTATTATACCCTTAAAACCCAGGGAGAGATGTCAGAACAGGAGGTATGCATTTCAATGGGTATATTAATACTGGAAGGTACGTGTTTGAAAGCTGGGGAGGGGCTCTGGATCAGGGAGGACAGAGATAGGATGAGGCAGGGACAGTTTTCAGCTGAAAGAGGGGAGATTGAGATGAGATTTTAGGAAGAAATGTTTAGCTGTGAGGGTGGGGAGGCCCTGGCCCAGGTTGCCCAGAGCAGGGGTGGCTGCCCCATCCCTGGAGGTGTTCCAGGCCAGGTTGGATGGGGCTTGGAGCCCCTGATCCAGTGGGAGGTGTCCCTGCCCATGGCAGGGGGTTGGACTGGCTGACATCTAAGGTTCCTGCAGACCCAAACCTTTCTATGACTCTGTTTCTCCCCAGCAAGTAAGTAGCTAGCTACTAATACTCACTTTAAAATATAACCCCAAATATTAGTAAAAATACATGACAGTGATTTAAAATAAGACCATTCTTTTAATATTATTATTTTCTTTGATCTTGGAGAGAACAGTTTGGATTTTTCTTACAATTTCTGTGGTAGAAAAAACACCTTCTCATCTGCTTTTTCCTGTACTGAGCTCCTGCATGTGACTTCATAGTTTGTGAATGCAATACGTTCTGTCCCTGCTTAGGGCATGTTGTCCACGTTCTCCATTTTTTATGGCTCAGTTAAGCATTCAGATTTTGAAGTATTGCATCTCTGGCCTGGCATGTACTGAAAATAATGAATTTCAAAAAAAATGTGGATTTGGAACCTTTCCTCCAAGGAAAGGTCTGTATTGACAGAGCTTTATAAGACCTTTAAGGATACTTGGCCTTCTGAATTATGGGTGACTTGTGTTGAAGGATTTGAAGGGGCTGGTGCAGTGGTTTTGTTTTAAGAAATAGTCTGGGACGTGGAGAAAATACTTTGTGTTTTGAGGTATTTGTGGAAGGCGATCGCAGGAGGAAATCCTGTCAAAACGTTGAGGTTGAGGTGTGTTTACCTCTGAAGTAGCTGGTGAAGGGGCTGGAGAACAGGCCTTATGAGGAACGGCGGAGAGAGCTGGGGGTGCTTGGCCTGGAGAAGAGGAGGCTGAGGGGAGACCTCATTGCTCTCTACAACTACCTGAAAGGAGGTTGTGGAGATGAGGGAGCTGGGCTCTTCTCCCAAGTGTCAGGGGACAGGGTGAGAGGGAATGGCCTCAAGCTCCGCCAGGGGAGGTTCAGACCGGACATTAGGAAAAAATATTTCACAGAAAGGGTCATTGGGCACTGGCAGAGGCTGCCCAGGGAGGGGGTTGATTCACCTTCCCTGGAGGGGTTTAAGGCATGGGTGGACAAGGTGCTGAGGGACATGGTTTAGTAATTGATAGGAACGGTTGGACTCAATGATCTGGTGGGTCTTTTCCAACCTGGTGATTCTATGATTCTATGAGGGGCAATGCAGTAGCTCTTTGAACACTTGGTGTCACAGCAGGGTGGGTTATGTAGTTGAGAGCGTCCAGTGTAGCATAAACTCAGCTTGTGGACTTCTATGTGCTGAGCTCCGACTAGTGGTGGCCCGTCAACTGGAAATGGCTGAAGCCCAAGCCTGGGATCCAAGTGCTTCAAGTTATGGAATGTACAGTATTCAGATCCAGACATGAATTTAAACTTGAGCTATCTAGAAAAATTAACTGTTGAGAGTATGGCCATGAAGTCCTCTGGGATTCTTCTAGCTCTAAGTGCTAACCATGAACGGTTTCAAACATTGAGATCAGGTTTTAATTCCTTTTTTTAATACCTTACAGTACCAAACAATGATGGGTGGCTTTTTGAAATACAAAAAACATTGCTGTAGTTCCTAGGGAAGAGAAGAAAACCCGTATTTTTCAATCAACACACCTGAAAGTGGACACTTTGCTACACTATGAATCTCAGAGCCTTGATCAGGTTTCTCTGATCGAGGACCACTGAGATTCTTAAATGACTCGGTGCGGTCTGAGGTTGTGTTGACACGTCATGTCATTCACACCTTTCGTCATTGCTCCCTCTCTGTATCGTGTTTCAGAAGAGGATGCTAAAAAAAGCAAACAGATTTCTTTGCACATGGATGATGTGAGTTGCCCGGTTTTCACAGGAAATGTGTTTATCCTTGTTACTGTTAAATTTGTTTGGAGACCTGTCAGGAACATCTATCAATGTTCAACTAAATTTCTTGCTGAAAGAAAACAAATGCAAATACAAAAAAAATTCCTTCAATTATTCTCTTTGCTGCCAAGTTAATGGAGATCTTGTTAGTTGCTACTTCAGATGGAAAGAGAAGGCTCTGGGAGGACCTTAAAGCAGATTCCAGTACTGAAAGGGGCTCGAGGAAAGCTGGGGAGGGGCTGTTGATCAGGGAGGGCAGGGAGAGGATGAGGGGTATGTTTTTAATCTGCAAGAGGGCAGATTGAGATGAGATCTTGGGAAGAAATGTTTTGCTGTGAGAGTGGGGAGGCCCTGGTCCAGGCTGACCAGAGAAGTGGTGGCTGCCCCATCCCTGGAGGGGTTCAAGGCCAAGTTGGATGGGTCTATGAGCACTCGCAGGGGAGCTGGAACTGAATAGGCTTTAAGGTTCCTCCCAACACAAACTATTCTATTATACTATGAAAGCTGATGGAAGGCTTATCATAAATGTAGACCATTATTTATAGAAAGAAATATATTATATTATATTTCACTTGTAACTCACTGGATGGCTCTCTTTCTTGCATTACCTGACCTGCTCATTTGCCATAATATTTGCCTTGTTTGACCCATGGCATAGATTGTCTATTCTCAATGAAATATTTTAAATACAGTGAAATAGTTGCTATAGCTTAGGAAACTAGATACTGTCAACTGAAGCAACAGAGCTACAGAAATAATCTGCCTCTGTTTTTCTGAGAAACTAAGTGCATTTACCCAGGAAATAAAATACATGGAAGCCACAGGTTGCAAGAGTAATTTTGATCACTGAAGTCTCTGCTCAAGTGGAATTATCTGTTAGAAAATATTAAGGTAGTGAAAACGGAGAGAGCGAACTGCTACCAAACTCGGCCTCAGCTGGCTGTCTGGTAGAGGCAGTGCAAGAGATGTTTCAAACTGGGGATATACTTTTTTCAGCCAGGACACTTGTTTTCCTTTGTGTTACTATGAATATCCCAGTGTTTTTTGATGATAATTACAAATGTGTTCCCTGGTTGGTCCTTAAGGACCCTTTCAAATTCATTGCCATTTGTGTTTTTTTAGTTTCCTGAAATACTTTGAGGGTATTGTGAAAAATAGCAATGTAGGTAGCAGTGATGTGAGGCAGGGGATGAAGATAAGAGGATGAGGGGAGACCCTACTGCTCTCTACAACTACCTAAAAGGAGGATGTAGAGAGGAGGGTGCTGGCCTCTTCTCCCAAGTGACCAGTGATAGGGCAAGGGGCAATGGTCTCAAGCTCCACCAGGGGAGGTTCAGACTGGACATCAGGAAAAAACTTTTCAAAGAAAGGGTCATTGGGCACTGGCAGAGGCTGCCCAGGGAGGGGGTTGAATCACCATCCCAGGAGGTGTTTAAAAGACAGTTAGACAAGGTGCTCAGGGACGTGGTTTAGTGGCAGGTAGGAGTAGTTGGACTCAATGGTCTAAGAGGTCTTTTCCAACCTGATGTTTCTATGGTTCTATGATAAATTAGCTGATGCAGATCAGAACAAAATCTTGGGCACAAAAGGCAGAGGGCTGAGAAGCTGCTACGAAGTGTTCGAGAGATTTACTAAATCAAAGAGGATTTAGATTTAAAATATCAGGATACAGCAAAAAAGGATGGGTCAAGATCTGGAAAATCATTCAGCCAAAACTCATATTTTGTGCCTATTTGATGCAGATTTGTTTGCACGTGACATTGTGCTACATTTCTGTCTCTTCCTTTGTGGAGAACAACCACACAGTCTGCACCTTTCTGGGAAGCTGGATTAGACCTCAGACATGCAGTAATGAGTTCCAGTTTGGAAAGAATCCACTTCATAGTTCTCAAGAGTCAGTATATACAAAAAAACCCAAAGATTCAACAAATTTCACATTTAGGAAGAACACACCAGATCTCTGCTGCACTGCCCTGGTTCCGTTGATATTAACTGATTTGTCTTGGCAAGTAAGTGGGGAGAATATGAGAAGGTAGCAAATTGCAAGATTACATTAAAAGCCTATGATTTCACTTCACCAAATAGGTGGTTCTTGTTTCATTTTTTTTTCTGTTATATTATGATAATTAGTCAATAGTCTGCTGTATTCAGGGATTAGTGTCACAGACAATTCATCACAAGTCAAACATATGTTCTCTTGGATGTACCCTATTTCCTTGCTTGTAATCGCACTTCCATTGTGCACACTAGTCTGAGCAAAACCTCTTCTTCATTAATATTTGTCTGAACATACTTGTACCAGATGTAGATTACTGTGGGGTTATTTTCCATGTGGGATAAATCAATACAGATACCAGTTTAGCTTTTAAAGACAATGAACAGATTGTCTGGGGGTATTTTGTACCTGTTAAGATTGTGTATATCCCTGGTGTTGTTAATTCATCAAATTTTCTCTAGATGAATGGCTTTTGTGTCAGTGTTAATATTTTTGCAGTGGGTATGGAATAACTGACGTTTAATGCTTCACAGAGCAAGGGAAAGGCAAAAGCCCTAAAACCATGTACGGAAATTGCAGTTCTCATCTGAAGGGTACAGCCCTAGAGATCCACCCCTTCTGTTTTGTTAGTATTGTGCACTCTCTTGGTGCCTACAGCTCTTACAGTGAAATATTTGCCAGTATAAAAGGCCTCAGTATACAGAGCACTGAAATTATTTGAGTACCTGTATGTAAACTCTAAGCCCATAGTACTTAACTGGGGCTCTCAGTGCTTCAAAACATCTTGTAGCCTGATGTTCAGCTCTTTTCTGGGTTTTGTTAATTTTGAGGCAGTTTGTATAGGTATTATTTCCACGGTTTTGATGTAACAGCTGTTAGAAATCAAGCTATGCAGCAGCTTCACCGTTGCAAGAAGCATCACCAGTGTGCCTAATGATGATGGTTTTGTAATTGATATACCCTTAATTTGAAATAGTCTCCTGGATCAAGTTCTCCTGTCACATGGATCCGCTTCAGGCAGTTAAATCCAGTGTAACTGCAAGGTATGGGTTGTGGGATAAGTTTTTCTTTAGAAAATTGATTTATATTTAAACAATGTATGGTGCCCATTGGGATAAGAGCAAAGAGGCCCAGAAGCAACCTATATAACACCCATATAATGATTCTACTCTCACATGTGTCCTGTCAGTTTAAACAAAACTGCCAAGGCTTATCCTCACCAAGGCATTTGCAGGTTGAGAAGCTGTATGTTAGTGTAAAGCTAAGGGTTCAATGGAGAAATAAAAGATGCCCTCTCCAGCTGTAAGACTTCTCTAAAATGGGTTAGAAGACCCATAAGGCACCGGGTAGCTGAGTTTACCTCCCCTTCCTGATTGATTCCCGGATAACCTCCTGTACGAGGACAGGCTGAGAGGGTTGGGGTTGTTCAGCCTGGAGAAGAGAAGGCTCTGGGGAGACCTTAGAGCAGCTTCTAGTACTGAAAGGGGCTCCAGGAAAGCTGGGGAGGGGCTCGTGATCAGGGAGTGGATGAGGGGAACAGTTTTTATTTGAAAGAGGGGAGATTGAGATGAGATCTTGGAGAGAAATATTTTCCTGTGAGGGTGGGGGGACCCTGACCCAGTGGTGGCTGCCCCATCCCTGGAGGGGTTCAAGGCCAGGTTGGATGGGGCTTGGAGCCCCTGATCCAGTGGGAGATGTCCCTGCCCATGGCAGGGGCCCGAACTGGGTGAGACTTAAGGTCCTTTCCAGCAGAAGCTGTTTGGGAGCTGGCAGGTTCCTGCCTTCCCTCATGAGACTGAGGATGTGCAGGCACAGGCGGCTCCAGGCAGATGCCTCAGCTCTACCTGTTTGCGTGGCAAGGCTTTGCCCCAGAGCCGATGGGATGGTGCTGTGGCTTGTGCTGGCGTGGGGCTGATTCCAACCCACGAGCCTTGCAGCCTGTCTGCCTGTGAGGGAGGTGCTGATATTTGTCACCATTCATGGCAGAAAACCTCTCATTCATGAGGCTGATAGTTCTGAATAGTGAGCTGTGAAAAAAGAAAGATACCGCGTTATTCAGCAGGCGCTCTGCTCCGTGGCAGGCAGTTCTGGCAGGGCTGCCGCTGAATGCACAAATCTTTTCTTTTTAAGAAGTCAGAATGCTCTTCCAGTTATTGTTCTGGGAAGCTCATGTCACTGGATATTTAATTAGTTTTGTTTGGAATTCCAGCATCAGGCGCAAGTGTCATTATCCACTTCAGAGGAAAAGCTTTAGAAAAAGGAAGGGAGAAACTGAATCGATATTTGGAAAATAATAAAACACCCTCAGTGAATAGTCATTTCACTTGGCTTCTGGCCAGTCTCAGATGCTTCTCATCCAGAATGTCTGAATATGAATGAGTCACGACACGATCCTGGGAATGCTGAAGCCACGCTTGTTATTCTGTGCATGGCATGATAGAGAGACTGGAAAACTCTCCAGTTTCTAAACCTCACCTCGTTACACCACAGTGCACAATTAGACCTGTCCAAGCGGTTCATAGCTCCCAGGAGAGTGAATAAACCAGCAGTGTCGTACAATTCATGACATGACTTGATGCTTATGCTGAAGTGGGTTTGGAAAACTAATATACTGACTGGGTTTTGTAAGAGGTCACGGTCAGGAAAAAAGGGCTTATAAGAGAGAAGGGGGAGAAAAAAGAGTAGTGGACAGCAGCAATAAGAAATTAGAGCCAGTTTTGCAATTTTCAGCATCTGTTTAGGTTCCTGTTGACAAAACATCAGAATCTGCCTAGGGATCTCCTTTTCCTAGCATTGCACCAGTTTTGTTTTCTTTGAATTTGAGTGTATTTTAGTGAATTCAGGAGTAGTCTTATTTACCATCTATTTAAGTGGATTTGAGATGTTTGGCTCTCTTATAATCAAATATATGGCATTTCTATGAACTATATTGGAGCAAGACTTGCAGCTCTTTAATTGGATGCTGTTTGAGGCATAATGATTCCTTATTTTAAAAGATCTAGTCCAACTAGAAATTCAAGCCTTGGAGACAATCTGCTGAATCCAGGTTGTAAAAAGTCTTAGTGCTTGAATGTACAACCAGAATTGTTGCTAATACTCACAAAAATACTCTGTTCCCATTTCAGAATTTAGTCTTGGGACTGCCTGCTCAATTAAGTTCTGTAGGTTAATTGGATGCTGTTTGAGGCATAATGATTCCTTATTTTAAAAGATCATCAGCCATTTTTCTCACTGAGGAGGTGTATATCTCAGTTGGTATAAACTCAGTGGATTTGGAGTAGTTGTGTTGTGTAGTACAGAGTATTTAAATAAAACCTCATAATCGTTCTGGAATTTAAGCTATGAGTTGTGTCACCTGGTGAGTATGTGCCTATTGCAAATGAGGTCCTTCCTCATCTTTATTCTCCTGGCTACCCTCCCGACCAGGTGAAGGTCTCACTATAGAATTTCTATTATTAACAGCAGTTCTGACCTGAACACAGACTCTCTTACCTCTTCTTTCCATCGCGGGACTGCCCTACTGTGTCAGTCATCTATTACTGCTAAGGTGTCCTCTCCAGTCCTCAGTTTGCCCCAGGATCCCAGGGTGCTTGAAAAAAATATTTGAGTTGATGATTTCCTGTGTCCCCTTTATTGATGAGGATCATCATAGTCATCTACGGAAATAACCTCAGACCTCATCCTGCAATTGCCTTCCTTGTTTTGTTATCTGTAATCGATTTCTCCTTTAAAGATCTTAATTTTCTCCATTAAAAAATCATCATCTCTGCAATATCAGTCCATGTTCTTTATAAAATCATGGAATTACTTGGGTTGGAAGGGACCTTAAAGCCCATCCAGTTCCACGCCCTGCTGTGGGCAGGGACACCTCCCACTGGATCAGGGGCTCCAAGCCCCATCCAACCTGGCCTTGAACACCTCCAGGGATGGAGCAGCCACCACTGCTCTGGGCAACCTGGGCCAGGGCCTCCCCATCCTCACAGGAAAATATTTCTCTCTAAGATCTCATCTTAATCTCCCCTCCCAGCTTAAAACCGTTCCCCCTCATCCTGTCACTGCACCTCCTGCACTGCAGCCCTTCTGCTTTGCTGTCACGTATTAGCCTAATAGTGTTTTTCTTCAGTCTGTGTTCCTTTCATCATGTTGAGAATCACAAGAAAGTTGAACCAACTTCTTCAGCTTCGCCTTTGTCAACCCATGTACAATTGTAACTTGCACTGCCATGAATCCAGTCCTGCTGGCCAAAGATGGAAAAGCAGAGCTGTCATATTGAGAAAAGTGTTGGCATTTGATACTTTGCATCTCCTTGGAAAATGTCAGGAACAACCAAAATTTGCAAAAAGAACCTTGCCAGTGGGATTGTAGCCAGTAGATCAGGCTTCAGGATGAGATGTGGTGGGTTTTTTTGTAGAATGAAGGGTCTGGTCCCTCAAAACATTGGATGGTACGAGTTCTAGGTGACAGCATGGTTTACAGGCTAAGGTTTTCATGAAGTTGTTATCTAAAAGTTACCCATCAGAGTCTACCAACTGATGTGTGTGGCTTACTCTGCTAGGACATTTAATTCCTCTGTTAGATGTGATAGATGTTGCACATATAAATGTGCATCAAGGCATTAAATGTTTCCTTCAAAGCACAATAAGACCAGATGAGGAGGGATGATGGATTTTCATGATCAAATTTGGCAAAGTACCAGCTGTATATTTTAAGTCTTGCTGTTTCAAATGGGACTCAAACATCCACTTGTTGTTTTGTGGAAGAGGATCCCGAGCTTAGTTTTTGCCCAGAGGAAAGGGTGTGATTTTATATCTTATGTACCCTTCAGCAAGGACTTATTAAAGATCGATCCTGGATGTTCAGTGAGGGAGCTGCCGAGTGAGAGGCAAGCCCAGTCAGTGGTGGGAGTCCTGAGCCAATGGGTTCCTATGCCTCTGTCTAGACTAAAGAGGTTTGGAAATATTCAGATTAGCTTTGGATAAGCCTCTGAACTTCTGCATGCTTCTTGCCAGATCAGACCTCTAAAGAGCTTGAGGTCTGTCCATTGCTGATTTTCATATGCATTGCATTAAAAACTCTTAAGTTGAACTATTTCTAATTTTAAAAATAGAATAGTAAAACAATAAATCAGAAGGAAAAGCTTGCTGAAAAAAATGTAGAAAACAGATGAAAAGGGAAAAGGAAAAGTGACCTTCGTAAAAATACCATATGTGCCAGACCCCTCAAATATGATTTCCTGCATATTGCACTTTAAAAGCATGATATTACAACATGCCTACACATACAGAGGCCAAAAATGAGAAAGAATAAACCCTTGTTTGATCTCGAGAGTTGAATGGATGTCATTTGACCCATCCACGATCTGATCCTAGACCTAGGACTTGTCATATGATTTTCCACTCAATGAGTGTCTGCACCACTCCCTTGTCTCTTCTCCACCCTCTTTTCGAGCAGATAGTGCTGACACGCTTCCTGTTATGGGCTATTGGGTACCGCTCTGGAGCATCCTGGCACCCGAGTGCCTGTGGGTTGGGCAGAGGACTTCAAAAGCAGTTCCTGGCACAGGGAGGAAATATTTTGAAGTGAGTTTGGGTGCTTACCAAAATGACCTGCTCCAAGCAAGCAGAAAGAATGCTTACATTATCTCGTGTAAAAGACCCTGATCCTTTATGGATCTTGCCAGGGGTTTATGAAACACCGTGTTGCTGCTGAGAAACCTCAACAAATGCAGTGACTGCTGATGAAAATAAAAAGCATAAACATGATGTAGAGGTAACAGCTCAGAACCGTGTCTGCTCTTAATTGCTCAGAATCTAGAATATACTTGATCTCTCTTTTGCAAATAGGAAAACGTACTTGTTTAGTTATTCGTCAGAGCCAGCTGAGTGTGGAGAGGAAGCTACAGAAGTAAAAGAGAGGGAAACTTTAAAAATACCATCTGCTTAATATTGACAAAGTTCTATCCTTTATTAATACCGCTTCTGGAATTAATGTTTCATACAATGTCTCTCTGCTTAGTGAACGTTTGTATAATTTGAAGGACGTGCGATCTTTGGAAAAAGAGATAGAAAGTGGGTACATCATGTATTTCAGTACAGAAGTAGCACTTGCCAGAGTCCTTGAACACAGAATCTTGAAATGAAGTGGAGTAATAACTAGATCATTTTCTCACCAATGACTCTCCAGATACATAATTAGCAGTTGAAAGCTGATTGGTTGTCTGGAGGTTTCCACTCAATGGTTCTTTTCCCATAGTAAATAAACTGTAAGGTGGCTGCTTGTGACTCTGCAGTTCAGTAGTGTCAGAAAATCCCTTTCACTGGAAATTGTTAGTGCAAAATTCAGAAGAAAGCTGAACTGTTTTTCTCCTCTTCATGAACCTGTTTGGTAGCCTGACTGAAATGTGCGTTTGGTGCCTGTGTTGTGGGAGCTGATATCATTTCTGCTTGTGGGAATTGTGAAATGGGGAAAGGCCACCTTGCATCTCACTTCTGCTTATAAGCAGGAGAAATAGAGCCTGCAGGGCTGTTAGGTCAAGAGGTATTTTCTGTTGTTTGTTTGTCTGGTTTTTTTTTTCTTTTTAAATCTCTAAATGTACTTGTTGGTTTATGTGCTTTAAATTAGTCTAGAAAGTTATGCAGTAAAAAATGCCATCTAAGTAAAATTGTATAAGAAAGGAGGTTGTGGTGAGGTGGGTGCTGGTCTCTTCTCCAAAGTAACAACTGATGATGGGAAATGGACTCAAGTTGTACTAGAAGAGGTTTAGATTGGATAGCTGGAAAAATTTCTTTATTGATAAAGTGGTGAAGCCCTGAGGCTGCCCAGGGCAGTGGTGGAGTCTCCATCCCTGGAGGGCTTCAAAAAGCATGTAGGCACTTTGGGACATGGTTCAGTCAGTACAGTGTGGTTGGGCTGATGGTTGGACTGGATAAGCTGAGAGATCTTTTCCAGCCTTAATGATTCGATGATTATAAGAAGCAATATACTTTCCTCTCTTTTCCTATTTTGAGTACGAGTTTGGGAGAGCAGGTGCTAAGTCGGGACATGTATAGTAGGGCAATACGGCTCTCTAATGAAGCATAGCAAGCAGAAGACCAGCAGCAGCTCTAGCACTTCAGAGTGATGAAGAGTTTTATGGATGTAAGATACTGTCTGCCAGACCATCATCCTAGGTACACCCACTAGTTCATCTTGCTTTTACCCTGTAGTATTTGTAATATGGATGAGCTTATTGGGGAAATGGCTTGTGGTTATTCATATGACAAGAAAAAGCATAGAAAGAGAAAAGCCAAGTTGTGTATTCATTGTGGCTCCCCATTCTAGCAGGAGGGATAAAGTAGAAAGGGCTATTTTAGATGTTTAAAATTAATATGTAATCAGAAATGAATATTGGGATGGTTCTGAGAAGCGGTGGGTGCCCCATCCCTGGAGGTGATCAAGGCCAGGTTAGATGGGGCTTTGAGGAACCTGATCCAGTGGGAGTGTGTTCAACCTGATCCAAGGCAGAATGCTTGGGACTGGATGGGCTTAGAGCTCCCTTCCAACCCAAACAATTCTATGATTCTATGATACTTAGATTTACTAGGATTTAAATAATAACTGCTAGATTGTGCTGCTGGTCAAGTGGTTAGTCTTTGAAAGAACTAGTGTTTGTGGAAAAACTAAAGTTTTCTTCTCTTCATAACTGATCACTGAATGATTCAGAAGTTACCTGTACCTAGGGAGGCTGAACTGAATGGTTTTTTGCCCACAAACTTCAGCATATAAATGACTCCAAGTCTGTGCTCACACTGGTATCTGCTGTGTGTTACTAGGCTGTTCCTTACATGAATGACCAAAACCACCTAGAGGCAACATCAACAAAAATAACACTTTCTGAGAAGGCTTGCAACGCTCAGGACTGTTTTTGTAAACTAGCTTTCTCAATATTCATGAAAAATTACTAACATCCCTGCACCCATAAGGGCAAACCACAGTGTTTTGTTTATTTTTGAAGCCTTAGGCAGTTTCTTGCATGACATTTACCCTTTCCTGACCTTGCTTGTCAACAGTCGTAATTTGTATCTCTGCTAGGAATATTCGCCGTATGAAATCCACCTTCCAAGGCTTATGGTGTTTTCAAACTGTACAGCTTGGGCTCCCTTACTTTAAATTACACTTTCTCTTCGTTACTTAAGCAAATCTGTTGTATTCTACCGCTCCAGCCATTGACTGAAGTACATTATTGAGAGCAGTAGCCCATTCTTGAAATGCAGTCACAGGCTATGATTTTATACGGTCACCAGACAGATAACTCAACACTCTTCACCACTGCCTAGTGCTGCTGTTTTCAGTTCCCTTTGGAATGTACGTGTCCTTCCTATCATACTACCCATTTTTTCCCTCATTTGTCAGAAACTCCAAATTTCCTAGAAAACACAAAAAAGAAACACCAGCCTTCTGTCCCCTGGATCTCAGGCGGGTGTTGCTTAGAAAGAAGCCCATGGCTCAGTTTTTCTGGTCTGACCAAGCTGTGTTTGAACCAAGAGCAGAAAGGTGAAACAAATGCTACATAGAACTATTTTTATGATTGCTTTACCTTGGACTAGTTCAGCTTCTGAAGCAAGTTAGAGTTGCTTGAATTGGAGGCTTCTCTGTATGCAAGTACATATTCCTTCTAAGCAGAGACTGTGGACTAGCAGAGCTGGTGTATTCACAGGGTGCCAGAGGATACGTAGGCAGTACAGCCTTCATACTCTTGTATTTGTAATCTCTCAGTATTTGAAAACACAAGTCCATGGTCAACAGCATGGGATCCCATGGTTCTTGGTTGAATGGCTTCCTCAGCTTGGTGCGTTCACATGATTTAGCTTCATTTACAGCAGCAGCGTTCAAGGGAGATTCATCTTTGTGCGTGGTTCCTGCCTAAAATCAAATAATGTGTCGGGGACATCTTGGTGATGATGTTCTACAGAGGAATGAGTTTTTCTCCTAGGCTATTTCTTCCTAGGCTAGTTTTCTTCCTAGGCTATTTCCTTCACACAGAGGCCTCACGCAGGGAGGGAATTGGGACAGTAAGCTCTCTGACCTGTTCCTACAAAGAGAGATGGCTGTTTCTGAGGAAACACATTAACACCAGCAGCTAACGGAGATGTGGTCTTCTGCCCTCTGCACTCATCTTTGGAAACAGACTGTCTTTTACTTAGTGAGTAAAATGTGTGAGAAGAGCAGGTGTGCTCCTGCTTTTAGAGCTCAGCTGAGTGTCTACCTGTGTTATCCTGCATTGCTTTCTAGTAAAAAAACTAACCAAACAAACAAAAAAAACCCAAACAAAACCAACAAACCATACCTTCTCTGCCATGGCACGACCTGTGTTCTTACAGAAGGTGCGTCTGACTTCTAGTGTTTTTTTACTGGTTTTTTCTGCTCTTAGAAGTCTAAAAAAGGTATTCAGAGGACACAGCAATGACTGTGAAAACTAAGTTTATTTAGATATTGGGAATGTCTTTCCTGTGCTAACAGCAGTGAAAATCCTCAGATAAGGCTGGAAGCCTTAATGTTAATTATACAGGAATTTCCTTAATTTGTCAGTCTGTTTTAAAAGTTGTAAATCCAAGAAGCAACAGATGGCTAAGGAAAAATGAGAGCAGATTAAGACCTACATTCTCTCTGTAACACCGGGTACTATGGAAAATAATTTTGAATGTGAAACCTAAGCACTGTGTTTGAGGTATCTGACTCTTTATCTACTGTCTGTGCTCTATGGCACTAGAGCACATATATATATCCTGTTAATTACTCCCTGCTCTGCAAAGCTCTTAAGCATCTACTTCAGTCCCAAAGAAACGGGTGGATTTGAAACACACGTTTAAAGTTTAAGGCACATGCTGAAGTGCTTGTTAAATTGCCACCCCATGTACCTATAGCGGAGCGTGTGTTATTCCTGCTTACCCTTTTAGCTTTGTATTTGAAGCTAGACAGAAGAAATAAAATGTTTGCAAATGCGATGCCAAATGTTCGGTCCCTGGCTAACCAGAGATCAATGGGATTGTCCCCTAAGAGAAGTACTGTTCATTTGATTGTGCTGCTTCAGTAATTCATCAGTTTGTATCTTTTTTTTTTATTACCACTTCATGAATTATGCCTTTGCGGAAACTTAGGGTTCAGTTCAGAAATTTAAAAGACAACTGTTGGGGTCATTTAGGAAACCTGTGAAGTGTTGAGAACAGCTTCTGGGCTCATCAGATTTCTCAGTTTTGAAAAATATGGAGAAAGAATTTGAAGAACGTCTTGTTGCTTCTGTAATAGCAGTCCCTAACGATGGCAGTTATTTTTTAACAAGTTCTCATATGCTTCTGAAGGGAGCAAGAGAAGGCAACGCATGGTCTGTTTTTTTTATTAGTGGGAAGAATGCCTTTGCTCTAGCACTAGAAGAATAAATGTATATGTGATGTGGACATATTATGCATTGCCAGCACCAGTAAATAGCAGATGATGATTGCCACTGCCTGAAAAAATAACAATAAAACCACACAAAATAGGGACAAATCCTGTGCTTTATTGTATAAACAGGAGTTTATACACAAGTCTTAAACACAAGTCTCATGAGGAGTGGCTGAGGAACCTGGGGCTGTTTAGCCTGGAGAAGAGGAGGCTGAGGGGAGACCTCATTGCTCTCCGTGGCTCTGGAAAGGTTTTAGCAAGATGGGTGTTGGTCTCATCTCCCAAGTAACAAGTGATAGGATGAGAGGAAATGGCTTCAAGTTGCACCAGGAGATATTTAGATTGGATATCAGGGAAAATCTCTTACTCAAAGAGTGGTGAAGCACTGGCAGAGGCTGCCCAGACAGTGGTGGAGTCCCCGTCCTTGGAGGTGTTCAAAAAAAGTGTACATGTGGCACTTTGAGACATAGTTTAGTGGTCATGTTGGTATTACATTGATGGTTAGACTTGATGATCTTAAAAGTATTTTCCAGCCTTAATGATTCTATGATCTAAGTTCTCTAACACATTGATGTTCCATGGTGAGAAGCTTTTCAAAGAAACTGTGAAGAAACAAAAAAATAGTGTGGGGAACACAGAGTAATTCGAGAGGCAAAATATATTGTTCACCCTCTTTTTAGTGAAGTCCATGACTCAGTGAGTCACACTGCCTCTATGTGTTGTTGCACCAGTAGGTTTGCATTGCTTTATGTAGAAAACCGAGGAGCTGCCTGTGCCCTGTGTTTGGTGCTGTTCTCTGTATGATGAAGGATTGCCATTGATGATTATGGGTGCTCTGCTCTGATTTGCTTTCATAGAAATTAACATTTCTAAGAAATCTGTGAGGCACTCAGGCTATTTATTAATTTTAGTGATTATTTGAAATAGAATCATAGAATAGTTTGCATTGGAAGGGACCTGAAAGCCCATCCAGTTCCACCTCCTGCCATGAGCAGGGACACCTCGCACTGGAGCAGGTTGATCCAAGCCCCATCCAACCCGCCCTTGAACACTTCCAGGGATGACGCAGCCACCACTGCTCTGGGTAAGCTGTTCCAGTGCCTCACTACTCTCATGGGGAAGAAACTCTATCTAGTCTACTTGAGCTTTAGCCTATAGTGTCCAAGGCCAGGCTGAAACTGGCATGGAGCAGCCTGGTCCAGTGAGTGGTTTCCAGGTCCATGGAGCGAGGACTGGAACTGGATAAGCTTTGAAGTCCCTTCCAACTCGAACAATCCTATGATTCTATGATAGTTGTCCGGTTTGCCCTGTTTCTAAGTGTAATGCTGCTTGCAGTGTTTGGTACAGGACTTGAAACTTGAAATGTCTAGAATTGATCCCTAAATCAAGCAGAGTGTGTACATGTTTATTAAAGTGAATTCAGTACCTTCACAGACTTGTTAACGACTATGTTAAATTCTGTAGGCTTTGGGTGTAAATACTATTGAATTCCTGCAGAACATGTCTGCGTCGTCAATGTTGTAGTGGGACTACTAAAGCGAAGAAAAAGGAGACAATAAGGAACATTTTTGGATTAAACCCCCAACCAGATAAAAAGACAACGTGGTTCTGTTGTTTGTAATGGGTCTTAGAAACCCAGAAATAATGGGAACATTAAAAATATATAGCTGTATCACTTAGTTGTTTGAATTAATGGCTACAGAGTGTCAGGCTAGCTGTTCTGTGTAGTGACTGAGCCCTCTAGCCAGTATATACAGTGACAAAATCCAGACTACTGTGCGATCAAGCAGTGTTTCATATTTTGTCTTTTCCTCATGCTTCGGCACACCCTAGCTTGAGGTGGGACTGGAAGCGAAACTTCTGGAATACGTGAGGAAGACCATTCTTGTGGTATTGCCATCCCAGCCAAACCCAGGAAGCACTGGAAAACTTGCCAAAGGGGGGGAAAAAAAAAATCAGACTGCTAGGGAGAATTTGCCAGCCTGGTTTCCAAGCCAAGGGGAATTGGAAAAACATCTGAATATTTCAGAGGTTATCCAAACCAGACCAGTCGACTTTCACTCATTATTTGGTGTATAAGCACAGCCCTCTCAGCTGCGCTGTCATTGAGGAGGTTCCTATAGTTGCTTGCTTGTTAGCAGCTCCGATCTAGCAACCATAAGAGCTTATTTTCCCATAACTGAAAGGAGCCCGCTGTCCTGCTGTCCAGCCAACCCCCAACTGCAAGTTAAAAAGTCTTGTTTTTGAAAAGAGCTACTAAAAGAGAAAAAAAACCCCAAAGCCAATCCTGAAATTGTTCTATAAGTGTCTCTATCCATCATTGTCTCCAAATGTCATTTAAAGGCAAGCACGTTCTGTCCTTTCTTCTTAACTCCTTCCACCACTAACTGGTGGAAGACTAATTCCATCCCCCTTCTTCCATTGCAATCCCATTGCCTCTTTGGCCTCTTTCTGCTTTCCAGGATACCCATCTCTTTCTGATATGCTGTCTTTCCCTCTAGGGAGATGCCTTTCTGCTTTTCATAGTTCAGCTGTGAGACTTGGTGCTCTGGTTGATCGCACATGCTGAGCTCTGTTCTTGATGTCTATGTTCAGGTGGGACATCCGTGCCAGCTGGGACACTTCACTGTGCTCCTCAGCAATACTTCACTGAGGCTCATTTCCAAGAATGGTTGTTCTAATCTCATTGCATCCGAAGAGGAGGTGTGTTGTTATGAGACACTGATATTTGTGGTGTATTATTGACAAGAAATTCAGTGAAAACTATGCTGAAGTGTGCATTTATAGAGTAGTTTGTTTTTTTTTCTTAAATATTCTTTTGAGACAGTTTTAGCCAAATTGTATGTGTCAGTTTAACAGACCCAGGGTAGTCATAAAGACAAAAATATTAATTGTTTCTTTCTGTAAAATTAGTTTATGACCAAAGGTCTTTTTTAAAAAAAAAGTGGTGATAGCATTAATTTAAACAAGACTATCCAGCCTGGGCTGCTCCTGATAAAGTGACTCGCAGCTGCATGCTGGCAGACGATCCGTGCATTGTCTATAGGACATATCCCCATGATGAAGAAGTATGTTTAAAAATTACCAGACTGTGCCATTTCTGTACCTTCTCACACCTTGCAAAGGTAGAGGATAAATAAGACATAAATTATAACTGGGATGAAGAGTGGAAAGGGCTCCTGATGACCTTCAGAAGTCTGTGTTTACTAACAGGCTAAGTCAAAGCTGCAGGTGCATTATGGAGTGTCTCTTACTCCATTCCCCTACCCAAGGGAAAAAAGTACATCTTTTTTAGGTCTTAGTGGGAACTGAATCATCTTCTAGCTTAAGTGGGGCTGTGCCAGCAGAAGACGTGACCTTATGCTGTTACAAGGCATTGTAAGGGACCACGAGCTTTTGAATCCAGTAGATTGTTACAGCAAAGGTGGGAATACACCTATTTACTCCTCATTTTATGACCTGTGTTGGGTTATTCTTTGGTAGTCCCTACACAGACTGATGAGATTATTATTTTTTTTTTAGGAGTGCATGTTCCGTGGTTACTGCCAGTCACTATGGAGTCACTGAGTGGTTGTTTGGCTCAGCATCTTGCTGCATAGTTGAGTAAAACAGCTGTGATGCTGTCAGCTGGTGTTATTTAAAACTGATTGCAATTTAATAAGGTTATCAAATAGCCTACTTTTATCCGCCTGTAATAATATGTAGTCAAATATTGTCCTCATTACTTGAGCTATAATCCAGGAGAACTGTACTGTTATTGGATAGAAGATATATGGTATGTGGATACAGACCACAATAGGGAACACTGCTCTGTTAGGATGATCACCTGTGCTGCTGTAGAGGGCACCTTGATTTTTGTTACTTGTTTACAGGTACCCAATAACACTGGTGTATCGGGCTACCATTGTAACAAAAAAGAAGGAAAACTGCATATGTCTTTGGGATGGGACTCGATTCTCAGTAGAGACCTGACTTTGCTCTTGGTAAGGTCAACACATGTATTTCTAGGAATTTCAGCTAGATTATGTTGAAGGATGTTGAGCATGTTAGGCATCTAGAATAATTTTGAGTACATCTGAAAACTTTGCCTGCAATTAGTAGAGTAGATGTTAAATCTTAGCTTGGTGGGCTCACAGGAGTATTTAGATTTGCTTCAACAGAAAAGTGACGTTATGAGAACCTAGGAAAAAAGGAAGGTTCCTAACCCCTCTGTTTTCTAGACTACGTACTCTGTTTCCTCTTTCTTAATAGAAGTTGTATTTTGGCAGCATTGGAAGCTGTTGAGATGTTCTTGCTGGTTTTCAGGGGAATTTGGAGCCCCCTTTGGTGTTTCAAGAAACTCAGTAGAGGTTTGGTTGGCTTCAGCATGAGAAGTGGAGCGAGTCTGCAGGCTTGACTTGAAGTTTTGTCTGTGTTTGTGATGGAAAGATGGAGAAAAAACATGGCTTTACTTCCATTTCTTTTTCTGTTGTGGCCCATGCAGCATGCATGGGTTTGAAATGGAGCATGTATGGATTCTTCAGAAGAAGACACTGTTATCCAGATAAAAAAAATATATTTTGGAAGCAAAACACATCTGCATTAGAGCACAGCAAGTTCAAAGCCAGTTGGAGAAGTTTATGGGAAGCAGCTGCAGGTTGTCTTCCCTTATTAGGAACAGAACGTACTTGAGGGTTTGACACAACAGGTTTACACAGTGTGATTAGGTAAAGAGAGTTAATGTCCGCTTTTAATAACAAGAGCAAGTAGCAGAGGTGGCAAAGAATTTTTAATGACATCATTTGCTCAGCTGTTTTACACATCTGTAATATGAACATCGTTCCAATTCTGTAACACTTCATCCTTGCTCTTCCACGCCTTTGGGATAAGGGATAAAGTTACCTGTCTGGAAGGGAGCACCCTGGGAAACATTTGTATTTGTGCTTAGTTATCAGCATTGGTCACGGTGAAACGTTGGCTAAAGTGGACCGCATTAGGTACATAATTTTTTTTTCAATGTGTTAATTACTTCACATTGAATTTGCCGCTTCAGCAGAGATCCTTGTGCTCTCAGCCAAGCTCACATCTAGGAATGAAACATTTGCAGCAGCTGCAAAAATGTTTTTACTTATTTAGAGCACTATGTTTTATAGCCACGAAAAATGACAAATATATAAGTCACTCATTAATTTCTAATGTTAGATGCTTCCCCTTATGATGTCTGAGACAATGATGGCACGGAAATGATATGTTAGGTGGCTGGACTGTATATGCAGGCATACGGGTTGACTACATACATAGGGTCTGTTACAACTCCTGTTAATTCAATGGGATTTCCATTTGAGTAGCTTTGATTCAAGCTCCTTTTCTCTATTTCTTTAGTAAGGATGGGATAGCTCTGTAGAACTACCAGTAAGGTGGCTCTTGGTCTTTTGATTTCAAAAGAAGGCCTTGTCTTCTGAAGATGCTGTGGCCAAGTAAGGATTGGTTCATAATTCCAGCACTACTGGAAATGTTTTAGTTGATCTGTGTGCTAGAAAAGAAGAATAGAATCTCAGAAACAGTAAGATTGGAAGAAACCTCTAAGATAATCCAGTCTAACCATCAGTCCAATACCACCCTGCCTGCTAAACCATGTCCTGAAGTACCATGGCTACACACTTTTTGAACCCCTTCAGGGAGGGGGACTCCACCACTGCCCTGGGCAGCCTCTGCCAGGGCTTCACCACTCTTCCAGTAAAGAATTTTTTACTAATATCCAATCTAAACCCCCTCTGATGCAACTTGGGGCCATTTCCTCTTGCCCTATCATTTGTTACTTGGGAGAAGAGACCAGCATGCACCTCACTACAGCTTCCTTACCAGGAGTGCAGGGAGTGATGAGGTGTCCCTTCAACCTTCTCTTCTCCAGGCTAAACAATCCCAGGTCCCTCAAATCCTCCTCATAAGACTTGTGCTTCAGACCCTTCATCAGCCTCATTGCCCTCTCTGGACATGCTCCAATGTCCTTCTTGTACTGAGGGGCCCAAAACTGAGCACAAAATTCTCTTTTTCTTTTTCATTAAACTGAGCAGTTTGCAAGCTTAGTGGGGAAAAAAACCTGAAACTTTCTTTCAAGATAACATTGGGATTTGCCATCTCTTTGGATCAACGCCTCTTGTGCTCCTTAGCTCAGCAGGTGATTTCGGGAAGGCTCTGTCCAGCTTGTTTACTCTTGGTTATCATTTGGGTTCACTCTCAAATAGCTATGAAGTGTTTGAAAATGTTGCTTTTCATATCCAA
Source organism: Phaenicophaeus curvirostris (assembly GCF_032191515.1). Taxonomy (NCBI): domain Eukaryota; kingdom Metazoa; phylum Chordata; class Aves; order Cuculiformes; family Cuculidae; genus Phaenicophaeus; species Phaenicophaeus curvirostris. The sequence goes on along the minus strand of NC_091406.1, from coordinate 17,195,525 downwards.
TGTTTCTTATCACATATGGACTTTCGTAGAGTATTTGTACAGTGACAGATTGTGCATGGCATGCTTTGTGAACATACCCGAGCTGTGCAATTTCATTACAGTGTGAATTAGCCTTCAGTTTGCAATAAATAGTGAAAACAGTAACTTTGATACAAACCTGTAGCATCCCTAGAGAGAAATAAGATGCTGACTAATATTTAAATGCAAAATAAAACAAGTTCATGAGAGATTATATTGTGGGCTGGAGAAAGAGACACTGTTCATTGTACAATAGTAAAAGTCTCCTTGTTTTAGTTTATTACCAGTGAAGGTTTGAGGTAGATGATCTAAAACTTGGGGGCCCAAAAGATGCCTTTTTGGGAAAGACATTGTCTTTCTTTTAAGATGATATTCAATATAGAATTTGCTGAAAGCTTAGGTAATTACTAAGCATGTAGATAGGTCTAACAGCGCTCCTTTCAGCCAACAGCTCCATTTCATCACAACTTCATACATTCTAATTGGCTGAGAGAGTTGGGCTTGTTCGGCCTGGAGAAGAGAAGGCTCCAAGGAGAACTTAGCGACCTTCCAGTACCTGAAGGGGCTGTGTGGAAGATGGGGAGGGACTGTTTACAAAAGCTTGTGTTGATAGGATGAGGGGCAATGGGTAAAAATCAGACAGGGCCAGATTAAGACTAGACACCGTCCATCCCTGGAGATGTTCAAGGCCAGGTTGGATGGGGCCTTGGGCAGCCTTATCTAGTGGGAGGTGTCCCTGCCCATGCCAGGGGGGTTGGAACTGGATGATCTTTAAGGTCCCTTCCAACCCAAACTATTCTATGATTCTATTGTGTTAGTGGATTTGTATGTGTATTTTTATTTGTATGTGTAGTAATGGTTGACTTTCCATCAGCTTTGCTGCAAAACCCCATGGGTATGTTTCAAAACTGGAGGTTTTTCAGAACTATTGAAATGAGCTATAGAATTCCTGCAGGGTTGTAAAGTCTGAAAATTTAATTTGCTTCTGAAAAATTAAATTTTATGTTATGCTGTGGGAGAAACTGCAAATGTTTAGGTGGAGAGCATGGGGCTCAATGTTAGAGCAGACATATAGATTAAAAGAGAAGGCGAAAACTTAATTTCGTAGTGAAAAAATAACTTTGTGTGCTCTGAGTTTTGCATTTAATTGAAGTAACAGTTACAATTCTTCCTTTCAAGTTTCTTTAGATGATAAATACGCGATACAATTTGGAAAAAGAAAATAAAAGAAAGCAGTGACTACTGACATCAGTGGGAGAGCTACCAGACCAAACCAGTAGAAGGTTGCGTGTGCTGTATGTATTTTACAAGTGGGAAAGCCTGGCCAGGTGATAACAACAAGAGCATCTGAGTGCTTGAACTGTAAGGTGTACTCCAGATGAAGGTCTCTGGCCAGAAGCCAAGTAGTTAGGTAATATTTCAAGAGTGCATTCAGCACTGAAATTCTTTGTATTTAGCAGCTCCGTGGCACAGGTATGATGGGAGATTGCTGGTCATCTGTCTTGTCAGCTGCTAGCCTCATCTATGAGACCAACTGCTTGTGGAAGGCTCTTTGTGTGAGCTTCACAAATCTCTCTTCTAAAGAAAATTAATCCCAAGGTAAGCGCTGTCCTCTGCTCTTAAAAGAGAGAGGGATTTCCCATTTATCTGTGTTTGATTAGAACTACTTGCTGAAAAATTGCTCAGCCATCTCTCAATAACTTGAATGATTCATATAAAGAATGAACCTTTTTCTAAAAACATTTGTTATCTGAACCGAAAAGATTTGGCTGGATAAGGTAATCATATGTGAAACTTTGTATGCTGTGCTATGCAAGCGGTTAGCTAGGTGATGGTAAGTCTCATAGAACAGTTTGGGTTGGAAGGGACCTCAAAGCCCACCCAGTTCCACACCTCCCACTAGATGAGGTTGCTCATAAGCCCCATCCAACCTGTCCTTGAACACCTGTAGGGATGGGGCAGCCACCCCTTCTCTGAGCAACCTGTGTCAGTGCCTCACCATCCTCACAATAACGAACGTCTTCCTAGTATCTCATCTACATCTCCCCTAAAAAATTTTCCTTTTTGGCTTTAAAATCTATAAATGTTTCCTATAGCTTGAAAATATTGCAAAACGTAATGAATCTGAGTAAGAAAAAGCAGGTAAAAAATTTGGCTACATGAATCTAAGGTGTGTTTGTGTTGGTGTAGCCCAGCAGAGGAGGAGTTAACACACACGAGTGGGTTTTCTGCAGCGTGGATCCGTCCAGGGATGCAGAGAGATCAGGGCTGCCTGGAATGCAACACAGTGAAGTGGGGTGGGCTGCCAAGCCATTTAACAGTCGGCTGTTTTTGTTGAAAAGGCAGCTTGAAAAGTTAAAACCTTCTGATTTTTTTAAAATCAGCTGGAGAACATTATAGTCACGCAGAGCTGAAGGCAGACAGCTCGTTAAAATTAGCATTGGCCATAATTAAAACCTTGCTTGGGGAAAAAGACCATGAGAAGAAACAGACTCTTGGAAAGATGCTGACATTGCTAGATGTCTAAATGGAAATGTAGCTTGCTAATTGATTTAAATAATTGCTACGTTACTACATGCTTTATCCACTGCAGTAGACACCAAAGCTGTCCTCCTGTGTCTTGTAAGCCTGGGAATGGGCAAAGGGTCTTACAGAGGTGGCAGAGAAACCAGGTGCTGCATCACCAGGCTCCCCTGCGCTGTGCTGGGTGTAGATGTGTTCTTCCTTTCCAAAACCTGTTACTTGTCTTTCATGTCTCTGTGTGACAACTTTGCTTCTTGTGACCTCTAGTCATTGGCATCACTTAGGAATTCGCTTCGCAGTTTGCATCCTCCTCTATGACTCTTGTAGAGGTTGTGTGCTACCTTGGATTGTAGGCTTGGTCCACGCCCATATGTGGATTCACACCTGGTCCACATTCAAGACTACAAGCAAATACACGGGAGAGGAGATTTTCAGGGAAAGAAAACTCAGAACTAATTTCAGCCTTTGTTCTGAGAGGAGATGGTGTCCACTGGTGATGCTGACAGGCTTGAGGCTAACTTTGGGAAGACTGGAGGGTAAAACTAGATGTTCTAGGTCTGTAGTGACTTGTATTGTGATGGGTGTAACACAAGTACCCCAGCCTGCTTCCCATTGCTGTGTGGCTGCCTGCAACACTAGAGGTATTATTTATCAACAAATGTCACGAGTTGCCACTTAACCTGCTGCTGTCACCCTTTACCGTAAAGATCAGTAAAACTGGGTGTAAGGGTGAGGTGTAGCCTATGAGTCTCCAGCAATGCGTATTATTGCAAAGGCCATGGCTTCTGAGGACAGTAAATTGAGGGAATACAGGTTCCTTCTATTACAGATGGCAATGCAGATACACGATGGCAAGTCAAGGGGCACATCTGGCACCTATCTTCTGGTTCCTGAGGGTGCTGTAGCTGTAAGAACAGGGACTACCATCACATTAGCAATATAATGGGGTGCATTTGGAGTAGTTGCATTTCTACCTGCACGATGAATTCTCTGCTGGGTGATGTAGTGTTTCTCTTCCATTTATTCTGGAAAATATGCCTAGTTTTTACAAAAATTATCTTCAGAAGCTCTTGTAGTAACTTTTCCTTAAAATAAACATCATTATGGCTTGAACGCTACCTCACACTGTCTTGCATGCTGGCTTCAGATGAACAAGCAGCCCAAGTGAATCCTCTTTCTTTTTGTACTATTAGTCCTGATTTTGTAATGCTGCTAATTTTACATCCGTCCTGTCACATTTAGGAGGAATTTCATTTCATAACTATTGCACATGGTTAGGAAATGTCGCCTTCCACACATCATAATTTATTTTTTTTCTGTTGGCTTCTATTGTATAACACATCATAAGCGTGAAAAATCTTATTGTTTAGTCTCAGGATGCCCCATTAGATGTCATCATGCAGAGTCTCGTGGTTTGTGCGTGTTGTTATGAAGATAACAAGTGCTGTTGCATGGCCTTATGTAAAACCTACTGGCTTCAATTATGTACTCCTAACTCAATGACTCCCCTATTTAAACCATAACACAATTTATATTGGCTTTTACTACACATTGTAACATGATGATAGGCCTTTTTCATGTGATGCCTTTTGGCTTTTTTAACAAATCAAACTGTTACAGCCTACCTTTTTATATATTAACGTAATGAACTCTTTCCACAGCTTTGTCTGAGGCTTATTGACTTCTGTGAGAGAGCCTAGTCCTAATTTAATGAGTCCCTCTTCACGTCATAATGTGATTCATGTTGGCTCTTACAGCACATCCTCTCACACCAGTGCCAAATCATTGTGTCGTGAAGCTAAGTGGCTTCTAATGGACATCACACCCTTGTAACCCTGTTGCGTGCTGTAATGTTAGTCTCTGCTTCTCTAACACGTTGAAGAACCCTGGTGGCTCTGTAGACCGTCTGCTTCAGACCTGAGCCTTGCCAGGGCTTGCCCAGCAGATTGCTGCAGCCTGTGCTGAGCCGCTGCAGGGCCTTGTGCATACAAAGTGTGGGTCACAGGTATGTTTTCAAAGCTACTTTACAGACAAGTTTCCTGCCAGACTTGAATGATTCCCTTGGTTCTCCTTGGTTATCACACAAATACTGAGCTAAGGTCTTTTTATTTCTCTGTATTTTAAGGGCATGCGGGTTTATCCTGCATAAACTTGCAATAATTTATTTATTTGCTTCCTTAGTAAACTATAATTTTAGGGCTAAGATTGTTTCTTCCATTCCCAAATGCATTTTGGGCTTTTATATTGTCAGGGGCATGTTTTCCACAATGGAAAATCAGAAAATTCATTTTTTCAGTGTACGTTACTGGCAATTAAAGCACTCTCGCCTGAAGACAGAAGAGAAGGTGACCCGCTGTGCTCCAGTCCTTGTGCTCAGTGCTGCTGTCTCAGAGGTCACTAGGAGAGTAAACACAGTATTTTACTGACTTTTCTTGAAGCCTTTAAGTGTTCTTCAGAAGGAAAGCACATGCAAATACTTGTTGCTCCAAGCTGGAACATTAAATAGCATTGATTTCAAGGCATGCCGATTCAGGGCTTAATACTGGTTCCCCTTAATGTGTCTCTCAATAGGGTTCACATCTTAAATATTATCAGTACCATAGAGCATATGCTAAAAATGGGATTTATGTTTCCAAACTTTAAATGTCCACGTCTCGTCTAGTCCACTTCTCCTGCTATTGTGTGTGGAAGGGAGAAATGACAAGGCCAGTACTCGATCTTCGGGTTAAGTACTAAAAACTTGTCACTGAGGCAAATTCCATCCCCTTCCATACACCTTTCTTTCCCCAGCCGACATGCATCCAAGATTATACTGGTCATTACTGCAGGCTGTCTGCCAGTGTTCAGTAGGATCTTCCTTCTCCAGGTCCCTGAGAAGAGCTGGTGGAGCACAGTTCAGCAACCTAAACATATGGATTTCTGCAGTGCTGAGAAAGCAGGTGCGCTGCGAGACCTCTGAAGGATTAGTGATTTCAACACACGCCTGATCATTTCTGAATCCTCTTAATGAGCTCTGCGTTCCCTCTCTGAGTCTCTATGGTGCTATAAAAGAGTAATCCTTGGCCAAGGTTTCAGGCTGACATGGAATGTGTTCTTACTAAGTGAGATATCATTCTAACTCTTTATAAATCATACATTTTGTTTATTGCATCACAGATTATAGATCTGATAACAATAATTTTATAACTGGGCTCTTTTTAACACTGTCATGGGACTTAATTACCTGTAAAAAGGCAAGTGATAAACCTTGTCCAGGATAACACATTCTAATTGCTCCTCAGACTTTGGTAAAAGAAAAACTGAAATGTTGAAACTTTTTAAGAGAAATATGAGCTTCTAATAGCATTGTTGCTGCCCTTCTCCAGGTTTGAAGCAGAGATAGCTCATGTCCCTGTTCTCTTCTTTGAGCCAGGTTCATCAGGCAGATTATATTGACATTCACTCATGATGACCTGATCTTCCCATGAGATTCATCTTGTTTATGTGGGAGAGAAGATCACGGTATATGATGGAGTGTGAGATGAGATCAATGGAAAGTGGTGGAGTCAGAGCACTCATGATCCTGTATAACCCAGCTTTGCTATTTCACCAATACAGAGTCTCGATGTAGCTGAGGTTGGCAGGAGGGCTGGACTAGATGCCCCTGAGAGGTCCCTTAGTCCAGCCCCTCTGTGTGGGCTGGGTTTTCTAGAGCATGTGGCTCTTAAGTGTGTCTACTTAGATCTTGAATTAGTGCTGAGGATGGATACTCCACAGCTGCTCCAGGCAGGTTTTCCAGTGTTTGACCATCTTGCAGTAAAACCAAAATTTTTCTTATCTTTATGTGGATTTCTGGGGTTTCGGTTTGTGTCCGTTGCCTCTTATCTTGTGACTTGGCACCACTGAGGCGAGCTCGTATCTCTCTTCTTTCTTTCCACCCATCAGATATTTCTACATACTGATAAGACAACCTGAGTTTCCTCTGCTCCAGGCTGGACAGTCCCAGCCCACTCACACTCTCCACTTATGACATACGTACCAGTCCCTTTATCATCTTTGTGGCTGTTTGGACTTGGGGTTTGCCAACAGCTCTTACATGGTACACTCTCTCTCTCCAGGCTACTTTGTGATATCAGGATAAGCCATGGATGTCATGGGGGAAAACTCCCATTGTGCCTTTTTTCCTGGTTTATGGGTGCAGTGAGCTGGGATGAGAGCTGGGATGATTAGACTCTCCCTGATGGCATCTGGAACTCCTGCTGCATGAAACATAGCCAGATCTAATGGTACCAGAACTGTACAATCTGGAAAGTACTGGAATTGTACAGCTGGTAGAAAGTACCATGGTTACCTCACATGAGTCATGGCCAGAATGGAAAAATACTGACCAAGGTCAATTATCTCACGAGCCTGTAAATAATGATGCTAAGTGAGACCTTTCTAGATCTCTTGGATCGTGGTGGGCTGTGACCAGCATCTCCCTGAGCTGAGAGACTTGCTGTAAAGACTGCTAACAAAGCCAACAAAGGTGTAGACTTCTCTAGATTTAAAGACTGTTTGCTAACAAAACTGACAAAGCACAAGGGCGAAGTCAGACCTCGTGCCGGTAGACGAAGAGTGAGTAACTCACTAAACTTGAGAAAAGGGGATTCTTGGTCATAGATTAACCTCTGTGTGTCTCTGTATCTCTGTGTCTGTCTGTGCGTGATTTGATTTAGACCTTAGAGTAAGTCTCATGTGAACCTTGCCATTTTTGTAACTTTAAGTAAACTCCTGTTCTGATAGTAATAAATTCCATGTAATCACTTCATTAAACTGGTTGATGATTAAGTGTTGTAAAGAATTATACAACTTAATTTTGTGATCTACCTGAAAACTATTAACAAATCTTAAACCGCTGCTAAATCAAAGCTGTCTAGGAAATCCATTCACAACACTACCAAACATTAATGCTGGAAAGACTGTTGTGTTCCCTCGAGCTTAGATTTGAATGAAGGCTTCTGTGACTGCTGCATGGAAAGCAGTGGCAGTGCTCATTTTTCAGTGGAATATATAAATTCTTGGCAATAACTTGCATGGTGAAGTGTTGTGTGGACAAAGCTAAAATACAAAAAGGAATGTTACTGCTAAATAACACAATTCCTGTCAAGTGTGCTGGTAACATGATGATAAATTGGAAAGCATTGTCATTTTGACACTTGGAGATTTCACTGGAAGGACAAGATGTAATCCAGAGGGACCTGGACAGGCTGGAGAAGTGGGGCTGTGCAGACCTCATGAGATTCAACAAGGCCAAGTGCCACGTCCTACACCTGGGTCAGGGCAATCCTCGGTTTCAATATGGGATGGGAGATGATGTGACTGAGAGCAGCCCTGCAGAGAAGGACTTGGGATGCTGATTGATGAGAAGGTCGACATGAACCAGCGATGTAAGCTCACAGCCCAGAGGGCCAACCATGTCCTGGGCTGCATCAAAAGAAACGTGGCCAGCAGGTTGAGGCAGGGGATTCTGCCCCTCTATCCCTCTCTTGTGAGACCTTATCTGGGGTATTGTGTCCAGTTCTAGAATCCTAAACATAAAGAGGAAGATTGAGCTGTTGGAATGGGTCTGGAGGAGGCTACAAGGATGATCAGAGGGTTGGAGAACCTCTCATAGTTGGACAGATTGAGTTGTGGTTGTTCATCCTGGAGAAGAGAAGGCTCTGAGGAGACCTCATAGTGACCTTCTAGTAGCTGAAGGGAGCGACGAGAAAGCTGGGGAGGGACTGTTTACAAAGGCTTGTGGTGGCAGGATGAGGAGCAATGGGTGTAAACTGGGGAGGGGCAGATTTAGACTAGATATAAGGAAGAATTTCTTCACCATGAGAGTGGTGAGGTGCTGGCCCAGGTTGCCCAGGGAAGTGGTGGCTGCCCCATCCCTGGAGGTGTTCAAGGCCAGGTTGGATGGGGCTTGGAGCAACATGATCCAGTGGGACGTGTCCCTGCCCACGGCAGGGGCGGGGACTGGATGGGCTTTAAGGTCCCTTCCAACACTAACTATTCTATGATTTAGGGAGAGTTATAAATTTGTAGACTTACGGGGCAGAGCTTGAAGGTCAAGGTAATTTTATTATTTTTCATTCTTGACAAATTCAATAGTTGTACCATTTTCTTATCTATGTGATTTCTCTGTTAGCAGTTAGTAGGCACAGATTGACTTGCCAGTACTGAAGAAATAAAATCTATGTGCTCTGTGAAAACACAGGCAGATAATTTGAATAAATAGGTGTAGAATTGGAAATCACAATTATGTTGATTATTTTATAGAGACTCATATCAGAGCTAAAATAGTAAAACAAAAAAAAAAAATAGAAGAAGTTTCATAGTAGAATATTATTCCAGGAAGTGAATATTGCCTCCGTGGGTGTCCTAGTGAATAGTCCTGTCCACCGCTTAAAGAGGCTTGAGTGGCCATCCTTAGAACACGTGGCATAGGTGATGCTGGGAAATGTAAGATACTCCAGTTCTTCTGCTTTCATAGGCAGTCAGTATTTTGGCTTTTAGAATAAGCTAGTTTGCCTGAAGCAATTAAAAATAACACTCATTTGGCATGAGTGAAGTGATTACTTAATACTTTCTAGCTATTTTTGAGTCATCTGTTAGATGGTCCTCAAGATTGTTGGGTGAGTATGTAAAGAAGATGATTCAGATCTTCACCTGGATTAAACTACTCAGCTGGTTGGTTTGTGAGGCTTCGGCACTTCTGAAGCACAAACTCAATTTATGGCGTGTGGGCAGGGGACAAGTGAGCTGGCTCTTGTAGCCAACCTTTCTCCCTGCAGCCCTCTCTGTTGACTCATGCATCCAGCTGCCATCTCTCCTTTCAAGTCCTGTATTACAGGTTGCAGGCATGGGCAGGGAATCAAGCGATTCCGGTTGCACCTGCACTGGTGTCACTGTGGTCAAGATAGCTGGATCCCACATCCTCATAAGGGAGCAGACGCAGGTCCAAAATCTTTTCCCCTTATTCTGGATAGATCCAGAAAGTGCTGTTGTTAAAAGCAGGCACTGCAGGATTTGATGGGTTTTATTTCCAAGTCCCAGTCTTAGTAGTTACTTCATTCTACAAGCTGGAGTACTCTGCACTTGGTTGGTAAGGCTAGACAATTTATTTACTGAGCTCTTCTTGCTGCTTAGATAGTGAGCTGGTTTATGTATTCAGTCCTGTTATGAAACTGCTTTGGTGGTGAGTGGATCCCTTAGGTACAATAAGAGGGATGAAGAAATACCAGCCGGTCTGCCAGTGCGGATGCTGCTGTTGGAGAGCCATCCCCTGGTCCCTTAGGGCAGCAGCATCACCCTTTTGGAGGAGATGGAAGTCAGTCCCTGCAGGGGAGAGCGCTCACAGTGGTGGTGACGTTGGAGAGCAAAGACCTTAATGCTCTGGAGTAGTCGTGCATAAGTGATGAAGAGAATGAAACATTCTGTGAGAAACGTGTGCATTAAGCTTTGACCATGCTGGTGGATGTTGCTATTTGTGTATTTACATGTATTATCTAAGGCAAGTGCTGGAACCTCCTCTGAGGCTGATACCCCGTTTCTCTCTCCGCCCTGTCAGCCTGTCTCCATAGCGGATGGCTACACCAAGAACCAGTGTTCTGCACAAGAAGAATTGTCTCTCCAGTGGACAGTAGAGCGTGTGAGCTCATGCACTTCACAGAAGTGAAGCTCAACTGAAGCAAGAACACAACAAATAACACCATATTTCTTTTCATCTGTAGCTGATGATCCAGAGTGCCCCATTCCTGCTTCTCATCTTGCAAAGTAGGTTTCATCTCCCACTACTGCCCAGGGTAAGGAAAAAAATCTTTGAAATTCCCTTTATGGAGACAATCTCTTTTCCATGCTGAAGGAATCAGGCTTCAGTATAACATGCTGGCTGTGCCAAAAAAAGCCACCTGCTTGTGTGCAGCCCAGTAACTCCCTGGCAAAAACACCTGACATTCTCTGCAGAGATGTGCTGTGCTCATGGGGCTAAGGTCATCACACCTTCTGCTGCTCTGGCCCCAGGGGGGTTCTCTGGCCTCCTGTCCCCCACCAACCAGCACAGTGGGAGGGAGGAAAGGACACCCCAGGGGCTGCCTTGAGGGAGAGGACTGGTGCTCGGCAAGGTTTGCCTAAGCCTTGTAGAAAAGAGAGTGGTGGAAATAAAATAGAATTAACTGCTGGTGATATGGTGGTAATTAGAATTAAATGCTGAGGTATTTAGGGATTATGTTTCAATCAGTTTCATAGGATCATAGAATCATAGAATAACCAGGTTGGAAGAGACCCACCGGGTCATCAAGTCCAACCATTCCTATCAAACACTAACCCATGCCCCTTAGCACCTTGTCCACCCATCCCTTAAACACCTCCAGAGAAGATGACTCAACCACCTCCCTGGGTATCCTGGTCCAGTGCCCAATGACCCTTTCTATGAAAAATGTTTTCCTAATGTCCAGCCTAAATCTCCCCTGGCGGAGCTTGAGGCCATTTCCTCTTGTCCTGTCCCCTGTCACTTGGGAGAAGAGGCCATCACCCTCCTCTCTACAACCTCCTTTTATCATGACTAGAGCTGGAAGATTATAAAAAACATATTATAAAAATACCAGGTGACTCGAGGAGGTTGTCATTTTTACACAGTTCATATTGCATTTATGCATAACTTCGTACTATGTTGTGCTTATTACTTTTATTTAGTATGTCAGGATTTGCTAGGACTGTGATCTTGGAAGCAATGGGTAATGATATGGAGGACAAAGTTGGAAGGTCATTGTGTAAACTATTCAAGGTAGTGAGAGAAAGATTACCATCTCAGCTTTCAGCTATGGTGGGAGGTTTGATATAAAACCAGGTGAATAAACTTCAAAAGCCTCCAATCAGATAAAATGAAGAGCATATTAAGTGGAGTAGAGTGGCGCTATTTATTAGAAAATGGCCTATGAAGGAAAATTGGCTAAACTTTAAAGAGGTGCTGGAGTTGGCTCGCGGGGAGTGAATATATCTTTACATGAAACTAAACATAAAACTTTAAAACCAATGTGGATGAGTGATAAGTTGTTAAAGTTAATTGTGAGTGAAAATAGAGCTCTGAAATGTATAGGGGGTAGTAGAGTGTGGGTTTGTTGGAGGGATTTATAAGGACAAAGCTGCTATACAAATGGAGGGTGTGAAAGGTAAGATGGACAGTATGTAGTTAAGGCCATTAAGCTAAAAGGTACTCTGGTGAATAAAGATGTGAACTGAACCAGAGGGACTGCTCTTGGGGTACTCGTTCTTTGATCAAACAAACAATAAACCCCAAAGGCACCCAGGGATTTAATCTTATACCGCTAAATGGTGCAACTCTTACAAGGAATCGTAAAGCACCTGTATTCAATTACCTGTTATGCCTGCTAGTAATTAATATTAATTACTATATCATAATATTTATATAACTACTCTAAGGTAATGTTAATGATTATATGTAAGGGGTATAATTATATAGTAATACATAGAGATACAGGTTAATATAGTATGTAAAGCACACAGCACTATTCCTATTTACATGATGTATGCATACAGTTTACCCATATGGTTATTTATGTTGTATATAGATTCATCTTATGTGTTATAGATAGATTCATCACAACATGTAACGCTATAGGTCATGTTATATACCGTTACAATGATGTTACCTACAGATAATAATGACAGTGCAACAGCTACTGGCCAGTGGTATCTGCAAGAGATACGTAGACATGGATACGTAGGCAGTTTCGATCATGCAGGCATTGTGCTTTTACAACTGATTTTGCTGTGATATTAACTTCTGCTCACTCTGATGTGCAGCCAGTGAAGAAGATGCAGTTAGGTAACAACAGTGTTATTTGCGTCATGACCCTTGTTGGGGGATTTGGGCAGAAGAGGTCAGTGCCTGGTCCTGCCTGTCCTGAGGGATGCCGTCTGGTTCTCTCCAGGTCTCAAACAGTGCGAAGGCTATGCCACATCCACAGACCTTTCCCTCTCCCACCTGCTTCTAGGGTTGTGAAGATCTCTCCAGAAAGGTCTTAGTCCTGTTTGTTTCTAAGAAAGAGGAGGCAGATAGGTAGGAGATCCAGCAACACTGAATTTCAAACACGAATGTAATCCAGGTGTGTGAGCAGTGGAAGCAGCCACTGAGCCTTTTTCATCCAGAAAGGTTTCTCCAGGAGGCCTTTCTTGAATCACGCTATATTTTAGGTACAGTCTCCTGCATTTTTAATGACATTAACACTTCTGTCTCTATAGAAAATAGTTCTGCTGGTGCCTCATTGAGTAACATTTACCCTCCTTCATCTGCATTGTTTTGGCAGCTCACAGTCATCAGCAGTTGTAATATCTTAATCCTTTTTTTCCTAAATCTTGTCTTTAGTAGAGGTAAGGTTATTTATCTGCTCAAGTTTAGCTTGCCTTTCAGTCACATTTGCAGCATGATTGCTCTGGACAGAAAGAAGCTGTTTTTCTGATTTGTTGGAAATGTTCATTTTTGCTCACCAGGATTTATTGTTAAAATAACAGAGATGAAACTTAAGATAAGTGAGGGTATTAAGACTGGAAATGCTAAAAGCTTTGGTTGTGATGTCTGTCCACAGCCATGTCTGTGTGTGCCTCCTTTTCCTCCGTGTTCTGTTCTCCTGGATGTGCCACCCATATAACTCAGCAGTGACATTGTTTAAGTCCATGTGTTTAATTGTATCAACAGTAAATCCGTGTAGGAGAGATCTAAATCAGACCGATGTGATGCTTAGAAACATTTATTCAGCATATAATAAAAAATAAGTTGGACGACACCATGCTAGGAAAGGAATATTTGCTGACTGGATTTATAGAATGTATCTGAAGTTTGTGGTGTTTGTTCTTTTTTGCTGTTAACGTGTACAGTTGATTTTGGTATTTGGAAGAACACATAAATAAAACAACATTAAAAGCTCCAGTATGGATGGTAAGGAACTGGCAGTCAATTCTCGCTGGATGAAATTTGTTTAAAATGTTTATCTGTAGCAATAGCCACCGGCATTATTGGTCTAATCTATTATATCAGGTCAGAGAGCCTTGTGCATTAAATTTGTAGGGATTTTTCTCATCACTCATTGGTTTTCCCTCTGATTCTAGAAATACATCCCTTGACTAATGAATTGGAATAATTTTATCAGTATTTGCTTTTCCTCATAACTGGTCCATTTGAAATTCAGTTTGTTGGATGATGATAAACACCTATATATGCCTTTGATGATCTGAGACTCATTACTTTCTCTCCTTTTTCATCCAGAAATGCTTTTTTCTGCTTACTAATGCTTTACTCACATGCTTCCTTTTGAGTGATGTTTTGCATTGTGAGCCAAACAACAGCCCCATGTAAGAAAATTGGTGCCAATAATCTAAGAAAGGATCACGGTTTACTTTCATTTTGACATGAAAACACCATTTGCTCTAATATTCTTCATAAATCTTGAAATGTCTTGCCAGTTTCTGACCTTTGAGGTCTGAGTTGTGGACTGGCTAACAGATTTTGTGATAGTGCTAGCCCATGGGCTACTGGAGGTGCCTTCACTGGAGGGCACTGCTGTAGGTCAGGTGTACCCGGAGACACGTTAAAAATAAGCAGGTCTATCTGCGATCCAGAAGTGGTTGGATAACTTTATGGGATGCTGGTGGGATGGAGGTCATAAAACGAGCCATATTCAGATCTCGATTCATAGCTTCTTTCTTCTTAGAGTAATTAGAAGATGGAATCACTAACTTTGCATAGCAGTTAATAATTGTTAAGCTGTTGCCATGGGATACCACACTCCATATCTACGCCACAGATACCCAGATTTGCAAAATGTGGATCTGGCTGAGATTAAAAGGTGCTTTGGCTAAGTTTCTGTGAGAATGCAAAGATGATGCAAATTAAGCAGACGTCTTCAGTGAGGTTCCAGGAGGAGGGTGATGCTAAATCAACAGGAAGAATATACTTCTTTAATAGCACTTTTTTCAATAAATGTTAGAATGTCATGATTTCATTGCATTTATTTTACAATTAAATGATATTTTCTTAGCCTTTACTACTTTGGCTATGTATCTTATAGTTATTCTAGTACCACAAATCCTTTCTGATGTGACTCAGTCACAGTAAATATTGTACATATAAACAGTGAGGGATGCTCAGCAGTGCAGTTTCAGTGATAGAAGTTTTGTACTCTAAAAATCATAGGAGTTCTTAAAAATCTCATCCATTCGTGAGACAGAAAGGATAAACCAGAGATACCAGAATTTATTCATCTTCACCCAGAAATTTTGTGCCTCAGCTGGATCTTTGACCAAGCCCAGGTCAGAGAAGTTGGTGTTCTCAGATGGAGGAGATGTTCATAAATGACAGAGAAAATCCCCTTTAAAAAAAGAGTTAAAATTAGGGAGTGGTGGTCATCGTCTGTCTGTGCAGATGCTGAAAGCTGTCATGGTTTATGGTGTAATACTGGTGCTTGGCACTCCATCTTTTTTCTTGTAGTTAGACAGTAGCGAGAACTGACATCCTTCATTTTACTCAGAAATGTGTTCTCGAGCTTCCAGACTTTTAAACAGCATCATTTAAACACTGTCATTATGGCTTTTAGTCTAGAAGGGAGCTGAAGAATATTTCTGAGAACTCAAACCTGCTTTAAATCATCGAAGCAGTAATGTGCAGGCAAATATCATTACAGCTAGCTAAACGGTGATGGAAACAGATCCCGACATTTTTTTTTGCACCTTTTGGAACACGATGGTAAATCTGGAATAAATTCACCATCAGTTACTTTGATTTACTCCAGCTTAGCAGAGAAGAATCTGATGTGTTTGATTTCTGGGTTTTAAGAGTCATAGAACCATGGAATTGTTAAGGTTAGAAAAGACCTCAAAGCTCATCTGATGCAGTTATCAGCCATGGCCACATGCTTTTTGAACCCCTCCAAGGATGGAGACTTGCCCTGGGCAGCCTCTGCTGATGCTTCGCCTCTCTGTCAGTGAAGAGATTTTTCCTACTATCCAGTCTAAACCTCCCCTGGCACAACTTGAGGCCATTTCCTCTCATCCTAGTTTGTTACTTGAGAGAAGAGTCCAGCACCCACCTCACTACAACCTCCCTTCAGGTAGTTGTAAAGAGCGATGAGGTCTTCCCTTAGCCTTCTCTTCTCTAGGCTAAACATTCAAGTAGCAATTGACTCAGGGGCTGCTCCCATTTTCTATAGAAATGAAGCCACAGTATTTTAGATATTATCTCACCAATTCCAGAAAGATATAGCGAAATACTTTGCAATCTCACATTGCATTTTACTGTGCATTCACTGCATTGTGGGTTCTTAGAACTCACTATAAAGACACTCCAGGACACATGGTATTTGCAAGCGGCATCTGGCATAGCAAATACTACCTGTTCCATCGAATGAATATGTGCTGGACTTTGGAAAGTGTTTACTGTAAAGTTAGCTGGGCAAAAGGCTTGTGACTCAGGACAGCGTTGGTGGAAGGTATGGGAAGTATTACTCAGATCCGTGTGAACCCTCAATAAAGTTCAATATGGTTCTTAAGCTGTGGGTTTGGCCAGCTCTCACTTTTTCTCTGTCAGTCAGTTCCTTTGTTTGGGCCATGGTTGATTTAAACATTATTTTTGTGTGTGGATCCATTGACTATTTTTTTTTTTAATCCTTTGCTTAGAAGTAATTTTGAGGGAGATGATTTAAATAAGGACTGATGTGTCCTGGCTGAGCTTCCTGCGGCTGAGAAACACATTCTTCGCCACTGAACTACAGGCTTTCTGTCTGCTCACTCTTCGCAGCCGACCAGGATATTGAACATCTTGGAACAAGGAAAGCGTTTTCTTCCCTCGCTAGTGACACCCAGTATGTTTTATGACACAGGCTTTCTACCACCTCTGGCTGTTGGAGTTCGCAGACGATGTTTCTTCAAAGTATTTCTGGAATTTGACTAGGATAAGAGAGAGAACACCAGTGTCTCCTTAAGACTAAGCAAATGAATGAATTTAATCTAAGAGTTCACAGGCTTATTCGTTTTCATACTTAGAGAACTACGTTCGACTCTAGTGGCCTCAGCAAAGGAAGGACATGGATCTCTTAGAGCGAGTCCAGAGGAGGCCATGAAAGTGATCCTAGGGCTGGAGCACCTCTCATATGAGGACAGGCTGAGACAGTTGAGATTTTCCAGGCTAGAGAAGAGAAGGCTGTGGGGAGAATTTATAGTGGCTTACCAGTACTGAAATGGGCTCCAGGAAAGCTGGGGAGGGGCTCTTGATCAAGGAGTACAGGGATAGGATGAGGGGAATGGTTTTCATCTGAAAGAGGGGAGATTGGGATGAGATGTTAGGAAGAAATATTTTCCTTTGTGGAGGCACTGGAACAGATTGCCCCATCCCTGGAGGGGTTCAAGGCCAGGTTGGATGGGGTTTGGAGCAACCTGATCCAGTGGGAGGTGACCCTGCCCATGGCAGGGGTGGAACAGGATGGGCTTGGAGGTTCCCTTCCAACCCAAACCATTATATGATTCTATGATTTTTAAGTCACATGCACATTTGTTGGTACAGATTTTTGTGTCTTTTTATAAAAAGTGGAGAATCTCTGTGGATGCAGGAGCAGCTGGGGATGTGGCCTTAGAATGGGGATCCCGAATTTGCACTTCTCTTTCCACTGCTGCTTGCATGTGTTCTTTTGGGAGAACTTCTGAATCTCTGAGAGAGAATTTGATGCTCTTCCCCACAAACAGCTTTGCTTCATAAACAACTCATGCTGTAATTTACTTATTAAGGATACTGCTATGGCAAAAACCTTAGTGATTATCCAGGAGTTTAACCATATTTCAGGTACTATGAGGGGTTTGTAAGCATTGGAAAGCTGTTTGAAATCTCCAGTGCTGAAATTAGGTCTTCCAAAATGAAAAATCTGCTGGGTCAGTTCTTTAGTTTTTTTGGTGTACAGAGCTGAGGGCTGATTACACAACCAAGGCAAAGTGAAAAATGAAATGATGTGTGCATTACGCTGTAAGAATCTGTTTGGTATATTTGTCTTGAAAACCTTGCAGGAGTTTCCTTACCGAGCAGTTCAGCTACAAATACACAACCTGCAAGCAGTGGGTACTCTAGGTGTTGCCTTGCAGAGAGCTGCACTGAGTCTTTGGGGAGACAGGACCTGATCTACCCAAACACAAGGAACCAAGCACCAATCCTGATTGATGAGAAGCTCAATATGAGCTGGCAATGTACACTCACAGCCCAGAAGACCAACCATGTCCTGAGCTGCGTCAAAAGAAACGTGGGCAGCAAGTCAAGGGAGGAGATTCTGACCCTCTATTCCTCTCTTGTGAGACCTCATCTGGAGGATTGTGTTCAGTTCTGGAATCCTCAACATAAGATGGAGAAGGAGATGGAGCTGTTGGAATGGGTCCAGAGGAGGCTATAGGGATGATCAGAGGGCTGGAGCAGCTCCCATATGAGGACAGGCTGAGAGA
Source organism: Phaenicophaeus curvirostris (assembly GCF_032191515.1). Taxonomy (NCBI): domain Eukaryota; kingdom Metazoa; phylum Chordata; class Aves; order Cuculiformes; family Cuculidae; genus Phaenicophaeus; species Phaenicophaeus curvirostris. The sequence goes on along the minus strand of NC_091406.1, from coordinate 17,177,486 downwards.
ATTGGGGTTGTTCAGCCTGGAGAAGAGAAGGCTCTGAGGAGACCTTAGAGTGACCTTCCAGTACCTGAAGGGGCTACAAGAAAACTCAGGAGGGACTGTTTACAAAGGCTTGTTGTGGGCAATGGGTATAAACTGGAGAAGGGCAGATTTAGATTAGACACAAGGAGGAATTTCCTTACCATGAGAGTGGGGAGGCCCTGGCCCAGGTTGCCCAGAGCAGCAGTGGCTGCCCCATCCCTGGAGGGGTTCAAGGTCAGGTTGGACGGGGCATTGGGCAGCCTGATCGAGTGGGAGGTGTCTCTGCCCATGGCAGGGAGTTGGACCTGGACGATCTTTAAGGTCCCTTCCAACACAAACTATTCAGTGATTCTATCATCTTGATGAGATGGAAAATCTTGGTGAGAACAGAACAGAAATGAGAAAGGAGCCAAGAAGTCACCTCCTCTATTAATAATCCTTTTAACCTTTAACAAAAAGGAAAAGAGACACTGAAATGGAAAAGGCAGTTATTTTTTCTCCCTCCAAAGCATGTCTTGCTCCTTAATGCTTATTTCAAAGCTTTTAGTGGTGTGAAATGCGAGTAAACCATTCTCTTGACACACGCAATGCAGTGTTGGGGCTGCTGCTGTTTGCTCTGGTGTTTGAGAGAGTTCATCCATGCATTTGAGGGAGCAAAGCTACTGGAAAGGAATGAGCTGTTCATTAATGACTAGCTTGTGCTGAACAAACGTAATAGCTGTCTTCAGTGTAATTAATGACTCATTTAGCACATAAAGGGAATTGAACAGACACTGTATTCTTGGTTCTTAGCAAACAATTTATTTCCTGCCACACGAAAATCTATTAAAAATGCTGCACGTATAGCAAGCAGATACAAATTCCGTGGCATGGATGCTCTCTTGGCTGACATACCGGGAAAAGAAGAACCATTAATGCAAAGACCTCCAAGCATGAAATCCTGTAAAGTGATTTACTGCAGATGTTTGTGCTGAGGTCCAATTTGTTGCATCTTTTATACATGAACATTTTTGCAGTTCAGTTTTTGATGATAGACCAGGCTTTGTAAAATCAGCTTTGCAGAGTGTATAGTGGAAGGGTTGCCGCGTTTAAGAAACCCGATGAAAGGCACTGAACAACCACATCATAGATGTCTCCTACAGGGTTTGCAAACCAACCATTTCAGCACTAAGCTTGCATACGAAACCATGAAAGTTACTATTGAATGGAAACAATCATGGATATGCCAAGAGTGTCACTAACACAGAGGAATAAAAAAGAGTGACCCAGTGTTAGCAGAAATAAAGAAGAAGAGTCTTTATTCCTTTCCCCTAGGAACCTCAAGAACTGTCAATAAATGTGAATAACCGATGGTAATAGATTTAATTAGTATAACAGTTGTAAAATTTCAATTGAGGCATGCAAGTTGTTCCCTTCAAAAAGATCAAGAAGTTTCAAAACTCTGTGTAAGCTGTGATTTCCATCTCATTGAGGAGTTCAGGGTGTTGAGAGAACCTGTTGTCAGAGTCTGGAGCAGAGGAGAGGGTGCTGGAAGGGAAGAAGAAACAAAATTGTTAGAACCCATGAAAAGAGACAGGAGTAAATTAGTGTTTAAATTGGTTGTGTCATCTCATTCCCATTCTTGTCATAGAATCATTAAGGTTGGAAAAGACATCTAAGGTCATCAGGTCCAACTGTCAGCCCTACCCCACCATGCCTACTAAACCATGTCCCAAAGTGCAACATCTAAACACTTTCTGAACCCTTCCAGGGATGGAGACTCCACCACTGCCCAGGGCAGCCTCTGCCAGGGCTTCATCACCCTGTCAGTGAAGACGCTTTTCCTAATATCCAATCTAAACCTCCCCTGGTGCAACTTGAGGCCATTTCCTCTTGTCCTATCACTTGTTCATTGAGAGAAGTAATAAGTGTTACTTGTCTCACTACAGACCAACTGACTCCCTGGGGTAGCTGCCTTTGGCTACCTCCTGCTTGCCACATCAAAAAAGAAGTGGCATAAAAATTGGTGGGAATTGAGTGGAATTATTAATTACCATGAATATCCAAATATATATGAAGAGTGTTACAGTTATGTAATTTCTACATCAAAGACTCTTCCAAAATAATTTAAACTGAAAGGTGAAATGAAACACAACCTTGGAGGATTTTTCAGTGTGTAGCTTTTTCCTTGTGGGCATTCAGGAGGTCTTCTGATAACAAGTATGTGATACAATGCAACTCCAAGAGCATATCCAGCTTGGGAAGGCACGTGGCCTTTGCTTGGCAAACTGGGTTGGCTAATTCACGCTGAGTTGTCTGAACTTGAGCTCTTCACTCCTTCATTTGGTCAGCTGGGACATTCTGCATTGCAGACACTGGGATGAGGTAGGGGGTCCTTGTTTTTGTGGTTGGTTTTGCTTTGGTCATTGTGTGGTGCTGCTGTGCCTGAGTTAAAATTGGTTTGGTGTGGGTGGTGGGGCAGCACATACACCATCTATCTGTGGAGCATTAACCTGAGAACTAGGAACTGATACGGTGAGCCAGGGAATGGGGGAAGATTCCACTGGGTGGTATTACTTCAGAGGGTGCAGGGTAATAACATTTAGTAAAGATCAAGTTTTTAACTGCTGTAGAAGTCATTTCATTCTCACACCCCGCCCCACAGAAATCTGCCATTACCTTTAAAACCCAGTATTGAGGGTAGAGATTTGTCTAGATTTCACTTTATTATTGTTATCCAAAGCATTCGTTGAACATCTTGAACAATAGCAAAAATATTGTATTAAACCCCTGCTAAAGCGAAGCAGGGAAAGGTTACTGCAGATGAAACAGCACCCTGAACTCCTGATATTTTACAGCCAGTGCGATCAGTCTTTCCCATCTGCTGAGGAGGTGGGCTTAGAAAAACAGAAAACAAACCCCACCTGCAGTAAATCATCATTTAGCTTGAGAGAGGCTGGCCCCTGAGGATTTAGTGATGCAGCTTTAGCCCAGCTGTTGCTGCTTAGCTAAGAGGGCACCTTGTTAAATGAAGAAGGAAAGAGCTTCAAAGCAAGGAACTGACTGTGCTCTAGGTAAGATGTCCCAATCTTTGTGTGAGTTGTGAGGATGGGTGAAAATATGATGTAGTATTATGTAATCTCTAGAGTGGATAAGGAAAGTGTTTCCTTGAGTGCAGTAGGCTTGATTGAAAAATAGTCGCTGGAGAACTGTACTTGTCTTCTAGCTTTCTGCTCTGTAGTACTTGTTGAGACAGCCTGTGCTCAGCAGTTGCAGTGCTCTAATATGGAGAAGTGTTGGAACCTGGCTTTGAGGGTTACTATTATTTTTTGAACTCATCTTTTGAGACTTGCTTATTTGCGTAGTTATCTATCATCTCTAACTTAGGCTTTTGTGAAAGTTACCCAAGGAAGAGCTGTGTAAACCAGAGCTATGGATGTCTTTCTTGTCCTCCTGTGGTGTCCAGCACATGGTAACCCAACTGGGAGTGAGGGCAATGGCAAAAGTGATCAAGCACAGCTGCGATTTTGTTATTTGTACTGGCTACACAGCATCACTCTAAGAGCAGTTTGGATTTTAGTACAGTGCGGTGCTCTTGTATATGAGGTCTGAATAATTCAGCTGATATATTTTTTTCTCATCACCTTTTTACCTCTTTCTGTGACTTGGAGGAGTGGAGAGATTCTTGGCAGCTTTTATTACATCATGGACAGATAAATTCAGTGGGTAATTCCTGATGGGGAGGCAGCTGTTTAGCAGTAATTTGTGCTTATAGATGTGAGCCATGTGAATGCAAAGAGTATTGTTTTGCTAGGAGTAAAATGTTTTAGAACTTTTGAGTGTGGCTTCCTTTTTAAGTGATATTTCCCCTGGTTATTTGTTTGTTTTTTTTCGTTTTAACTTTGAACAATAGCAATTTATGAGTATTTTTCTTTTTCTTTTTTAATTCTTGACACTGTTTAATTTTAAAAATGAACACCTTGAGCCTAGGTGTGGTGGCATTCTTGGGACTGATGAGACTTTGACTGGCAAGGGTTTTTGGTGGTGTCTGAATGTGACTGGATTTGTCTTGATCCTCTTTCTACGTCACTTTCTTTTCTGGATCTTTGAATCAACCACTCCACCGGTATTCATTCTTTCTAGTTACTGGAGGCCAGAGGTACTACATCAGACCCTGATTTGTTAGATCAAGCCTGGTGACTTTCAATAACGCAGGCTTTTCTTGCTTTTAAAAAAAATAAGAAAGGATAACCCATTATTCTGTGGTATTTGTCTTCCTTTTCCTTTGCATAAATCTGAGGATAAGGACCAAAGTGCCTGCTTGTTGCTGTGGCATCATAGAGCTTCCCACACAGCTTAAATTTCCTGTTATGTAACAGGAAATTCTAAAATATGGTAAAAATTCACTTTCTAACATTTTGGCACATGACTAAAAAACGTTGTGCTTCCAGTCCAGGCAGTATGGTCTCACAGATGTTTTTTTGTCTCATATTGAAAGAATTTGTGCTAATGTGGCTACATACTTACTCCACCCATAGTTTGCACGTTGTCTTTGTCTTTATGATAGGATTTGCCTGTACAGTAGAAAGACAAAATGAATTTAGGTTACGGCAGCAAAGACAGCATAAAGGTGAAGTGCAGGCCAGCTGGGATTTTATTTCATGGAGTCATAGAATAGTTTGGGTTGGAAGGGACCTTAAAGATGATCCAGTTCCAACCCCTCTGCCATGGCAAGGACACCTCCCACTGGATCAGGCTGCCCAAGGCCCATCCAACCCGGACTTGAACACCTCCAGGGATGGGGCAGCCACAGCTTCTCTGGGCAACCTCGTCAGTGCCTCTTCACTCCCATAGTGAAGAAATTCTTCCTTATGTCAAGTCTAAATCTGCCCCTCTCCAGTTTATCCCCATTGCTCCTAGTCCTATCGCTACAGCCTTTGCAAACAGTCCCTCTTCAGCTTTCTTGTAGCCCCCTCAGGTACTGGAAGGTTGCTCTAAGTTCTCCTTGGAGGCTTCTCTTCTCCAGGCTGAACAACCCCAACTCTCTCAGCCTGTCCTTGTATGGGAGGTGCTCCAGCCCTCTGATCATCCTTGTAGCCTCCTCTGGACCTGTTCCAACAGCTCCATCTTCCTCCTTATGTTTAGGATTCTAGAACTGGACACGATACTCCAGATGAGGTCTCACAAGACAGAAATAGAGGGGCAGAATCCCCTCCGTCTACCTGCTGGCCACATTTCTTTTGATGCAGCCCAGGACATGGTTGCCCCTCTGGGCTGTGAGCACACATTGCTGGTTCATGTCGACCTTCTCATCAATCAGCACCCCCAAGTCCTTCTCTGCAGGGCTGCTCTCAATCACATCATCTCCCATCCTGTACTGAAATAGGACCTTGCACTTGGCCTTGTTGAACCTCATGATGCTCTCATAGCCCCACTTCTCCAACCTGTCCGTGTCCCTCTGGATGACATCCCTTCCTTCTGGTGTGGCAACTGTTCTGTAATTCCATGCACCTTTTCCGCTCATGGAGAGAAACAGTGAGACAATGATGATGGTATTCATGATGGCTGATGCAGGAGTTTTAGCATCAGCAATATGACTGCTGTGGATGGTAAAATTTTGTTGGCTTTTAGCATGAAATACTAACTGATTTCCATGGTTTTATTCCCATCACTGATCTTGGCTGTCCCTGTTCAAGCTCTGGCTCTTATCACATGAAGGTTTGACTTGTTGCTAGTCTATAAAACTGGAATATCCACCAGAGAAGTCTCTGAAGGATGAGTAAGTCTGCCTGTCAGAGAGCAGCGATGCGTTGGTCTCTGTGTCCTCTTCCAAATCTCCCTCCTGTGACAGAAGGAGGTAGTGGGAGGGTGCTCACTCCCAGGATCTGTGTGTGCTGTGGAAATGATGATGTTGCCCTGCCTCTTACCAGGGCCATGCAAAGACTGACTCTGATGTTTCTGCTGCATACCCTACCGCCTTCTTGCCTTAGAAAATCCTGGTCCATTTCTTCTGCCATCCTAGCTTCTTCCCTAGTGATGATGGAGGTCCCCAGGATCCTTTTCCCTGCCCAGCAGCTCTTATCCTGGGTTGCCACCTTGCTCTGTAACATCATTCTGTGCAAAATGCTCCCAGTGTCACCTTTCCCTTTCTCCCATGCCAGGTTATTCTTCGTTGTTCTCAGCTGGCTTTGTCCTCCTGGTTTGGCCTTAGTTCTTGGTCGATGATAGGTGGTGGAGCAGGAATGAACGCACCTGGAAGGGGCTGCATGTGCCCCAAATGCCACATCTCCTGCAGCAGCAACACCGCCACTGCGTGGTCAGGATTTGTGATGTGTTGGGGGGGGGGGTCCAGCTGCATGGACTGAGCTCACACTTGGCGGGCGGCCAGGGCACAAACCTGAGCAATTGAAGCTGGCGTTGGGGAAAGTTTTGAAGTGCCGGGGCCTGGTGCACTTGCTGTGCTCTGTACAAGCGTTGCGTGTGGTTAAAATGAGTTTGGAGTGTGTGTTCTGGTTCTGAGCAATGTGAGGTTTGTACCAGTGGCTACTTCTGTAGCAGTGGGGAGAAGAAAAGTCTCTGGCCAATGAGCCAGGTGTTTCTTCCATGCTCTGCTTTTTTACAGTAAAAGAAGGGCTTATCTAAGTCTTAGTTGGTGAATATGCCATTATCTGATGAGGATAATGATTCATTGTACAGTTTACTTAAATTACCGCCATCTCACCAAAACAAAACAGAGAAATTCTTTCAGCAAAGCCAGCAGAAAATACCATTTTGTGTGTTCATTCATGGAGATGTCCTCTTGTCCTCCTGCATTTGCAGTTGATTTGATGAGGTTAGTGCTCTTGGTGCCGTTGAAATATTCTGCTTACTACCTGTCCAGATGGTGTTATGGTCTCCATTACCACGGTATGAATGTACAGCTCCTTCTGAATCATTTTCTTCTTTCCTCATGTGTTACCTGAGCAGCGTTAGCCCTGACAAGTTACTGTCAGTGCTTGTTTTTATGAGGTGCTGTGCAAGCACAGCAGAAGGACATGAAGGACCTTGTAGATGTAATGTTCTACTGTTGAGGACGTTCTCTCAAAGAAGTCCTTATTTTGGCTAAACCAGAAGGAAGTATTTTTTTCTCAAGATCCTCACAACATAGTCAAGGTGTAAAGAGATTTGTGCTTGTTTTAAGAATATCTTTTCACAGTAGGTGCGATGAGGTTGTCTTGAGTGTAAGAACTGCTGCTGGCTTTTCTTCCAGTAACATAAGTTCATCCCATTTCTTTAGAAGGATCATAGAATCATAGAATGACCAGGTTGGAAGAGACCCACCGGATCATGGAGTCCAATCATAAAGTCCATCGAGTCCTGTGTCAAACCATGATTTTAACTTGCCAATGAAATTCTTGGCTTCCACACACCAGTGCCAAGCTATCTGGCCTCTGAAAGGCCCCCTTACCTCATGCTGGGTGGGATGAGCTTATTTGCTTTCTGAAAGAGGCGCGGCCTCTGAGTGCTCTGTCACTGTGCTGCCCGGGGACCAAGTGAGGCTTTCCTGAAGCTGAATTTATCCATGCCCAACGTGAGACTTCTACTTGTTAGAAGCATGTTTGATTAAAAAAAACCCTTAATAATTAAAAATTAAAATAATAAAAAAGAAAATTCCCATTTAACCTGGGTTTGCTTAGTGCGGCGTATACATGTATTGCAGAATTGGCCCCTTGGCATTGCAAATAATACAGAAAAGTTCAGGTAGTGCAGGAAAGTAGCTTTCACTTTTAATACTTTGTCATTCCTTACTTATGTAACTTTGTGGGATGAAAGTTTAGGTGTGAATCTGTGTTGTCAAACAATATTTCTTTGTTGTCACTCAAAAGTCTGAATTATTAATCTCAAATGTTATATATAGGAATATGTATTTGTGTGTGTATATATATTTTGTAAATGGGAGTGATTTGCAAATCTCCTTTGGACAACTGTGTTTTAGGGTATGGTGAGAGCCTGCATCATAGGCTTAGTGCTGTACTGCTCTGAAGAGCTAGCTGCTAAATCTTCTTCAGAGGAAGCTGTATGTCTTCTGGGGAGGAAAAGAACTCCTTATTATGTTATGAACTGTTGAGTCCTGCTCTGCATCTCATAGGGTAATAATAAATTAAATGAATTTTCACTGCAGTCTGTGCAAAATGTTTCTTTTGACAAAACTCTGTCTGCCCCTCCTGTGAAATCCTTTCCACTTTTGAAAAGGACTTTGATCCTCTTCCATATACTATAACAATTCCTTATCTCCATATAATTAAGTCTGCAATGATGTTGGTTTATCAGCCTCTTAGCCATAGGAGTGCTCATGTCTGTACCTATTCAGGTAGTCAGAGGTGCTTCCCTGAGCCCAGAGGGAGAAAGGCTTTGACCTCTGGATCAGCAGCTGCCTATCCAGTGGGGTGGCTCGCCTACTTGATTCCAGCTTGGCATCTTGCTTCAGTTGATGGGCAGTGCTCCCCCTAAGGAGGTTTGTACTGCAGCCCTAATTAGATGAAGGTGTCTGCTCCATGTAATTGACTTGCTTACCAATTCAAGAGGTGAGGGAGCTACTTGCTCTAACCTCAGCCCATGTGTAAGCCTTGCCAAGTAAGTGAAGCTGTTCTAGAATGACCGTGCATGTAATTGAGGCCCCCTCATTCCTGGCACAAACCCTTATCTTGGCTGAGGTCCACAGAAACTTCTTATGAGTAGAATCTGTCCTGTTGGCACAGAACTGAGTTCTTGAGTGCACAGAAGTGATGTTGACCTCGCAGCATGAGGGTATCTTCTTAGTTTGTCAAAAGAGATCACCCCGTCTTGTTCTCTGTGTCTTGAAATGGAAAGAGTTTTAACCTTCTGGTAAGGATGATATTGCCTTTTTCTTCAGACAACCTGGCTTGAGTTGGTGGGTGACAAATTAAATGGCAACTAGCAGCTGGGATGAATTTGGGGAAACAACTTTATAGTCCACAGATATGAATATAGTCCAAAAGAAATAATTTCCTTATTAGTACGGGGAAGGATTTTGCCATTCTCAAACGTTTTCTAAAAGAGCATTTCTTTATTTAAAAAAAAAATCCAAAGAACCATTTAAGCATTTTTGTTGTATCTGCCTATTGCTTGGTGTGTATAAATGTTGTCTTACTCAGCTTAAATTGTACATGTATATATATATTTTTTTATGGGGAGGCTCTCTTTTCCAGTTTCCACTAGTAGAATCATTAAGGTTGTAAAAGGCCTCTAAGATCATTCAGTCCAGCCACCAGCCCAACCCCACTGTGCCAACTAAACCGTGACCCAAAGTGCCACAGCCACACGGTTTTTGAGCCTCTGCAGGGATGGAGACTCCACCATTGCCCTGGGCAACCTCTGCCAATACTTGACCATTGTTTTGATAAGGAAATTTTTCCTCATATCCAATCTAAACCTCCCCTGGTGCAACTTGAGGCCATTTGCAAGCCTGCTAGAAGAGTCATGGACCATACTGCAGCAGCTCCTTGCCACTTTTTTTTTTTTTTTGCTGTCTGATTGCATCATCTTGCCATAGGTTTGATTTTTTTTTTTTTTTTTTTCCTGTTATGCTGATTGACGTAAAGCTCTCGGCTGTGCTTTGTTTGATAGTATTGGCAGTTCTCTCCAGGGTCCCTCCAGCAAGACAGTGGTTGTGCTGCACAGACATACCTCAGGGATCCTGGTAGACTGGGCTGTCATTCCACCTTCAGCATTGGTGCCTTGGAACCCCTCCTTGCCATGTCTGTGTGGCTCTCTAGGCTGAAGAAGAGCCTAGAAGTAATGAATCTCTTTGATGTATCTGGATCCAACCCAGGACCAGTTGGCTGAGTGATTTTCTGGCAAAGTCTTCTTTCCTATCCATATCCATTCTTACAAAATGAGCTTTTCCCATTCAAATGTTTTGATCTCACTGAAATGTTTCAGTTCAATAATTCTTCTGCAATGCCATTTTCTGAAAATCAGTATGTTCCTGTGGAAAACTTGGATCATGTCTAAAATGCATTCTCAACTGGAAAATGCAATGAGAAAAATGTCAGCTACGTCCTTTTCAGAGAGATCCTGTTCATTGACCAAGGACTGTGCAAAGCTCCATTGTTTCTTAGGTAAATTTACTTCTTTTTCTGTCTTGACACATCATGAGAACTCCCAGGAGGATGTGGATGCTGCTATACTGTGCAACAGACTTCTAATCCCTGGCTGGGCAGCTGCATGGAGTATTCTCCATACAAGATTCCCTGTTCTCAAGCCTGTCCTGGGTGTTCCCTAGCCATCGTTGCCCTCTTTTTGGGAGAATCATGGACCCAGAACGGTTTCTCTGCCACTTGAGTAGCCCCATATGTCTGGAGGCTCCTCTGTCCCTCTGACTAAACATGAGTAAAAGCTAAGCAATCTGTTAAAATGCATAAATGCCTTATGACATATGTATGCAAATTATCCATGTGCTACTCGCCGTTTGAAAGCTGAACCTCTGTGCAATTAGTTGGTAATCATACACACCAGGAACATCAAGATATTGCTGAAAGGCTTTTCATGGGGGAAAAGTCATAATCTCTTCTTGAAGAGATGTGTGTCAAGATGGAAGCAGGATGGAAAAAAGAAAGGGGAAAAACATTTGTAAGTGGACTTAGAGAAAAAGATATGAAGCTGAGAAAAGGAGAAAGACACAGGTCTGGGACTGAAAGCTAGGGAGGAGAGGGGGAGGAGCAGCATCATTGTAGATTTGTTGCACTTAGCATTAGGAATCGCTACAGAGCATGCAGGTTGTAGTGATTTTCTAATACTGAGTAATATGTCAGAAAGGCTATTCTGGATTTAGACCAATATATACAGTTTCTTGTCTAAGCAGAACCATATGCTCAAATGAGAGATCATTTTATTTTACTAGGATGGACAGTAAGTAGAAACACATTCCAGATTTCATGAGGTTTCTTCCCCCCCCACTTTGGCAATCACAGTGCTGCTTGTGCTTAGTCTATGGTTTTTGAATTGTTTGATAACAGTCCATTACTTTACAGGACTCCAAATCCTGCTATATCATGATGTCTATTGAACTGTGACTAATGACTGTATCAGAAAACTAGTTTACCAGGTCATCTCAGCTGTAGCTGGTAATTGTTAGTAATGAAACAAATCAGACTGATACGCACAATATGCCAACATGCTGTACCATCGAAGACATAACTTTCTTATCCTTCCTTGAGTTAAGACTTAATGTTCTGTGTCTAGAGACTGACCTCATCCAAATCCTTTCTGACAACCTAGAAGAAAGAAGAAAAAAAAAAAAAGAAACAACCCAAAGCCTTTGTGGAATGTGCAAGCTGGTGTTTAATGCATGAGCCCTCACACAGCAGGTTGAGCAATAGAAAGTACATAGATATTTATACAATCTGACACAGGTAAATAGTTCAGTTCTCTTCTTTTACAGCCACTGATTGTTCTTGTTCCAGTTCTTGTACATCGCTCTGTCTCGGTAGTTTAGTGTCAACCACTACTCCTGCTTTGGTGCTGAACCATCCCTAGACAGAACAAGACATATTTGGCCTGATCCAGCCATGTAATGGATCCCCTGGCTGCTCAGCTGGGGTGTCTCCAAGTACACTGACGATGTGGTGCTTGCTGAGCTTGCTCAGGTCACAGATTCTGTACCTGAGGCCATGCCATCTGCCTGCTCTCCTTCCTGCCTGCCTCTATCTAGCGGTAGCTGCAGGGGTGATACCCAGAGAGTCTGTTTAGCTTGCTCAGGGGGTCTGTTGATGCTGTTTTATAAAGGGATGGTCTACTAGGGTTGAGTAGCAACAAAGCAACTCTGATATAGTAGTAAAAGTCCATGGGGCATTGAAAGCAAAGGGTCTTTCTATTACATATGTTATAAAGCCGAATTAGTCGCACACAGTGGTCTCTCGCTGGCAAGGATGACCATATCAAAGTGGCTTTAAAAAGGATACTTAAATCAAAAAAAGTGAACTAAATCATGGGCATATTTGTCTCAGTCAGGAGGATGAGCAGAACCAGCCACAACAACATTTACTCTAACGTTGGGGTGAGTAAAGCCCAGAGGCTGGCTGCTGGATACTAACCGCTTTAGCTGTTCCCAGGAGTTATCTCTGAATGTATTGGGGATTGTATTCTCAGGAGATGTCTGTCCTCTGCTGATCTGAACTGAGGATGATCCTCTCTGGGTGGTGAAGCAAGTGAGATATGGGAGCCTGGTACTTGCTGACATTTAAAGGGTATCTTTGCATGCAAGCAGGAAGAGTTTATTTTTTTTTGTCCTTACTTAATGATGGCTGGCTGCTGGTATCTGGCAGTAGGAATCCTTCAGAGGCAACTGCAGTCAGTTTTTTAGTTTGTTGGCTCAAAAAACGATTGTACAAAGAAGACAAAAAAAAAAGCAAACAGTAAATTCCACTTAAGAAAGAAGAGAGGGAAAAACCACACAAAGAAATTAAAAAATGCACCTAGTGAAGTGACACACAGGATAATACAACTTGAGGTATGTGAAACAGCCATCCTTGGGGTCCAAACTTGTCAGGTGTTCTGGAGCTACAAATAGAGTATTATCTGCTTCAGCTTCTTTTCTTCTTTTGCTATGCAAATCCAGGTCACTTGTTAAAATGAGGGTGGGTTGTCCTGTAGGATTTCTTTACTCCTCCCCTCCCTTGCCCTTGTGTCCCCTCTAGAAGGTCATTTGACAGTGTCCAGATGGATGTTTCTCCCTTTCAGCAAATTCAGCCCAGCAGAATCTGGTTATATCTGCCCCCTACTTGCCTCAGACAAGCTGAGATGTGTTTGATCTCAGTTGTACTACACAACTGCGTTCAATTTGAGAGTTTTTTCCTAAACAAAGTGTGCCTTCCTGCTGGGCGATTAATAGAGTTAAAATACAGCAAGTAAAGGTTTGCAGGCTCACCTTTGCTTGGCTGATGTGCAAAGCAGAGAGTCATTTCTCCCCTGGGTGATGGACCTCAGCTGGAGCACACAGTGAGTGAGGAACCCTTGGAGAGCCTTGGTGGAAGGAGCAGAAGTTAACCCCACGCCTCAAAATAGTTCCAATACCCATGCATGGGTTCTTCCCGTGCAGTACTTCACACCATGACTTGTAGCTAAATCTCTAGCTGTGTTATTCTACTTCCTATGCAAAGTATGAACCCAGTAAGTGAACCAGGTTTTTTAATGCTGTTTTCCATTTAGATCCCTATGCTTCATTTCCACTCTTTGGCAAGACCTCCTTTAGCATTGCCGTCAGAAATCCCCTGGGTCAGTGTTTCCTCCCTGAGGGGGCTGATAGTCAAGTTGCTGAGGAGGGGTCCTCCTTGCAGACCTGTGTTGATGCAAATCCTGGGAAGCCTTCCCAGTCATAAAAAGGGTTTCCACCTTTACAAAGCCTCACTGAGCGCAGCCTCCTGAAGGAGCATGACCCCCTGCAGGACTTGTTGAGGGGGTGAGGACATCGTGAATGGACAGATGCTTCAGAGGGAGCTCCAAAAAGGAGCTGTGATTTTTTTTTTTTTGTAGGTTGTAGATACTCTTATAAATTCTAGGAGGTCTGAAAGAAAGCTGTGACACTGACATTTCTTTGGCAACATAATTTTGAATGCGCCTGTTTCCATTTATTGTAATAAATCTGAAGAAAACTTTTCTCACTCTCTGCCTTTGTTATCAGAAACATCTTTGCATGAGTAGGTTAAAAGAACTCCTGCAGAGTGATGTGTGTATACCTACACTGTATATACAATATACAAGCTCCACTAGGGAAGGTTTAGGCTGGACATTAGGAAAAAAAATTTCACAGAAATGGTCATTGGGCACTGACAGAGGCTGCCCAGGGAGGTGGTTGAGTCACCTTCCCTGGAGGGGTTTAAGGGATGGGTGGACGAGGTGCTGAGGGACATGGTTTAGTGTTTGATAGGAATGGTTGGACTCAATGATCCGGTGGGTCTCTTCCAACCTGGTGATTCTATGATTCTATACATATGTAAAAAAACATTTGCCTATGTACATTGAACTGTTTAACGCAGTTTGAAACAACTGCTTTTAAAGGAAGTCTGATTAGAATTTTGAAAATACACACAAGTTGAATGCAATTTCGTGCTGGAGGGATGTTTGTAGGAGCGTCATTACAAGTACCTAACACCCACTTGAAAAAAGAAGTTAAGTGTTTTTTGGAAAATGTGGTGTGCTCTGTGGTGGGGATGAGTAATTGTGGCAAATAGTTGTAGCAGCTGCTCATGGGTTTACAAATTTTCATTTACTAAGTTTATACCTCGGTTGTGTAACTCAGTCTGTCACTTTTAGCTTGGTTTGTATAGTGCTCCCATGCATGAGAACAAGTGTTTTTATTGACCTGCAATGAGAACCCTCTCCAAGAAAGATCCAAATCAGTGGAAAAAACCCAGTGTGAATGTCACGTATTCTGTGAGGCCAAAGAATTCTGTATATTCAAACATGATATTTTTGTCTTTTTTTGTGGTGAGGACCTGCCTTTTGTTGTGCTATTGAAACATCATCAAAGCCTGGGAATCTAAGGGACATTCCAGTGGAAAGCTTCCTAATGCTGCAGTGGAGAAACTGAAATTCAAAGCAGGTCTGTGGACTTGGCATCTTTGGTGATAATGATACAAGATGTGCTGAAAGCCTGTCTTGAAGCAGACAGGAATTGAAGTTGTTCTGCTGTAGAGAGGAACAGGGCTGGCTTTTATGATTTATTTGCATCTAAACAGAGGCAAACTGTACTGGAAGTTGTAGAATGTTCCAGGAAGCAACTGTTTAGTATCTCAACAAAGCTCTTCAATTGCTAGAACTACATTGTTTAAAATGGCTTCAAGGAAGATAAATATTTGCTTTTATTATCTCTAAGTACAGAGATAAACACAGTTGTTCTAGACGAGAATCGGTTTGACCTCAGATTATTTCATTAGTAGCAACACGTAGGGCTGTTTACACATCTCTGAAAGCAGCTGCTAGCTCCTGTGAGCATCCAAAGATTGTCGTGTGGGCTGCTGTTCATAGTATACATCTTGCCTTTCAGTTTGGGAGGAGCGAGCTCAAATCTTGCTCTTCCTTCCACATGGCAGGGAATAAGCATCTCATTTGCTCCTGAGAAAATCTTACTGGGATCAATATTGTCAAGGAAATCAACAGCATTTTCAAAATGTGAATGTTCTTAATGTAACAGAGGAAAGCCCTTGTGTGACTGCTGTGAATCTCTGAAGCAGAGCCCAGGTACTGGCCAAGAGGCAGGCACAGACCAAGCTAAATGCAGCCCTGAAGCTGAAGTCCTTGCCTATAAGCTCAGTCTTAGATTTCTCCTTTGCTGTTGTGATCATTCAGTGGAGTGGACGCAAGTGAAGGGGTAAGGTTGGATCATAACAGATATCAAATATTGGTCAGCAGTGACCATGCCTGGAGCAGGTAGACACCTGGGAAACCAGGATAGTTAATACTCCAAAGTAGCTTCAGTGGCTTTTCAACATACTTAGTTGCATTTTTTTTTTAATGAATTGTCAGTGTCCTTTTGCATAGAAAATAACCAGATTGTTACTCAGATTTTCAGTTTTAATAAACAGCTCCATGTTGTGATCAATTACTTTAATAAAACTGGAATAACAAGGTTTCTCAATAACAGTGACGCAGACTGGGTGGACCACATCTGGCTTCAGATTTATTGCTAAGCATAAGTTGTATTTTACTTAAACATACACCTGCCTCAGCCTTATGGGGATGGAGACACCAACTGATGCAACTCCAGCAATGTTGATGTTACGCACTTGTCGAGATATGTGACATGTACTTTTTGTGCAGTGTCTGCAGCTTAAAAATCTGACACAGCATTGCACGAAGGCAAGGTGTATATATAAATTTGTGTATTGGAAGCCTTGTGATCATGTAGCTATTCTTGAGTGCCATCTGTTGGAACTGTGTCTATAAACCACGGCTGGTGTGCGTGAGGCAGAGCATCTGTGCAGTGTGTAGGACTGTGCTGAACCAGGTTTTTACATCAGTTCCAGCAGTCTGTGCTCCTCTGAAAGCTGAAAAAAAAAAATGCTGTTTGCAAAGCCATGTCAAACTGAACATGGTGAGGGAAACAGTTATTGACCTTTATTCTGGCTTTGGTTTTACAGCAGGGTAGCTGCAGTGATTTTAATGAATTGTATTTCTGATTCACTGCAGCTGCATAACCAGGTGGAAATCAGTGCCTTTAGCACTTGTCATGTCTTGTCTTCTGCAGCATTTGCTTCATTATCTACATAACATGCTTCTGTTTCTGTTAAGTGAGTTTTAAAAGTAGAAATACATTTGCAGATATATCTATATGAACAGTAAACTTATACCATGTATGTCAACAAGTGCTTTCTGTGTTGCACGTAAGCGTGGGGAAGGCAGTGATCACAACAGCCTGTCTGAAATGGCCTTAAACTGTAAGAGATGAGATCTTAGGAAGAAATATTTTCCTGTGAGGGTGGGGAGGCCCTGGCCCAGGTTGCCCAGAGCAGTGGTGGCTGCCCCATCCCTGGAGGGGTTCAAGGGCAGGTTGGTTGGGGCTTGGAGCAACCCGATGCGGTGAGAGGTGTCCCTGCCCAGGGCAGGGAGGTTGGAAGTGTATGGGCTTTAAGGTCCCTTCCAACCCAAACTATTCTATGATTCTGTATCAGTCAAGGTTCACATGATTTTATTCTGTTATTTAGAGTGAAGAAAGGGAAATGCTACATGCAGTGCACAGGGATTATACAAGGTGCTCTGCAGAAATCAAAAGAAATTTCTTATTTGTGGGCTAGATTAGAAGGTTTGTGGTCTAAGAGATGTACTAGTGTCTATGATAAGAGAGTAGGAGCAGAGGAGATACTGCTGAAGCCTGCAGCATCTGGGGAGGGAATCCAAGGTCCCCTCCTACACAGTTCTTATCATCAGTCTGCAGCTGTAATTAACTACTTTTTAAGTTCAGTGTCTAGGCTGGCGTGCTAGGGTCAGTAGGTCATGGCATTGTAGCTTGTATGAAACACATTGCACAATGGTATGGGCTTTACATTCTTATTTCCAAACGGCACCAGTCACTGTGGGGTTGCAGTCAACAGTCTATTGTAGAGTTGATTTGACTGATGTTGTTCCCAAGCTCAGTGAGTACCCAGTAAGTTTCAAAACTGGAGAGTTTCAAGCGTGGAGAGAGATGTGTTGCCCCCCAGGCAAAATACCTACCCGTATCATACCCTGAAATAATAGATCGCTCCCCATACTTGAAATTGGAGCTGTTAACTCCGTGTCTGCAAATAGAAGGGCCCAAATTTGATTGAGTCAGCACTGGGAGTCAAGTTAACCCTTGGAGAATAGCAATCTACCAGGAATTAATTCAACTCAAGTTTTTTCCCCTGGATTTTTATAGTAACACCAGCAGAACATTGCAGTATTTGGACAGTCATAAAACAGAAATGCTACAGCTTGAAAAATACTTTAGCCTGCTACTGAGATTAAAGCAAGCCCTAGATAGCTATATAACTGTCAGGCAAATCCAAGCGTGGCACAGTGTGCTGCAAGGGAAGATGTACTGTGGCTGTTTAACAAAATCCAAATACTGCCTCACAGTTTCCAGTGTGGTTGCACAGGACCCTTCAGGAGGGAAGATGGATAATGACCAGATGTCCAAGAGCGATGAAGACGTACTGTCCAGTGAGCTCCTTGCTGACACAGGTTATGACTTTTTGCAGGGATCCACAGGCTCGTCTCTTCACGTTAGTGATAAAGACCGAAAAAATACTGAAGTGCAAATGAGAAATATAAACTGAGAGCATTATTGATTGGGAAAACGCCATCCCCGCGCTGCATGAGTCATGTAATCCACAATGCTTTTCAAGCTTAATTTGAGAGAAGCAGAGGTGCATGGAGGATGGTTTCAATTTCCAAGCAGTGCTTTTTGACCACTCATGCTTTTGAAAAGTAAAAATAATATCTTGGCTTAGGAATGACTGTGAAACAGAGGTATTCTGCTTTTGGCCCATTGCCTGCTCGCCCTCTTGAAGCAGAGCTTATGTATTGTGATGGAAACATAACAGCTTACCCTGCCAAGGAACAGGTCATTCCTACTGGAGCCTGTGAATGAGGAGTTGTTGCTGTGAGCAGAAAAGTTGAACAGAATGGAATTAAAAAGGTTGAATTCTGGATAAATTTGCAATTTGGGGTTACACCTGAATTTCTTTTAATAGGAAAAAGCTTTTGACTTGCTTTGGGATTTCTGTCCTGATGAAAGCATTCTGAACATACTAATTAAAAATGATATTAAGGCTGATTTTGAGGCCTTAACTTCTGAGATTCTTTGCTAGCGTTTTAACCATGAACCCTTATACTCTGAACGTTTTCTCCCACAAGACTTCTCTTCCACTTTAATAAATTGGCACCCAATTTATTCTCATAGAAATAAAGTTACACTGACTTTCAAAAGCCAGATTTAATCATAGAATCATAGAATGGTTTGGATTGGAAAGGACCTCAAAGCCAATCTGGTTCCAACCCACCTGCAATGGGCAGGGACACCTCCTGCTAGATCAGGTTGCTCAAAGCTGTGTTGGGTATGGCCCTGAAATACTGTAACAATAGTTTACAAAATTGCTGCTTTTACTGTAGCTCATTCAGGGTCTTTGTCAAATTCTAGTAAGGCAACTTGCATCCTTTTCTGTTGTATCTGCATTTTCATACAAAGAGGTGGTACTGGAGAGCCACGTGATGCGTGTTCTCTTAGGACTCATGGTTGGGCGGCATACCACTTGCTTAAACTTTGTCTAAGATAACAAGTGGAGGCCCTAAGTGACTAGATTTTGCTGAGTCAAAATGTACTGTAGGAGGCTGCAATCATCCCTTTCAGAAACGTGGACCTAATCTGGTGAAAGACGTCAAGTGATGGAGCATCTACTGTACCCGGAAAAAAAGTTGCTCCAGCAGCTTTGTAGTGGAAACAATGCCTATAACCAATTAGTCTTCTGACTAATCACGTTTATTTGATCCAATTGGCTGCTGATGGAGGTCAGTTGGGTTTTTTTAGGGCTATAATTGGACGTTGTCTGACATTGGATACTCTGATTCACAAATTCATGAGGCTACCTTGTCCTGCTGGACCTGTGAATGCTTTATGTTATTTGGTACCACGATATGTGAAATATTGGAAATGAGAACTGTGGGTTTCCCTGCTGTGAGACTGCCTAAATAGCAACACTCTGTTATAGGTACTAGAAAGTGAAAGAAACCAGTTGGCACTGGATAAGCTTTGTATTTTATAAGCAAAAAGTTTTTAATCAGAATTACGATTTTAATGAATTTACATTCATATGCTCCTGGGAGCAAGAGCAGTTTTGCTTTTAAGACATATAATGATTAGTTCTGATGATAGTGTGTTTGTAGCAAGGAAAAGGAACTACAATGACTGTTTTTAGTCCCAGTACAGATGATTTGCCCAGCCTGAATCTAAAAATATAACAATATTAGGACCGGATTTGCAGACTGAGTGAGGTGAAATGTGTAAATACGTGGAAAGCAAAACTAGTGAGGAAAGAGAGACACATCAGCTAGTAAACCAATTCAACAGTTAATAAAAATCTAAAGCTTAGCAAATGAATTGGGAAAGAGGCAGGAAAGAAAGGGATTTATACACAGAGAGCTGGAAGTAAAAGAAATGCTAAGAATAACTGCAGAAATGTGCAGTGAGGGGAATTTTATTGGAGAAAATGAGAACGTTTACGTAACGGGATGATTATTTCTCTTAAGGGAACAAAGATCAAGCATTAAAAACAAGCGGGCTGACTAATACTCTGTCCTGCGTACTGAGGCTTGGTAGGTTGTAGTCAGAGCCCCTGTTTTCTCTGTGTCTTCACAGTGGCAGCACAACTGTAAGATTCCCAGTGAGCTGCAGCAACTCATGGAAATGGGAAGAGGAGATGAAGCTGGAAAGCAAAGATAGTATTTTGGTTTCCTTTTGTCAGAGCCTGACTAGAGCAAGACAAGCTTTTTGTAGCTTTGTGAGGTATCGTTCTTTGTCTGTGCTCAGCTCTTGCCTTAAAGCCACAATGCTCCTCCATTGACTTTCACGAGTCGGGATTTACCTTCAAGAACCCAGGGCACAAACCTGAAGGCAGGTGCAGGAAAAGAGTAAGAAGGTAAGCTGGGCTCTGCCCTGCTCTGCTGAGACTCTGCAGGAAACAGTTCAGACTCTTGAGTTCAGATGCCCGTGCAGGAGGATTTCTGTGTTCCTTTGGTTATAGTGGAGTCGACGTACTTGTAGTATGAGAAGATGCACAGGATACCTTGGTGAGTGGGTCTGTGCTGTGTAGCCTGAGTGCTAACCTGTTTTACTCCATGCTACAAAGAAGGGAATATTGATACCATCAGAAAAAGATTAATGGTGAAGTGGACTATTGGTTTATATGATGATTTTGACTGAATTTTGGTCTGTGTGCAGAAATTATATTTTATGTGGACATTGAATTACCACCATGAGCCTCTAGGGGAGCACGGACCCTCCATGACTCACATCAGCATCCAAGACTTTACACAATTGGTTGTACATATGTACACAATAGTCTGCTTAACCCTCAAATCACAAACAAGTGCTTGTATTTTACATATAAGCAGATTATTGTGTACATAAGCCTTCTTTATTGTGTACACTGGGTATGACACTAGAAGGAGGAACCTTCCTACACAGACCTATGTTTGAACCTTAGCTGTAGCCTGGGTAAAGCTCTGGGTGAGTCTTGCTGAATGTTCTTTCAGTAGCACTGAAGCAGTAGCAAAGCTGGATGATATCTGAATTACATGTCCTCTCCCCCCCCCCCCGAAATCCAAGGAGTCATTCTGCAGTTGATGGTGAGATCTGCATGTATTAAAGCCATATAGTGACAACCACAGAAGTTTGATCTGCAGGGCTGGGATTGGTGACTATATAGGAGTACTTTGAAGCAATAAGGGGAAGGGAAGGTAGTGGAAAATGTGAGCCCAAAGAATACATACAGGGCAAGTTCTGCCCCTGTATCCAGAAACGAGAAACATTGAGAATGTGTCCTTGAGCAAGGACCATAGATTTCAATCCTGTCTAGGTCTGAAATACCTTAAGGAATGCCACAAACTTTGTTGAAGGGCAATAATTTGAGGAATCTACTTTAAAAAAAAGAAAAAGTATCAAGTGCTATAAAAGTTGCTTTGTTTTAAGAGAGCACTATGGAAATAGAACAGGATTCACAAGTAATTCATCTCGAGCTGCAGACTGCTGTGTAGGTCTCTGCTGCAAGAACATTAATATCTGCTAAATTCTCCAAATTAGCTTAAACATTCCAGAGAAAGGATGTAATTCTCTATTGCATTGGGAAGGAATTCACCCTTCCCCCAGACTTTCTGCTTCCCAGGAACTCGAGAGAAACACTAATATCAAATCAACTTTTTACCCCCCTCTTGGTAATCGGGTCCAGGTTGGTTGTGACTAAAACATGGTTCCATCAGAGGAGTTTTGCCTGGTGATTGCCATCAAGTTGGTGAGTGCTGAATGTCCAACCCAAGCTGGCAGCTCACTCACAGTTGAATTTAAGTTCACATCATGGTTCTCGGTTTTGTGGAGCATTTTTTGCCTCTTGCTGAGGCAGAACTTAGAAGCTGCTTGTACTTAAAAATAGGTAAAGATGCATTACTGTGCTGAGTACTATTGATTAATCTATCAAGGGTATTAACCAGGGTACTGCCAGGATTAATTAATTAAGGGGAAGGTTTTTATTTGTTTTGACCAAGTGTCTGTCGGAATATGAAGCAGGAAGACTTGCTGTGTGTGTCTGTGTAAAGTGGAGTGAGGAATTGGGAGGAGAAGCACCAGGAGGAGGTTGTTAGAGTCATAAAATTAGCGGAATAAACAGATTTCAAACCTGCCCAGTGTACCTGGCCTTGCATTCAGCCCCTTAGATGGTCAGCGGTGCCATCTTGTGTTAAGTGAGTGGTATTTTTGGGAAAAGTTGGATACAGATGCATTAAAATGTCTGGGGAAAGGGTGTTGGAAGAGCCCTTGAAAACTCCTGGTGTGAGGTGAGGAGAGAAGTGAAGCCGTAGGTCTCTGTGACAGAAAGGCAGATGATGACCAGTTGTCACCACAGAAACAAAATAAAAAATCTTTGCAGTTCAGACACTACTTTTTCACAAGAAAGTTTAGCAGTAGAGTATTCATTTAGACTGTGGATTTTCCCATTATGTTAAAAACAGAAACAGTGCGTGTGATGGCTGCACAGAGGCTCATCTGAAAATAGGCATGTACATATATCTATATATATAGTGACCTTCCAGTACCTGAAGGGGCTACAAGAAAGCTGGGGAGGGACTGCTCAAAAAGGCTTGTAGTGATACAATAAGGGGCAATGGGTATAAACTGGAGAAGGGCAGATTTAGACTAGACATAAGGAGGAATTTCTTCACTATGAGAGTGGTGAGGCACTGGCACGGGTTGCCCAGAGAAGTTGTGTATATTCCACCCCTGGAGGTGTTCAAGGTCAGGTTGGTTGGGGCTTTGAGCAGCCTGATCTAGTGGGAGGTGTCTCTGCCCATGGCAGGGGGGTTGGATCTTCCAACCCAAACTATTCTATGATTGTACACAGCGCTGATTTTGCTGATGTATCTTCTTCCAGTGCTTGGTGGAGAAGCAGGAAAAAAACTGATGAAAGCAGATGTAGTCTTTGCTCTTTCCCCCACCATCTCATGCTAAGGAAGTTTTTGCAGTGTGTCCAATGCAGCTTCTAGGGCTGAAGTCAGCTGTGAGGTTATGGCTGCCCCGTTGCATAAGGACTGGTACTGCTGCTAGTAGGTTTACCCATCACCATGTCAGAGCTTTGCCAGAGCCGCCTGGGCAGTGGGAAGGATCCTAGTCCTTCTGTATCCTTTATTTCAGATTCCCAAGACCTTTTTTCCAAGGTGCTGGTATAGCTGCAACTCACGGATTTTATTGTTGATGAATTTTTGTCCTTGGCAGTGGAATTTCCTATATCTAGTCCTTCTACAAGTCACACTGCTAATTTGCAACCATACAGTGCTCAGACCAGCCTGTGGCAAGGGATACCCTGTGTTTTCTTGGGAGTTATCAATTCTCCATGCCAGTGTAACATTTCCCTCCTTTCCACCCATAACGTAGCGCTCCTTTAAAATTCTATTTTTGCAGGCACTCTTTACTGCAATATTTGTACATGTAATGCTCCTTTGTGCAAGCTCCCACAGCTGTTTTGCATTCAGAAGTTTATCAGAAGAGCAATGTCCCTTTGTGTAACAGCTCCCCTCTCTGGGCTCACCCATACCTGGGGTGTCCTGTGCAGGTGGTCTTAGTACAGGTGATTTAGGACCTGACCCTTGTGCACCTGGCAAATCCATCAGTGATTCTATACTGATTTTGTACAGCACTTGGGGTGGGAAGAGGGTGTTGAGAGTCCCAGAAGGAGGCTGGTAAGAGGTGGGGCACACGCAGCAATGTGCTTGCTGCTCAAACCACACTGCAAAGGGATGGAGAACAGAAATTAAGTAATCAAATCTGCAGTGATTTCCTTTCCCCCTCCTCTTTTCCCTTTGTCTTTGTGCCCTCCAAAGGGCCATTTCTATGACCAGCAGGGTAGATCATTGCTAAACCTGTATCTGAGTTCTCCCTGTACTCAAAGCAGAAAGCCATAATACAGAAAATAAATGTAGAGCTGTGGTCATAAAGACTTCCTCAGTTGCACTGCCAGGACAGTGTCCTTCATGCCACATTCTTAACAGCCCCTGTTGGATAAGGAAGATAGTGGGTACTGAAAATATTAACTTTCTACTTAGTAATCCCACAGTAGCATCTAGGGACCCCAGATGGGTTGAAAGCTCTGTCATAGGATGAGACTGAAAGACAATCCCTGCCCTGAGTGTTGAACAGGACAGCTAGTGAGAAGGCAGTACTACCTGTCACTGCACGTCATTGGAGGTGATGCTCTGAGGTACAAAGATGGGCAGAGGTCTCTGCAATCAGCAAGCAACTTCCTAGCACAAGTCTCTTCAACTTCCAATGAATCATAGAATAAACAGGTTGGAAGAGACCCACCGGATCCTTGAGTCCAGCCATTCCTATCAAACACTAAACCATGTCCCCTAGCACCTCGTCCACCCATCCCTTAAACACCTCCAGGGAAGGTGACTCAACCACTTCCCTGGGCAGCCTGTTCCAGTGTCATGAGTCATCCAAAATTTTTAGATTTTTCATTTTCTAGCACAAAGACTGATTTTCAAGGAAAGCAAACACACAGGAGCAAATACAATTGAAAGAAATTTGGATTTTCTGTTATGGGAAAATCATTAGTGGGAGAGGTTTGAGCATCAAAATGTGTTCTAAGGCATTTTGATTTTTTAATAACCAAAACAATTTTGTGCAGAACCAGAGTGTTTTTGTTGTTGTAGCTGTTGACCAAGTTAAAAGTACTCATCTGGGTAGTTTTTAACTAGGTCAACCAGCAATTAGTGTTAGGGGTCTTTTGTCCTCAAATGGAGTTTTCAAAGCTGACTGCCGGTTCCCATAATAACGTTCAGCCTGGCAGCTTCCCCAAGGCAAACCAACTCAGCCAGACTTCAGCACGTGAGGTTTCTGCACAGAGATCTGACTTCAGGCAGGTCAATTCATGCATAAATGTCTGTGCACTCAAGCCTGACTTCAGCACATGAGGAACTTCGTGAAATAAAACCATGGGGAACACATCTGACCTTTACAGAGCCAAATCAGTCCCTGGGAAATCCGGAAAAGGCAGGACCCTGCAGATGACTGGGGGTATTTGGTTAAGTGGTGTTCTGGCAATGAAAATTTATAACTGTACAGGGAAGGCAGCTTAGGCCATAGAAGAAATGGAAAAATCCCTAAAAGATGCTAGAGGAACTATGTGATTAACATTTCTGAGTGGTGTGGATTGTATTGTACACAGAAGTTTCTCTAGATACAAATGACGAGTTGGAAAACAAATACGCTGGTAGGACTAGCCTCTTTGGGAGACCAGCAGAATGGGATGCAGTCAATGAGTAAAGAGGTAATTAAACCAAGTAATGTTGTAATAATGGAGCAGTGCTGCTGCTACCATATAGTCAGCTTCTCTGAACAACTAGTTTTGGACAAGAGGAGGGTTTTACTGCTAGCCAAGCAACTCTAACCATTTGTTCTCCCCAAATCATAAACATGAAAAGTTTCTTTTTCTGGGGCACTTGTGATATAATTCAATCCAAAATGTTGATTTTGCAGTACATGAATACAAGTATTTACAGTATTAGGGGTCCACTAAGAGATACCGTCATGTTGTAGACACACAGAACTTTCTTCTGCACAAAATCACTGAGCATCTTCCTCCAGTGTCCTTGGCAGAAGATGCTGGAGGCACACCCGTTGGCACCGTGGTCTTGCAGTTAACTTCTGCCCGTGTACCTGGAGGGACAAAACAAAAGTATTAGTAGAACGAAACCACTAGTTTATGCATAGTTCAGTTTCTACCTCATGCCCCCAGTGAGCTCTTCAAGAGAGAGTAATTCCAGTTCAGCGCTATTTATCCCTCCCACTTGGAGCAGTGTGGCAAACCTCCAGCTTCTCTCTGCTGTCCCTGGAGGGATCAGCTCTCTCCGGGCTGGGTGCCAGGCACTGGCTGGGAGCCCAACCGTGATTAGGGTATCGCTGCAGCAGCATCTCTTCCCAAACACAAACACACCTCTGGGGAATGCCCGATTCAGCTGCAATAGCCACAGCGGAGATGGTATTTGAGTAACGTCACTTTGGCTGCTGGCCATTTCGGCAGATGATTTATTATTTTCTGTATGAATCTGCCTTTAAAGCTTCTCCTATAGTGTTATGCATGATATCATTCAGTGTTAAGTCCTTACAAGATCCGTTTCAAACTTTGAATGTATGCAGAGATATGGTCTTGGCAAAAATAATACTCAGGTCCTCTCTATTTATTGGTAAGGATGTGTAGCTTGTACCTCTCCCTTGTTGAGTTGCAAAAGTAGGACCTGAAGATGTTATTGTGTGTTCTTCTCTTTTTCTGAGCTTATCAGGAGTAGTGATCCAGCCCTTTTTATGATTTATCATAACCTGTAGGTAATTGCAGGTACTATGGAAGTATAAATGATGAACATTGGACACACATGCATGAATGTCTTGGTGTTGCTCAAGGAAGCCACCCTTCCCTCTGTGGGTGGGCACCTAGTAGGACAAGGCTGGTGGGACCAAAGAAGCTCGGTCAGTGAGGTGAGCATGAGAGAGAAATTATTTTCTCCTCCTGGAGACCAGAAGTGAATTACTAACACGGAAAGCAAGAATGAGAAGTTTTCTGTCAAAAAAGATGCCTTGGAACGTTTTGGGATTACTGCCAGGTGATGTAGTTTGGATCTTCTACCCTCTCTAGGGCTGTTGGGCTGTGCCAGGTTATGCATTAAGACATCCCATAGCTCTCGCTGATTATTAACGCAGAAAAGATCAAACATGCCAGCCTGAGAGGGGAAGCAATTCCTATGTCAGCATGTCTCTGTCTCTGTTAATAGCTTGAGATCTGAGTACAAGTTTTATTTTCACCTGAATGTAGTTCTTGCAGCAATCAGAGCTGTCAGATTTGAAGGATTTTGTTTGTGTGCTTACCTCTGCCTTCCTTGAAGGTCTGTGGGTATTGATGGTTGCAGAGGACCTCATCACCCACTGCCACGTGTGCGGATGTGCTGAGCCCATGTTCCTCTGGGTGCTGTGGGAGCAAGGTTATCAAGAATGGGGAGCAAGATGCTGCAAGAGTCCACGTGCTCTGCTGTGTAGCAGGTCTGGTGACTCCTCATGTCAGTGCGCATCTTCCAGTGACTCTGTGTGGAGGTAAAAATGATTCTTCAGCCTAATGCAGCACAGAAAGAGAAATATTTAAAGCATGGTACAGAATCTAGTCTTGCACAATCATATGAACTATTACTTGTTCACAATTCCGTATTGGCTCATGGTTGTGGAAGGAGTTCACAGTGTTTTTGATGAGAACAAAGAGTAGGTCTTCAGTGACTGAAAAACTAGAAGAGAAATACTTTCATTGAATTTCTGGGCTTGCTGTGAGCTTTACAAAGACACGGTGGCCAAGGCAGTAACAAAACCAGATGTACGGTTTGGGGTGTGTGGAGTGGATTTAACTTGCTTTTTAACAGGAGAACAAGGAGTTAAAGAGTAAGTGGTTTGCACATAGGCGTCTGGAGAAAATCTGGAGGCTGGTATTCTCTTGGAGAATAATGCAGTTAGGGGTTTCTGCTGCAGCAAACAAAAGCTGAGGAACTGACAATTCAGGCTGAGCCTGCCCATGGAGCTTACCTTGGTTTGCACAGTATGGGTTTGCTAATGAAGGGAATTTCCAACAGTTGTTACTTCTGCAAGGTCCCAGGAAAGATTAATGGCTGTATATCCAACTCCTCTCATAGCTCATTAATCTTCCCTGTGGTTAATGAGTCTTTATTGATTCTGTCAGGTTAGGCGATTTCCATTTCTTTCATTAAGGCGTCTTAATCCTTATCTACATTTTTTCCAATTATCTCTTCGCATTTCTGACCAACTCTGGAATAAGGAAGATGGGGCAGAGCTCTCATTGGTGGATTCACTGGTTAGAACCTGGGGTAAAAGGTTTTGTCACATCTAGCTGGTAGAAAATAAATCCAACAGAAACAGGCATTTTTTCCCCCCTGCGTTGCCTCCTTGAAATGACCCAGCAGAGGTTCCTCTTAGTACTGGTAAAAAGGCATGAGCAGAAATATCCATGAACCCCTCTAGAAAACAGAGGCCTGAGAGGGATTCCTTACTTCACTGAAAATATTGGGCTGATAAATGGGTATAGCTATCATTCTTTTAATCAGTTTGGGAAAAGGAGCTCAAATACAGTGGGTTTTTTTCTTTTTTTTTTTTTTTATTTTAACCAGTAATTTCAAAGAATCTAGTAATTATAATTCATAACTAATTTGTGTATTAAAAAATCAGTGCAATGAAAGATACTATTTATTGGAGCGTCTATTCTCCCTGTATCAGCATCGTATCTAGAAGCTCCTTTTCCTCTCAGCTCCTTCTGTGTCACATCTCTCAGTAGGAGGCTCTACCCCATCTCTTTTTGGACCATGGTTATGGAAAGAAGTAGTATTTAGGGACCTTTAAACTGGAGTGGAGGGAGAAGCAGCTGTTTAAGGTAACACAAGACTATTAAAGCCATATGAAGAGCTGACTTGAGAAATCTGTCAGAAATGGTTCTGTATCATTAGAGACATTGGATGTTCTAGTGTTTTACTCCCGCTCTGAGCTCAGTTTCTGGAAAACTGCCCTTTGATCTATCAAAAAATGGATGATCTTGTGAGTCACAAGAAGAGTGTATTCGTGACGGAAGTGAAAATGACTGAAGCTCATAATCAATGCTGACCAAGATGCCTTTCAAGGTCTATATTATCTTGAAACAGTAACCTGAGCATGTGCTCTCCTTTTGAAGGGCACACATTGAAATGCGAGGTGGTTCTTTCCAGTCTATCATGCTGACTAATGCCAGTACCTTCAGTTTGTTATAGGAACTTGAGGGTAGGGAGACTTTGAGATTAAAAAAAAACAAAAACAACAAACCAGAAACAGAAGGAACTCAGCATCTTTTTCAGATGAAATTAAAACTCTCCCCAATGTCTGCGCACTTCATTTCATTGATCATGGGAGAAGTGGAATGCACCAGAACCTGCAGTTCAATCCATCCACAAAACTGCACTGGGCAGTGGCAGATAAAAGCAGGAGCACAGAGCGCTTATTTCTAAAAAGCAATTATTCACATCAAATCTCAAACACACCTGACTTTACACACAATTTCAGAAGTGGTTTGATAGTTTGAAATATCTGTAATTCAGTCGTAACCTTTGTGGAGTTATGGGGCAGGGGGTGAAGGTGGTGGGGTTTATGGAAATTCCTGTAGGGAACTTCAGTCCAGGAGATGAGAGGAACTGGGAGAGTGATAGCTCAGGCTCCCTCTTGCAAGGCTGATTTGCTTGTGCATGTTAAGTGTCCGTGGTTTTGCAACCATGCTGTGATTGTTATTCATACACATCTATGCCGGTACATAATGTCATATCTTTATTTTGCTGTATAGACTTGGCTGCTGCTTCATCTATGGCATTATATCTGATAGAAAACCTGAATTGTGTGGCAGGTGTAACCTCTTTAAATTAGGCTGGCACTGGACTGAGTGGAGAGTTCCTAACACTCCTTCCCTTCATTCAGGAAAGCTGTGGCAGCCCCATCCCTGGAGGTGTTCAAGGTCAGGTTGGATGGAGCCTTGGGCAGCAGATGGATAGAAAAACATGTCTAGTACTAGTGCCAGCGGTTCTTACAGTCCGAAGTTTGTAGCTACAGAGATAAGCATAGAGGGAAGCAGGAATTGGTCTGAACTCTGTGAACCATTTGTTTCCAGTCTTGCCATGGGTTGGATTTCCCTCCTTCTAGGAGATGAAGGTGGGCATTACCACAGATGAGCCATCTCTGTCCTTGTCAGAGCTAGGGAGCAGGAGTAGCTGTGCCAGAAGCCTGTTTCTTGTTCCAAATAGCAATGGGCTGCAAAAGTTAACTCGAAAAAAATCCATCTCCATCCTAGAAACATGTACACATCTGGACGAGTAGTTATGAAGATTAATGTAATGCGCAGGGTCAGAATTCCCACTGACATTTACTCAGTTTGTCCAAACAAGTTAGTGGAAACCTCCTGTGAATATGAGCTGTGCTCTGCAGTGCTGCACAGGCGTTTAACATCTTGGATGCCAGTTTCCTAGCAGATACATCTGTAAGACTGAGTCTGTAAGTGCTGTAAAATATAATATCGGGAGCAAGAAATGTCACAGTGTGTAAGTTTTAAGACGAGTACAGCATAATAAGCAAAACTGAAGCTATCCCTATCTCATGGCTATACTTGGACCTAGAATCAGTCCCAATACAGCCATGTTTTCAGGAGAGATGAGAAGTGCATGTCAGCCAGACTTCAGCAAAACATTTTTCTGTGTAAATGATTGAAACCTAAAATAATGCTGTGTGAGCTATTTAAGATCTGCAGATAGGATATAGCCTCTTAAAGCATGGACATTGACTTTGTTAACCTAGTGTAAAGGGTTGATGTCTGGTGCTGAATGGCAGCTGTTCTGACCATACTTCAGTCCAGACACTCGCTAAGGTGCTCTTGGATCCTTAGGAATGGTGAATGTTATATAAAACCAAGACGTTTTGGGGTCCTCTCTGTAAGTAATGTGTGCATTGATCTTGGTGTGCAGGTTTAGATTCAGCTGCTATAAGGATGTTATTTAAATCTGGAAAATTTGCCATGGTCTGTTAATCATGTAATTTGCTACTGCTATTATTCCAAATTTTTTTTATTAGGATACACGCGGGTTCACAGCGTGAAGGCAAGGTGATTGTTCAGTGTGTATTCATGTCCATAAGAAATACAGGTTTCAGTTTCCCAATTGCTCTGCCGATGTTGAATGGTGAATCTCAGGCAGAAATGTTTAGGGAGCTTTTTCTCAGCATGGTGCAGAACTGAGGGAAGATAACCCACCTTTTTCCATGTTCAGAATTTCCCACCCTGTGCAAACCTAAATATGCCAACGTTAACTACTAGTTCTGCAATGTTAACAGGAAGATAAGGTGGTAACAACTCATTTGTCTCTCAAAATGATATAAAACAGGAGCAGATCTTGCCATTTGGCCCCTGAAGTGAGAACGTCTGCACAGCTCTAACCTGGCAATTAGCAATGATTAATAGTAAATCCTGTAAACCAGGTAATCTTGGCACTGAGTATAGTCTTGACTATGAATGCTATGCATTTAATTTATGATGTTTCTAATACCTCTCTGAAATTAAATTATTTTTAGTTCTTTGTCCAAGGAATCAACATACATTTATAGATTTTTAGTTTTTTACACTTTTATGTTCAGGAGTGGAAGTGAGTATTCTTGTGTAAGTGGAGATTACTTCATCCACAGTGTTTTGGCTAGTAAAAATAGATTTATTCTATTTTTTGCATGTTGATTTGATTCAGTGCTGAAGTCATTGAAGCAAATGCAGCAGCCTGGGTTGCATTCAGAATAGGATCATGTTGTGAATGATGAAAGAAAAAAATGCACAACACTACACTAAATAAAAGAGGTGGAGTGTAAGTGTATTGAACACCAAGTTTGCTCATTTGATTTATAAGCATATGAAATACTCTGCCAGTTTCTTCAGCTAAGTGCATAAATTACTTGGATCTTGATTGTGTGTTCTCAGTGTTTGCTGTTATCATTGGAAGAGGTTTTATCAAGCTTTGGTCCCCACGGTGCTTCAGAAAGTTGTAGGAATGCAAAGCTATCTGAAGGTCATTTATGGTCTTAGCTCCAGAAATTACTTGCTGCTGTCAGCTATTATAACAGTGTTGATAAGTCTCACAATGGTTCTACAGTGGAATGGGAAATATATTGGAGGCATTCTGAAACAGAAGCAAAAACTGTGATTTTTCATGCGTAGGCAGAAAGACATTTCACTGTCAGCTCTCCCTCTATTACAATGAGACACGATGACTTCTTAATGATGGAAACCGCTGAGAGTAAGACAGACTCTTGAAAATTTGTCTTCACCAAGGATTCCATAGGCAACTGGCAGATATCCAGAGGTGTTTTACTAGGGCCACAGAGTAGGAACACTGAAAAAAGCCTTGGGTTTATGCCAATACACTACACGGTAGTGGAACAAGATTCCCCAGAGAGGCTGTTTAGCCTCCATTCTTGGGAGATTTTCAAGGTTAAAGCCTGGAGAAACCTGATGTGATCTCGTAGCTGAGCAGCTTTGAGCAGGAGTTTGGACTAGAGGATCTCCTGAGGCTCCTTCCAACCTGAATTGTACTGCAATGATCTCCTGACTAGGCTTCACTTTAAAATGGAGGCATTGGTTGGAAGATAGTTGGAAGAGAAGGTCATCAAAAACCTCCTGTGACATTTGGGTCAACACAAAGTTACTTATATTGACACCGGAGGAGTTCATCCTGGGTGTACACCCATGTCATGGGTACTCCAATGTAAACCTTACCCTACCTTCCATTTAAACAAATGTAGACCCAGCTTGAGAGTCTCAGCTTTGTAGGGACAGTGTGTTACAATGTCATTGGAATTGTGCTGTCCTAGTAGCAAAGGGAATAGCTTAGGTCTGCTTATTTCTAGTCGCTCTCCTCTGTAAGCTGTGCTCAGCAATGTGGTTTAGAAGTTCTCCAGTAAGGAACAAAAATGTTTATTGCTGCCCATTTCATCAACACTTTCTTCCATCACAAACTTTGAACATAAAAGGTCAGTACAAGAAAGACTCTGAGGTGCTGGATTGTGTCCAGAGAAGGGCAATGAAATTTGTGAAAGATCTAGAGCCCAGCGGTTCTGGGAACAGCTGAGGGACCTGGAGCTGTTTAGCCTGGGGAAGAGGAGGCTGAGAGGGAGGCCTCCTTGCTCTCTACAACTGTGTAAAAGGAGATTGTAGTGAGGTGGCTCCTGGGCTCTTCTCCCAAGCAACCAGCAGTAGGATGAGAGGAAATGGCCTCAAGTTGCTCCAGGGGAGGTTCAGGTTGGATATTAGGGAAAAAGTTCTTTACTGAAAGAGTGGTGAAGCCCTGGCAGAGGCTGCCCAGGGCAGGGGTGGAGTCTCCATCCCAGGAGGGATTCAAAAAGCAAGTGGCTGTGGAACTTTGGGACCTGGTTTAGCAGGCGTGGTGGGGTTGGGCTGGCAGTTGGACTGGATGAGCTTAAAAGTCTTTTCCAGCCTTAATGATTCTATGATTCTATAGTGTGCATGAACAGTAAGTAGTTGAAAAGCAGAAAGCAGGTAGAGGTTAATAAAAACTTTGTATCTGTAGGGCACTTCTAAGTAATCATTAATGGCTGCAATGATTTTTATCATATAATTGTAATTTGTCACTTAGGATGTGGACAATAAGCTACAAATGCAACTTAGGTTTTGTGTGAATGAATACATGCAGCTTGCTCCAAGCTCGTTTTTTTGAAGTAGCTTGTTAGGGAACATGCTTTGTAATTCCTGTTGTATTCTGTGTAGTAACTAGAGGATTTTGGATCAGTTCCTAAATCATCAAAGAATAGTTAAGTTTCTGAATATGGTAATTAAAAGGACAGACTTGCATGCTTATTTGGTGGTGGTGAGAACAGCCAGGGATTCTCCTTGAGGAATTCTATGTTTAGTTTCTGCTAGGTCAGGATTTATCCAGAACTGAGGACATGCGCTTTCATTCAAAGCCTGAATTGCTTTGATGAAGAAGCTTTGGTGGGCTTTGAATTAATTCTTCTAATATTTTGTGTTAGTTCTTCTGTCAGACCTTAAACAAGCTCTCAGCAATACCTTACTGCAAGAAGCTCAAAAGGGAGATTGGTGCTTGGGTTTGTTAAGGATATCTCGTGTTCTGAAGCACTGAATTGCACACATCACTGCATACGAGTGCCCCTCGTCAGCCACAGGTAACAGCAAAAGGGGAGAATCAGAGCTACAATTACTGCTATAGGAACGGTTGGACCTCATAAGGTCTGCAGAGGAAGATTCATGTTAAATATATCCTTGGAGGGCTGCATGCGCATGGGGGTAAGGATTTTGGAAATTATGTGGTGTAACGACAGGAAGATGACTGGTAAATGTTAATTGGTAAAGCTGACCAGGCCAAAAAAACCCTTGTGATCATGTTACTTTCTCTTCATACAAAATATTTACAGAGCTAGAGCAAAATACTGCTGTTTAATGTACCTTAACTATGTGCATTATAGTATGAATTCAAGAGAAGACCTAGCTGCCCAGCAGCCCTCTGGAAGGCTGTTGTCTTGCTTCAGTGAGCTGGTCACCATGTCACCTCCCGCTGAGGAACTGCCTGAAATCAGATTTCTACCTTTTGTTCCACAATTTACTTAGATTTTGAAAATTAAGAAACTCCATGTTGAAGACATCCCTGGTTTTAGTGTTTAAATGTCAAAATTCTGAATTCAATTGAAAATACCGGTATTTGAAAATCTGCTGAATACATCTAATTGAAACGCATTTGACATCACATATCACCATGTAGACTCTGATATTGAACAATATCAATATTTTTAGCAACTGTTCTGAATTTCTAAGTTTTTAAACATCAAAATTTAAAATATGAATGTCAAGTAAATAGAAGTTGTTAATCAGATGCACATCGCATTCACTAGAAGTTTTAAATCTGAGATATTCAGTGTAGCTAGGAAAATATTTGCCGTTATAAAGTACCTTCAGATAAACCCAGAATATTCCTTAGTAAACACAAAAAGTCCCAACTATGTAGTTTGTAAAATCCAGGTCTTTTCCAAGATATGAGAGCCAGCATGTTGTTGAAACCCAAGAAATACTGAAAACTGAGGTATGTGCTTAGAGGCTGTCTGTGAAGTGTGGTGGTCCCTCATGGGATGTGATGGCAGAGACCCAGCTGGGAGGAGCGCCACTCTCATGAGGTGATCTAGAAATTTTTTTCTCCTTGATAAAAACCTTAGGGGTGGCAGCTGTATCCCCAGAGCATCGTTTACCCAACAGTCCCTGACAGCGTGATAATACTTCTGTGTAAAGTTAATTGGAATAAATCATTTTAAAGCGGAAGATGAAACTTAGGATTAGAAGAAATGTTAGAGAAAGGAAGACCCTGCAAAAGCACCATCCACCTCCTCTTTTGTTGATGTTTTGTGTTCAGAGGTTTGTGGAGAATATTCTCTCCCACGCAGAAAGCACGGGCAATGCGTGTATGGAGTAATCACAAAGTTGCGCATCAGCATTACTTAACCTCTAGGCAATGTGCGGTCAGTTTTCATTATTGCTCTTAAAATTGTTTCCATTTAACACCCTTAAGCAGCTCCATGAATTACAGTGTAGTAGAAAATGACCCCCAAATTGGCTGGCCTGGATTATTCAATCAAATCGCTCCCAGCCTGGCATGGCAACGGGCTTTTAATGTGGCTGCCCATATGCCCCACACATGCCTGCGCTCTGGCTCCCGGCGGGGTATGTTGTGATCCGCTGGCCTGTGCCAACTCACATATCTAAACATTTTCATAAGGGGAACCCCTTTGTGTTAGTCATCTGGTTGTCAAACAAGACCTGTCTGCGATCCTGGACCTGGCACTAGATGAAATATGTGCACTTTAAACATTTCATACTTAAACTGATGGAAATAGGCAATTCTTCAGTACGTTTTCTCGAGATTTTTAAACAATAAATGTCAACCTAAGGGCAAAGTGAGACAGATTTCAGATTAAAGGGATGGGGTTTGCTTAATGTTTATAAATCCTTTAGTCCCAACCTCCTTCATGTTTCTTAAAACAACGAACGAGGAAAGGTTGTGTGGGACACAACAGGCACTCTTGTCAACACAAGTTTTTCCTTTAGTAGCGCGACAGAAGGATTACAGGAATAGATTGTTCTGATGGCTTCATGACTTGGTATCCCATTGAGAATCTAGTATCCTTCCAAGCAAAGCTAAAGATTTGTGTTAGAATACTAATAATGCCAGTCAAAAGAATCTTTTATCCTCAAGATAACTAAAATATTCCTTTGTTTATTCTTCACCCTTAATAACTTTCCCTGTCTTGATCTAATCTATATTGCTGAAGCTTGTCAGCACTTACAGCCTTTAGTTTAGGGTAGATGTCTTGGGAGCATGAATAAAAGCGATTTCTACGTAGTGTTTCCCTGTCATGACTGCTGCCTGAAGCCTGTTGCCTTTTCTTTCAAAAGACTCGAAACTACGCCCGCATAAATTGAGCAAAACTTAATTGGAGTCAGTAGTTTTATATCCCTTAATACTAGCAATGGGGCCTCCTCCTTTAAGCCTGATCTTCTGTCTCTTATAATAAAAACTTCTTATTTCTGTTGTGTCTCTCGCTTTCCAAAGAAAAAAAGATCTGTGAAAGAATGATCATCTCAGAACACTTCTCTTGATTTTGACTTAGTAAAATTTCAAAACTATTTAAAAAGTAAAATTTAGAGTTTACAACTGAAGTGGAATTATTCTGAGTAAGAAAATGAACCTTCTATTTGGAAAATTAGTTCTCAGAAACAAAAATTGGCTGTACTTATGAGGACAGGCTGAGAGAGTTGGAGTTTTCCAGCCTGGAGAAGAAAAGGCTCAGGGGGAGACCTTAGAGCAGCTTCCAGCACTGAAAGGGGCTCCAGGAAAGCTGGGGAGGGGCTCTTGATCAAGGAGGGCAGGGATAGGATGAGGAGAATGGTTTTCATCCGAAAGAGGGGAGATTGAAATGAGATCTTAGGAAAAATGTTTTGCTGTGAGGGTGGGGATGCCCTGGCACAGGATGCATAGAGAATTTGTGGCTGCTCCATCCCTGGAAGTGTTCAAGGCCAGGCTGGATGGGACTTGGAGCAATCTCATCCAGTGGGATCAGTGGAGCATGATCCAGTGGGAATTGCTCCTGCCCCTGGCAGGAGTGTGAAACTGGATGGGTTCTGAGGTCCTTTCCAATCCAAACTGCCATGCACCAGAGAGTTTTCTCAGAAGGCTTCCAAGAGTGCACTATCTCTTGGACAGGGCTGTAGAGTGAGGTTTGCTCAGCAGGAGTGTGACTTTTAGACTTTCATGTTTTCACATTTTGATTTCTTTTCTTGTCCTTCATCTGTTTTGTCAGATGCAAGCTCACAAGCTTGCAGACTCCTTTTTACCATATAGTTATGTCTATATGGCAGCCAGCAGAAGGTGCCCTGACTTCTCCTTTATGCCTTCTAAGGTAACATTCTAATGCAAATAATACTCTTCAGGGCTTTTTTTCCCCTAGTTGAAACGGTGGTTTTGATATTGTGTTGTCTAGGTGGAGAGGGGATGTTTCAGGCAACTCTTTAAGTTTTTGGCCAAGCTTAGCAAGGTTGGACAGAGAAGGATGGTGACTATGTTCTCTTGAGGCCACGTAGGACGGAGACCCAGCCAGTGCCACAGCTGTAGGAATGATAGCACTTGCAATTGGTTGTTATTTTCTTGCAGAGAGCAGGGAATCAACACAGAAGAAGAGAGCACCCCAGCTGTGAGACAAGTGTCAAGGAAGGTTCATAGTTACTGTCAAGCTAGAATTGTGCAGCAAAGCAGGAGTCATTTGTTTTGGTGCTTATAAGGCCATCTGCTTGTCTCTTTGTGGGTTCCAAAACGATATAACAAACCCAGCAGGAAAATAACAATGGAAACCATGTAGTAATAATTCAGTGTCTCTATTCCAGCACAGGGTGGGTGCTGCCTCACGGTCAGGGCTGTGCACTATTGGTGTGGAAGCCTGGGTGTGTAGGTGAAGCAGTGGAGAGCGGACACCATCGGGCTGCACCTGGGGGAAAACAGGGACATGAAGCTGTGTGCTGGGAGGAAGGTTTCATTGTGGTGTCTCTTCTTCGCAGAAGTTGCTTGGTAACTTTCAGTGTGGATTTTTAACCTTTGTGCCACGTGTGTTTTCTAAAGCGACTGCCGTAGACTTCAGTTATGGAGAACTCGGCTCAATAGCACTCAATGATGCTCAAGTCAGGATTTGTCCCCATCTTTGCCTTGTTTTTTCCTCTTCACCAGTAGTGTATTAGTCCAGTTTATCCACAGCTGCAATAAGATTTTTGCCTGTTCCTGGGAAGTTTTAGTCAGTAAAGAAGCCAGTATAAGCAGCTAAGCAACACAGCAGCAGCTTTCAGCAACTGCAGCATTGTTTGTGTGTATGGTCTGTAAAAGTTAAATGATTTTTTCAAAACCCAAATAATACAAAAAGTTATATTTATCACTATTAATATAAATCTGTCCTGGCTTTGGAGGTACACCCAGTTGCTCGGTGATGACCTTTTGCTTTATTCAGTACCTCCAGTTAATGGCACCTCTAGATGTAATTGGACTTGAATTATCATCATCCAGCCACGGGTGGGTCCAAGCCTGACTGCTAATTCGTATTTGTTGCTGAGTAGCCTTCCAAAATGAGCATTGCTGGTAGCTGCTGTTCTGTGACTAGAAAAACTGTGGAGAAATGGTTCTTTCAATAGTTACTTTGAACCCATTCAATCACTTGAACCTGCTCTTCTGTAACTCTAATTTAAAACTGCTGTTTTATTCCCACTCAGTAAGCTGGACCAGACGTGCCTTCTGGTGGAACATCTGCCTAGCTGGCTCAAAGGAAGTGAAAGGGAATAGAGAATGTAATCACATTTTATTGAATGAGAGAAGAGTTCAAGGTAATAGGGAGGCTGGAGCAGCTCCCATATGCAAGGCCAGGCTGAGAGAGTTGGGATTGTTCAGCCTGGAGAAGAGAAGGCTCCCAGGAGACCTCATAGCAACCTTCCAGTACCTGAAGGGGCTACAAGAAAGCTGGGGAGGGACTGTTTACAGGGATTGTAGTAATAGGGGGAGGGGCAATGGATGTAAACTGGAGAGGGACAGATTTAGACTAGACATAAGGAGGAATTTCTTCACTATGAGAGTGGTGAGGCACTGGCACGGGTTGGCCAGGGAAGGTGTGGCTGCCCCATCCCTGGAGGTGTTCAAGGCCAGGTTGGTTGGGGCTTTGAGCAGCCTGATCCAGTGGGAGGTGTCCCTGCCCATGGCAGGGGGTTGGAACTGGATGGGCTTTAAGGTTCCTTCCAACCTAAACTATTCTATGATTCTGTGGTAATGTATTTTACTGAGAGAGGGTATCTTCTGCATACACCACAATCTCTTTTTGATTCTTTGCCTGTTGTACAGCTTGCTAATCATAACACTGATAGAGAAGATAGTAGGAGGTACCAGAGGGTAAAGGTGAATTAAAGGCAAGATAGTGCAGTGGGGATGCTAATAGTAAACAGGCTACGTGCTGAGCACATCAAAAAGGACACATCTGGGACAGTGTCTGAGAATAGCAAAACTATCTTTCCATACCTGTTTGTCTATTCTCCAGTTGTTTTTCTCAGGTATTGCCTGTAGTGTGGTTTCTCCCTCAAGGTCAAAGATCATGACAGTGTTTTGTGTGGGTCCAAAGCATTTCATGTATGAGAAGTGGTACATAATTTACTCACAGAACAGAAATGTCACATTTTCTAACACATCCAAGACAATAAGTCTCCTGGGTTCTGTTCTGGAGATAAAGTGTTGGTACTTTAGAGCTGCAGAATAATCTGGGCCAGCAAGTTAAAGAATGTGAGTTGGTGAGGACCCAGGTGCACAAAAAATGCTTTTGCCTACATAGGATTATGTACTGTCAGGTTAAAACCATGTATTGTGCCAGAACCTGTGCTTCTGGTCTGGTTCTCATATAGAAAGACCTGAGGAATTTGTTTCCAGCATTGTGGGTGCCACATGCCTTGCTCTGACCAGCAGCTCTTTACATTAGCACAGTGAGAGACAAAATAGCTGTATATGTATTTAAACCAAGACTTGAAAAAACAGCATCATAAACCTAGCTCATAAATTATTTGGACTGGATGATCAGGGGAACATGTCAGTATGCAGCAGATCAAAAAGCACTGTGTAGTTCTGGCTATTTAGCGATTTCATTGGCGTGTTTTCACTTGGAAGCATGAGGACCCCGATTTGTCCTTATCCCATGCAAATCTGTTGAGGGTAGTTGCCTGCATTGCTGTTACCTACCTGCCTCCCCCTCCTTGAGTACAGTCATCAGTCAATCTGCCAGACGCAGCTGGATACAGCTACTGATGTGCTCTGCACAGGGTGGGTTTGGTGATGCCAAGAGTGGGAAGATACCCATCAGGGAAACACTAGTAAGTATAATACAGGTGTCTTTTTTCCATTAGTTTCTTGCTTTTTCCTCTGCTTTCCACCTTCATATCCCTTTATTTCATGCTTATATCAATTGAAGCCAAGAGAAAGGGAAGGTAACTCCTCGAAAACCAGGAAGTTGCTTGTGCCAGATAATGCATTTTTTTTTTAGTGAAGATGTAATCTATGACTAGAGTTTAACTTTTCTTTTAAGCCCACTTGAGAACAGTGCAATGAGGACATTTTGCATGAGGACAGTCAGAAGTTAACTGTTTTAGAAGCCAACTGCAAGGGAAGACATCAATAGAAGCTATTGCAAAGCTGTGTTTTCACTTCACAGCGGTTTGTAGGGATGTATTCTTGGGTCTGGTTCAGGTGGGCTTGTTTCTCCAGCTTCCGCTTTGAATTTGGGAATCAAAGGCATTTTAAAGTTCTAGGTCAAACTCATTAAAAAACACAGTATCTCACCTGGTTTCAGCTCCCTTAACCAAGCCAAACAGTAAATCTCCTGCTTTGGTTTTGATATAAATATATAAATCACAGGATGGGTGTATTTGAAGCTCAGCCCAGAATCTCTCTGTCCCGAGTTAGCGTTGCTAAAAAAATTCATGACACTTTTCTAAACAGTCTCACGGATGTGTGGGGTGTCAGTGAGACGTGGAATGTGCCAGATTTCTGGAGAAACTGCAAAGAGAGCACCCAGCTTTTGGACTTGGGGCTTTCCTAGCACAAATCTACATCCCTGAAGGCATTCAAGGCTAGGTTGGATGGGGCTTGGGCAGCCTGATCTGGTGGGACGTGTCCTTGCCCATCGCAGAGGGGCTGGAACTGGGTGATCTTTAAGTTCCCTTCCAATTTAAACTATTCTGTGATCTCTGAGACTGAGCCCACCTGTCTGATCAAAGACAGACACATAATATTAGGGGAAACAAGTCCTCAAACATCCCTTCCCTATTTCTCTGGTGTACCAGGGCATCATGGGGAGCCCATTCCCCACCAGCTCCTCCCAGGAGCACTGTGGCTGCCCCTGGGTTTTCCCGGAATTCCCGCCTGCCTGCGGTTTCTTAACCAGTCCTGCAAAAAAAATGCATTTTTTTATTGAATGTTATTGTAACCATAAAACTTTTAAGCTGTTCAAATACTTTCCTTTGTACTGTAGACATCTGAGACTATTAGACATTAACAAGTAAATGTACTTTTCTTTGTGACTGCTTCAATCTGCTAAGTAGTTTTCTTTGGACGGATCAACCTTAGTCCTGTACTAGAGGAAATATGACTGTGATCTGATATTGTATCTCCTTGGTATCTGTCTCCTCAGATTGTAGATGTAGGTGTATTTTACTTTGAAGTGCAAAAGGGACTTCATTTCAAGGCAGCCCATCTACTTACCCAAGATCCAGAGATATATAAAGCCAGGATTCTCTTTGAATCCTGTATTAAGCCTATAAATCTTTGTGGGAATAGAGCATATACTTCAGTAAGAAAGATTTCAGGGCATAAAATTCACAGTTTTCCATAGTTATTTTATTAAAATATGTTCTTAGACTTCTACTACCAAAGCTTCATGTCAAGATAGTTGACTTTATATGCATTTTACATTCTTATTTGCATAATGGCCTCAACTGAGATTGGTCCCCTGTTGAACTGTGTCCTGCAATTGCAAATAGCAAGAGAGTGCTCCAGCCCCGGACAGTTTGAGGGACAGAAAAGCAGCAAATGGTGTTATTGTGGTGTTCGGAGTACGAGGAAGTGAAACCCAAAATTCACTTAACTCATTTTGGATCACGTGGAAATCCTTTGACTGACGTAGTAAATTATACATCTGCATTGGTTTGGAGGCATCTTTAAATAAGTGACCTGTTTTTCTGGTGCATTGAACATCTCTAAAACAGGTTCTCTGCCTGGGATTTCTGGAAAGCCATTTTTTTATGGGATTATGATGGGATCAGCTTCTCTAACCACTCTCAGCTCAGGCAGTGATGTGTTCTTATGAAATTCCTTCCCTTGCACTTGCACAAGCCTTGCTCAACAGTGCATTTTCGAGTTATGAAAGAAAGGTGTGTAGCACCTCTTGATCTGTGTTGCATAATTTTCAAAATGGAACAAAATCCCCAAATATCTCAAATACTTTCTCTGCTGAGTACAAGGGAACTGTTGTGAACTATCCCCTATCACGGCAGGAATAAAATAAAGAGGCAAAGGATTGCAGACCCAAGAGGGTACTTAGGTTCTTAACCTGCAGCAAGGCAACAAAGTAGTTCTCCTCTGTACTGCTGGGCAGGATGGCTGGAAATGATGCCTTGGGTCTCTATTTATTATTCATACAATTTTTGTGTCTACAGATGTACAGTAGTGTTGCTCGCTATCAAAGGAAGCCTGTGTGTAGCATGACCCAGGACACATGCTAAGGGTTTGTTATGCACATGAGTGGATTTCTTTAATGTAAGAGGATTCTATGCTCCAGCATATATAGACTACAAAATACTTCAATATCTGCCCCAATAAAAATAGAATGTGTATGCATTTAATACCCAAGAACTTAAATCACATTATATATATGAGATAACAGTAACTGACCATATCAACA
This sequence comes from Phaenicophaeus curvirostris, assembly GCF_032191515.1. NCBI lineage: Eukaryota > Metazoa > Chordata > Aves > Cuculiformes > Cuculidae > Phaenicophaeus > Phaenicophaeus curvirostris. The sequence goes on along the minus strand of NC_091406.1, from coordinate 17,135,125 downwards.
CACATCCCATACAAGGACAGGCTGAGAGAGTTGGGCTTGTTCAGCCTGGAGAAGAGAAGGCTCCCAGGAGACCTCGTAGAGACCTTCCAGTAACTGAAGGGGCTACAAGAAAGCTGGGGAGGGATTGTTTACAAAGGCTTGTAATGATAGGACGAGGGGGAATGGGTGTAAACTAGAGAGGGGCAGATTTAGACTAGACATAAGGAGGAATTTCTTCACTTTGAGAGTGGCGAGACACTGGCCCAGGTTGCCCAGAGCAGTGGTGGCTGCCCCATCCCTGGAGGGGTTCAAGGCCAGGTTGGATGGGGCTTGGGCAGCCTGATCCAGTGGGACATGTCCCTGCCCATGGCAGGGGACTTGGAACTAGATGATCTTTAAGGTCCCTTCCGACCCAAACTATTCTATGGTTCTATGATTTGTGTTACAGTGGCTGCACTGGACTTCAGAGGCAGTTCTCCTTTGAAAAAAAGTTCTAAAGCATCCACACCCATTTCATCAGTGGGTTATTGTTTTGTTTTCCCACAGAGATTCACAGCTCTTTTTAACCAGAATTTAAACTGGAACTGGGGATGGTGTTTTCTGTTCCTTGCTCTGTTGCTGAATGCATCTTTGTAGAGAAGTGATACCTGGGACAAAGTGAGGCATCTCTCTAAATCAGGCATTTTTAGAATACTGGGACTGAAAGCACAAGTTTTCAGAAGTCACCTTTATGGATTATAGGTGTATAGGCAGGAAGTGGGGAATTTTGTTGTAATATCCTGGCTTGTTTATAACAGTGCCATGACAGAAAGTAAAAATTAAGCATAAGCGGAATTGTAAGTGAAAATTTTTGAAAGGAGAACTGCTCCTGGCTATCACAGAGCTGGCTCAAATTATTTAAATAAGAGGCCTTAAGCTGCGTGAAGGAAGATTGATTTTACCCTAGAAATCCTGGATGATCCTGAAGGTGAGATAGGTCAGCAGATGATACACACAGTCTTGTACCGTGGCCATTGCTCTTTTCTCTGAAGTAGTAAAGGTTTAAGCATGAAGTCAAATGTTTTCAAGGGAATTTGGAGGAGAACATTAAAATTACACCTCAGAAATCTTTGCAGTGATAGATTTTCATTCCTAACTCCTTATTCAACAGAAGTTTTATATGTTGTGTAGGAAATTCAGTATGTTTGTAGCTTATTACCTGATTTGCATATGTTAACTCGCCAATAACACCTGATAATTTGCATATGGCATTTTTGCCACCTCTCCAGTGGGAGGGAAGCGTTTGAATTTTAACTAGCCGTTTACTTACTCAACTGTTACCATGACGGGTAGAAACAATTGTTTCCTCTTTGAACATGGGTTGTGTTTCGTAGAGACTGATTACAGCAAGATCTTTAATTTTACATCCGACTATTAGCAGTCGATAGCCTGTTACCACATAACCCTGATGCAGATCTTGATACATAATCCTTGCAATTATTTTTCATACCACAAATGTTAATATTTACTAGCTAGACTCAACCTCCAAACCACAGAGTGTAATTTGCTCTGTTGGTGGTATGAATTATACATTAGCTAAACAAAAATGTTAACCTTACACTAATATAATTACATAAACAGAACTCAGACTTGAGCACAGGTCAAATACTTCTGGTTAATGTAGAAATGTTTTCTGTCCTCACTCTTACAAGATCACAGCTCCCAGGCGTGGCAGGGCAGGCGCCGGGTAAGAGAGCAGATTGTGGGACCTCATCCTGCACCGCCTCTCTGGCAGGGTAATTAATGCAGGAGTAAGTCTGTAACTGTGTGAAGTCTCTGGGGCTGGAAAATCACCAAGAGTAATCCTCTGTGCACAAGCTCCCCCTTATGGAAATGAAAATTCTAAACAATGCACTTTTTCTCCTCCCATGTCGGAAAGGACTAAGAGCTGATTAGTGTGAAGCAACTTCTCAAGCCTGCAGTCATGATGTGAGACTGAAAGTTGGAAATGCAGGTTATTTAAGGAATTGGCTTACGCTCCCTATGGCACGCATGAATGATGATGGCGTGTGTATGCGTTTATACTCAAAATAATTCAAACTGCTTTCAAAATTGGAATTTCTTGTGGCATCCTGGCAATAAGGAAGGGGAGAGAGGCTCTTCGGGTAGCGGGAGGGACTAGAGTATTGCAGTGAGAGTTGTAGCTCTGGCCTCCCCAGAGGAGTGAAAACAAGTCGCCGGGAACTAGTTTTGTAATAGTTTTTTTCATACCTATTCCTGAGCGCACCCTTTGAGGTGTTTTAGGTTTTAACCTGAAAGAGGGGAGATTGAGATGAGATCTTAGGAAGAAATATTTTCCTGTGAGGGTCAGGAGGAACTGGCACAGGATGCATAGAGAATTCATGGGAGCCCCATCCCTGGAAGTGTCCAAGGCCAGATTGGATGGGTCTTTGAGCAGCCTGATCCAGTGGGAGGTGTCCCTGCCCATGGCAAGGGGTTGAAACTGAATGGGCTTTAAGGTCCCTTCCAACCTAAACTATTCTATGGTTCTATGAGGTATATTTTGAGTTGGATCCTGATGGTGAAATTTTACTCTTAGCTTATACCAGTAAGGAGTTTCAAATTAATTGGATGACAGAAGCTGCCTGTAGGCTCAAATGTTACATAGGTGTGGTTGGTAATCTTGTGGTCCTTTATGGCCACTTTACCACTTATCATGTCCTGAAGAAATCTGTGTGAGAGCTGCGACAGCTCTGTGCTCACCCTGTACTCGTACCCACCATTAGCACAGGTGAAACCTGGTGGCAGCCTGCATGGATCTTTGTACTGATTCTGTGGGGCTGTTCTTGTGATTCCTAGACCTTTACTGGTGCTGAAGAGAAGCAATTTGAGCTAATGCCAACTAGTATAATCCTACCGATGTTCAGTGCTTCGGCGAGATGCCCTGATGGCTCATGTGAATTGTTCTGGTGTAAGAACTTGAACAGAAACATTCTTGCTCCTGCAAAATCTTTTTTTTCAGTTGGTGTAAGCTGTTTAAATACGGTGTATTCAACTTGCGCCTCAATAATAATCCACTTGGCCCAGTAACGTCACTGAAAATCACATAGACTCAGCACCTTGCAGGACTGGACACTGGACCCAAGCATCTGGCTTCAGTCATCTTGTGGAAGTAGGGAGACTGCTTAAATGAATTTGAGATGGTATCAAAGATATGTTACTTAGTAATATCAAATTCTATTATTAGCGTTAAAGATAATGAAGGGGGACAGAATTTTGAATTGGAGGAGAGGACGGAAGAGATGTTTCTTTGTGGTAGTCTGGGGCAGCTGAAGATAGCTTGTTTCATTCCTTATTACTGACTTTCTGGGCAGATTGAATGTTACAGAGAAGTAGGGCCAGAAATACCAGGGAATGTGAGTGGCCAGGACAGAGGAGCTGGTTGGCTCTTTCTGCCTTTGAACCCTCTGGCTTTGGGCCCTCTCCTGGTGATCTCAACAGCCAGTATGCACTGCAGTGGCATGAATGATTCTCAGAAATTTTGATTGGCTGGGAGAGATGTATCTGTTGCTTTTGAGGGAGTATGTAAAATGCATCAGCACCACATGGAAATCAAGACCATGACAAGCACAGCTGGTGTAGGAGGGACATGGCTGAGACTGCAACATTCGAGAGCAGCAGCTATAGCTGAAGTTCCCTTTAGGGTGACCTGAAGGTATTCTATGTAATATAGAATAGCTGAGCCTGAAAACTGCCTTAAATATTCATTCTGCACCTTTCCTATGGCCACAGCAGTTTGTGCAGTAAGAGCAGATGGAATGGTTTTCACTAAAACAACAAAAAATCCACACTGAAGTGGTTGAGTGCATCATTTTACAGCTTTGTAACTCATTGCCTGAGCTGTTTTGCTTGCCAAGTATCAAAAGAGGTACTAATACAAACCATAAAAAATATTCTCCAAAATATATGCTTCCCATTCCTTTATAGTCATGGTGATTTTTTTTTGTAATGAGCACCAGGTCTCCGATTGGGTCTGATCCCACTGGTGTGTCTTCCACTGCAGAGTTGTCCCTCCTGGAAAAAAAAGAGTATTCCCAGTGTATGTATCTTTACTTTGGTGAGGGATTAACCTGTGCACGATCCAGAATGCCTTGGACGAGGGAGTGAGAACTTCATCATCATTTACTATTGAAGCTCATCCTGTTGAGGTGCCACAGAATCAATGACTGTGCTCATCTGAGCCCGATTGGAGGCATTTAAACCCTTTTGGCTTGGACTAATAACCATTAAAAGCAGGCAAATACATTCCTGATCACTTCAGAAATACTAAGGCAAATTAGCAGCAGATTGATGTAATCCCTGGCTACCCCAAGGTCCAGCGAAGGGCCAACCAAGCTATTAGTGTCTGTCATTAAAGGTGGGAAGAGAGCTGGAAGAGGACGAAGCAATTGTGTGTGACTTCTAATCTATTTGAATTCAGTTACATTTATGAGCCTGCTTAAGATGTGCCACCTGTTTTCTGTGCTGTAAAGATGGGAAAACTTCTGACATTCAGAGCACTTTGCTGCAGTTTCCTCAGTTTGTTCACTTATTTGCATTAATTGAAAGACATGTAAAACTTCTGGTTTTAAGAATTTTTTTCTGTCAATGTGATCAATGTGTCAATCGTTTCGTTTACTGGCATTTTCAAATATATTTATTTAGTTTGGGTCAAAGAAAGTAAAACTTATTTTGTAGACCTAATTCTCACCAGCATGTGGAAAACACTGAGAGCTGTACAGTTGTACAGTTGCACCAGGTAATACACTACAAGGTGGTTTCTTGTGGAGACGGGGAAGATGGCTTAATACTGCTAGAGCCAAAACACGTCTAATACATTTCTGGGATTGGGTTCAAGTTTTAGTGGATAATTGCTCTCCTCAGTAGTTTAGATGACTTCCAGCATTACAGTCCAGTGTGTGATAAAAGGAGAGAGGCTCCTATGTCAGTGTAACTGTTCATTTCTCCAAGCAGAGGTTGAAAAGCACCCTAACACTGTAAATGTTAAAGTGGGTTATCTGGACAGGCAAAGGGGCTGTAGGTCTCAGAACCTCCACACCCAGGAGGGCTTGGAGGGCAGGAGATGCAATACTCAGTTGCCCAGTAGTGACCAGCCGTGCTGTGTACTCAACTCCAGCAGCATTCGAGTCAGGCTCATTACGCCTGACATCCTTCCCTCAGTGATAATCATTTTTCCGTTTCAACAACGGCTGTTTACAGCAGCTGCTGCCTTATGTTTGGTTTGATCCTGATCCAGACTTTGCAAGTGATTAAAATGCTGCTAATAAAGATATTTGAAGTAGGATTTACATGTTGACTTGCCTTTTCCAGCTACAAAAGACTTGTCTGCTGCTGCTTTTCCTTGTCAGCCCAGCATAGTTGGCTGGCTTGCCGTTTCAGGGGTGACCTGGTAGTCCTCCAGCCCCACCAGCAGAGCTTCAGCCAGCCTTTGCTGTTCTTCCCTTGGGAGTAGCAGGGAGGTGTGGGCAATGGCTGGATTCTGGAAGAAATCCTCTTGCCCTTGTATGTGCAAGACAGGGAGATTATCTAACATTCCCTCCTGTGTTCCCTTGGTTTACCACATACTCGCCTGATTTCTGTTGGAATAGCATAATTGCATTCATATGGTCTAATAGCAAAGACTTCCAGATAAAGTCGATGCCCTCACCAAGGGTTTTGATGCAGCCTCTATCCCCAGTTACACCTGGACACTAGAATTATAGAACAAGGAGAATTTCCTGCCTTTTGTTTTTTATCCTTTGACTTTGAAACCAGTAGGTTTGCAGAATTAGTGATGGAGGCATGAATGATTCCCATCCTGTGCTCCCGCACAGCCCATAAAGCTGGACCATGTACTTGCAGAGCATGGTGCGCAAGGTGAAAATGAGCCTAGGTCCTGGGGTACCAGGAGCATCCCATCACACGTGTTTGGGTAAGGTTTGAAAGATGCCAAGGGCTTATTGGCAAGAGAGAGGAGAGCAGCAGAGGGTGCTCTCACCGCACCAGCCACAGCGCCCAGGAGCTTGGGGAGAGGGTGTTGTGCGAAGCTAAGAAGGAGCAGGAGCTCCTCTGCATCATTCTGAGCTGCCTTCCCTTTCTCACCGCTTCTCCTCAACCCCTCCCTCTGCAAATGTAAACTCTCCCTTCTGGACTGGAAAAAATGAAAAAAAAAATTAAAAATAGAGTTTGGGCTGGTGCCAGCACACAGGAATGGGATCGGGGATTGGCATCTGGCCGCGATGCTGGAGCAAACCAGTTACCTTGGAGGAGGCTGCGTAGGAGTGCAGAAAGGGCACAATGTGACTCAGGCATTTTTAATTACTGATACAGAATAAAGCAAGGCTCATGGTGGGTTTTGTTCAGCTTTTCATTCATGCTCGTAACCACAGGGTCATTCCATTGACTTGGCTTGAATGACCCTGAATATATAGTCACTGCTACAGAAATAAGAAGCATGCTTATATTTGCTAAAGGCAAGGAAACATTAATGAAAGCATAAGGAGAAGTAAAATTCTTTACAAATAAAGGTTCAAAATACTGTTTAATGAGTGCATTTTTATATTTATTGCAAATCCCCACTGAAGGATGCCTGGTTTGACAGACAAAGCACAGGATTAAGGCTGAGTTTCTCTGGCAGATTATCTGCTCTTTTTATATCACCTCACATCTTTTTCCACTTTCTTTTTGTCTGTGACACCCATTTAGATTGTAAACCCTTTAATTCTGCTCTGCATATATCTACAGTGTGGCTTGATGGAGATCTGACTTGAATTATGTCTTGAACTGCTTATACAGTACTAATTACATTAATAATAATTGACTTCACTGGGCTTTGGATCAACCTCTGAATGAATATATTTGCATCTCATTACTTAGCCTAATGGAGTTCTGCATGTGCTCTTTCTGCAGATGATGGGGAGCTTAGACAAGGCTCATCCAAGGACTGGTAGAGGACCTCTGCGTGGTGGCTTTGGTGGTGAGTGATGCAGTTTCCAGCCTGTGGTAGCGTTGGAGTGACGAGATCCCAGTTTCCAGTGGGTTTGTGCCATCATACTGGTGGATGTTTCTGTCTGGAAAGTAGGCTTCCAGCTGAAGGTGTTGCGGCCAGTGTGAAACTTGTGTGAGATCTGTCCACCAAGGGATCTAGGCAGGTTAAATGGGTTATTTTCTGCTTTCTCACAGCAGAGGCTCCTTCTTTTGTATTATTTGAATCATGGAAGTACAGACTAACTCAAACAGATGTTTTAGATTTGCTGTTGCAGGAATTGGTAAGCTGCTGCCAGCTCACCTTGTTCAGGAGGTTAGTTAATGCAAATGTCTCCTTTTCTTTAAAAAGCAACGACTATCAACCCAGGTAAGGGATTAGTTGATTCAGTGAGTATTTTGTAGGCATGGAATCATTGGGTCAGATACTTATGCCCGCATTTCTTCTCTCTCACTGAGGTACCTTAGTCTCTGTATTGCCTTGTGGCATTTCATGAGCCCCCTCAGTTACCAGTAGAGGAGAAAATACCCTCTCTTTATCTCAAGGGAGATTTTTAGTCTTAGGGGACATGGACTCTTTGGCGATTGAGGTACTGTAGAGTACACCCAGAACAGATAGTCTTTCTTGCAGTCAGTAATATCACTTATTAGTGTCAGAAAAAGGCTGGAGGTCATATGTGTTTGGTTTGTAGCATGCATACAAACATTGCTCTTTGATATACACATTGGTCCAGGGGGAAAACATGCTGGAAAAGAACCTTTGATTTCAACACTATGAAGGAAAATATGTATGTCTCCAGTTCCCAGGACAGAGAGATTGCAGGGAAGGTGGGGGATATTACGAATGAGAGATAAGCAGAAATAAGAGAAGGGAAAAAGAAAAGACAGAAATATACAACTATTTGCAATTTTTCTTTCCCTCAGTTATACCTAGGAACTACCACAAAAATCGATGGGATGATCTGAGAGAGCATAAGAGATGTTTAACCTGTAGCAGAAAGGAACAATTAGTGGCAGTGTTTTGGGGGAAACCCCTGGGCAAGATTAGGCTACCCAGGTACAAGTGTGAGGGAGAGATACGCAGATATGTAGGTAATAGCAGGAAGAAACCTCCATGAGCAAGATTGAAAATAAATGGCCACTTAAACTTACCAAATAAGATGATTTTTCTCTAATGAGTCACGACTAAAGATCATTTTAGCATTAAAGATCTGAATTTTTACAAAGTTTCACTTCTCGTTCAAATGAGGACACAACAGCAGGTAGGATCTATTCTTGAAACATGGATCAAACCCCTCATTATAGGCCCTCTCCTGGCTTTCCTGGCTTCTTTCTGAAGCGATAGTCTAATCAGTGCTTCATGGACCAAGGAGAGTGGAAAATTTGTGCGTTGTGATGCTTGTTGTGTGTTTAATATGATGAGATACTTACCTATATTAAACCTTTGGAGCTATTACTAATTGAAGGAAGGGTGACGAAGCCTGTGAAAGGTGTTCCAGCATCGGTTATATTGGTGTCTGGAATGAAGAGCTTAAATGCACAGATTATCCCTCTTAGATCGGTTAAAAGACATTGCTTGATTTATCACTTCTTGGATCTCGCTTTTCAAATTAACATTGTTCTGATAAAATACACTGAGGTTCTGCCTGTTCCATGTCCAACAGAAGACATTAATTCTATTTCTTTAGCTAACAAGATATTGACCTTGTCATATGATGGTTGCTGGGTAATAATGTTTTGCTCCTCTTATCTCTAGTATGTTCTAAGGATCTTCATGTACTTTCAAACACAGTGAATTAAATCTTGCTGTCCTTTTGTGTGCTAGAATTGTATTAACATCCTTGTTACACAAGTCAAAGAACTGTAAGTTAGGTAACATTCCCATAAGCCACAAAATTTGTTGCAAAGCACATTACAAACTGCGGATTTTTGATATCATTGTGGCAAAATTTTCTAGCGTGGTGCAAGAGCAGAGTTAATGATGTGGATTAGCAACTTTAAAGGTGGTTTGGATTGCAGCAGTGGTGACTACTGCAGAAAATCTGTAGTAGCACGTTTAGTGTAGCAAGGTTGATGTGTTCTGATGCAGGGAATGAATGGGATTTTATTTCCATATTCCTTCTGTCTTCCAATTTTGAGTGCTGCTTCCTCTGTCCTTTTTTGCCTCATTTGTGTAGACCAGAAATCTTCCTGGTTGGTGGTCTCTCCTGGATGTTTCTTTAGGACTCCTCTGTGGAAACTTCTTGTGTTTGAGCTAAGTAAGGGATTTGTTTTCTTCCCATTAAAATTTTCAAGTTTTTCAGTGAGAACACTCACTCAAGTATAAATTTACTGAAAACTAAATCTATAAGTTGTTCATTAAGCAAATGTTCTTCAGATGAGTTAAAATACATCACCGGCAATTATAAACTCATGCAGCCTATTAATTGATAATATCAAGGAAAAATAGTGTTAGCAGGCTTTTGTACTTGAGGTGGTTGAAAGAGAGCAAAGTGGTTTAACCACATGAAGGTTTTTAAAGGTAAAGTTTTAGTTTTGACATTCTGGAGCTCTCAGCTGGCTGTAATTAATGTACCAGCTACTTCCTTGGGCTACTGAGGGATTGTACTGCTATGTCTTGCATGGAATATCCTGGACTCTAAAGTGGGCATCTTTATAAACCAGAACTTCAGTGGACTGTTCCCAGGGTGAGGCAAGTAGTATGCACTGTCTCTTTGGGTCTGAATAATAATTTGTTAACGTTAATCAAGTGTCAACTTCCAGACAGCAATCCTGGTGCTAAATATGACAAGATGTGGAAGCCACTGACTTAATGCTACTATATTATTGACATTCGCTCAACTTATGTAGTCCTCCTCCCATTGTTGAATGCATTTGTAGTTTGCTCCTTATCCCAAACTGCCTGTGGGCCAGGAAGGTGGTGATTATACTCGAGCCCCTGCTTCAGCTGTAGTTCATGACCTCTTGCTTTCAAATTTCATAAGGTATAGCTCAGTCACAGCAAAATACAAGCGGTGTATGTAGCAAGCTGATCTCCTGAGCTTGCATTGCAAGCCTGTTTCAGCCAAGCATGTTGCCAGTAGAGTGCCTGTAATCTATTGTGTACGTCTGGGGTTTGATGAGAAAACGTAATTCTATAGCCTCTGTGTGCTGATACGAATTCTCCTGCCTGTGTGGTACGATGTGAGACCACAGCCAATATTTTATGATGTAGTCCTCTGACAGCAAGCTAGTAAGTGAGTCATTTCCTACTGTCCTTTAGAATTATACTCTGCGCATTGTGGGCAACTCCTTGTGTACAGTTACCGAGGCATAAGGACATGGTTCAGTGGTAGGGGCAAAAAGACTTTAATCCCCTCTCCAAGAAGATGGGGAAGGTAATATTTTGACGTTGCATTTTATCTCCCTTTTATGAATCATGATTTATGTCCACGTTCACCTTGTCTGTGGGCATGCCTTTGAGGCCAAATTTGTCAATTGTTTGCACTGCCTTGCTGCAGGAGTGCCCTAGAGAGCACCTCTATAGCACTCCATCTGTTACATCCTCAGGGGGAATCTTAGAGCATCCTGCCCTTAAAGTGACCTCTGGACACCTCTGCATGTGATGTGCAAGACCCGCTCTTGGGGGCACTCCAGGCAAGGAGATCAGTACCTGGCCCAAGAGGCCATCCAGCAGCACCTGAGCCTGGGAGCATGTACGTTTCAAAGCAGGGGCACTTTTCAAACTATTCCCAACAGATTTTGCATCTGCTGTGATCTCTTTCTTGCATGATTTTGTGTGCTGCCACAAGGGCCCTGAGAAAATAATACCTGTCTTCAACCTGAGGACAAATGGACAGTTGTGATGTGATCGTTATGAGAAGACAGCTGCAGAGATGAGTGGCCAGAGATAGGTACGGGGGTGGGAACAAAGCTGTGTAACAGTGAAGGAGGCTAATTATAAGCGTGTCTTGTTTTAGGATAGCAACACATCTATCTAGCATTGATAAGGAAGCCACTTCAAGCCAGCCTGTTGTGATGCAGAAGCATGTCTTTTTTGCAGACTAGGGTTGTGCATCTTGCCATCCGTTTGGTGGAACACAAAGATCTTCAGTCCTAAGAGCACAAGATAGGTAAAGCAGCAGGCTGCATGGTTGCAACCACTACCTAGCAGTGGGACACTTCTTCTGGAGGGCCTAGCACCAAGTTCTTCTTGGCCCCAGATCACCATCTGTCCTCCAGCCAGCTACGGAGCTCCAGTTAGAAAACATGGACACTTTTCAGGTGAACAGATATCTTCCACGTGGCAGCAAGCCACTAAATGCCCAGCTGTGCTTGCTGTTCATCCTGGCACAGGACCGTCAGTTGCAAATGATCCTTGATTCCTCCAAGGAAGCATCCTAACGGCAGAGTTAAGAGAGAATATGACTGAATCCATTTAGGGGTTGGTGATCTTCAAGCTCTGTGGGGACAGGCAGGGGTCTTGCTTCCAGTGGAGTGTGGAGTATGCAGTGGGACTGCAGTGCGGTGGAGCTAGTGGGGTAAGAGCATCCTTGTTCGTGTGGGGTTTGGTCAGTCATAGTGCCCTGCCGGCCCTGTTGGGTCATGCTGGAGGAGCAGATGGGGCTGCTCCATCGGGGCTCAGTTGCCACAATAGCCTGCGGTTCACTTGAGCAGCCCCTCTAGGCAAAACACATAAGATTATTCAGCGTGATTTACCCTTGCCAGCAATCTGTGTAATAGCTCATTGGTCATCATGGAAATGTGTGAGTTTAAGGTACAGAACAATGCAAAATTTGTTCTTACAGTGTAAGTCGATTTCCACGTACAAAACCTTCGCTACTAGTGTGACAATATATAAGCTTGTAGCTAGTGGAAATCATATGCTGTTATGAGACTGTGATAGATTTATGCTGTTTGAACAATGGAAGTCTGTTGTTTCGATGATATGATATATGCTGAAAGTTTTCAGACTATATATTTAAATAGAAAATGTTTCAAAGCTCTGATATATGCAATAGAAGACTCATTATGCTGTATAGATTTGTACTCTCAACAGTCTGATATGATTGCCCCTCTACATCATCTACTGCCATCTGTCAGTGCCTGCTAGAGTGCAGGGAGCTTGTAACTAACACAACACGTGAAGGATAACATCTAGGAGGGGAACATGGGATTTTATGCTGATTGAGTGGAATGCAGCATGAGGCTGCATGTGCTAAAGCGAGGGGACAAACTTGCAAAAGGCCTTTCACCCAGCCTGTGATTTGAGATGGATTTTTACACCCCAGCTTTTGTGTATATATAGATGTTCATTCCTATTTGGGCTTGCAACTTTTCAAAGTGTTAGTTGATATTCTTTTCTTTGTGTCCTGCAAAATATGATAATGCTTTAACCGAAAAACTAACCTAAGCAACAAATGTGCTTAGTGAAGGGCCTAAACGCTTCCTCCCCAATCAGACTGCAGTCCCACTAATGTAGATCAGGAGGTGAGGACCTAGCAAAAAGGCTGGATCTCGCTTTTACATTGTTACTGGAAGGTCAAGAAGCTCAGTCCTTGCATGACTGGAGTGGGTTGTGGGTGAACAAGCCACAGAGCTGAATATTCAGCAATGGGAGGATTGCGTTGCTCCAGTAGATTCAAGTGTCTGGTGTCACCATCTCAATTGTTAGGTGAAAACATGGAGGTGAGGCTGCTGACAGCAATGGGAGTTCATACAGCAAGCAATATTTTCTGCCATATCCAAAATTACTATAATGCAGTATTTCAAAATGTCGATTTATGCATCCAAATGCAGATACAAGGAGGTTGTGCACGTACCCATTGTGTGCAGGCACATCCGTCCTCCTGTGCATGCCACCAGGTTCCTACCTAGGCTGAAGAACTGCACAGGGACAAGCACAAACCAGAAAGAGTGGAGAAACTGCATGAGAACCAGGGGGTCATCTTCACGACGGAGGTAGTTTTGATGTGGGGAAATGTCCTGCAATTTGAATAATAAAATCACGGAGTGGTTTGGTTTAGAAGGGATCTTAAAGACCATCCAGTTCCAAACACCTCCCACTGGATCAGGTTGCTTGAAGCCTCATCCAGTCTGGTCTTGAATTCTTGATCCTCTTTTTAATACTCTTACATGTCAAAAGTATTTAAAAATGATGACACGATGCTGTAATTTTTGTAATTACTTCTGAATGCATTACAATATTTTCTAACCCTGCTTTAGTTCAGAAAATCTCTGTAGTTTAAAATGCATCTTTCATATGCTACATTTTTTGTGTATTTTGTTTACTTCGTAGCTTGCAGTTTGAATTTGAAAACTTTCAAGCTACATAGTTTAGCTGCAATTAGTCAAATAGCATTTTTTCTGTTCTGTGTAGAGTAGCTTTAGTAATTTACCTTTTCATATGTATTTACTCCCCTTAATGCTTCGTTATATGAGTTTATTCATCTCATTGCTTGTACTGCTTATGTGTTGGATAAAAGGGAAAAGAAAACCCCACCATGCAGCATATCTGATTGAAAAATTACATTTTCCTCTGAAGTCAATTGCCTAAGTTTGTCACACTTCAGCCATTCTACGTCTCTGTTTGCCTACCTGTGAAAGAAGTAAACCAGCTAATAACTACCTGCTCCTGATGTTTAGCAAACTGATGGACATAAAGCATGTCAGGATCTTTGGAAAGAAGCCGCTCCTATTGTTTTTTTATAAAAAAGTTCTAGAAAGACTTGACAATCTCCCAGATCAAGAAGAAATTCTTGGCAGATACCTCCCCATGGCAGCTCAGAGCAGAACTGATTTCCTTCAACCGATCAGTCTTAGCGAGAGTCTAGATCAGGACTCCAGGTCGTTCCCAGGCTGATCTATGGCCATGTCGTCATGCTCCAGCTGGGACATATTTTACAGAGGATTGTATGTGTCACTTCCTTCGTGTTTCCAGGGTTCCTGTAATTATGCATGAGACCAGTAATGAGCACGTTCAAGCAGCACTGAGCTAAGCTTAGCGCATTGGGGCAGCCGCTCTTGTACATCTGGTGGCACGTAGGGCTGCGGAGTTGACGTGAATGGTCCGTGTCTTGCAGCCTATCCTGTGTCTTTTTCTTGGCCTCTAAAGCTAACTGAAAAGCTGGCATGCTGTGACTCTGTTTTAGTGATATAAACTAATTTCTTCTTCACATGTAGCTAGACAGGGTATGCCACCACAGATAGCTACATATCTGGGGAACGGCAAGGTGTGGGAATATGTGATTGAGACACCACTGAGCATTATTTGGGTACTCTAAAAGGGAGCATTATTAATAGTTTTCACTAGAAAAAAGAACTTATCAGCTCTTAAACATCATTTTTTCAAAAAGGCATTTTGCAGGTTTGGTGGAATTTTCAGTTACCTGTTTTCTCATTTGATTGAGAAAAAAACCCAAGTCTAAAAATTACATACTTCTTTGGCAACATAACTCAAATATTTATATTGACCAAAATTACTGACCTGAAAGTTCTTGAACTTCAAAACAATGAGCAAAATTCATGTTAGAAAAAAGCAGGAAGATAAGCCGGCTGGTATATAGGAGCCTGTTTTTGTAGAGCAGTGGTAGAGAATAACATCAGGGTCCCTTCAAGATCACTGAGAGGACCAGAAGCACTCTGGCTTTGTTTCTTCTCTTTATTGGGTTAGTGTTAAGTGTGCAGTAGGGATGGACATGGACCAGTGAGCCAAAGCATCCATTGTGAGGGCAGGAGAGAGATGCAGCCCTTTGTCCAACAAGAACTGTCTCAAAGCAGCTAAAACAAGTGCACAAACCACAATTTTTTAAAGTCCCTACTCTGAGCAGGGTAGAAAAGTGCCCTGAGTTTCTGTGTTTTATGTTGTGGATGAGTAGCTTTCCATCATGTTGCATACAAAGGGCCGGATGACTCCGACACCTCTTGTGACGTTTCCAAAAGCAATTCAGTGACACTATTGGTTTCAAGGGCTGATGCTCCTCATACTGATAGTGCGTTTGAAGGCTGGGATTGTTTGTGCAATCCTTACTTGCTCTAATGGAAGAGAGAAAGGAATCAAACCTGAATTGAACATTTGGATCTGGATGAGAAGTGTGGCTCGGGTGATGGCTCAGGTCCCTGTCTAGGTCTCACTGAGTGAAAACAGCAGACAGGCACATATGCGATGAGTTTTATTTTCTTCAGTGAAATAATATGTGCTCTATCTAATGAGCTCGGGTACAATCCGACCGGGACAGCTGCCAGCATGGGTTGCTTATTTCACTGCATGACACTGTCTAATTTCTTTTTATTTATTACCCTGCATAGCACCTATAACAACAACATCTGGGCGATGACAGAACAATCATTCTAACAAAACACACCATATATTTTTTACAGCCTTTGAGAATTGTACTGGCAGCTTCACCAGACACAATGTTGAGCAAGGGAGACCACTGCTCTGCCCCAGCCTGGTGATCTCCATGGTGCATGAGCTGTGTCTCTGGGGCAGGAGCTCTGCTTTGCACATCTTTATCCTGTCTGCCTGAGCATCACTTGGTGTCTGCTTAGACACTTGGTGATCCCTCTGATGGAGAGGATGAGGACTGAAGGCAGCTCAAAGCTTTCACCAGGTTTCCCTCCTCTACAAGCTGTAGCAAAATTTGCAGAGGGCGATTTCCCTATGATTTCCCTATGTGTTCACCTGCAACAAGAATATCCCACCCTAAACAAAGTTTCTGTTATTGCACAGATGTGCAGCCCTGCAGAAGCACCCAGCCTTTGCTGTGCTCTTTCTTTTGGATGTTATATCTGTGGTATTTCTTTTTTTGCTAGACAGCTGGTGATTGCACTGATAGGCTCACCCTTCAGACCATTCATGTTTGTCAAAATTCACCTGTTCTCCCTTCTTAAATTTGCCTGTGGTCTGTCATATCATAGAATCATTCAGGTTAGAAAACACCTCTAAGATCACCCAGTCCAAAATATGTGACAAGCTTCAAAAATAAGGGCCTTAATTTTTTTCAGAACCAAGAATATAATTCTTAGTTTAAATCCATTCTCAACACTTCTTTTTTCTTTCTCAAAAGCCTGCTGGAAACTTGCAGCACCAGGAAAATTTAGGCTGGAAAAAAATCAGTTTGAATACATCTGTCGTTCTCCACACCATTCAAAACTGGGAATAAAGATGAAGATCTTTATATCCCACTATTTTCACAATAACCTGAAATAGTTTACCATGGAGTTGCAAAAAATAACCTTTGGGATTGCTCTCAGCCTGTCACTAGATTTGTAGCAGTTTTTCTTCCTCAGTAGTTTTAAATATCTTCAATTAAATGTCCTAGTCTTAGAAAGCAACAAATGAAAACTTAGTAAAGACTGTGCCTTAGTGAAATAGAGAGTATAAAAGGTGACTAGGTGGAATAGAAAGTGTAGCGTGACTGACTGATCTTGTTTCCATCTTTTAAGCACCGTTTAAATGTCTGAGCTCTTCACAATTCTTGCTTTCCCAAGCCTGTGTGAATCAGCAGTGCGTTGCAACCCTTATTTTACAGAAATGCAAGCTAGATTTTTCAAGCAGCTCATCTTTCACTTGGGAACATGAGAAAGGGGTGAGATTCCCCAAAATGCTCGCAGCTTTCTTAGAGCGGCGCATGATGGTGAGCCCCAGACCCTTCGTACTGACGTCGTGTGCACGGATCCTGCGGAAGCAGGGGAAATTTCAGCTGAGCTGTGTTGAAAATCTGTCCAACTCAAGCATTTCAAAGACATATTCAGTGTGGAGAAGAGAAGGCTCTGAGGAGACCTTATAGCAAACTTCCAGTACCTGAAGGGGCTACAAGAAAGCTGGGGAGGGACTGTTAACAAAGGCTTGTAGAGATAGGATGAGGGGGAATGAGTATGAACTGGAGAGGGGCGGATTTAGGCTAGATATAAGGAGGAATTTCCTCACTTTGAGAGTGATGAAGCCCTGATGCAGGTTGCCCCATCCCTGGAGGTGTTGAAGGCCAGGTTGGATGGGCCTTGGGCAGCCTGGTCCAAGGGGAGGTGTCCCTGCCCATGGCAGGGGGTTGGAACTGAATGATCTTTAAGGTCCCTTCCAACGCAGACTATTCTATGATTCTGTTTAGGCCTTGTTCCACTCACTATTGCAAGACCTAAGTGAGACAGGTTATGGGGTTTAAATTCCCTTGAAACTAGTGGCAGGGAGACACCAGCATGTTTTAAAATATCCCTGGTCAGCATCTTCATTACATAGCTTTAAAAATCAGGCTGGAGATTATTTGCCTGCAATCACACAGACCCAAGTTTGTGTTTTTAACTTCAACACTGTTCCATTTCCACATGGATAGCCACAAAACCAAATAAAGTGATGAAAAGAAAAAGTAATGAGAGGATTCTTTTCACAAATTCCTTCAAAAATATGAATACAGCACTGCTTTTGTGTGAGGCTGGGATATGACCTGCTCTGCTGTGCTTCAGCGAGATAAGCTCTTCTAACAACTTGTCTTGAATTTGGGTTTCTCACTGGAAGCCCGGACTTTTTGGTTGGAAAAGATAATATCCTAAACATGTCTAATGATTGATTCTTCTGTGAGTATATTCAGTGTGTGTAAGGGCTCTCTTAAGGGAACACACACTGCTGTGGTTGAGTCAGCAGGATAGGAACACTTATTTAATCAAAGCTTTTTAGTCAATATTTACTAGTACTACAAAATAACTTTTGCTCTATTGGGATTATAACGTTGTATTTCCTAATACAACAGCGTATGGATAAAATGCTTTGTTAACCCATTAGAGGTTCTCTTAATGTATCACCAGAACAAACACTAGTTTCTTTAAAGCATCATTTATATTTGATCTGCTATTAATGTTCCTCTTGAAGTTTTCCAGTGAATGATTTTTAACTGTTGTCAATCTTTTTCACATCACTGTAATTATCTGGCTGTTTTGTTAATGTGTGATGGAGTGCTGCTCCTGTGGCCAGACAAATTCTAGTTGGAGCATGGGCAGCTTATGGAACTGTAGCATGTGTTTTCCAAAATATTTAACCTTGCAGAGATCTTATGAACACCCACCCTCTGTTTCTGAAGGGGCAGACAACCTCTAGTGCCCTTTAGACTTGGTTGGTAATTTCATCTACTGTTGTTACAAAGAAAAGCGATGGTTGGAAAATACAATAAGTGCAGGTTTCCAGCCTGGGAGTCATGTTGGTTTTGTAAGACTCACAGATTTTAAGGATCTATGTATGTAACAATCTGCACTGTGGTTCAGCTGTAGTGTGGGAGCTGGGGAAGACACATTTTACACAGAGGCATTTTCCATTTTTTATTCATCCCAATCATGTTTCTCTCATTTGGGCACATGTACATGTGCCCTCTGCATGCTGTATTGGTGTGAGAAGAACTTTTCCTCTTCTCTTGCCTTCATTCTGTTATAAAAGTTGTCCTGGTGGAACCTGAAAACTGTTTGTGGGAAAGTGGAGCAGCTTGTCCCTTCTGTAGAAAAGTCTGAATTGTGAGATCAGGATTATGCCTGGGAATTAACATTAAATATGAAAACATGTTGGAGAAGCCAATTTATTTTTTTTTGATCTCTGTCTAATCTTGGAATTTTTATGGCCAGTTACTTTTTGTAAAGCATCTTCACGATGTGTTGTGTGCAACTGCAGTACAAGAAGATAGAAGTTGTCAGTCTAGTTGTGAGGCTACTGGAATGAATCTCTGTGTGAAAATACAAGTACCTGGTAAGAGGTGGTTCTTGTGTCTGCGAACGTGTGTATGTCATCCAGGTTTGCTATTGTCTTCTGGATCTGGAGAAACCTCACTGGAGTGCTGCAGAGGAGTGGGTAATTGGGCAAAACAATGGCAAGGCCACAGAAACAAGCAACTCATGCTCTTGGGGAGCACAAGTCAAGTCATTCTTGTCATCAGACATCCCAGTCACCTGCTGGGATACCTGGGGGAAAAATTAGGGTAGCAAAACACATATTGTTTCTTTTGTTAGAAGTGCCAAGTTCGGTGGAGATGAATTGGCCATCTGTTCCACTCCCAGCAACGTTCTGGCAAGCCGTAAAGCTCATTTTTATATGTTGCCACTTTTCATCAGCACTAACAAAAGTCAGAGAATTGTTTGGTTTTTCCTTAGAACATTCTTCCTTTTCACAGTGTGCAACCAAGAGCCTTTTCCACAATTGTTCTCCCTCCGGCCTCTCCGTGTTTGCACAAGGAATTCAGGTACCTTATCTCCAAGTGGGAGAGTAATCAGACACCTCTTTAGGCTTGAAACTAAACCCCCTCAATGGACTGCCCAACAAAGAGCTCTTGTCAAAGCAAACACTGTCCATCCTGGTGTCAGTCCTTTAGCTGATACAGTCCCTGGATCTGTGCGTGCTTCGTCTTGTAGTACAGCCCATGCCTCTCCATTACGGTTGGGGTCACGGCCTTCTCCCACTGTTTTCCTTTCATGGCACAGATGACACAATACAGTCATTAGTTACATCCTAATTGACTGCCGTGGGCTGCAGAGGTATCCTCTAACACACGTCTGAAGCTACTGAGTCCCCCAGTGTCTGGATGCTCGAGTGGTTCTTGCATCTGATAAAGTGCATCTGATCCTCTGCACTAGTCATCGTCACCTGGGGTGGTTTTAATTGATGTGGAAGTGTGGAATTTAGCCTGTGTGCAGTGTGTCTTATATGGTGTTATATATCATATAAGATACATAAATCATCTATATTAAATAACACCTTACTTTGCTGAGCTGGTGTTAATGGTTTTCAAGATGGTCAATAACACGTAGTTCTGGTACGTGGAGAGGTCTTGCTGAGGTCCCACCATTCTCCTGGATGATCAAGGGCAGGGATGAGGCTGGTGGGGAGGAAACAGGGAGAGAAGTGACTCCAGTCTCTGAAGCTCCTGTGTGGAGAAATGGATTTATACGTATTCAGAGTTTCCAAATTCCTGTAAATACTTTTAATAATGATTCTTTCACAGTAACTTTCCCTTCCTGAATGGCTGCTTCTGAACATAGGCCAGCCAGTTGAGTTCTATTCCGTTAGGTTTCTGTACGTATGTACTTTGAAATTCCATGTTACTAAACAAAATTAGACCTTTAAAAGGCGTTTCTGAGCTTTGTAAACTTGTTAATGAAGTCTCACTTCATTCAGTTTGATATTCTTTTAAAACTGCAGACAGGAAATATAATCTTTGGTTCCAAAGTGATTTCTTGCTGTTAAGAAAAATACATGTGAAATTGCATTTCAATTTTCCCTCCAGCTAGTTTTCCTAGGTAGAGATAAAGAAGGTCCTAGGAATAACTCTTCAATGTTAGCAGGTTTGTGTTCTGTCGAAATCTTTTGGGAGTTTCTATTCCAGCTCCCTTTCCTCAGCACAGCTTCCCCGTGTCCTGGCTGAAGCCCCCTGGGGCACAGCCGGTGCATGGTGGGGACAGTCAGGTGAGCTCTGCAAACTCAGATTCTCAAAGAGAAAAACCCTCCATGGATGCTTTGCAGAGACCAAAGCCCCTCACAAACCTACCCTGTTCCATCATGCTAACCATGACAGCAGCAGTAGAGCATGGATTGCTGTCAGAAGACTGTACGATGAAGTAAGTAGCATCAGACAAATGTCCTGTGGCAACTGTCAGGACAATTAAATTATAGAATAAATAATCCTAGCCTATTTAGATACCCAATCAGCTTCTGTATGATTGCTGGAGAATGAAATAATACTTGGGTGCTGGAAAGGAGCCATAGAATATTTACTTACCCCTCCTACCCCTGCCTGGATTGCTGCTGGCAGGTAACTAAATCCAATAATTACTAGCAGGGGAAAGAAAAAAAGGCATGGCTGCTGTTCTCTTGCCAAATTGATGACAATTCAACAGAAGAAGGGAGGTGAAAGAAGCTTGGAAGCCAGAGGAATTTGAAACTCCCCAGTACACAGGGAAAGAGGGGACCGTGCTGCTCGGCAGAAGCAACAGAGCTGTGCACACTTTGGGGTCATTTTATTTAAAGGCAACCTATGTATTTCAAAATGAGTTGTGAGCTCCTGTGGTTTAGCCTTTCCCCTCACACACTTGTGGCTCCATGTCATCTTTGATGTATTTTATGATTTATACTAGTGAAGGAAAGCTGTTGGAGCCCCTTACGCTTCATTTTGTGATCTGGGTTTTCTGTGTATATAAGAAAAAAAAGACCAACTCTGATTCTTGCTTTGCATCTGTCCACTATAAAAAAACCTACAGCACTGGGACACTTGCCTGGCATTAACGAACATTAAGAAGTCATGCCAGCACATCACTGGTAATGCACCAAAACTACCCAGTTTGATGTTTTACCCTAAATGGTTCCTCGAGCTGATCACAAGGAGCTGAACTCAGCCAGCAGCTGCAGCTCGATTCTGGGAGCTGAAATCCAACACTGACAGCAAAGTAAAGCCTGATGGGTGGTAGAGAAAATCACTGTAGAGGAGGACTCCTCTACAAAGCACGCTGGTATGTAACGTGGTCCGTGTTCTTGGATTATTTACACCGGGGGCTTTGCCTGAGGCTCTTGTTAAAGGCAGGACTATGGAGAGCTGCTGGTGCTGCGGTCACTCCCGCCCTTTGTGAGTCTTATGGGAGGGAATTTCTTTCTCTTTAGTCCCACTAAACTGCTGTAGCCAGGAGAGAAGTTGCACTTCTCTAGCTTTTGACCAAGGTAGTCTTATGCACAGTATGTTACGTGCTGCTTCCCATCCCTGCTCCAAGTGCACACGGTGGCATCCCGGGTATTGCATCCTCCCAAGTCCTGTCTTTACTGCACGTGTATTTTCAGAACCTGGTTTAGTCCAAGGGAGTTGTGTGGCAGCACATGAAGCTGCCTGTGGACACCGAGCCGAGGAGGGGCTCAGGAGGGGAATATTGGGCTCTAGTTCAGCAGTGCTGTTGCCTACTAGCAGCTGAGGGCACAGATGTAGGAGTTCAGCTGCTCCCTCAGAAGGGCACATCCCTTTAATGGCTTTAGGGTCCCTTTCTGCCCTGAGCAATTGCCTGTCTCACAAGGCTTCACCCCAAGTATTTTGATTGCTGCCTCCTGATAAGCAAACACAATGCTGGGAGTGACAAGGTGGAGACAGCTCCTACACATGATGGGGGAATGGGGAGTGCAAAAACTTTACTGTCCTGTTCATCACTCTTCAGTGTGGTTACAGACATACGCACACGTCTATACTTCATAAGGAAACAAGCCCCACACAGTAATTCTCTCGCCCGAATCTATTGAAGGCAGACTCCAACCGTGGCAGTAAATTACACACAGACACATGACACATATATTGTCGAACTTGGATTTTTCCACTCTGTGCATTTAATTTGACTTAACAGTGTCACCCCAGTTTCTGCAGATTACAGAGTCCACACTCTCAATCATTTCTATTGCTCCCATAAGGAGAGAATTTTGCTTTATTTCTTTCTTGTGCACTTGCACCTGCTGTGTTGTATTGTCTTCTTTAACCCTTTAACAGCATGGGTAAATTCTCTCTTAAATCAGTATATAGACCCCAGCAGACTTGTGATGCTGCAATAGGTAGGGGGTTTTTGATGCCTTGCATGGAGGGTAGGCTCGGGAGGAAGAGGAGGGGAGACAAAGTGATTGTTGTGTAGACCAATACCCTTCTGGCAATACAACTCTGCAGTCTAGAAATGTGGTTTCAATTTTTCCTTTGAAATATGTAATGAGAAGTGTTGCCAATGCATACTGTATTCTTTTGTCAAGCACTTGAATCGTTCTCCCATAGCCCAACAGCTGTAAGAATTACGTCTTTTGACAATGGTATTTGACACTGAGTTTGCAAGCTGGATTCATGTTTCAAAAAACAAGAAGGAAGTAGGCTGGGGGTTGGTCACCACATTAGCTTTTTCATATTTTTCTTGTTTTGCCTACTTCACTATCCAGTTGGAAAATCATTTCAATAGTCCAAGTTTGACCTTGTCTTCTCTGATGAGCCTATAAAGCTGTGCAAATTGCTTTCTAAGACTCCCTTTGGGTGCTCACCTGATGGCTCCAGCAAGAAGAGACTGTTCTTTTTGTGTCTCTCTACTTCTTTTAAAAGGAGTTCTGAGATGTGTGATCTTGGCTAGATTTGATGGCCGTTGGAGCTGTAACTCCCCATGTTCCTGCAACTCTGCTGAAAGCAGCCACCCTGCACTGGCTTTGAATCCTTTGGAGATCACAGACTCCAGAGGCCCTTGTTTGAAATTTAGCATTACCATCTCTTGTGCGTTTCCTCAAGAGGCTTCAATGCATTTTGCAAATTTAATTAATGCTTATCTATCTCATGATGTGACAAATCGAGGCACAAAAAGTTTAGCTTAGCTGGTATTCTTCAAGATGAGAAGAACTGTAACCTAGAACAGAACTCAGCACACAGAAGGCTCAAGTGCTCTTGTTGCTTCGATTTTACTAATGGATTGTGCTTCTTCCCACTTCTTATCAACATCTGTGGTTGGTCCTCCCATCTCCACTTATCTGGCTTTTCAGAGAAACTGAAGGGTTTCCAAGAGTAAAGTAAATTCTTAAGCTTTTCAGCTCAGTATGAATGCTCAATCTTTTTGAAAATGGGAAGAAATTATGAAATGGAAATATTTTTCCAGGAATTAGTGTTCACCCTCAGTCACCCTTCCCAACTTCCAGTGGGGTTTTTTGTGCTTTTTAAGACTTTCTAAAAAATGGTCCATGTGAGTCCAGATTTCAGAGCATTATTTTAAAGTATTCTGTTACTACAAATTGGGGCTTAATATATTAATGTGTCCAGCATATACCTGAGTATAGTTTGAGATCTGTGGATGTGTCTACATTCTGGTTCCCTGGGACTGACAGGCATAAGTGACCTGGAGTAACCTACCCTGGATGAGCAGAGCTTTGTAGGTTGAACATAGAACTCCGAGGCTGTTGTGAGGTGGAGGAATTCAGGTAGAGGGTGGGGAATGCCCGTTTGTCAGTCATGCAGGGAGAAAGGGAATTAGTCATGAACAGAGGGAATATGTAATGGGGCAGGTTGGGGAGGAGGGGAGGTCCCAGTCCAGGTCTGAGGTCAACTGACAGAGCCAGCGCTACCCACGTGAGACGCTGCTCTGGTGGTGTTGAAATTGAAAACATGGGTGTGTGTGCTCCCATGCTTCCAGGATATTGCTCTCTCCCGAGAGTTTCCTTGGGCTCCACTTCCTATATCTCTGTGCCTCATTAGGATTCATTATTTCTCCCTCTTCTTGCTAGCCTTTTTTTGGTGGCAAGTGGCTTAATTAACGCTGTGAATGTCCATCTTGTTACCTGTAGGTCTACAGCCTTGGCTTCCACCACTGCAGCTGCCACAACTCACACATCAGAGGTTCTATTTTCTGTGCTGTAAATCTATCATGGCATGACTTAAACCAGCCTGTGGTTTTCTTGAAAATAGCTCAGCTACCGTCATGTCTAGAAAAAAATCAGATTGTGGGAAGACAACACAAAAGCAGGAGCTGAACCCTGCATCAGAACAATTAAAACTGTGTGATAGTGACTGTAGTGGTGTGAATTTGGCTCCTCTCTGCAGACACAGCTCCCTCCTGGTGTGGTTGTAGTGATGCAAGCAGAAGGAAACACAGATTTGCTGGGGTGTGTATATAACCCCTCACTAAATTCCCCTGCAGCATCTTACCTCCAGCTTCTCCCCAGTATATATTTTGATGAAAATCCCTCAGTCCCAGTCTCATGCAACCTTTAGTGCTGCTTCTGACTTCAGTGTTGTTCCTGTAGCTCATCCCAAGCCTACTCAAATATTTCCAGAGAAGGGTTTAATTATAGAGCATTCTTCCCATGTTTTATGACATTAGCTAAGAGTGAGTTCCCATCCAAGAACTGAAGAGCCCACATTTGTTTGATTATCCACTGTAATGTTTGTTTTTCTGCCCATCAGACAGAAATGGGCTTGTCATGGCACTTGTCACTCTACGGGCAAGGAGGTGTGGGTGAGAGGAGTGTGTTAGCACATCACTCCAAGAATGAGTTGAAGCAGTGTTAATAATCCCATGTACAATCCTGAAGACCTTCCTGGAATGTCTCTCCAAGGCACAGTTTCCTTCTGGGTGTCCAATATTCCATCAGCAGGGAAGGAAAATGATGTCTGCAAAGGTGCTAATTGCTCATGTTTATCAAAAGGCCAAGAGGCTGCAAAAAGGTGGGGGGCCATTTACAGCTAGGAAACTTCTCTTTGCCCAGCTCCTTCTGAGAACTCATCCAAGGTGATTTATGGCTCAGTCATCAGTGAATGCTTCACACAGGGCTGGGTTTTTCTTTTAAGTAGTTGAATGTTTAATATAGAAATGATTAGATGTGACTAGTCTAGTGTATGACTCAGAGGCTACAATAATGATCAAAACATGCAAATAGCCATTGATAAATGACAAAAGCTGCAACAAATTAATGCTCCACAGCTTGGGTCTTAGAAAATTAGAAAGCAAAGAGCAGACCATTTAGGTAAAGGAGGTTATCAGGGAAGGCTAATCTGGCTGAAGTTTGTATCTCAGTACTTGTAAGCATTGTAAGATGTGAGAGAAGGACAATTCATAGTCTGGCTTTATAGAATCATGGAGTGGTTTGGGTTGGAGAGGTCCTTAAAGCCCCTCTAGTTGCAACCTCCTGCCATGGGCAGGAACACCTCCCACTGAATTGGGCTGCTCAAAGCCCCATCCAACCTGGCCTTGAATGCTTCTGTCTTTATTGAGAGAAGTCAGCAGCAGAAAGCTGATAGTTGTGGCAGTTCTGACACGATTGAAGTTCTCTTCTTGCCACACCAGTGTCTGAATAATTCTGTTTAAAAATGAAAATAACTTTGAAATTAGTTACAAAAGCATAAGGAAAAGAAAAATACAGGATTCACAAATTTTTAACCTCCAGATTCTAAGGCATTTGGCTGAAGGAACTCCTGTAGGACTAACCTCTTGGTTGAGGATACAGTCCTGGACACAACTACTAAACTCTCCTTTGACTACTGCTGGCTTGAAAGCATTCCCTATGCAAATACACAGCAGGAGGAAGTCAGTGACTTCTTGCTGCAGGAAAGGTCAGGAAAACTTTCCATTTTATGAAAAAGCTTGGCTATCCAATGTCACTGCCAAAGGCACAAAGCAGAAATACATTTGCAAGTCACTCGGACAAAAAGGGTATTAATATCTTTTTAGTATATGGAAGTGTATTCAAGTCATATAACATTTCAGTTGTTACAATCTAGGTGAAATGCTGAAGGCCTTTTTGTTTGCTATCTTATCACTTCTGCAAAAGAGCATGAAGGATCTTTGGCTAAAAGGAAGATGTTCTTACTTGATGTTGTTGAACCAGCCTGCAGGCTAGTGCACAGGTGAATGCAGTGTCCAGTTTTGGGTAAGGGGTGTTCTTTAGTATGAGGTTGGAGTTGCCCTGAGCTGGACTCACATGGCTCTGGCTTCTTCCAGCTGGCTCTGCAGGGCACAGCTGAGCCCAACAGCGATGCTGGTGGCACCTCTGGAAAAGCGTGTTTAGGAAAGGGCAAAACCAACGGACAGGCAGAGGATGAGGGAAAAAAGAGAGTGTCTGTTTTAACAGGCAATAAATAAAATTATTTTTACCTGATTGGAGTTTTTTTTGCCCATGACAGTAATTGATAAGGGATCTCTGTGTCTTCGTCTCTACCCACAGTTCAGGTGGTAGAAGCCATGTAACTATTGAAGGTAACATTTGGTGTGCAGTGGTGCAAGGTTCCCCTGCTTTGCTTTCTGCACGGCCAGCATTATAAAAAGATCAAGTGCCTAATGGGTTGTTACGATCCCCCTAATTTCCCTTATTTGAGTCACAACACAGGTCATTACAGGACATATGCTAAATGCAGAAAAAAAGATCATTGTGCTTGCCTCTGGTGCTGGAGAGCACAGGCTAATTCAGAGCTTTATAGCTTCGTTGGGTAGCTTGGGAAAACCCAAGTGCTTGAAGACTGCTGTAAAGTCTTTTCTCTAGGCTCATGTCTTCTCCATCTGGTGAGGCTGTTGGGTCAAAACAGGAAGGTGTCTGGAAGGTCTGCTCTAGCTAGCTACAAAGCAGTGGTCTGTGTTCAGGGTTGAGTCATACACCGACAGTCGGATGCCCACCTGGAGCTGGCTCCATGGTGGGGCTTGGGCATCTGAGTCCAAAAACACTGGGCAGCCCAGGTATCTGCATCATCTCAGCCTCTGGCTTGGGGCTATGGGTTGTGCTGAGGCTGGGATGCCCAAGAGCAAGGGGCTGTGGTACAGAGATGTGGGGTTCATTGCTACTTCTCACCTGAAATCCCAGAGCTTCCAACACGGGTTTCTGTGTGGGTGCATCCTGCCATGTACGTGAGTGTTTTCCCTCATACTGAGATGGGCCTTGGACTTGGCTGGACACAGATAATGACTGATAAGAAGGCCAGACAATCACAGTGTAGTGTTTGCTGTTATCAGCTGCATTTATAATGGCCACATATTATCTTAGTGATGTTGTAAGGGACTGCAAAGCATCACAGTCCTACCATGCAGAACATGCTTCTCATGAAAGCTGCGTTACCCAGAGAGAGTGTATCCTCCCTCATTCTTCCAGGAAACCTGGTGCTGGTTGTATTTAATTTCATGCTGAAAACTTGGTCCCAGGTTTTGTAGCTCATGTACTTCTCTAAAAGGCAAATAAGTGAGAGATGCAGTGTGGCTGGTATTAGCAATTTCTGGCACAATTCCTCTTGGATGCTTTACGGTCATCCCTGAAGAGGTTCTGGTTCTTTCAGCCCTGGCCAGGAGTTGTGCCTCACCTGTGCCTTTCCTGAGGATATGTGTGTTTCAGCCTGGCCTTCATTTCTTTTGTGTATAAAGATCTAGAAAGCTCTTCTATGTACTTGCTTAAGTAAATCCTTCATTTAACCTTGTGCAGCATCGTTCTCATTCTCAGCTCCCTGGGCTGTTGTGGTGTCTCTATCAAGAGGTAAAAGCTAACTGAACTGGTGCAGGTTGGCGGCTCAGACAGGCTTGTAAGGTTTGGTAGGTGCCATGCAAAGTGTGGTTCATTTGAGACCAGCTGGGGCCAGGTTTGAGTCACTGCTCCATCATCCTTTGGTACTTTATTCCTTGTGTGCTCTCTGCAATTGCTGTTGAGAATCAACTCCTCCCTCGAGGATGGGTATGTTAGTTTGGTCAAGGGAAACCAGTAACCATCTGTGTTCAGAGAAACATCAATACATGTCATGCTCAGAGTTGGTTTCCAAACGTCTTGCATTAAGAAAGGTTTCACTGGGGCCCAGTTGTGCTAAGCATTCATCTGATATTTCATCAGGGAGGATGTTTTCTTTGTTTTCTTTGACGCAAAGCTAAGTAGTTGTTTGACGTAAATGGAGAAGGCTCACAGGATTGAGAAATGGAGGATGGTTGTTAAATCATCATGTCCATCTTCCCGCCAGTGAAGGACTTTTCCTAAAGTATCTTCCTAAGATTATTGTTGAGTTTAGTTATAAACCAAATCAAGTAACAGGGCCAGGTTGCTTTTCTAGGGAGGCTGTTCCTGAGTCTAATGAATTTTGCTCTTGCACTTTCCTTGTGTCAGAGGTTTTCCTGTCACTTTTTTCACGAGATTTTTTTTTTAGTGCTATGATACATTTCTGATTTTCACTGATTCACACATCTGAGGGCCACTAGGGACCACCGGCCTTGCAACTTGGCCCCTTCCTGACACAGTTGAATTGATTTCTGCACATTTGTTCGATATTGTGTGAGAAAAATCTACTGTGTTTGCAGCTAAGGCAAAACATCTTGCGAATTCCCTGAATAATGACTGGGAAAAGGCTTTAGCGCGTGAACTCAGAACAGCTCTGACTCATCCTATTACCCAGCCTTTAGCTCCTATGGGAACCACCAGGTCCTGCCAGCAAGGCATTCCTACCCTGGAGGGCAGTCTGCATTGCGCTGCCTGGAAATGTCCCTCTCAGCCTCTTTTCTTTTTAATCAGGCATATGAGCACAGGATTAAATGGGTACCTGATCTCCAGCAAAATGATTGGTGTTCTTGAGCTACCTTGTGCTGAGGTCTGCAGTACTCGAGAAGCGGGGCTTGAAGGGCATCAAGGACTTCTTCCGTTCCCACTAAATTGCCTGACTAAGCTGTGTGGAAACAAGATCAGCATCAGGGTAGGTTCAGACCTATGTGCTCAAGCACCCACTTCCCAGCCAACCATACATGTCAGCATTAGAGATGACGTGAGGCACGGAGCGGAGCCCAAGTGTAGGAATAGGGTGAGGTCCAACTAGAAAGTCCAAATTGCTGTGCCAATGGACCGCAGAGGCCCCAGCCGTAAGTACATATTGCTGGCAGGACAACAGCAGTGAGAAAAACAATCCCCAAGCAGTAAATATGGGCAAAGCTCTCGATATAATGGAAAAATACAGATGCATCTGTCTTTGCTCTTGTAGGAGAGGTCTTAGACTCTGTTTCTAACCCCCACATTTCCTGTTAGCGTGGCTTTCCTAGAAATGGATACCATGTCCTCAGTAAAGGACTCAACTGGGGCCTCTGGCTGTACTGCGTTTCCCTCACCTGCTTGGATGCCCGTTTATTCCTGGAACTACAGCATCCGAAAAAGAGCACTTTATTCTCAGTAAAGTTTGTGGTTGAAAAGCCACGCAAAATGAGCTATGGAAGTAAATGTATGGAAGCGCTCCCTGCTCTCAGTGTACCTTTAATAAATGGGGTCATTTGGGATCCAGCTTTACAGAATGATCTTCTGCGTGTTATTTGTCTACTATCTGGCTTTTTATGTAACATGGTTTCTTCATGTAGAGCAGAGATGGTGTTTCTAAAATAGCCCTTCTGAAAAATGTTGGGGTTTAAATACTTCTAAAATCTCCTGTTCTATCGAAACATTTGTTGGTTTTGGGTTTTTTTAATATCAATGCTGTTAAAATAATTCCAGTCTTACAAGAGTTGCTTTTGAACATTTTTTGTTTCTTTCAACTGGATTTTTCTAGAAATGAAACTGCAGACTTGCCAGAGCACTCTGGATTTGAAAATTATCAACCATTTCACAGTACCTTCAGCCATTTTATCCTTCTCCTACTGACCTTTGAAACCTCTGTCTGATTCCAGCCCAGTAGGGAGGAAGAGTAATAGTCATAGAGATAACTTCCAGGTTCATTAAAACAGGTCACGGCTGGAGGTTAGACATTAAAGAGCCTGGAATCACAGAATGGTAGAACAGACTCATAGAATGGTTTGGGCTGGAAGGGACCATAAAGATCAGCCAGTTCTAATCCCCCTGGAAGGAGCAGAGAGAGTAAGAGAGTGAGTATGGCCATGACTGCTGCCAGTAGCCTGGCACAGTGGTGGGCTTTGGAGAAAAGTGAGTTTACCTAGGTTGCATCGCTTCACCACAGCACTTCCTTCTCAGATACCTTCTCAGTGCAGGTTGAAAGCAAGGGCTGATCTTTCTGGTGACCAATGACAAAACATGAGGGAACGGCAGGAAGATGCCAGGGGAGGGTTAGGTTGGACATTAGGAGAAGGTTCTTCCCCCAGAGGGTGGTGCAGCCCTGGAACAGCTCCCAGGGAAGCGGTCACAGCATCAAGCCTGACAATATTCCAGAAGAATTTGGCCAACGCCCTCAGCCCCACGGTGTGAATGTTGGTGTCCTGCACAGGGACAGCAGTTAGACTCAATAAGCCTTGTGGATCTCTTCCAACTCAGGACATTCTATCATTCCATGAAGATTTTCTGGACAGAAACATCTTTTTCAGTGCTTTTCTCCAGCACCCAGTTTCACACACTTCCAATTTCAGATGGCCACTACAGTAACAACCATATGGACTACTGGCCTAATCTGTTCTCCTATGGCAAGGATTGTCCTGGTTTGTCTTCTGTTTTCTTGTTTACTAGTAGTAATTAAAAAGGCACCCCACAAGAATTGCTATAATCACTGCAAATGTCAGCTCTGTCCTTGTCAGTGTTTCATTTCCAGCTCCTTTCTGAACACTTCTCTCTGTTGTGCTGGTAACGCTAGTCTGTATGAAACTTTCCTTACATTTTGGCAGACATAGGGAATTTCAGCAGCAATAAATTTAAATGGATAGAATTAAGAAGGAAGACAGCTTTCTGGAACAGAGAGCAAGGATTTTTTTGTGAGTTTTTTGGGTTTTTTTTCTATATATATCATCTATGAACACTCACCTGGGACTGCTTTTATACAAAAAAAAATATAATGTGCCTAAACGTCTGTAGACTGCACCTGGAATTGAAAGTAGATTTCTGCTCCAGTCATATTTCTTAGTTTTCTGTCCTGGAAAGGAGCTCTCCAGATCAAACTTTAACTTGTCATGTTTTCATCTCCCTGGGCTTTTGTTTGCCACTAACACAATATTTAGCATTTTGTTTATTGTAAACATTTGGAATATACATGAAATAGCCATTTCTCGCTTTTGTCTAACAACCAGAAAGGTGTTGTTTGTGGGCACCGCTAGCACAGATCCACTTTCTTGGTTTTACACCAATTTGCGCCAGCTGAATGTGCGACCCAATTCATCCCTCCTGCGCCCCAAGCCAGGGTGTGTGCAGCATGATTCCTCTTGTTTCCTGACCTTCCTTCAGATGATCCTTCTTAACAGGGAAACTGTACACGTCCCTGTGCACTGGGCAAGAAAAATGCCGTGGGCAGCTTTCTAATCCCCCAGCAAAGCTGGAGACAGCACCTACTATATCAAATAGCTCTTGCTCCTGCCACAGCTCCCTCTGGGC
The DNA here is from genome assembly GCF_032191515.1 of Phaenicophaeus curvirostris. Taxonomy (NCBI): domain Eukaryota; kingdom Metazoa; phylum Chordata; class Aves; order Cuculiformes; family Cuculidae; genus Phaenicophaeus; species Phaenicophaeus curvirostris. The sequence continues at coordinate 17,103,411 of NC_091406.1, read as the reverse complement.
TCTGGCCTCATCCAGTTTACGATGACGCCAACTGTGGGTCGCCTCTCACTCCCTGGGGAGCCCCTTCCTTGCTCCAGCAGATCCTACCAGTAGGAATATCTTCCAGATGTGCAGCCTGAGCTGCCCCCTCCTTTAGCTCCTAGCTGTGCCCAGTTGCTTAGAGTGTGATTTTCACATAAGATATGTTTAAGAAGAATTGTTACATCCTGGTAAGACCAAAGGAAATATTTTCACTGATTCTGAGAAGAATTAAAGGCTGAATGAGACTTAAAAAAACCAACAACAGCTTGGGAGGAATTGCTATCCATAAGGACTTGGAAACAATCAGAGACTGCTTTTCTTCCTGTACAGAAACTCCACTTGTCTGGCTCCTAAATCTGTTGAGAAAGCAGATATCTCTTGTCTGCACTGCAGACATCTCCTGGGTTTTGTCCTTGTTTTTCATTCTCTATATGATTGAGTCTTCATGATATGAACTGGTCTTATGAGGAACGGCTGAGAGAGCTGGGGTTGTTTAGCCTGGAGAAGAGGAGGCTGAGGGGAGACCTCATTGCTCTCTCCAACTCCCTGAAAGGACGTTGTAGAGAGGAGGGTGCTGGCCTCTTCTCCCAAGAGACAGGGGACAGGACAAGAGGGAATGGCCTCAAGCTCCGCCAGGGGAGGTTCAGGCTGGACATTAGGAAAAAATTTTTCACAGAAAGGGTCATCGGGCACTAGAACAGGCTGCCCAGGGAGGTGGTTGATTCACCTTCCCTGGAGGTGTTTAAGGCATGGGTGGACAAGGCGCTGAGGGACATGGTTTAGTGTTTGATAGGAATGGTTGGACTCGATGATCCGGTGGGTCTCTTCCAACCTGGTTATTCTATGATTCTACGAAATACACTAACATCATCTGAGCTATGCCAATTTATACCAGGGTCCTTTCATCTACATCAAGAGTCTGTTAGTTGTTCTTACATGCATATGGTAGGTAAATGCTGTCTGGAAAGACCCAAATAACCTCTTGAAACCAATGAATCAACTGCATTTTTGAATTTGATGTAGTTCTCCTATTTTTGTGTCATGCTTGTCATAATAGTACTTGAATATGGTCCAGAGGTGCAGCATAACCGCTGTTGTCATCTCTGTGTGAGGTTTTCATGATGCCTTATTTCTCCTGGACTGTAATGTACTCTGCGCTGTCCCTGCAGTGGGCTGCTCTGGTGGCTAAGGAGATGGACTAGGATGAGATGTAGGTTACTGCCCTGGCACCTCTGTCTACTGGTTCCCCTTCTCATTCCCTTAAAAAGAAAACAAGGATACTGTTTTCCCACTGTGTTACCAGGTGTGTTTCAATCCTAAGCCTATTAGGAGTGGACTTCCCTCTTCCTTTGTGTTTAGGGGTCAAATGCAAAATGTGATGATCTTCTGCTATTGACTGGGAAGTCTTCTGACCGATATGACCCTTCCAGCAAAGGACTGTAATGTGCCAGTGGTGATGATGGTGGCTTGTAGGCAAAAGGTCTGCGAGGATGATGATGACAACCCTGCATTTAGCATGGGGCAGGAAACAGAGGACCAGTTTTCCAATGTCGTCATATTTGTTTTGAGTGCCAAAAGGTGGGCTGAGGAGTACTAAGATCCTTGCCTCTCAAGGAAGCGTTTTGCTTTGTTTGATCTTGTTTTCATCCTAAGTGATCTTTAATCCCATCTGAGTATTTAATTGTTATCCGTAAAAAAATATATTGATCTTTTTCTTCTCTGTAACTTTATGAGAAGAAAATGATTGTTTTGTTTTTTTGGTATTAATCTGTACAAAAACTACTCTCTGAAGAAGAGCAAGATGTGTGCTGGAATGCGAGGAAAGAGTGAGTGAGGCTGTGATGCAATACCCAGGAGCTCCGCTTTGGGTCTGCAGGCTGCATCTGCAAACAGCAGCAGCAAAAACAACAGCCCAGCTCTTTTTGTGATATGTGAAGTGCAATTATGAGGTGAAATATGAAGCTGGTATCTTAATATCTTAACGATACTGAATTTATTTTCAAAGTTAAGCTGTGCAGAATGAATCATTTATCAGTGGGCCATATGGAAAGGTACTTATCTAAACCCCCTTCTTAGTCCCAGGTGTGCTTCTCTGGCAAGAACAAATCACACACAGCATTTGGAAGAGAACTTGAATTCCAGATGCGCAATTTGAAAAGATGCATTTGCAAAAATAAAACAAGGCCAAATTCTGCAATATGTTATTTTTCTGCAGCTTCAGTGAAGTTAATAAGGTTCCATGGGGGTAACTGACACAAAATGCAACTCGAGGGATCCCCTTTTTTACTGTATTACTCCAGTTTCACGCCAGCATTAATTTCTGAGTAGCTAGGCTGTCATGGGGAAGAGAACTCACCTGAAAACATCTACTGTCTAAGTTCTTTATATCCTATTTAGAAATACATACGGTGAGACAGTAGTGAGAAGAAAGTGTTCATATTGATATCATTGCTGATTGATGCAAGGGTGAAAATATAGTCCGCCTCAGCTGACTTCAGGCGTGCAGTTTCTGGAGGTCCCTGACATAAGAAAGATGATGGTACTTCCAACTAGTTGTGATATGCAGTCTTTGCAGCAAAGCAAGCCCTACCGATGAGAATCATTCTCCTAGGGAAAGCCAGGAGGACCAAGTCAAAAGGTCAAATCTGTCTTCTGCTCTTCCTTGTCTTGTTATCCAGGAAATCAGAAATCACAGAAGTGGGTTAAGACAAGTCTGATGAAAAAAATCTAGAAAAACACTTAAAAATATCAAGAAATTATCAAGAAATGATTTCTCTCCACCAGGAACTGCAGTTTTGGTGGAGATTGAAGTTGTCCTTGTGCCCAGATCAATTGCAATACTGTCTTCCACTGAATATTTTGTTTTATAGCAACAAACTGATGTGGTTTTATCAGACTCGGGTGAAGCTGTTGAGCATTTCCAAAGTGCAGTCCTTGAGCAGCATTTGGAAGGACCAGAGAAAAACTGAGAGCTGCAGGTGGACTCCAGCTATGAAGGGAATATTTACTTGCAGATAATGAGCAGAGCTCCCAAACTGATTGCACAGTGACTGCTGTCAGTCAGAGCTGAGGTTAAAGCTCAGAAGCGATGGCTACGTCCACAGGTGATTTGTTGTAGTAGAAGCACATTGCTAGAGAAAATACAGTTTATATTCAAGCCCCCAGACCTCCACTAAGTGTATCTGGAGGTTAATCAAGCATGTGGCTTGAAGCTGCCTGTGAGGATCAAGTGTTGATTTGGTCTGTTATTGCCTTCTACGGGCTAGAGCGCATGTGGTGCGCACCTGCAATGGGGCTTCCAGCTTCATAGCTCATGAAAGCCTTGTGATAGCACTCACAACTGATCTCATCTGCAATAAGCAGGAACGATTGAAAGATTTGCTTCAAAGCTGTACTCATGCCCTGAACTGGAACACTGTAGTTCCTGTCAATACTGAAGGGCCAGGCTGTGTGGTCTTGTGGAGGAATTTCTAGAGAGGAAATCAACAGATGCAGGTTTTTCCTGTTGTTCAGATGCTGAATTGCTGTGTGACGTTGGGGCAGTTAAATACCTCGAAGCTTTTTTAACTCCTCTCTCAGAAAGTGTTTGTTCTCACTGTTGCACTAGGAGAACGGGGTGTTCATGGAGACAGGCACAGAGAGATGGAACACTTTGGGTTTATTCAGCTCCATTTTCAAGACCAGGTTTTTCAAGAAACTTGTGGTAATTCTTACAGTTGGATGAGTTTTAATAAAAAATATCTAAAGCAGCACATATTAAGATAAAATAATTTCTAATCAAGGCTTGCGACTGTTCAGAAGTGGCATTGTGAGGAGGTCTTTTTATATAAGTGTCTGACTTTCTGGCTCATTATTGGCTTTCTTCTGGTACTTTATGCAGTGGCATAAACCAAAGTAAGAAGACACTAGAGCAGGAGGAGGATGGTGTCACTAATTGTCAGGGACCACTCAGCTGCAAGCTGGTGGCTGCAGCTGAAAAAGGGATATATTCTTTGCTTCCTGGCCTGGGACTCAAACCTGCCTTGGTCACCATCAGAAACCACACACGCAGCCAGACTGCACTTTGATGTTTAATTTGTCTTCATCCCTGTGTTAGTTTAGTTGCCATTCAACAGTACATGTGATTGTCATTCAAAAGGTATGAGCAAATTCCTGCTCATGGAAAAGGCTGAGAAGCAACTTGTGTCTTGAGATGATCTAAAACATCTGCCAGTTTTTCAGATGGTGGGGTGGCCTCCAGGAGCCAAATACTAAGCTAAGTGATGGGCTAATAAGATCTAAATATAATGAAAATTGAATGCTTGACTGCTTTTGAGTAATTTGAAAGTCCCAGTCCTGTTATATTTATGAGATTGTCTGCATCACACGTACAGAGGCACCAAGTGGGTTCTCCTTGAGTTGCCTCCCATCCAGAGCTGTCTAGCAATATGTAGAAGACCAATCTTTGCTGTTGGATGCCTTATTAGCATTGGCACTATGCAAAACTAATTTTGGCTTAAACTCCGTCTGTTTTATCTGTTTAAAGATGCATAGTGATACAGACTCAGTGGGCAGGTGTGCACTGGCACGGAGGACTTTGCTGTGTGCTGCAAGAAGTGGTCATGGCCAATGTGTAGTAGGGGTAATGCTATCAGGCCTGGTGGCAATCTCCTTCATAGTGATAGGATGGTTTGGCTATAAGGAGATGATAGTGCCTATAAACTGGAAAGGGGCAGATTTAATCTAGACATAACTAGGAATTTCTCCACAATGAGAGTGGTGAGACACTGGCCCAGGTTGCCCAGGGAAGCTGTGGCTGCCCCATCCCTGGAGGTGTTCAAGGTCAGGTTGGACGAGGCGTTGGGCAGCCTGATCCAGTGGGAGGTGTCCCTGCCCGTAGCAGGAAGGTTGGAACTGGATGATCTTTAATGTCTCTTCCAACCCAAATTATTCTATGATTCTATGACATCAGTATCAGTAGAAGTGTGGTTTAAGGAGGAGAGTTAGGTGGGTTAGTTAGCTGGGTTCACGGGTGGACGAGGTGCTGAGGGATATGGTTTAGTGTTTGGTAGGAACGGTTGGACTCGGTGATCCGGTGGGTCTCTTCCAACCTGGTTTTTCTGTGATTCTGTTATAGTTAGATAACCTTTACCAAAGGTGTAGAAGTGGAATGGGGAGTCCCCTGTGTCGCCCCTGGGTGAAGAGCTGCTTGCTTTCACAGCCAGGTCTCAATAACCAGATGATCCAGATTGCTGTTGGTCTTTCACTTGCATTTCAAGTTTCCTTTCCCCAATTCTGTAAAAAAAATCCTTTCCTGCGCCTGCTTAAAAATCCTCCACATTTTCTCTTTGTTTGGTTTTTTTGTTTCTTACACATAGTGTAGCCTGGAGACAGCGAGTGACTGATTCCCAAAGAAAAATATCTCTGTTGCCCAGGCCCATAATTTATAGAATGGCTTTTCTGACCAGTTGTGTTTTCCATTTAATATATTTTCTGTTTTTCAAATCTCCCCCTTCAAAGCGGAAATGCAGCGCTCCTCGGAGCTGTGATGGGAGAACGCTGCTGAGAGCTCAATTTAAAGGTCAGGGGCCTGGGGGACGGGGCGTTCCTTTGCTTTCTGCTCTAAGAGAGGCTGAAGACAAAGGTGAGGAAAGGAGGGCGAGGTAAATGCCGTAAGATCATAAACAGCACTGCGTGTGCAATCGTGGGTCTGTGTCTCACGCTGTACATCACCACGGTGGGCTCATTAATGTTCACTTGAAATGTTTCTGAACGGCCATTTCCCAAAAATCATCTGTTCTCATGTACAAAAACAAATGAAGTCAGCCTTGCCGTTTCCCTGCAGTGCTTTCCCCTGGAAGAAGCTGGCAGCGGGGCAGGTGGCCAGCTGACATCCCATGGCAAGGGTTCTTCGGGCACATTCGGCTATATATTATATGAATCATGCGTGGCTGTGGGTCGGGTGCTGCTCTGTGTCGTGCCGCTCAATGTCAGCCAAGGCTGATGTGGAAGGAACTGCCGTAGGAGGGTTGTGAAGCTGTGTGCGATAGCCTGTAACCCCTGCTCCTACTCAGAGCTATGGCTCCTCTCTTCTCTGTGCTTGAGGCATGGTGGGTACAGCTGAAAAGCAGAACAAACCTGCTGCTGCTCCAAACTTAACTGTCTTGGGTGTCATGGATGCCCAAGTCAAGATACTGAAGATCCAATTTTATGATAAATTCAGATGCACCTAACAAAGGATGTAGAACACAGGAAACCCTCTTTTGTTTGGTGGCCTGATTTTTATTTATACTTTTTTTACATGTGTTCCTGTAACCAGGTATTGCACAATTTTATGCTCATTAAAACTAAGGCCATCTGGCCCTGTCAGGATGTCTACATGGGCTTGGATCTGTGTGGCAGGAGAAGGCACCTACCGTCAGACTTGGCTGTAGACTGTAGTGAAGCATGTTCCTTCTTGGAAAGCTTTAGATGTGCTCAGAAGCACAAGAGTTGCCAAGCCCAGAGGACAGCAGCCACTGGAGACCTGACTGCAGGTGCATGGCCAACGCATGCATTGAGATGAGGTTCTGCACACACTGGGTCTTGCTTCTTAACCTGTTCCTTCTTCTTTATGCAGTGATGGTGTAATGACCAAGTTGGTGTTTCTGTTAGCAGCTATAGCCAGGACTCCAATTCAGTGTTCCCCAAAAGCCTAAACAAGACTGAGGTCTGAGAATGAGACCTAGGAGGTGGCTGGGTGGTGGGAAGTTGGGCTGGGAAACAATCTTTCCTGCAAAGGCAGGGAGGTTTCCTGAAGCATCTCACCTCTCTGCCAGAGTTCTCACTTAGCACAGGGGCTGTGAGTGCAGTTCTGCACTGAATGCTTACAATCAATAAACCTCATATGTAGCTGGTGAATAGAAATGGTAGGGATTTTTTGTTTCCTGTTCGAAAAATGTAGAAGATTAAGATTATGGGTTTTTTTAAAGGAAAATGTTGCATTGTAATTAAATTAACCTTTTAGGATAAAATTTACATTTGAATATTTAAGATACATGCCACATGGCAGGTGCTCCTCGGTATGATGCTGTTTTTCCTTGAAGAGCTTCTGCTGCCTCTTGAATAGCCAAGCTAGTGGCATATAGAACTGGAACAGAGTTCTCTAGTGTTTTTATGAAATGTTTGTGTGTAGACATACAGTCTGCCCTGCTGATTTTCGGCTGTGGCCTAATTCAATCCCATCACATTCAATTCCAGCTGCAGATGATCTGTTCACATTTGTGACACCAAAAAGCCAAAAATGTGCTATCACACAGCACTACAGGGAAGTCTGTGGCCTGAGCCCTACCCCAGAAGTTTGGAGATGCAGGCTGTGTTCATACAATTAAGTTTTAAAAATACAAAATATACATGCTGTATCTTACAGAATTTATTTTCATAGAATCAGAGAATAGTTTGAGATGGAAGGGACTTTAAAGATCATCCAGTTCCAACCCTCCTACCGTGGGCAGGGACACCTCCCACTAGATCAGGCTGCCCAAGCCCCATCCAACCTGGCCTCGAACACCTCCAGGGATGGGGCAGCCACTACTTCCCTGGGCAACCTGTTCCAGGGCCTCCCCACTCCCATAGTGAAGAAATTCCTCCTTATGTCTAGTCTAAATCTGCCCCTCTCCAGTTTATACCCATTCCCCATCGTCCTATCACTACAAGCCTTTATGAACAGTCCCTTCCCAGCTTTCTTGGAGCCCCTTCAGGTACAGGAAGGCTGCTATAATCTCTCCTCACATCCTTCTCCAGGCTGAACAATCCCAACTCTCTCAGCCTGTCCTCATATGGGAGATCCTCCAGCCCTCTGATCATCTTTGTAGCCTACTTTCCTATAATTACATACATATTAATTCATAATCTTGAAAAAAACCCAAACCTAGTTGAGAAGGAAGAAAAACTAACAAAGGTTGATAGACAAATCAACTTATACACTATGCATACAGTTGCAAATGGACTAATTCTATTGTTTCTAGTATTCTTACTAAAATGTCCTTCATATTGCAAGATTTTATTCGTATTATTTAGTCTTTTATCAGTAGGAAAATGACAAAAATAAATGGTTATAGTTAGTCACAGAGGTTTATCCTGACTTCAGACATTTTTAGATCATATCTGTAGCGTAGGGACAAATATAAAGATGAATAAGTGCAGGGGAAAAAAGGCTTTTGAACAGAATATATACTGGAGTGCTTGAATGAGGTCTGTAAGGAATGGAGCATTCAGTTACATCCAAGCTGGAACAGTTACGCCTTTATAATAAATGTACCGCAACACAATGTGTTTGAAGAGTCCTCCCAATGGATAGTGGTGTTTTCCTGTTGAAGCTTTGTGCTGCATGCCTTCCCTTATGCTTGAATGAGGAACAAGTCTTCTGCTTAGAATCCTGTGTCCTAATGAGTCTTTGGTCCTGACTCAGCCTCGCAGGTCCCGGCTCTTAGCAGCCACCATCCACCCTGCTGTTTGCTAACCACTGTAAGGTCTCTGCAGTAGAATCACCTGGGGTTGATAGAGAATCCAGACTTTGAGCCCTGAAGTTATGAGAAAATTGCTGTTAGTGGTGTTAGGACCATGTATTTGTTATGGGATGTCTCTGAATCTGGTGGGTGACGTGCACATCAGGCTGTCTCCTGGTGGTCAGAGTCACTTCTCCCTGCTGGAACAGAAAAAAAAGTTCTGTTGAGCTACCTTCTTTTCCACAGTGCCTGTATAATCAGGATTTCCTCTGTCATGTTAAGCCATTTATCTGACATTTGGTACATGTTTCTCAGGGTGTGTGGCTGTCTTCCAGTCCATCGAGTTGGTACCTAGCAGGAAGGGACACTTGCAGGTGAGGGGTCACATCACACCATCAACAGGAAGGCATTTTTTGCATAACAGTGGAGAAGCTACTCAATTTTCTGTATTTCTTCTATTCTACCTGATCAGAATGTAATTTTATCTTGACAGATACAATCTCTTGCTTTTCTTTGTCTGATTTATGCTGCCACTCCATTACTAATGTCCTCCAGCAGCATCACTGCTCTGTGGTCTCCTCAGTCTAAAGTGTCCTCTGGAAAGGCACTCACACACTATTACAGAATCATAGAACCGTAGAACAGTTTGAGATAGAAGGGGGTTTAAAGATCATCCAGTTCCAACCCCCTGCCATGGGTAGGGACACCTCCCACTGGATCAGGCTGCCCAAGGCCCATCAAACCTGGCCTTGAACACCTCCAGGGATGGGGCAGCCACAGCTTCCCTGGGTGACCTGTTCCAGTGCCTCCTCACTCTCATCATGAAGAAATCCTTCCTTATGTCTAGTCTAAATCTGCCCCACTCCAGTTTATACCCATTGCTCCTAATCCTATCACTACAAGCATTTGTGAACAGTCCCTTCCCAGCTTTCTTGGAGCCCCTTCAGGTACTGGAAGGTCTCTTCAAGGTCTACCCAGAGCCTTCTCTTCTCCAGGCTGAATACCCCCAACTCTCTCAGCCTGTCCTCATATGGAAGGTGCTCCAGCCCTCTGATCATCTTTGTAGCCTCCTCTGGACCCGTTCCAACAGCTCCATCTCCTTCTGATGTTCAGGATTCCAGAACTGGACACAATCCTCCAGATGACGTCTCACAAGAGAGGAATAGAGGGGCAGAATGACCTCCCTTACCCTGCTGGACACACGTCCTTGGACGCGGCCCAGGATTAATGTGCTCTCAGTATCCATCTATTCTTAGAAATGCAACAGCATCTGAACAGGATGTATGGGGATTTTATCCCACCCTCTCTTTCAGTTTTCTGTCTCCTTTCAGTTCTTTCTTAAACAGAGGAAAAATAATTCTGATATTGACTTAATTGTAAGAGGAAGCGGCAGCCTTTTGATTTAGTAGGAGTCAGGAGCCCAGATGAAGCTAACTCCCTGCCCCTCCTTTTCTGCTGTGAAATTGCCTCTAATACTGTGCTATATTCTTTTTAAATTTAATTTGTGAAATATCATTGAAATATGGAAGGGCTTGCAGTGACTGGAACTCAGTGAGAAGTAGAACTTTATGGCCCCTAACAAGAACAAACAGGACCAGAAAATCCTTCATGTTCTCCCAGCTAACCACAGAAACAGCCATTTTTTTCTTTTAAATAATCACAAGGAAAAGTTAGCGAAACATAAATTAGAATGACTGCCGCTGATTTATTTTTCTGAATAAAAAGGACATTCAGTAGCAGGTCATTTGTTTTTGTTTTCCTTCAGAGGGTAAATGGAAACATATTCTTACCTCACTTTTCTCACAAGTACAGTAGATTTCCTAAGCTTGTGTCAAGGTTTTATTGCCAGGAAAAAGTGGTTGAATATTCAGCATTTGTAATGAGGGCATCATCAGACATGGAATACAGCTGTCAAGGCCGGTACATTCATTTTCTAGGCGTAGGGCTGATGTGGTTAATGGTCTCTGAGTGTCACTTTGCCGGACCGTTAATTATGAACCATTTTCCACCTATAACCTTCCTCTGCAGGTAATTTTGGAGAAGGTGTATTTCTGAATAAGAAAGTGCAAAAACTTGATGAACATGCTAAGAAACCATGTCAGTTTAGGAGAGAAGAGGGAGTTTTATTTAAATAAATGTGCTGAATGAGATCAACTGTACCAGATGGGACCGTGGGTCTGCTGAGCCTGGTTTCTGGTCTGCGGTAGTATCAGCTCTTTCAAAGGAAATACATGTCAGAAGGTTTTTCTGAGTACTAACAGAAGCACTGAACATTCATTCCTCTGACAAATTGCGAAGTCAATATGATCAAGTGGATTACAAATAGGACTGGAAACTCCTGAGTTCTCATTCTGGCCCCGTCCTTGGCTTTCTTCTGTGACCTTAAGCAAATGATTTGAACTCCTCTGAGCCAGATTCATTGCTCCTGTAATTCCATTTGATAAAGCAAATGAGGAAGTGTAGAGCCCTATATATCTTAATTTCCCTATCTGTAAATGTGGGTGAATGCTTTTGGTATGTAATTATTACCCACGGGTTCTGAGATGTTTCAAATCTTTACAGTGCTTTGATGTTAGCAAGCTTATTTGTTGATACATGGATTATCTACAGGGTAAGAAGCTTTACAAAAGTTTTAAGCTTTAATCCAAGAGTGGGTGGAAAAACACTGTATGTATATTTTATATATGTTTAATCTTGTTTTCAGCTCTCTTTTAAGTGTAAGAATTTGCCTATCATTTTTTTTGTCCAACAATAACCTGTGTTCTGCTGAAAGACCTAACAACTTCTAGAACTTTGTCTGCCATGTTAAAAAAACCCAAAAAGTTGGCCTTAATATTGAAAAGCCCTTAAGAAAGTTGTTTTGATTGCAATACCCTGGTTATCTACATAACTACAGTTGACAAGTGGCAATGGTGTTAAGGCTAATGTCTATGATACACTCTGAATGCAGTAAGCACTTTGCAGACCTGTTGCAAGCTCATATTAATTATTCTCAGCTCTCTTTTCCAGTGGGCGTTGATCAGTAACTAGAAACCCCTTGGTATCACCTGTATGCTGTTTTGGATGCACACGTTTAGCTGCAACGGTAGGTTATCTCTCTATGGCATTTGGGTGGCGGGTGCTGTTAGGGTGTCCAGCCCTTCAGGGCTGTTGGTGGTCCCATGGCAGTGGGAAACAGAAACTAGGGGTTATCAGAGCGTGTATTGTCAGTTGTGCTAACATATGGAATCTGTCTTGCTGGGGCTACATGTACATGCAGGCAATTTCCTTATGGGAACATTTAACACATATGGTGTATTGAGTTGTCATAACTTACATTCATGCATGTGGAAGAAAGAGCCATTGGAAAGCTGTTGAGAAATGTCCTGAAGCCCGCTGTTCAGAAAAAAATCCCCACTTCTGAGAAGATTTTGTTACTAAAAAAAGGCCAATATTTACACTAAATGTACTTGGCAACTCTGTAGATGTGACTACTTAAAGCTTGTTGCTAGAGACCCGGAGAGCATGGCCCAGATGCTCTTCTGGTGGTAATGGCTCATGCAGTGAGAGAAGACTTGGGGTGATTAAGAAGGTAGACGCAGTCTCATGAGGCTTTGGTTCTCTTTCAGGCTTCCCAATTAATACGTTGCATGAGAAGTCATTTTTTCCTTACTTTTATCTCTACTGTTCGCCTGGGGCAGTAAGTATTGCCTGGTGCTTGCTACAATGCTTCTTTGATCCCGATTAAACAATCTAGACAAAGAAATAATCATAACCCACAAATATGCAGTTGACTTCAGTGTTGCTGCACTGATGGATGCTATTCCTAAACAATACTTGTATTGTAAAACAGACTTTTGGGGTCTTTTGGGGGTCTTGGAACAAATGGTTACATTGCTATGAGATGCAAAACCCGTGGTACTCTGTCTCCTGTGCTGAAAATCAGAAGTGGAAAAGAGACCAATTAGGTCATTCATTTTGTTGGCTCTTGACAGAATTATTCCTGGTGCCATGCTCGCACTGGAGCCTGATCCTGTCTAGTTTGGAATAATTCAAACCCTGGTGCTTCTGCTACCTTTTACTTGGAAAAACTATTTCGGTGTCTAATAGACCTCCAGGGTAGGAAACTCAGACTCAGTTGAGCCCAGTAACTGCTGCCTATAATTCCCTGAACATTTCCACCTTGATGTCGGGTGGCTGTGCAACTGAAATCACAGCTTGCTCAACTGAGCTCTTTAGTCACCGTTTCAGACCAGCTTCTTTTTATTTCAGTCTTTGCTTGTGAAGCAGCCCACAGGTCCAGAGATTCCTCCTTAGCTGTCAGGAGTGATCAGGCAACAAAATACAGAGGAAGACTGGTCTTTATTCAAACTAAGCCCTTTTATATACTTGACTGACTATGTAGAGTGTATTAAAAATCAGTGGATTGTGCTGTTTATTTTAATAACAATTTATAAAGGGAGTATTTTCACAAGGTACAATAAGTACCATATCGTTAAAATTACAGCTTAAATCCCCACTTCCTGGATTCATGTTTATCAACAAATCCTCTCTTAGTTCTTCTTTTCCTTCTTTTTCCCTAACATGCATATTCCAACTCTTCATTGCTGTAAGAGAAGTTTTAAATAGAAGAAAAAAATTAGGTCTTGAAAGCTTAGAGACCACTGGAACAAATGTTGGGTTTTACTCTTTTTCCTTTCCTATATTTCATCAGCCCCAAGCTCATTGCAATCTGGCTCATGAGCTCCTGAAGCTGTTATTAGTTCTGCCAAGGTGGGTTGTTAGGTCCTTGAGTGCTTGGTGCTTTAGCTCTGTCCTCTCCAGCTGGAGCCACCATGCGGGTTTCCTGTAGTCATTTGGAGATGAGACATAGCCAATGCATTTCTCAGCTGATGATACATAGGGAATCACATGAGTAAAATGTTACTGAACTTATGCAGAAACCCCCAAAATTAATAAGGAGCATGTCACTGGTAAACAAGAGGTATAATAAACCGCCTGCATTGGTCTCTGGTCAAAAGTTAATCTTCATCTCTGTGTAGAGTCTTGGAAAGAGTGTTAAACTCCCGTCCCAGGCACCACTTCAATCTAGGGAACACCTTTTCCAGTTTCTGCTTGATGTGTTCTTACGTAGTCACCTCTGGACTTGGCTTGTGGAGCTATGGCACAGAAAACCCTTCAGAAGTTCTGCAGTGGAGCTGGGCTGGGCTGGATGAGTAGCTTGGCCTGGATGTATTTCCCCCGAAAAAAAAGTGATAGAACGAGAGGAAATGGCCTCAGGTTGTGCCAGGGGAGGTTTAGATTGGATACTAGGAAAAAATTTCTTCACTGACAGAGTGGTGAAGCCCTGGCAGGGGCTGCCCAGGGCAGTGGTGGAGTTTCCATCCCTGGAGGAGTTCAAAAATTGTGTAGATGTGGCGCTTCAGGACACAATTTAATAGGCATGTTAGTATTTTGTTGATGGTTAGACTGGATGACCTTAGAGGTCTTTTTGAACCTTAATGATTCTATGTGTTTTTTTCTCTCTGGTAAAGCCACACATGCACTGAAGGAGACACACACACTCAGCGGATTGTAACCACAGAAAACCTTTCCAGATGTTCCTTCAGGACAAGGACTGAATGCTTGTTACCGGTGCATCTTCCTTGGAACAGAGAGCAAAATGATACTTGATATTTCGTAAGAGTTTCCTTATAAGGACAGCTTTTATAAAGCTTTTACAATACCATTTGTGATTTTAGGTATAATACAGTGAGATGTAATTAGGGAGAAAGAAAGGCATGGGCTTTAAATGCTGTACTGGACCAGAGTTTGCATGAGCTGAGTCCTTTGCCTTTCCAAATGCTCTCTAGGAACACTTATTTCCTACACTCCTCGCTATCTTAATCTATGATATTGTCCTACGATTACTTGTCAGTCATCAGGTGTCTAGACGATGTCAGTACTACAAGTCTCTATGTGCTGTGCTGCGTCCACTGCACGCGCTGCTAGGGACTCAATGCATCCCTAATGACATCCTCATGCCCTGTGGAGTGTTTGCTGACCCTTCTGGCACAAAGATTTGTGAGAACAGTGACTGCAAAAAATGTTGACCTTTCAGATAGTTGTTTACAGATAAATTACATGAGAGACTCCACCCCATCAGAGCCCAGAAGAGGAACAGCAAGGCTTGTATAGACAACTAAATCTTTTTTATGTGTGATAATGTGTGATAGGACATTATGTGTGATGATGTGTGATAGGACAAGGGGCAATGGGTATGAACTGGAGAGGGGCTGATTTAGACTAGACATAAGGAAGAAATTCCTCACTATGAGAGTGGTGAGGCACTGGAACAGGTTGCCCAGGGAAGCTGTGGCTGCCTCATCCTTTGAGGTGTTCAAGGTCAGGTTGGATGGGGCTTGGACAGCCTGATCTAGTGGGAGATGTCTCTGCCCATGGCAGGGGGTTGGAACTGGATGATCTTTAAGGTCCCTTCCAAGCCAAATGATTCTATGATTCTAAATCACCAGGGTCATGTTATGTTTCTGTCTTGAATATTCTGAATAACTTTCTCATGAATAATACCTATAGTGAGCCTCAAAATTATACAAAATAAATTGTTTCCGCTATCAAATTATTTTTAAAAAGTAACCTAATTGTCGATTGCCCACTAGAACCTGAAGAAAACCACCTCTGTGGAAAAGGACTTTGCAAAGACCTTTGCAGCACTTAATCCCCAATTAAAGTTTCTAGAGCCAAGCTCTGATTTCCAGCAAGGGAAAGAAAGCTGCAGCTGCGATTTCAGCAGGATGTGGATGTTGCCTGCACGAGGTCTCAAGTTAGCACTTTGCCTTCTGACCCTTAAAAAAAAAAGTCATCTGCTCCCCTGTGAGAATTACAATGCGGAGGTCTGCGGGCTGGTGAGCATGCTAGAGCCTCCGAGCACCATACATACAGCTCATGGGAGCAGAGGGGAAGGCAGCGTGAGTGTGCTCTGAGCGTGCCGGTGGAGGTAGGCGGGCAGATGGATGAACCCTGCACCCCAATGTGCACATGAGTACGTGGAAAATGACGACTTGGTGATTTTAGTTCAAAACTATGTGGACTTGGAAGCACTGTAATTTTCTTTCATGCATCTTTTATCTGAGAGTTGGCACGTTGTGTTGTGCATAGAAATTAAGAAGATGACTTGGGGCTGTCTTCTGTCGTCACTTACATGGTGTGTAACTCAATATTTTGTTTATTTATGGGAAAATTCTTTTCTGCAGCTCCACAAAGATTGTGTGAGAGCAAAGGAAGTATGAGGAAGGAGAGGGCCAGCCCTTTCCACCCCAAAGTGAGAGCACTAAAAAAATAAAACCTGGCACCCAGTCTGCGGCTGACTGAAAGCATCTTTCATTTGTGCATTAAAGCCAACAAATCCCTGGCCTCATCTCTCCCAGCCTACCCTTGGCATCAGCCAGCTTGCCAGAAGAGTATGGGCCATAGGAAAATAAACTATGCGTGTATGAATAACTGATCTATCAGAAGCCAATAGCAATTAAAATATTTCACTCATATCTGGTGATCACATGTCTCTCCCCGTTGGGTTTAAGTAAAATATAAGAGAAGTCTAAGCATTTGAGTGGGTGCAAGAGATAAAACCCATCATTTTTGCTCTCCATTTGTACACTTGAAATGCAGACAGTAACAGTGTCAAGCTCTGGGGGTGCAGTATTTTAGTGGGGCTTGGATTATCTTGCTATAACCTGTCCTCTACCTTCTGCAGCTGAGAGCGTCTCTCTCTGTTGGGCACATTCCTTTCACAAGGACAAGTTCGACACTGAACCTTTTAGGGCAGAGAAGTGTAGTTAAAGATGCCAAATTATTCCAGGTGGTTAGATTATATTTTTAGACACGAAGCTGAGCTGGTCAATGGTCTTTAAGCATCACTTTGCCAGACTACTAATGAGAGAGGCACTCTGCAAATTCCTGCCTTCTTTGTGTCATTGCTTATAATATTGTTTGAGGATTCATATATAACCCTAAGGGGATAAAATGATTTGACTTGGTGAAAAGACTAGTACAACCCAACACAGACAAGTCACAAAGTCCCAAGCTGAGAAAGGAACATTGACTGTACAAAGAAAGGAAAATACTTATTTAAGAATGATGGTGCCTAGAATTTGCTTGTCTGAAAGAAGCTTAGGGACTTTGATGTCATGGACTCAAAACCATCAAGAAAATCATGCCAGAACAAGGACAAAGAAGTCCCTGATGTAAGTCCCAGTCCACCTGTCCATGCTGCTGCCTTCACCCGTAGGAGGACTATCATAGCCATCAAAAAAAAAACATTGTCAGACCCGATGCAATATTTTGTGAGAAACAAATTTTCATGTTTAACCAGCCCCAACCCATAAACCTTGAGGAGAGGAGTCCTCTTTTAAATAAATAACTAGATTTACCAGGTGTCACAAGTCGCTTGACAGCCTGGGTGAAAACAGCAGCCAACTCTAATTTCAGGTCAACTGGATCATCCAGACTACCTAGACATTTTCATCCATAAATCCATGTGTTGCTGGCTTGTCCCATTGCAGTGACCATTTCTCCATTAGAATAGCGCTTGGATCATCTCATGTGTTCAGATCATGTGTATGTGTTACTTCAAGGCTGGCATAATGTCTGTTGTGCTAGAACCCTGGGTTCTGGAGTATCTAACTCCTTGAGCAATTTTAGCTTATATTCTGTTTACCAATTATATGTCCTTATAGATCTTAATACTAGGTAGGCTCAAAACCCCTAAAAGACAAAACCTGACTAATGTTTTTCTCCCAGTCTTAGTCTAAACAAAGTTCAGCCACTGAGTTTTCTTAAGTGTATTACTATCACCACCTCCAATTCAAGGATGAACATTAAAAATCAGATCCAGCTATTAGCAGGAAAGTGCTGTGGTGTAATAAATGAAGATAGACATCAGCCTGTATTTCCTTGTGGTTTTGCCCTGAGATTCACCCACCCTCCTTATTGTTCTCATTATTCCTCCTCATATTTGAAAAAGATGAGTCAAACCCTCCAGGATGTTTGAGGAGTCAGTAGCATAGTTGAAAGGACATTGAGGTCATGCCTGCTTATATGTATTTGTATTTTGCTTTTTTATTGGAGTAATATTCTGAATGCTGTCTTCGGCAGCAAAGGCAAGATGGTAAATCCCAGATGCTGGGTTAATCCTTGTTGAGATGCAGAAAAATCTTAACACCCTCTCTCTGGTAAAGCAGTAGAAACAAATATTAATATTAGCTGATGTGGACACAATGCTTCAATTAAAGGCAAAAAAAATCAATTATATTAAAATAAAGGATGTGTGATTTAGGGGATTGAACATCATGCTAGGGATGCACAGTGCTGACTCCAAGTGTCTGATTGCAGCTGAGAAACAGAAAAAGTTATTTTACAGTGTCTTTGCTTGACTTTTCCAACCGTACATTGAGATTGTTGCTTATTGAGCCTTACTAATAATGAGGCATCAGTAAAAGACTTCAAACATGTAATAAAAAGACAGAGAGAATCTAGGCAAGAATCTTGAAAAAAAAATATTACTAAGCGCAGGGGGAAAAAAAGTGTTTCCATAATTTAGCTTTCTGTGATATTTTATCAGTGTTTTTTCTTACATTTTTTCTGCTGAAGTTACTCAATCTAAAATGTTATTGTATAGGAAGTTCATCAGTGTAGCTATTTTTAAGGGTGGAGTGACTGTGGGGCAGCTATTCCTTGACTTGGAAAATTGGCAGTGAATAATTAGACAGCCTGTAATTTGGGGACAGCGCAGTGGGGAATGTCTGGGAATCCTGTATGAGCTGCTAGGAAGTTCTTGTTGTCTCAAGGGTGGCACCAGGTCAGGCAAGGAGCTTTAAGGCTGGTAAGTGTGTCAGGATCCGTTATTCATAAGGGGTTTCAAAGGATGGGAAAAAAAGTTGGTGGCAGCAGGTCAGGAGAAATGA